>NC_053493.1:118765683-119965683 GCF_905171775.1 Rana temporaria | reverse complement strand
TTTTTTGGATTACGAGCATTCTCCCGGAACGGATTATGCTTGTAATCCGAGGTTCAACTGTATTTAGTGTATGGGAAAATGGGTCCTGATCTATTGATTAAACCTTGCTCTTCACTGCAAAGCCAGCTTTATTGTTGAAGTCCTGGTCAGCAGGCAGAATCCAAACAGGTTGACCCCTGCTGAAGGCTACTTTCACACTGGGGCGGGGGACATTAGTGGTAAAGCGCCACTAATTTTAGCAGCGCTTTACCGCTGATATAGCTGCAGTTTTTGGCCACTAGCAGGGTGCTTTTACCCCCTAATAACGGCCGAATAAATGGTTAAAAGCGCCCGCAAAGTGCCACTGCCAAACCACCTTGCAGGCACTTCAGCAGCGGTGTCTATTGATTTCACTGGCAGGGGCAGTGTATACAGCATCCCCGCACCGCCCAAAAGATGCTGCTTGCAGGGCTTTTTCTAAAGTAAGACAAGCGCACGGCCCCAGTGTGAAAGCACTCGGGCTCTCACACTGGGGCTGCAGGGGAGGTGTTTTTCAGGTGCTTTATAGGAGCTATTTTTAGCCCAAAAGTGCTCGAGAAACGCCCCAGTGTGAAAAGGGTCTTAAAGACTACTGTAACAGTCAGTTGTAATGGTAACAACATGTAATTTTTTTTTTAAACATACAGTTCAGTACAGGTTTAGTATAATCCAATAATGCTCATCTAAAAGCCTGCATAAGATCCTCCTAGCTGCTCCTGGAGCCTACTAAAAAGAGCCTTGGTAGAACCTAGTTTACTTTTCATTGACAGCAATAGTTTCTTTCAACCACAAAAGTATAGAATACAAGGCGACAAATTTTACATGAATTTCAATGGCAGATATTACAATTTGTACCATCTTATTATTTTGCACTGCAAACAATTCCAGACCCCATAGAAAAAATGGAAAAAACGCGCTAAAAGTACTAAAAAGAGAACAAAAACAACAACTGTAACACAAATGATAGTATAGTATAGTATAGTAAACAATCGGTACAAGAGCAAAAATAATAAGAAAGGAAAAATCGCGCTGCCCCTTAACTAAGTGAAAACTAAATAAAAAAATCACCAAATTAAGAGTGTCAAAGGAACAAAAACAGTGATATACAGTCGTATGCAAAGTTTAGGAACCCCTGACAATTTCCAAGATTATCATTTATAAATATTTGGGTGTTTGGATCAACAATTTCATTTTGATCTATCAAATAACTGAAGGTCACAGTAATATTTCAGTAGTGAAATGAGGATTATTGGATTAACAGAAAATGCACAATATGCATCAAAACAAAATTAGACAAATTAGACAAAATTAGCAAAAATGTAGGCACCCTTGTCATTTTGTTGATTTGAATACCTGTAACTACTTAGCACTGATTAATTGGAACACACAATTGGTTTGGTGAGCCTTGAACTTCATAAACAGGTGCATCCAATCATGAGAAAAGGTATTTAAGGTGGCCAATTGCAAGTTGTTGTTCTCTTTGACCCTCCTCTGAAGAGTGGCAACATGGGGGCCTCAAAACAACTCTCAAATGACCTGAAAACAAAGATTGTTCTACATTATGGTTTAGGGTAAGGCTACAAAAAGTTATCACAGAGATATAAGGTGTCAGTATTCACTGTGAGGAACATAGTGAGGAAATGGAAGACCACAGGCACAGTTCTTGTTAAGGCCAGAAGTGGCAGGCACATAAAATATTGGAGAGGCTAAAGCGAAGGATGGTGAGAACGGTCAAAAACAGCCCACAGACCTCCTCCAAAGACCTACAGTACAACATCAACTTGCTGCAGATGGTGTCACTGTGCATCCTTCAACAATTCCGCGAACTTTGCACAGGGAAAAGGTGTATGGCAGAGTGATGCAAAAGAAGCCTTTTCTGCACACATGCCACAAACGGAGGTGCTTGAGGTATGCAAATGCACATTTGGACAAGCCAGCTTCATTTTAGAATAAGGTGCTGTGGACTGATGAAACAAAGATTGAGTTATTTGGTCATAACAAGGGGCGTTATGCATAGCGGCAAAAGAACACAGCATTCCAAGAAAAACACTTGCTACCCACAGTAAAATTTGGTGGAGGTTCCATCATGCTGTGGGGCTGTGTGGCCAGTGCCGGTACTGGGAATCTGGTTAAATTTGAGGGTCGCATGATTTCCACTCAATACCAACATATTCTTGAGAATAATGTTGAGAAATCAGTCACAAAGTTGAAGTTACGCCGGGGCTGGATATTTCAACAAGACAATGACCCAAAACACGGCTCAAAATCTACTTGGGCATTTATGCAGAGGGACAAGTGCAATGTTCTGGAATGGCCATCCCAGTCCCCAGATCTGAATATCATTGAACATCTGTGGAGTGATTTGAAGCGGGCTGTCCATGCTCGGCAACCATCAAACCTCACTGAACTGGAGATGTTTTGTAAAGAGGAATGGTTCAAAATACATCCATCTAGAATGCAGACACTCATTACAGGCTATAGGAGGTGTCTAGAGGCTGTTATTTCTGCTCTACTAAATATTGATGTGATTTTTTTGTTGGGGTGCCCAAATGTATGCACCTGTCTAATTTCATTTTAATGCATATTGTGCATGTTCTGTTAATCGAATAAACCTCATTTCACTACTGAAATAATACTGTGACCTTCAGTTATTTGATAGATCAAAATGAAATTGCTGATCCAAACACCCAAATATTTATAAATGATAATCATGGAAATTGTCAGGGGTTACTAAACTTTTGCATATGACTGTATAGTATAGATGTGTAACCAATGACTTATGATAACATGTCAAGTCTGTCACTATTAAATGAATTAGTAGTGTAAAACATCAGTTGCCATAAAAAATCACATACCAAACAATAAACATGTGCCAATAGTGATATCTTGCAGAAAACATAAAAATGAAATAGAAATCAGTATATATGAATACTATATTAAAAAATATACACAATTATAATCATAAATGCTATATCTATATATGCTGTACACCCATGTCAAGATCCAAAATCTGATGAAAAAGTGTGTCCAAAAAAAAGTGATGAATCCTCCACCAGTGAATAATGATGGCTCCTTACCGACTTGCCCTGATCCCTTATGACAGGGGTTCGTTAAGCACATGTAATTAGAAGTCTCACTTCCACAATGCAGAACAGGAAAACTCAATCTTAAATCAGTGGATCTCATCCAGCGTGAAGTTGCAAATCACCAGTATAAGTACCTTACATGAAAAAGATAATAACAGCTCCACATTGCGCATTACAAGTATAAAACAAATATTAGAAAAAGTGTATTGCACTTACAACATAGCAGAAAAATAATGCCTTAATCTGGTGTGCCGGCCGGTACACAAGTTCCAGACACCCATCCTGCTGGGGGATCATATTGTAGCTAGAGGTGACGACAGCGCACTGGTTAAGGGGCAGCGCGAATTCCAGAACAGCAGCAAATAAGCTTGCAGGAATATTTACCATCTCCTACTCTGCTCAATACTAAAAATGAATGTTTTTTGTTTACAGTATTTTTCCATCTTCACCTTTTTTAAATTTATATGTTGTAACCATGGTTGATCTGACCACAAAACAGCCCTGTATGGCCTCTAAACTACCCATTGATTGTAACTGTAAGTCTGGCCATATATTATAAAATGTTCTTGTACTATTATCCTTTAAATTTACCAAAACTAAATACTATGAGGTCAAACCTAAACACTTTCAGTATGTATTTGTCAGGAGCGTGTGTGTTCCTGCTCTATCATAGGTGCTGGTTCCAGCATCCTGGTTTTGGCTGTGGCATGCTCCTTGTTTGTCTGTCCACCTGCAAGGTGATTGAGGTGGTCAAACTGTGATTTTACACAGCGGGGCCCGCAGACTCAATGTCCGCCTGCACCCGCTGATCGTTCAGTACACTGACAGAATGACAATCTGGCTATGTAAACAAGGCAGATTGTCATTCTGTCAGTACAGAAAACATTGATACTGTGTTCCTGTAAAAAAGAAACAATGATCCATGTCTTCCACTAGTAAAAGCACCAGCCCCACTACACTGACACATCACCTAGGCACACAGTTAACCCTTTGATCGCCTCTGATGTTAACCTCTTCTCTGCCAGTGTTATTAGTACAGTGACAGTGTATACTTTTAGCAATGATAACTGTAATAATGTCACTGGTCCCCAAAAAAGCGTCAAAGGTGTCAGTTAGGTGTCTGATTTTTCTGCCCCAACATGGCAGTCCCACTATAAGTCATTCATTTTTTTACTAGTAAAAAAAAAACATCCCATAGTTTGTAGACTCTACACATTTTGTTTTTGTCTGAATTCGTTTTCGTCCGAAATTCGTTTTCGTCCGAATGCATTTTCGTCTGAATATCAGGTATTTTCGTTATCGTTTTAACAAACGAAAACGAATGCGCAGAATACGAAAACCGAAAGATCCGACATAAACTAATGCTTTATTTTTTCGTTTTCCTTGCAACAACAGTTCGATATAGATAGGAGATTCGACATGACGCTGACAATAACAATCTGTGTCTATCGAACCTGTGGTCGAATGGTCGAATGTGCCTAGCCTTAACTCTATTAGTCCAAGATTGTTCTACATAGAGAGAAAAGATTCGACATAGGGAGAAAAGATTCGACATTATAGAGAGAAAAGAGTCAACATTATAGAGAGAAAAGATTTGACATTATAGAGAGAAAAGATTTGACATAAAGATCAAAGATCAATGCTGGAATTGGGTGTGGGAAGTAAAATAAAAATAATGATGATGATGAATGTTATTGGCTGATTGTAACCAAAGAGGAGGAGCAGTAAAATAGCTAGAACTAACTCGACAATTCAACATGAACGACGAAGATTCGACAAAGCATCGAAAAACATACAAACGCCGAATCTGTCATTGAAGGCTTATGGTGTCTGTCGAAAGTTCTATGAAGATTCGACGGAGCAGTTAATTTGTATGGAGCTGCAATCGTACATTTTCGGTCAAATGCTCAGCCCATAGGCTATAGAAAAATTCTAATGTTGGTTGACTAGTAATAATTAATAAATATAAGTATTACTAGTTATACAACATTAGAATTCTACTATAGCTAGCTTGTAGGCGGAACATTCGACCGGAAATGTACGATTGCGGCGTCGTACAGTTTCGCTGCTTCATAGAATCTTCTTTAAACATTCGACAGACACTATAAGCCTTCAATGACAGATTCGACCTTAATTCATTCAGATTTTCGGACGAATGAAATTTCTAACGGAAAACAAAATAAATAAAAACAAATTTCGGGAGTAACTAAATAAATGTATTTTTCGGACGAAAACGAAATTCCGAAACGAAATATTTCAGTGTGCATATGTCTAGTAGACGCTATAACTTTTGAGCAAACCATTTAATATAAGCTTATTGGGATTTTTTTTTGCAAAAATATGTAGCAGAATACATATTGGCCTAAATTTATGAAGAAATTCGATTTAAAAAAAAAAAAATGGGTCACTTTTATTCCTATTGCAAGAAATGTAAACATCCCTTGTAATAGAAAAAAAGCATGACAGGACCTTGAAAAAAAAAAAATAATTTTCTCCTTTTAAGAGCTATGGGCGGAAGTGACGTTTGACGTTGCTTCCGCCCTCCCATGCCAAGGAGCTGTGCGGAGGCCATCTTCCCACATCCACGGGAGAGGATGCAATCGTCTCAGCCACTACCGGCGGGTCCAGTAAGTGGCGGAGATGACAGAACGCGGTGGGAGGGGGGTGGACACGCTGCTGATGAAAGTGATCTTGCAGCGAATCCACCGCAGAGACCACTTTTATCTTAAAGAGAAACGCATGCCGTCAAAGTACAGTCGTACGGGTACAGCGATTTGTGTGAAGTGGGTAAAAATTACCTTTCCTTTTCAATCTGCAACCGCTGTAATTTTCTGTAAAATGCAATACAATATGGCTACATGGAGGTGTTCTGTACATAGAGTGTGTACAGAACGCCCCCCCCCCCCCCCGAAATATAATTTCCTGCTTGTGTGATTGGCTCACTGATTTTTCCCAGGGGTCTGCACTAAGATACAAGTCAGATTTCAGGCATCCCTTGCAACAACATTTTTATTTTTGGTGAGATACATATAATAGGAAATCACGGCTAAAGGGATGCTGGCCCTGCAATGTTTTCTCCAATAGAGGCCTGCAGGTGCACAGCTGATTGATAATTATGAAACCACTCCCATTAGACCAGTGGTTCTTAACCTTGTTGGAGGTAGTGAACCCCACCAGTTTCATATGCGCATTCACCGAACCCTTCTTAATTGGAAAAATAAAATATGATTTTGCGTGTGATGGGCACAGTGACTGCGTGTGATGGGCACAGTGGCTGCGTGTGATGGGCATAGTGGCGACAATTGATGGCACAGAGGCTGCATGTGATGGCATAGTGAGGCTGCAATTTATATATATATATTTTTTTGCTAGTCAAAGAAGGCTCATTTAAAATAACACAAAAACATTTTTTTTTATCTGCCATTTTATATTAATAAAGTGCTGGTCACCTCACCTCAGTCAGCCTCCTCCCCTCCCCCAATCCAGACATTTAATTATATGCTCTTAACAGGTTCTACTTACTTTTAAACAAGTTCAGTAGTCTTTTTTAGCACACTGTCTGCTAGGTTCAAATTCCACTAGTCAGGCAGGCTCCTCGAGCCTAGTCCTTACCTCTCTAGCTCGTCACAGGCAGCGCCGACACACAGCTCTCTGCGCAGCGCTTCGAGTCCCCCCCCCCTTCCGGCCGTGAGTGGAGTGACGTCACGCCGCTGGAAGGGACCAAGAGACTCCTTTATAAGGGGAGTAAACAGGCTGCAGCAGACAGGAAAGGGAGCCGGGAGGTGCACTCGGCACACAATTTGTACAGTGCCGCTGCGCCCCCCCTCCTATACAAACTGGTATCGCCCAGGGCACCCGTCCGCCCCTGCCTTGTACCGGCGGCCCTGTGTGACCTCCGCCGAACTCCCGAGACTCACTCACCGAACCCCTGGGGTTCGATCGAACCCAGGTTAAGAACCACTGCATTAGACCCTCTAGGCCCGGCACAGAGGAACAAACAGGGATTTCTTCAGAATAACAAAGTTGCAACAAAGTTTATTAAAATCCTTGCAATGTACATGATCAAGGCACTGATTTACAAAAGGCAAGTACATGGTTCACTTTGCAGTGGAAGCTGCACTTTATAAGGAAATGTTACCCAGAGCTTAGTGAATGTGGTAATATTTCACTTTGCAACCCAATCAAGTGCAAGGAAAATAATAAAAAAAGAAATGAATTTTTGCTTGTAAAAGATTGGATGATGGAAGTCAGCAGAGCTCCCCCCACGCTCACTAACCTCTGGGGAAACTTCCCTTGCAAAGTGAACAGTCTATTTGCCTATAGGAAATTAGCCCCCAAGTGTAGCTTCCTTTAGACATGGTCTAGGAACCCTTTTTCTTGTGTGTGAAGCGCTGGCCCCGTGGGGTTCCTACGTGTTACAGCATTCACACATTTCACCCTGCTCCCAGACAGAGGCGGCTCTAGGCTTTGTGAGGCCATAGGCAAATCTGAGCCATGAGGCCCCATTCACATCCATAATGGGAAAAAAAAAATTCAAGCGATAAAAATTAACTGTAAAAATTGCATATATTAAGAGTTTTACATTTTATGAACTATGAATTCACCATTTTTTGAGTTTTCTCTAACCAATTCTTTGGGCAAATTAGGCGGCCGCGAGGCCCCTGTGGGGGCGAGGCCTAAGGCGATCGCCTAATTTGCCTAATTAGAGAGCCGCCTCTGCTCCCAGACATCCTTTAGACACACTTCTCTGTCAATGAACAGTCTCTTGCTTGTTTTTGTTGTTTTTATTAGGGGATTGAACTTGGTTGGGGAAAAGGGACATGGCCCATAGGATAAATGGTACTTTGTAGAATAAAAGTAGCTGCGTCACACTTCTCAGCGAAGTAAAAGTAACTGTGCATATACTTCTTAGTAGAACAAACTCTAAACGTGACAGTCCTTTCCTCAAAACACTGCCTCCATCACACTATTTAGGAGCACTTACTTCACCGTCCAACTTTAGTCTCCTGTTACACCATCAGCACATGACTAGGCCTCACTCTGAATAAGTCCCAGTGTCTTAACTTGATAGCCCTTTGCATGCCGGGGTCTGCAGTACCACTCTGTGGTAGCAACCGATTTGATTGAGAAGAAGAAATGTACTTGATGGACTACTGATACCAGAAAGTCAGATTTGCAAATCCTGCCCACCCTCCTGGCTGCAGCGACTTAACACAAAACTCCCATAGTCTCTCCCTCTAGCTCTACATCCAGCTCCCCTTGCATGTCTCTTCCAGAGTTTTCCACTCACGACACCTGGCCTGGATTCCTCCTGAATGACTTTACTCCGGACGTGCTGACCAACTGTCCCTTCCAGCTCCTGTTCCAGGACACCTCTTCATGACTTTTAAGGAGAGTCTCCCTCCCAGCTCCCAAGCTCCCCGCCTGACATACACCCCCCACAAAGGGGGTTCCCTCAGATACGACAGTTTAACACTCCCTCATCCAGTTCACCCTGCCGACAACTCCCATACCTCCCAACCGTCCTGGATTTCGCAGGACCCCCCGCGGGTAATCACTCGCGGGCCCGCGATTGCAGATCCACGCAATTCCCCCCCCCCCCGCTCAACAACAACTTTGATCAGTGGAACCCCCCCCCCCCTGCTGAACAACTCTGATCCGCGAACCCCCCCGATCAACAACTCTGATCCACGCAATCCCCCCCCCGCTCTCAACAACAACTTTGATCCACGGATCCCCCCACTCAACAACTTTGTCCCCCCCGCGCTCAAGAACTTTGATCCGCGGAACCCCCAGCTCAACAACTCTGATCCCCGGAATCCCCCCCCCCGCTCAACAACTTTGATCCGCGGAACCCCCCACCACTCAACAACTCTGATCCACGATACCGAACCCCCCCCCCCCGCTCAACAACCTTGATCCACGGACCCCCCCCGCTCAAAAACTTCGTTTGGGGGGTATTCTCATTTGTCCCTCATTCTGAAGTTGAAAAGTTGGGAGGTATGAACTCCTCCCCCAGCAGGCTGACCGTGGGTATATGTAAGAGGCCTGCCTCGTGCTAATCCTAGTTAGGGATTGGTCTGGGCTCCCATATGCACCTCTATGCCCTGCCCCTTTTCCAGAACCTTCTTCCTGGAAACAGAGGAGGTGCCCAAGAGCTGAGGCACATGTCAGTCACCTACTGCTATACTAAACAACTCCCCTGCCCCCAGATCAAAACAAACAGGCCTAGCTCACGCATAGGCCTAAATAAATGTACCTGCGCTGGCAGCTTACACAAAAACCTACATATAGCACCTACCTACCTAAGGTAGAGGGTGCTACATGTGTTTAAATGAAGTAGAGGAATTTCAAGTATAACCACTGCAATCTCTTCAGTATCCCTCACATAAAAAGCTTATATGTCAGAGAAGTTTTGTAGAGCCGCCATTCAAACCTGCTTCTCCGCATTGTTTAGTCCAGATTGGTGATACATCCAGCAGAAGAAGAGAGGAATCTTCCCTTTACATGACAGGTTCTTACATAAATAAATATATTTGTAAATGCTTAATATAAAGTAAATATGAGTTCGATTCACTATTCTTTTTAGGACATAACGCATTCAAAAATGCATTGCAATGAGTAGACATGAAGCAGTGCTTTTCAGTAACTATTTTATTTTTTCACTTTTATTGCCTGACCATGATTTCTCAATATAAACCAATATTTTTACCAAATGTAATTCAGATGTTATACTGCAAATTAATTAGCATATTAATAGGAGCAATTTATGTATGCAAATATTCCTGAACAATTTGCAGGCAAATACATATCAAAAGGATATGCGTATTTCTGGTAGTTTTGTGTATTCTGTTTTATCAAATGCAATCTAATTCCAACTTGTGAACAAATGTTGTTGCTTTCACACAAATTAACAAGACAGAGAATATTCTAAATGCAACTGTTATTCATAAATTGAACCACAACAGTCTATTTCAAAATATATATTTTTTTCATAGGCTATTCATCTCTTTTGTCAGGTAATGTCAAATTTCATAAGACTTGAAGTTATCACTGCAGAAAAACTGCAAAATGATGTGAAAAAGACCTATTTGCATCTTCATGAAATATACATTACTGTCAAACACAGAATCCATACAATTAGTCTTTGAGAATATATTGTAATATGTCAGATTTTTAGAGAAAGATGCAGAATGCAAATGTCTTGAGAGGGTAAAAACGAAATAAATGCATAAATTAAAATGTACAACACCTCTGTTAAATAGAGGGAATTGACTAAAAGGTTCAGCACTTTAAAGTCAATGGCCCAGATTCTCAAAGGACTTACGACGGCGCAGCGCCATGTACGCCGTCGTAAGTCCTAATCTGGGCCGTCGTATCTATGCGACTGATTCTTAGTATCAGTTACGCATAGATATCCATTAGATCCGACAGGCGTAAGTCTTTTATGCCGTCGGATCTAAACTGCAATTTTTTTTTTGCCCGCTAGGTGGCACTTCCGTCGATTTCCGCGTTGAGTATGCAAATTAGCTACATACGCGAATTCCCGAACGTACGCGCGGCCGACGCAGTAAAGTTACGACGTTTACGTTAGGCTTTTCCTGGCGTAAAGTTGCCCCTGCTATATGAGGCGCAGCCAATGTTAAGTATGGCCGTCGATCACGTGTCGAAATTTTAAAAAGTTACGTCGTTTGCATAAGTCGTCCGTAAATGGGGCTGGACGTCATTTACGTTCACGTCGAAACCAATGACGTCCTTGCGACGTCATTTGGAGCAATGCACACTGGGATATTTTACGGACAGGGCGCATGTGCAGTTCGTTCGGTGCGGGGACGCGCTTCATTTAAATGATACACGCCCCCTACCCGCCGAATTTGAATTCCGCCGGGTGATTTACGCTACGCCGCCGCAACTTTACAGGCAAGTGCTTTGTGAATAAAGCACTTCCCTTAAAAACTTGCGGTGGCGTAACGTAAATCGGATACGTTACACCGCGGCAGAGATACGCCCAAGGTACCTGAATCTGGCCCAATGTTTTTTTTTATATGTTAGTCATCCTATAGATATAGGGGCAGATCCACAAAAGGATTACGCCGGCGTATCTATTGAGTCGTTCGCGAATAGGGATTTGCATAGAATGACGTCACCGTCGTAAGCATTGGCTGGTTCCGGTTTAACTTGGAGCATGCGCACTGGCATACCCCCACGGACGGCGCATGCACAGTTAAAAAAAAACGGCGTTTACGTCGGGTCACGACGTATTTACATAAAACACACCCTCATTACATCCATTTGAATTCCGTGCCCTTACACCGCCAAAGATACACTACGCCGCCGTAACTTACGGCGCAAATTCGTTGAGGATTCAGAAAAAAAAAAGTTGCGGCGGCGTAGTGTATCTTAGATACGCTGCACCCGGCGGATTCTTACGCGCAGGTACGTGGATCTGCCCCATAATGTCTTGGTAGAGTTTTATTTCAGCACATGATAATGCAAGATCTGTGAGTCCAAGGTGTAATATGTGCAATTTTTACTAAAGCCAAGCCCTGCAATAGTCCCTATGGACCCAAGCATGGTTGGGTGGTTAAGAGTGGGGAATGGGGATTGTCTATTGATCTATTTTGTTCCCAGGAACAGGTTAGCATTGCTACAGGCTCCAGCGGTTGAACCAGTTAACCGCTTAAAGGGTCACTAAAGGAAATATTTTTTTTAGCTAAATAGCTTCCTTTACCTTACTGCAGTCCTGGTTTCATGTCCTCATTGTTCGTTTTTGCTCTGATGTTGCTGTAATTCTTCTCTGTTCTGGACACTTCCTGGTTGTCTGTTTCCTGGTGACCACAGTACTGGGAGATTATAGTTTCATTTTACAAACCATCACTGCTCTATGGCTCTGTCTAGCACAGAGGCAGGATAACATACAAAAACGAAACTAGATGCAAAAACGAAACTAGAGGTACATTATATGATTGATTTTTATCTATTTTTAATCAATTTTAAAAGGAATCAGTTAACTATTATGTCTCCATACCCTGTAAACAGTCATTTCAGCAAAAAAAAAAATTCCTTTACAACTCCTTTAATGACTGCCGCACGACTATTTACGTTGGCAGAATGGCACGGCTGGGCACATGGGCATACAGGTACGTCCCCTTCAAGATGCCCAGCCGTGGGTCGCGAGCGCGCTGCTGGCAGCGCACTCGTGATCTGATCCTGTCCTCCGTGACCGCGCCCGTGGGACCCGATCGCTGCCGGTGTCCCGCGATCGGGTCACAGAGAGGAAGAACATGGAGAGGTGAGTGTAACCAAACCTTCCCCGTTCTTCCTAGTGTGGCTGTCAGTGATCGTCTGTTCCCTGTGTTAGGGAATGACGATCAATGACATCACACGCACAGCCAAACCTTCCCACAGTAAGAACATTCCCTTACAACACACTTAACCCCTACAGCGCACCCTCCTGGTTAACCCCTTCACTGCCAGTGTCATTTTCACAGTAATCAGTGCATTTTTATAGCACTTTTCGCTGTGAAAATGACAATGGTCCCAAAAAGGTGTCAAAAGTGTCCGATGTGTCTGCGGTAATGTCACAGTCACGAAAAAAAATTGCTGATCGCCGCCATTAGTAGTAAAAAAAAAAAAAATTATAATAATGCCATTAAACTATCCCCTATCCCGCTATAAATTTCGTGCAAAACAATCAACGCTTATTGCGATTCGTTTTTTACCAAAAATATATAGAAGAATATGTATCGGCCTAAACTAAGGAAAAAACGTTTTTGTATATATTTTTTGGGGATATTTATTATAGCAAAAAGTAAAAAATATTGCATTTTTTTTTTTTAAATTGTCGCTCTATTTTTGTTTATAGTGCAAAAAAATAAAAACCGCAGAGGTGATTAAATACCACCTAAAGAAAGCTCTATTTTTGGGAAAAAAAGGACGCCAATTTTGTTTGGGCGCCACATCGCATGACCGTGCAAACAGGTCCTTTACCTGCATATTGGTCCGGGTCTTAAAGAGGAGTTCCACCCAAATTTGGAACTTCCTCTTAACCCACTCCTCTCCCCCTTACATGCCACATTTGGCATGTAATTTTTTTTGGGGGGGAGTGGGGGCTTCAGGAAGAGTGGGACTTCCTGTCCCACTTCCTCCTTCCTGTAGGCGACTAAGCTTAATCGCCTTCAGGAAGGGGCTGCTGTAGGCGATCGCCTAGGACACGTCACAGGTCCTAGGCGATCTCCTGGCCAATTACACGGCGCGGCGCCGGGCCGCGCCGCTCGCGCATGCGCAGTGCCGCTCGCGCATGCGCAGTGGGTGCCCGGCCGTGAAGCCGAAAGCTGTCACGGCCGGGTGCCCACACTGAGAATGAAGACGCCGGCCGGGGAGGGGGGGAGAGGAGCGGAGCCCCGGCCAGCGCGTCGCTGGAGCGCTGGAGCAGGTAAGTGTCTGTTTATTAAAAGCCAGCAGCTACACTTTTTGTTGCTGCTGACTTTTAATAAACATACAAATGGCTGGAACTCCCCTTTAAGTGGTTAAAGTAACTACAATCTATTCTTACCAATGATCTTTGCAAACTGGGATATGCAATATACCATTAAGTTTCAATATAGTCTATGGAGAGAGTGTTGCACCTTGGATAATAATTTAAATGGTAATAGGTCCTACAGTTAAGAAAAGTAAACATTCAAAGATCACTATGCCAACATACTTTACAAAATCTAGTTAGCTGTTAAAGCAGGTAACTGTCACACAAGAATAACTTGGGGCTGGTGACTGATGAAATTATGGAAATGTTGACTGAATTCTATTATTGACTTAACTATTATAGATAATATAGGACAGTGATTATAGTAATTAGTTGGTAAATGTAAGCTAAAGGGGAGGTGATAAAAGACACTGGGGGTTATTTACTAATGATGGAGCGTGCAAAATCTGGTGCAACTCCACATAGAAACCAATCAGCTTCCAGGTTTAAGGCCCCTTTCACACCTGCGGACCATATGTCCGCTTTTTCATCCATTCGTTTGGGGATAAAAAAAGGGACATACATTGGTCCATATGAGATTGCGGGTGTCAGCGGATGAACATCCCCTGACACACGATCTCGTCCGCCTCCGCAATGATCCGATTCTGCAGACGGAAGAAAACCCTATTTTTCCTTCCGTCATCGGATTGGATGAACACGGACCGTATATCTAATCTAAGATACACTATGCCGCTGTAACTTACTTTTTTTTGTTTCGAATCCTCAACGAATTTGCGCCGTAAGTTACGGCGGCGTAGTGTATCTCTTGCAGCGTAAGGGCGCGGAATTCAAATGGATGTAATGGGGGCGTGTTTTATGTAAATACGTTGTGACCCGACGTAAACAACGTTTTTTTTTTAACTGCGCATGCGGCATCCCTGGGGGTATCCCAGTACGCATGCTCGAAATTTAACCGGAACAAGCCAATGCTTACGACGATGACGTCATTCTACGCAAATTCCTATTCGTGAACGACTTACGCAAACGACGTAAATTTTTTTAAAATTGTACGCGGGAACGACGGCCATACTTAACAATGAGTACGCCACCATATAGCACCTTTAACTATACGCCAAAAAAAGCTGAACGAAAACAACGTAAAAAAATGCGCCGGGCCAACGTACGTTCGTGGATCGTCGTAACTAGCTAATTTCCATACTCAACGCGGATTTCTACGGGAACGCCACCTAGCGGCCGCCGAAAAATTGCAGTTTAGATCCGACGGCGTACTAAGACGTACGCCTGTCGGATCGATCCCAGATGCCGCCGTATCTTGTTTTGTGGATACAAAACAAAGATACGACGTGGAAAAATTTAAAATTATCAGTAGATACGCCGGCGTTATCCTTTTGTGGATCTGCCCCTTTCTGTATATAAGGTAATAAGAAAATATATGGTACACTGGAGCGAACACACAGGTAGATAGTATATAGAAATTGCCGGCATATTGCTAATTAATTAGTGATACAGTCGTTTAGGTAATTTTTGTTAAATTTTTATATGCAACTGCCTGCAATATTCAACATGTTATATACACATGACATTGTATTATCATTAGTTTTTTTTTAGATAATGAGAATGCAGTTCATAAAATACTACACTAGATGGCACCAAACAGAAAATAACAATAGGATATACCAATATATCTAGTAAGGATGATTAGGAATCTTGTAGAGTTAATCTGCATATTTTAAGTGCAATACAAGAATGTCCACAGACGATTGTATCTTACAACACATTTATTTATTTATTAGGTGTTAAAATATACCTGTATTAAGTAGAGCAGTATGAAACTACAGGCTGCTTAGCAGGAACCCATAAAAATGAAAATATAAGCGCCGCTTTTTTTGGCCTATACAAGTTACAGCTCTATCATTCTTCTTTTTTTTTTTTTTTATCAATACATGTTTATTGATTTTAATGCAATACCAGATAAGAAACAAAATAAGAAAATAACAATGAGGCAGAGAAAAAGTAAATGACAAAAGGGCATTCACTTTAGAAGGTTTGCCTCGCAGGGCAGTGCATATAGAAACACATTGGGGGTTATTTACTAAAGGGTAGCGGCGTGCTGACGTCCATAACCGCATACTGTGTTCACACTATGTCAGCTCTTTTCCTTTTCCATATTGGTTTTAAACTGCACTGACCATCGGTCCATTGTGGGAGAAATCTCGGCTCTTGGATATCCTGCCACACAAGCCCTTGGCTGGGGAGTAAGCAATCTGCCGTCAGAAGATCTCTAGTTGGGATCTTCCCCTCTGGTAAGGGACAGTGTGATTGAAAGGTGGAGGTGTCTTATCTATCTGTGCACTATTCTGAGGTTTTCTCGCATTGATGTCACAATCCACTTTAAAGAGAATGATAATTTATTGCATCATCAGATGCACTTTTTTGTGTTTTGCAACAATAGACTAATTTTTCACTTTATAATTTTTCTTTTGGTTTAACCACTTAACCCCCGGACCATATTGCTGGTCAAAGACCAGAGAACTTTTTGCGATTCGGGACTGCGCCGCTTTAACTGACAATTGCGCGGTCGTGCGACGTGGCTCCCAAACAAAATTGGCGTCCTTTTTTTCCCACAAATAGAGCTTTCTTTTGGTGGTATTTTATCACCTCTGCGGTTTTTATTTTTTGCGCTATAAACAAAAATAGAGCGACAATTTTGAAAAAAAATTATATTTTTTACTTTTCGCTGTAATAAATATCCCCCAAAAATATATAAAAAAACATTTTTTTCCCTCAGTTTAGGCCGATACGTATTCTTCTACCTATTTTTCGTAAAAAAAATCGCAATAAGCGTTTATTGATTGGTTTGCGCAAAAGTTATAGCGTTTACAAAATGGGGGGTATTTTTATGGCATTTTTATTAATATATTTTTTTTACTAGTAATGGCGGCGATCAGCGATTTTTTTCGGTACTGCGACATTATGGCGGACACTTCGGACACTTTTGACACATTTTTGGGACCATTGGCATTTTTATAGCGATCAGTGCTATAAAAATGCATTGGATTACTATAAAAATGCCACTGGCAGTGAAGGGGTTAACACTAGGGGGCGGGGAAGGGGTTAAGTATGTCCCTGTGTGTTCTTACTGTGGGGGGGGGGGGGGTGGCCTCACTAGGGGAAACACTGATCTTCTGTTCATACATTGTATGAACAGAAGATCAGCATTTCCCCTGCTGACAGGACCGAGAGCTGTGTGTTTACACACACAGCTCCCGGTCCCCGCTCTGTAACGAGCAATCGCGGGTGCCCGGCGGCGCGCACGCTCCCCTAGTGGCCGCTCGAGGAGCGGACGTATAGCTACGGGCTCTCGCCCAGAAGAGCCGACCTGCCGCCGTATAATGACGGTGGCTGGTCGGCTAGTAGTTAAGTATAACCATTGGGACTTTTTCACTTCACTTATTGGACAAATCATTTTGTTCCATGCGAATTCATTTATCTGTACCATATCACTATGTGTCATAGATACTTGTATGTTTATATTAGTTGCGCAGCTTGTTTTCCATTGTACTAGTTTTTTGTAGGTATCTCACTTTTTAAGCTGCTAGCATTTCATTTTTAATCGTTGGTTCACCTATCAGACAGCGCAGTATCTCCACATTTTCCACAAAGATATAGGGAAAGCAAGGCCATCTGATTCAAGTATGTACAGCGTAGTTCCTTTTCTTCCAGGTCCTAATTATATAAGGCTAGTTGCTGAAAAACGTATTGGAAAATATGTCCTGATAGGTTTAAATTGTTGCCATTTAGCTAGAGTAAGTAACAGAAATGTGATCAGAATTGTGATCAGGGCACAAGATATGGTCTGATGTGTGTACACACCATCGTTCCAAAAACCGATCCGGTGAGAATGCGGTGATGTCAAACACACGACGTGCTGAATAAAATGAATTTCAATGCTTCCAAGCACGCGTCGACTTGATTCTGAGCATGCGCGGGTTCTGTACTAACCACCGGTTTGGACCGATCGGGCAGCGGTCCATCGGTTCGGTTTTGAAGCATGTTTTAAAATTTTGGACCGAAGGAAAACAGACCGATGGGCTATACACACCGTCGGTTTGGACTGATGAAACTGAACCTCGGTCCATTCTCATCGGTTTTGTCCGACCGTGTGTACGGGGCCTAAGAGGGGAAAAAAAGATGGTGGATGCAGTATGGGTAAGATGCAAATGTGTCTATCCAATTATGTCACCCAGAGTAGTTACTATAAAGAAAATATGTGCCTAATCATTTTATATCAAAATACCATCTGAGGCAATAAACATACCTTGACTTGAAAAAGTATTCATACCCCTTAAAATTTTCCAAATTTTGTCATGTTACAACCAGAAATGTGAATGTATTTTTTTGGGGATTGTATGTGATAGATCAACACAAAGTGGCACAAAATTGTGTCGTGGAAGGAAAATGAATAGTGCTTTTAAAGCTGTGCTTCTGCCCTGCCCCCTGCTGTCCTGTTCCCTGCTGCCCCGTACCCTCTCCAGCCCAACATCCGCAAATACATTTTCTTTCATGCAGGTTTCCTTCAGGTCCTTAGCCCATAGGACTGACTGAGGCCCAGTAGCAGTAACATCTCTGGAAAACACACACATGCTCACCTTCCAGGGGGAGAGAGAGATAAACTAATTTGATCCTCCCAAATGTTTATCTTCTCCCTAACCACACCTTCTGGGTCAGCCTCCCAGGGATTGGCTTGGTTCAGATATGTATTCAGCACCTCACTGATTGATCCTCCTATTTTATTTCTGGAATCTTCTTCCAGAAGTCACCAGGTTTAGCTGGCTACAGCAGGCCTGCTATATATACCAAATTTAGCCAGCCAAGGCAGTGGCGCTACATATGAATATGCAGATACATTATATTGTCATAAGTATTGGGATACCTGCCTTTACACGCACAAGAACTTTAATGGCGTCCAAGTCTTAGTCCATAGGGTTCACTATTGCGTTAGCTCAACCTTTGCAGCTATAACAGCTTCAACTCTTCTGGGAAGGCTGTCTACAAGGTTTAAGAGTGTGTCTATGGGAATGTTTGATCATTCTTCCAGAAGCGTATTTGTGAGGTCAGGCACTGATTTTGGACACGAAGGCCTGGCTCGCAGTCTCCGCTCTAATTCATCCTAAAGGTGTTCTATCGGGATGAGGTCAGACCTCTGTGCAGGCCAGTCAAGTTCCTCCACCCCAAGCTCGCCTGTCCATGTCTTCATGGACCTTGCTTTATGCACTGGTGCACAGTCATGTTGGAACAGGAAGGGGCCATCCCCAGATTGTTCCCACAAAGTTGGGAGTTTGAAAATGAAAATGTCTTGGTATGCTGAGTGCTGACACCCAAAGAGTTCTCTTCACTGGCAAAGCCCAACTCCAACCTCTAAAAAACAACCCCACACCATAAACCCTGCCTTCACCAAATGATTTGGACCAGTGCACAAAGCAAGGTACATAAAGACATGGATGAGCGAGTTTGGGGTGGAGGAACTTGGCCCGCACAGAGTTCTGACCTCAACCCAGAGAAAGTGCAGAGAAGAGCAACCAAACTGATAAGAGGCATGGAGGAGCTCAGCTATGAGGAAAGATTAGAAGAACTAAATCTATTCACTCTTGAGAAGAGGAGAATTAGGGGGGATATGATCAACATGTACAAATATATAAGAGGTCCATACAGTGTACTTGGTGTTGAGTTATTCACTTTACGGTCAACACTGAGGACAAGGGGGCACTCTTTACGTCTAGAGGAAAAGAGATTTCACCTCCAAATACGGAAAGTTTTTTTCACAGTAAGAGCTGTGAAAATGTGGAACAGACTCCCTCCAGAGGTGGTTCTGGCCAGCTCAGTAGATTGCTTTAAGAAGGGCCTGGATTCTTTCCTAAATGTACATAAAATAACTGAGTACTAAGATTTGTAGGTAAAGTTGATCCAGGGTAAATCCGATTGCCTCTCGGGGGATCAGGAAGGAATTTTTTCCCCTGCTGTAGCAAATTGGATCATGCTCTGCTGGGGTTTTTTGCCTTCCTCTGGATCAACTGTGGGTATGGAGTTGGGTGTATGGGATTGTATTGTGTTTTTTATTTTGTTTGTTTATTTTTTTGAGGTTGAACTGGATGGACTTGTGTCTTTTTTCAACCTGACTAACTATGTAACTATGTAACTATGTAACCCGATAGACCACCTTTGGGATGAATGTGGACAGCCTTTCCAGAGGGTGGGCAGACTCAAAATTAAACCCTATGGACTAAGATTGGGCTGCCATGAAAGTTCATGTGCGTGTATAGGCAGGTGTCCCAATACTTTTGACAATATAGTGTACTGTATGTATCCATGCACACAGTCAACATGCCCACAACATATAATGGAAATGGTCTCAGACACTTAAAGGAAACCACAACAAAAATACAGAGGCTGTCATTACTAAACTCTCATGAAAATGCTGAACACCTGGCACTTATACTAGCCCTCTTGTTTCTATACTTGAGGTCGCTGATCTGGAACTTCTGAACAGTCTCTGATTTTTCCAATCTGTATATTGGTTCTTGGTCAGTAGATCAACATAACAGTCAGGCAACTACATTTGCAATAAAAGGAGCGCAACAGCAGCCACTTTATTTCCCACATGACAAGATTACTTTAAATCTGGGTAGAAGAAGATGCAAAGAAATTTAGTTGAAGTAAATACTTGCAGCTGTCTGGACACATATCTAACTGCCAGAATCAATAGACTTTATTTTCACATATTATGCGGTGAATGACATTTATAGATTATAACGTATCAGCTTATCTTGAAACTTTTTATTAAAACTTACTGTCAATCATTTTTTAATCCACTACTATATGTCAGGATTGTTTGTATAGGTAGGGGAAAACCATTCATTAACCTCTTGGTGCCATAAATGCTCTTCACACCCATGAAGAAATCTGTACTGACAGAATTTGTAATGACCTTCAAAAAATTATAGTTGCCTGGCTACTTTTTTATTTAACCACTTCCATACAGGGCATTTTCACCCCCTTCCTGCCCAGACCAATTTTTAGTTTTCAGCGCTGTTGCACTTTGAATGACAATTACGCAATCATGAAACACTGTACACAAATGAAATCTTTATGTTTTTTTCCCCCACAAATAGAGCTTTTGTTTGGTGGTATTTGATCATCTCTACGGTTTTTATTTTTTGCACTATAAACAAAAGAAGAGCGCCAATTTTGAAAAAAAAACACAATATTTTTTAACTTTTTCATTTAATAAATATAAAAAATAAAATAAAAAATGTTTTCCTCAGTTTAGACCGATATGTATTCTTCTACATATTTTTGGTAAAAAAAATCGCAATAAGCTTATATTGATTGGTTTGCGCAAAAGTTATAGGGCCAGATTCTCGTCCAGCGGCGTATCTTTGTGGCGGCGTAACGTATCCGATTTATGTTACGCCTCCGCAACTTAGATGGGCAAGTGCTGTATTCTCAAAGCACTTGCTCCGTAAGTTGCGGCGGCGTAGCGTAAATCGGCCGGCGTAAGCCCGCCTAATTCAAATGTGGGACAGGGGGGCGTGTTTTATGTTAATCTTCTGTGACCCGACATGATTGACATTTTTCACGAATAAATATCCCCAAAAAATATATAATTTTTTTCTCAATTTAGGCTTATACGTATTCTTACGCAATAAGCGTTTATTGATCGGTTTGCGCAAAAGTTATAGCGTCTACAAAATAGGGGATAGTTTTATGGCATTTTTATTAATATTTTTTTTTTACTAGTAATGGCGGCGATCAGCGATTTTTATCATAACTGCGACATTATGGCGAACACATCGGACACTTTTGACACCATTTTGGGACCATTGTCATTTTTACAGCGATCAGTGCTATAAAAATGCACTGATTACTGTAAAAATGACACTGGCAGTGAAGGGGTTAACCTATAGGGGGGGCTGAAGAGGTTAAGTGTTCCCTAAGAAGAGATTCTTAATGTTAGGGGGCGTGGCTACACATGACACATCACTGATTGTTGTTCTCGATGACAGGTAACGCGATCAGTGACAGTGTCACTAGGCAGAACGGGGAGATGTTGTTACACACAACATCTCCCTGTTCTTGAGCTCTGTGACTCGATCGCGGGACACCAGCCGCGATCGGGTCTGCGGGCGTGGTCACGGAGCTTGCGGCAGGGTCGCGAGCGTGCCGGTGGTGGCTGCGCGCGCCAGCGGCGGCGGCTGCGTGTGTGACCGCACGTCGTGCCATTTTGCCAACATATACCAGCGTGCTCTGGTCGGCAAGTGCCTTCTTATTGTGCATCTTGAAATAGGCACACCACGTGTTTTCAGAGAGTCCTCTAATTTACCTGAAGTTATTTGTGGGTTTTTCTTTACATCCCGATCAATTCTCCTGGCAGTCGTGGCTGAAATTTTATTTGGTATACCTGACCGTGGTTTATTTTCAACAGAACCCCTCATTTTCCACTTCTTTATTAGAGTTTGAACACTGCTGATTGGCATTTTCAATTCCTTGGATATCTTTTTATATCCCTTTCCTGTTTTATACAGTTTGTGAAGGACTTTTATGCAATTGCCTATATGCTTCAGTTTAATTCTCTCCCTGCTATTTTAAAGCGGTCCTCCACCCTAAAGTGGAGTCCCGCTGATCGGAACCCTCCCCCCCTCCGGTGTCACATTTGACACCTTTCAGGGGGGAGGGGGGTGCAGACACCTGTCTAAAGACAGGTATTTGCACCCACTTCCGGCCACACGATACGGGCGAAAGACGGGCATTCCGTCACATCCCGTCTGTCGCCCGTTGTGTGCTGGGAACACTCGGCTCCCAGCACACAGCGTGTGAGCCAATCGGCGGGCGCAGCGCGACTCGCGCATGCGCCGTAGGGAACCGGGCAGTGAAGCCGCAGCGCTTCACTTCCTGGTTCCCTGAGCGTGGATGGCGGGGGGAGCAGCAGAGTGACGAGCGATCGCTCGTGCTCTGCTGCGATCGGCGCTGGACTCCAGGACAGGTAAGTGTCCTAATATTAAAAGTCAGCAGCTGCAGTATTTGTAGCTGCTGACTTTTAATATTTTGTTCCCATGGCACATCCGCTTTAATGTCTGTGTGTTATGTGTAGAAGGTGATTTCATGTGGACCCGAGTGACTCATTCCTCTGCATAACAGACTGTTGAAAGGCTAATGTCCCATCACCAGCCAGCTCTCTATTCTAAAGGGTAATTGATCTATTGTGTGTGTGAAGAAGACCTGTGTTTACCCTTAAGAGATGTGTATTGTATCGTCAGGCTAAATGATTAGATAATTGGCTCATGTTAATTATTCTGATTGCTTCGTTGTAGTAATTAACTTCACTGATGTCATTATCTAAAGAAATGTGTCTTGTCAGGGTCGGCACCAGAGTGTCTACCTATAATCTGTATGGGAGCCCCAGTGTGTGAAAAGGGGGTGGAGATTTCATTGTTCTTTGATTGATGATTAGCTTGTAAACTGTATATAACTAGCAGAATGCTGCCATTAAAGAGTGTCTCTTCCAGCATTAAGCTTTGGCTCATGTATGGGTTATTCTGCGATCCCAGGGATATTCCTACTCGTGGAATATTGGGTGATTTTCTTTTATGGGAAGAAGGGAATGCTTGACGGGGATATTTTCTACTACCGTCACACAGTTCAACTACCTTTTCCCACAGATGCTTTGACAATTATTTTGCTTTCCCTTTGTATCAGAATCCAGAAACGTCAGTGCAGCACTGGATGAAAGATGCAAGGGTCTGTCAGGAGTCCAGAAACTCATTGACCTTTTATCCACACACACTAATTACAAGCAAACAGTTCACAGGTGATGATGGTTACCTTTAATAGCCATTCAAACCCCTTTGTGTCAACTTGTGTGCATGTTATCAGGCCAAAATCACCAGGGTATGTAAACTTTTGACCAGGGTCATTCAGGTAGTTTCTGTTGCCCTAATGATCCAAAATAAATAAACACAGTTGATTGATAATAAATGGCCTCAGCCAAACACTAACCATGAGTTAAAGAAATGTTTTTGTGTTATCATCCATATTCTCTGAAAAATGGCCAACAAATCATACATTTTTCCAGGGTATGTAAACTTATGAGCACAAGTGTGTATATATATATATATATATATATATATATATATATATATATATATATATATATATATATATATATATTTCTATAGATATATATCTATAGATGTGTATATATATATCTATATATATCTAATATAGCTATATCTATCTATCTATCTATCTATCTATCTATCTATCTATCTATCTATCTATCTATCTATCTAATTTTAAACAAGCAAACATTATGAAAAAAAAATAAAAAATAACACGGATGCAAACCCCTAGTAATTTTTATGTAATGGCACCGTTATAACTGTAAAAATATTTGATGCACCTGTTTTATTAATGGACCATCCCCTGCCAGCTGTGTTTTCATAGCTTGCAGTAACATGCAGAAATACTGCGTTTTTTAATAAAAATAATGGCTATTAATGTCAAGATTTTATGTCTTTTCTTGAACAATTTTGCTGAGGTATGGCAAAGCAATCTATTTTTTCCTTCCGTTTCAACAGTCCTATTTTTTACTGTTTGATTTTTCAGAATAACCCAGTTTTGAAGCGGCTTCTATCAGCCAGAGTCTATTTATAGAACTCACAAGTGGGACCATAATTATCAGCATGAGGCAGTGTGGGATTACAAAGTACTCAACTGATGTGAAGTTGTAGTCGACTGAAGTTTCAACGTCCTAGGCTACCATCTTTAGAATTCCCTTGATAAGGCATTGCTAGATGGAAATAGTTAAATGATTGCAGCATCTATTATAGTGTGGACTGATTTAACCAATATTTTTTTTGAACAGAAATGCTTAATTGTATTAATGTTAAATAGTGAGGTCTGACTTTTTGTGCCATGCTTTTTGTGTCTGACAATTAAGTTAATTACTATTGAACATTTCCAGGAGCATTTAACTAGCATTTGCCCTCGTCCTGTCAAGGTGCATTTTTTTTTGAGCACGTTATATGCCTAGTGTGACAAGAACAGGGTTATTTTCATCATTTAAAGCCGAACTCCGGGTGAGAAGCTAAATACAAAGTTGAAATGTATAA
Organism: Rana temporaria; assembly: GCF_905171775.1. Classification (NCBI taxonomy): domain Eukaryota; kingdom Metazoa; phylum Chordata; class Amphibia; order Anura; family Ranidae; genus Rana; species Rana temporaria. The sequence goes on along the minus strand of NC_053493.1, from coordinate 119,940,928 downwards.
ATTAGAACTGTTTACCAGCCAAAAGATTTGCATTTCTGTCCATCTAGTACTGAGATGTACCCCCCCAGGCAGCTGTGCCAGGGTAGACCATGCACCAAACCCCTAAAAAAGAGAGAACAAATACCGTATTTATCGGCGTATACCGTGCACTATTTTGCCCTTCGGGTGTCCTCTTCGGACCCGCCGAAGAGGACACCCGACCCGCCGAAGAGGACACCCGACCCGCCGAAGACGGACGCCCGAAGCCGCAGATGAACGCCGGACCCGACGAGGCCGCCGATGAACGCCGCGCAAGACACCAAAACTGTAAGTACAAAAAAACTAAAAAACTTTTTTTCCACAGGAATTCGGGCCACTTTGGGGGTGCGCGGTATACGCGGGAGCGCGTTATACCGCGATAAATACGGTAAACACTCCTTCAAATTTTACATTGGGGATAGTAAGGGTTCCTGTTCTACACTGTATTGTCATCTAAAAATGAAGTTAGGCGCTCACTGGATTTCTGGTAGACCAACAGATATTTTTATGTACTTGCAGTGAAAAATAGGATTTTTGTACTCACCGTAAAATCAATTTCTCTGAGTTCATAGATGGACAAAGCAGCAATTGACCTTAGGGTATTATATCCTTTCTTCCAGGAGAGACTAGGCAGAAAAAACAGCACTTCAAGTGTTAAAACACTTTTCAGTACAGCTCCTCCCAGGGGGCTTGGTCCCCTGGGTATAACCCACTCTCTGACTCAGTAGCTCCAGTTCGTAACAAGCAGTACAAACAAAAAGGAGGGGTGGGTGCTGTATCCGTCCATGAACTCAGAGAAATTGATTTTACGGTGAGTACAAAAATCCTATTTTCTCTTCCGTTCATGGACGGACACAGCAGCAATTGACCTTAGGGACGTCCCCAAGCAGTGTCAAAAAATTTGAGGGGTGGGAAAAAACACAGCAAATAAGCTTCACCACAAACAAACCAGAGTTCCTCAACGGAGGAACTTCAACCTGAAACAGCCGCCTGCAAAACCTTGCGGCCAAAGGAGGCAACCGCAGATGCACTCTCACCTTGTAAAACTTGAAAAGGTGTGGATTGACGACCAGATCGCTGTCTTACACACCTGTAAAACAGACGCCTGATGGCGGAAAACCCAAGAGGCACCAACCGCCCTGGTCGAATGCGCCGTAACCAGAAAGGGAGGCGCCCACCCCTTTTGGGCATAGGCCTGGAGCACGACCTGTCTGATCCACCTGAAAATGGAGGCCAACGAGACCGCCAGACCTTTCTCAGGACCATTCACTGACATGAACAGTGAGTCCGATCTCTGGAACGGAGCCGTAGCAGACAAGTACGCCCGTAGGGCTCGCACCACGTCCAAGGGAAGTAACGTGGCCTCATTCGAGTTCTTTGGCTGAGGACATAAGCATAGTAAAACAATGTCCTCATTACAAAAGAGCCCTGCAAGACAAGGCCGTCAGATCAAAAACTCATCTGATGGAAGGAATGGCTACTAAGAAAGACCACCCTCTGGGACAGAGAGAAAGAGGAATCTCCCGAATGTCCTCAAACAGAGCCCTTTTGAAGCACCGAGAGGACCGAATTCAAGTCCCACGGAGGCCGTGGAGGACACACAGGAAGGTCACAAGCCTGACCCCCTGTACAAATGTACACACCAGGGAGTGCGTCGCCAACGGTCGCTGAAAATAAACAGCCAAGGCAGAAATCTGACCCATAACCCAACAGCCATGCCATGCCGTTAAAGCCAGCGACTGTAAAACAGGGTGAGGAAAAATCGGACCCTGCAACAAAAGATCTACTCTAAGGGGTAGAATCCAAGGGACGTCTGCCACCAGACACACCAGGTCCGCGTACCAGGAAAGGCGCGGCCAATCCGGAGCGACCAGGATTGTTGGCGTCCCCTCCGCTTCCACTCTGCACAACAGGTGAGGGAGAAGCTTCAGAGGAGGGAAAGCGTAGATTTAGGCGATAGTGACCCCACGGTGCCACCAACGCGTCTGACGCGTCCGCCCAAGGGTCTCTTGACCTGGCGACGAAACGTGACACCTTCCGATTGCGACAGGACGCCCGAAGGTCCACGCCTGGCGTGCCCCATTTTTGGCACAACTCTGAAAACACTTCCGGGTGCAACGACCATTTTCCCTGGTCCAGTGTTTGGCGACTTAGGTAGTCGGCTTGCCAACTCTGCAGCCCCGGAATGTACACGGCCGACAGGGCCGGAGCGTACCTTGTGGCTCACCGGAGGATGTGTGCAACCTCACCACCGCAGCCGAGCTCCGCGTGCCCCCTTGATGGTAGACATAAGCCACGGCTGTGGTGTTGTCGGACTGGATCCTGACCGAACGGTCCTGCAGACCCAGAAACCACTTGGGGAGACGCAGCCTGATAGCCCAGAGCTCCAGGACATTGACTGGCAGGCGGGATTCCACCTGAGTCCAGCGCCCTGGGTTTACTGGACACTCCAGAACGCCCCCAGCCGGAGAGGCTGGCATCCATCGTGACCACTGTGCGATAGCACGGCAAAAATAATTTCCCGGTCCGAAGTACCGGAGATGTCAGCCACCACACTAGGTAGGACCTGACCAGGCGACTTCACCCAAATCTGGTAATCCAGTGACGAAGGGAGCTTGTCCCAACGTGACAGAATATCTTTCTGTAACACTCGGGTGTGGAATTGGGCTTACGGAAACAGAGTCATCCTCACTGACCGTGTGGGCTAAGCCTGCAACATCTGACATGACAGAACCAGAGCCAGCAGCAGCAGGGTCCAGTTCCGTGTCAGAGCCATCCCCAGAAGCAGGCGCAGGGAGTTTTTTTTTACCCCCCTTCTGGCCATTTGTTGCTTCAATCCTGGCGATAAAACACCTAAGGGACTGCCGTAAGGGCTCTACAGAGACCGCAGGGGCAGGGGCACTAAGGGTTAACTCAGGCATGGTTGGGGTAGAAGCCTATGTTCAGACTCCATGTGGACCCACCGCTTATGCCTCCTTAGTACTGCAAGGCAGACACCCAACGGTCACCCTCCCAGTTGCAAAACAGAGGGCAGGGGACCCCCAGGGAACTTACCACTCGACCCGGTTGTAGTGTTAGCTGAAGCGCTGAGAAGTGCTGGCTGCGCTGCGCTGTCCCTCAGGAAGCTATTCGCGGGCTTTTGCTGCGCTATTACAGGCACTAGAGGCCAAGACTTTTCCAAGATGGCTGCCGTATGCAGGAAAAACAGCATGCGGGCCACAAGAAAATGGCCGCCGACCTATACACACTGCGTCTGCGGCAAAATGGCGGCATACACGTGTTAAAAAACACACAGTGACACAGCAGAAAGACACAGCCCAGCACATATAGCAACTCCCCCAACAAAAACAACAGCACCTTACAGTACACGGTCCCCGGTAGTGACAGAACCCCAGGAGGGCCCCCCCCCTTACAGCCGCCACCCAGCATGGGGAAGGAGGGAGAGGAAGAGAGAGAGAGAAGGAAGGGCGGACCCTCATTCGACGTCCCCAAGGAAAGCACCAGCCATACCACCTTGCCAGGGCAAGGGGCCACTACTTACCCGTCCTGCGACCACCGGCTGGAGGCATTCCGGACAGAACCAACGTCCGCTAAACGGCATGGCTGTCGGCCAGACACACTGTGACAAAGCCATAAAGACCGGTCATATGTGTGCCCTGGAACATGTAGTTCCCCGGCCACCCCTGGAGCAATGGGGCATGTCGTGGACGACCCAGAGCTGAGCTGAGGGCTGGCACACGCTCGATGGCCGAGCATGGGGGGACTACAAGGATCAAGATCCAACCTGTCACCCAGTCGGCAGTTGATAGAAGATATCAGGAACAAAAATGCAGGAACAAAACAAAATAAAAGCGAAAAAATCGCAAAAAAATTCTAGAGTACATGGACTCCAGAAGGCCATGTCTACTCCTGGGGCTAGGCAGAAAAAAACTGGAGCTGCTGAGTCAGAGAGTGGGTTATACCCGGGGGACCACGCCCCCTGGGAGGAGCTGTACTGAAAAGTGTTTTAACACTTGAAGTGCTGTTTTTTCTGCCTAGTCTCTCCTGGAAGGAAGGATATAATACCCTAAGGTCAATTGCTGCTGTGTCCGTCCATGAACGGAAGAGAAAAACATTTTTTCCCCTCACACACATCTAGTAAATGTAACCCTTTCACTGCCACTGACATAAGTGTTCTCACTTTTTAAAGCGGATTTCCAGTCGTTTTTGTGTTTATTAAAAAGTGTATACAAAAAGTGTAGCTGTTGACATTTTTTTTAAAAGGGTAAATTTATTGATGTTTCACAGAATAAAAAAATCTCATGTAGTACATGGTTATATAACAGTAATAGAACATTCATTCAACTAGAATGATGGTTTCTCAATATACATCAGTGTAAGTATATATGAAAAGAACAACGTTTTCACAATGAGTCCTGAAGTGCAACCAACTTAACATATACAGAACACTCACAACCTTAGTGTAAAAATATAGTCTGCATTAAGCCTCATACACACGATCGGACTTCAAAAAAACTTTTTTTGATTTTTGTTTGAAGGGAGTTGGCCATGCACACCCATAGCATACACACGCCAGGACTTTTCTGCAAACTTTCCCAACATCACATGTTTTTTTGCTGCTCTTTTCTGCTCTTTACCGCCACTATTTGGTCAACTTCTGCTATTGTTGGTTGATTTTAACATTGGTTCTGGACAAAAGTCCGATAGATTTCTGTACACACGATAGGACTTTGCACCGTAGGACTTTTGTTGCCGAAAAGTTTGTCCGTTTGCAGAGCGAACTTATGTCTGATGAAAACCCGAAAAAGTTTGTCCGATGGAGGGTAAACACGGTAGGATTTTTTTGAAAACAAAGTTTGTTGTCAAAAAGTCCTACCGTGTATGGGGCTTAAGTCTAACAATAATATCCATTCCAGGATGAACTGTGCTCATGTGATACCCCTCTGTAGAGCCTTCAACGGCATGTCACTCCCAATCCATTTTTTAGTATGTTATTGCCTACATGTACGGTATTTAAATATCAATATCATCAGAGACTGAAGTGATCCATTCTGTCCATAGCTTCTCACATTTTTTAGGGCATCCCCTAGAGGTTAGCTTGAACAGCAGTGGTGCTCTATTAATCAAGTCCACCCAGAATTGAACAGAAGGGAGAATAGGGTTTTGAGTGCTAGGGCTTTCTTAGCATAAAAAAACACCACTATATTTAACAGGGTCTTTTTATTACTGGACAGAGCCTCCTCTCCAAAGTCTCTTAAGAGACATCTGGCTGGGGAGTAAATCTTTGGGATGGTCATCCTTTCCTCTAGAAATACAAGGACTGCTTTCCAAAATCGTGTGGACACGTGGACACTGCCATATCACAAGAAAATAGTCCCCTTCCTCAGTATGACAGCAATAGCATTACGAGGAATTCGCTCTACCCATCCTATACAAGTGAGCTGGGGTATAGTAAATTGAAAGCGGTACAATTATTTTGCATGGAAATTTGGCGTTTTATATTGTAGGCCTGCAATTCTTAGGAATAACTCACTTAAATCTGTCCAAACAGGAGTCTAGTAGACATCCCGGGTATGATAAAGTTTGAAACACAAAATCATAAATTATAATATAATAAATAACTATAAATAATTATAATTATTTATAATTATTATAAATTATTCAATAATGTAATCAAATCAAAAACACTGAAATTTGCTCAGTTGCAGAATTGTCGCTGTCATTATTTTTATTGTTTGACAAATTTCCCCACAAATCGCTATCGCTCAATTCTGCAAGTGATTCTAATTTATTGTCGCTGTTTTCTAGCTGTCTAAAAGGCCTTTTGATGTAAAGGGACACTTTTTGGTTTCTATGGACAATCTCCAGTTTCCAGGCAGAAAGAACAGTTTTTATTATATAAAACTGCATACAGGACACTGGGCAGACCACTAGGGACAAAGGGGGTGTGTAATTATTTGATACAGTATTGTAATCTGTAAGATTACAGTATACTGTATGTGTATTCTGTGTTTCACTTTTTGAATTTGGCGCCAAACTCTGTCCCCGTGCGTCGTAACGACCATTTTTAAAACTTTTTTTCCATTGATACATGTTCCCTGGGGCAAGACCCGGGTTCTCAAAGACGTTTTCACCGGCCTTACTATAGACACCCAGCAGGTACAATATTTAAAGGAATTTATCATTTTTTTAATTTTTTTATTTAAGCATCATTAAAATCACTGCTCCTGAAAAAAATACAGTTTTTAAAACTTTTTGCCATTGATACATGTTCCCTGGGGCAAGACCCGGGTTCTCAAAGACATTTTACGACAATAACTTGTATATTAGGCTTTAAAATGAGCACTTTTGAATTCGAACGTTCGAGTCCCATAGACGTCAATGGGGTTCTAAATGTTCACGCGAACGTTCGGTCCGTTTGAAGGTTCTGGTGCAAACCGAACGTGGGGGGGGGGGGTATTCGGCTCATCCCTACCGTACACACAGCGGAAATACATCGCAGGATCCAGGGACAAGGTAAGTAACTTCCCCCTGTATCCTGCAATGCAATCGCGAGTCCGTCTTGGGGATACCGCATTTGGTATGAAAAATTCACCTCAAGCCAGACTCGGGAATACCGCTAAGGAGGTTAATTGAACAAGCTGAAGGTAGAGGCTGATTGGCTACCATGCACATCTGCACCAGATTTTGCACTTTCCAGTTTTAGTAAATCCACCCCATTTTGTATTCTTTTGTGTTTTTTTCCCCAGGTATTAGACTTGTATCCTTAGATCTCTATTTGGAATGATGTAAGATGTAGATAATTAGCAGGTGCTAAAAGGTGCTGGCACATTGCCGACAGCGGCAACCAGTGATTAGTGTAATGAATTAGTACCTGACCAAATTTTAAGGATGAAATGCTGCAGGACCTTTCCTTGCTGTGCTCACCCAAACATTTCAACCTCTTGTACTCAGCAGCCAGATGTTGTAGTAAGGAAAGTGGTCTGTAATTAAGAGAAAATGTAATTGTCTTGAAGAATTATTACCATGATGTAGATGCCTGCTGAGATTGGCGATCTATAACTTTAATATTATAGTACAAATGAATATATAGCTGCAAAACATTACTATTGTAAACTACCGAATTGTAACATACACTGTAAAAATATATATAAATGCTTTCTTGTGAGAAAAAAAAAATATATAAATGCATGCAAAGCTAATTGTTAAAAGAGAAGTAGCAAAAAAAAAAAAATCATACTCGCCTAGATTGCTGCAGCACACATCCCAGCTGATCCCCTGCTGGCTCTACCTCGAGAACTCAGTTATCCCCCTCCACTCTGAGCAGAGGGCAGCGACTGTCAGTCATCGTCTCTCTGCTCTGCCCTTTCAGCGCTCACTGGAGCACTGGGCTGTAGATGGGCATGAGGGGCCAGTTCAGACTCTCAGGAGCATGCTGAGAGGCTGAGCTAGGTGACGGTCCAGGCTTCTGGGTGGATCCCGACTGTAAAGTAAGGATCTTACCCACGCATGGACTGGCTGAGTGAGGTCAGCAGACAGGTTCTAGCTGCACTCTTGTGGCCCATTGGAGAAGCATAGTCAAAATACTTTGCCTATAAATACAAACTAAACATAGCCCAAAAAATATAATATCCAAACTAGGTATATATAAACATACTGAACACCCCTCACCCCTGAATTTATATGTTAAAAGAGATCGTGTGTACGCGGCATTAGATTCCTGTCGTTTTACTTCCAGTAAGACAAAAAGGGATCACTCTGAATAAACCCAACTTGCTGGCTGTACTTTGTTAATGTAATAAAGTCTCTTGAATGGTGTTGCTGGAGCAAATCAATAAGCCATACAATACCTCTCCCCAGTGGCTCAGTGAGTTTGGTAGCTACATAGTCTCTTAGATGGTATTACCAGAGTGCTATACTAGGCCAGAGATACTCGATACCTCTCCCCGACGGCCTAGCAATGGCAGCACATGGCAATAAGCGGACTACTGCTCCCAGCCAGTCTGTAACTGCAAACGCTGTGTTCCCGGCCACAGCATTCTGCACTACTCTCAACAATCCTCCTCGTACTTCTTCCACACTGACCTTCTCCAAAGTGCAAGTCCTGTGTTCCCTGGTCACAGGAGCCTGACACTATCTCCCTGGTAAAGATCTTTATCCCGGAATACATCCTAGCGGCTCCTCTGGCCCTCCTCCACGCTCGCCACATTCCCCCATGTGGGGACGCCCTGCAGCAACTGCCTATTCCTCCATTCTCCTTTCTCCTGCACTGACAGAATCCCCCCCAGCAGCATGTGACCTCAGCTTATATGGGAGGCCTGCCCCCTGCCAATACTGAATAGGGATTGGTCAGAGCTCCTCACATGAGCTGCCTGTCCCTCAAACTTCAGGTCCAACCCCTATTCCAGAACAATCTTCCTGAAAGCAGGGAAGGCGTCTCTGAGCCAGAGCACAGGTGATCACACCCACTACTGCACTGAACACTCCCAGATAGGGAGTTGACATGGGGGCAGAGGTGAGAGGAGTCGAAGCTGGAGCTTTAAGATATAGTAGGGGAAGCTGGAGCAGGATGTTTGTGTTAATAACAAAGATGGTGGCCTGTTAACAGTCTGAGATGCTAGACAGCACCTTTTGTAGTTCAGAAGGCAGACTCACTGAATTCTGTGACACAGCAGTGCCTACCCTCTGGACGAAATTAATACCTTTTACTGACTTCTGCAGAGTAAGGATACTCACCTAGCCAGCGAATCCAGTGTTGAGCTGCTGGGATTCTCCTCTCTGCAGCCACTGCACAGGTCCGGTGCCGCCATGCTGCCAGTGACAGCTTCCAGCTCTTCTAGGTGAAGGTGCCCCTTGGCCCGCCCCTCCCCCTTACTGAATGGAGCTGCATGTCATGCATCACAGGAGACACCGGGGGCACGCGTCATTTGCCTAGGCAAATTACAGAAGTTGGGGGGATGGGTCGAGCCTTTTCGCTCTGAAAATAGAGGTAAGTTTTAAAGAAAAATAAAGAGTGCTCCTGGAGAGTGAAGGTCCGCTTTAACTTGAAAAAGGACTAACTGGTACAAGTCTCTAGCTGGGTTAGTTGTCACAGGAAGCAGAAGGCATGTAGCTTCGTCAGCTGGCACAGGAGTCAGAAGATCTGTAGCTAGGGCCACAGGCATGCGAGTCAGCTCTAGACAGTGATATGACAGTTATTACTAATAGCAAAGTAGATTTGACCGTTTTCCCATAAATCCAGTCAGTGTAGTTATTATTACAAAGGTAACAAAAAGCTCTCAACTAAAATTCTGGAAAGTAGGTTTGCGCCTATTTGGCCCCTAAACATGACCTCACTAGTTAAATGTTCCTGCTGCTCTCCAAGTCCTGCAACATGAATGTGTTATTGTCTATTAAAAAGAGCTGCCAAATATGATAAACCTGTATTCAAGTTAGATATTTTTTAATCTGTATCATTACACTGCTGGATGCATAGTCTTCCTATGGAAAATAAATGACTGTGAATAATATATTGTGAATTTACCTTTGTGTTTTAACAATTTTTATCCCCAGGCCTCTATTTCCCTATATTTCCTTGAGTCCATGAGTGTTTTTTTTTTTTTTTTCAATTATGTATTTTTTCCTCACATTTTATGTTAAAGTATTTAAAATCTACCCTAACATATTGTAAATTTTTTGGGGAGACAGATAGGGCTTTAATCTGGTAGCAGATTTAGATACATATATTTTTATTTCCATGGTATTTATTGGGAAGAAATTGTAAAAAAAAGTGAAAAAAAGTATTTATTATTTTTTTACTAGCATTTACATACATTTCGCACTCTAATATACCCCAAAATATGATCAGATATGAAATATCATCAATGGCAATGTCATCAAGATCATCTGATATCATTGTTGCTACTACATTACATACAGTATATACATATATATATTAAAGTGTTACCAAACTCAGGACCCTGTATTCACTACAGTATATCTGGTCTCCCACAGTACACAGAACATGAAAATGCAACTATTTTAGTAAATATAAACTGCTTAATACCTTAATACCCTTTCTCATTAGCAGTATATAGCAGTCTTGTGACTTCTATCAGTGTCTGGTTAAAACATGTAGGAGGAGTTTTCATTCCACTCCGACTGACCCCAGACCCTCTGTCTGGACAGTGCTGATTGGCCCTGTGCCGATTTTAAGAAAAAAATAACTTCTCTGGCAATACACACTAAACTGAGCATGTGCAGAGTGACTCCAAAGGCTCTGTGTTATCCGCAGATGGATTTTGGACAGTGGAGAAGATAGAATTAACCCCTTATGTTCCAGAGTGGGTGGAACAGGCATGCTTTACTGCATATACAGACTGATTTTACTGTTGTGGGTTTAGTAACACTTTAATAGACACAATTACACACTGTACACTGTAGGATAAGCGGTATGTGTAGTAGGACTGGAAACATTTATTAGACCCCCCTAAGGGGCTACTCACAAGAGGTAAGTAAAAACAGGCTTATCATAGTAAAAAGGTCTGGAATGCCAGATGGAGAAAAGCATTCTAAATGTTTTTTTTCTTTGTCTGAATTTCTCACTTCCTGTTCCACTTCCTGACTAACCCCCAGCCAGAACGGCTCGGATGATGGGGGCAAGCTTACTGAGGAGAAACTGGAAGTGAGAAATTCAGACAAAGAAAAAAAAACATTTAGAAGGGAAATCAAAGGAAAAGGTAAGTGAACCAACAATGCACTAGCTTAAAGGAACCTATTTTAAAAATAAAAAAACAACCTTTACAACCCCTTTAAGGCCTCATGCACACTGAATATTTTTTGCTATCTCTTCTAGAAGACTTTCCTCCTGGCAGTGGTGTTTAGGCAGAAAATATAACCCGTTTAGGTATGTTTAAGCGCACCAGGTGCTTGGGCTTTAATTCATTTTATTGGGCAGATTAATAATTTATTCTACCCATTTAAATTAAAGTGGATGCAAACCCTCACATATACCCAGTGAAGTGAACAGCCTCAGATGATACACAGAGATGAAACAAATCTCCCTACATAAGTTTTACATGTATATCTACTGTCTTCAGCTTGCTATATTCTTTAGAATGTGCACATCATGTTAGAATTTGTTCTTCCTGTTCCAGCAGGGGGAGGGGAGTCTGGGCATACACTGTGTGACAGCTGATTGGAGGAAAGGCACACCCCCTCCATATAGGCAGAAAAACAAAGATACTTGCAGAGCTGTGCTGTGAATAGACAAGCTCTCTGCTAATCTATTTATAGAACCCACCCCAACACAGACTTCCAGCTGCTTTTATCTCCCATGTTGGAGAACTTGTCTGAAGTTATCATGCTGATAACATAGGCACGAAGCAGCAGAAAGACACAGGACTTAGGTCTTTGGAGAGAGATAAGAAAACACTGCAGATATATGTATCCAGGTCAAATTTCATGAATAGGGTTTACATCCACTTTAATTAACATTCAATCGCTATACGTGCTTAGCGATAACACGCGTTTAGTTACATTAACACGCTTTTACATTTGTCAAGCATTTGTTCTGTAAAACGGTCCTGTTCCTGGAATAAATAAAATGGCAGTTTTTTTTCTGCCTCTAAATGTCTATGTGTGCACGGCCACACATGCTCTCATGCAGGGGCATTTAGAGGTAGAAAAAAACAGTCAGATCCCCATAACAGCAGCGACAAAAAATGTCCGGGGTGCATGTAAATCAAATGCATAATTTCCCATGTGTCAATGACGTTATTTTTTTATTCTTTGGTTATCATTAGTTCATTACATAGTGCATTTGTTTTACCAGAGTACAAGCTGCAACATGTTTTACGCCTATTTTTATCACATTGGAAGTGTGTGTGCTTTTGTGTCCTGATTATTATGAATATTAATGTCATGTTTTTTTCTGCTGATTGAGGAAACAGCTCCGTGCATACATTGTTATAAAGTAAATTAGGATAATCATGTGCTAAACATAGTCTCTACACCAGTTAATCTAAATTTTTTTTTTTTTTTAATGTAACCATGTTTTCAGTCAGAAGATGGCAGCGTTATGATGTTAGGCTGCTGTCTTTGTTCCCTATTGCTATTATCTTCCTTATAGACCTATGTGGCTGTTTCTTTGCAGATGAATCAATTTTTATGAAATGATAACTAAACCTTATGCAATGTTTTTCCTGTGTTTAAGTGGTTGTAAACCCTCACATATACCCACTGAAGTTAATAGCCTCAGATGATACACAGAGATGAAACAAATCCTCCTACAAACTTTTTTTTATATATCTGATGTCTTCCCCTACACTCTTTGAAAAGTGCAGCTTGTGTTAGAAATCTTTCTTCCTGTTTCAGCGGTGGTCATGGAGTCTCCACTTACACTGTGTGACAGCTGATTGAAGGAAAGGCACACATCCCCCTCCACATAGGTAGAGAAAGGAAGGAACACGCAGAGCTGTATTCTGAATAGACAAGCTCTCTGCTAATCTCACTCTAAGCTCCTTCCCCGACACAAATTTTCAGCTCATGTTATCTCATGTGTTGAAGAACTTGTCAGAAATTACTCTGCTGATAACAGAGGAACAAAGCACCAGAGAGAAACGGCACTTAGAGCTTTGGAGAGAGATAAGTAACCATTACAGATATGTGTGCTTAGGTCAAATTTAATGAATGGGATTTACAACCACATTAATGCTAGTTGTATCAGTTCCACCTACTTCCTATTGTGACTTTAGATCTTGTATCATTATGGTATTTACTTGTTACATAGCCACTTGCCAAGCACACACTGTACATATACAGTGACAGTGTGGGCTGGCAGTGCTGAATCATGTATAAATGCATGATTCTGCATTTATGGGTAGGGGGGCGCGTGCCAGCCTGCCTAATTGTGCTGTGATTCATCACAGCACATGCCAATCACCGGGTACCAGCCAATGATTGACCACCGGCACCCATCGATCGGCTCTGAGTCTCATGGAACACAGCTCTGTGAGTGTTAACATCCCAGAGCTGTGTTCATGACATGGGATCTAGTTGGTTTTTCATTATTTGCTAAGCAGGGAATGAAAACGACTAGATCCCCAGTAAAAGTAGCACACAGTACACACATAAACACTTGTTAGGCACATATTTAACCCCTTGATCAACCTAGATGTTAACCCCTTCCTTCCCAGTGTTATTAGTACAGTGACGGTGCATATGATTAGCACTGATCACTGTAATAATGTCACTGGTGATGTCAATGGCACTTAGTTCCCACAAAGTGTCAGTCAGTGTCAGATTGAGCACTGTCCCGCTATAAATCCCTTATTTGATTTTTTTATGGGATACGTTTTATATCAGAAAAATATATTGGTACAAACATTTTTTTTTTTTCAAAATTTTAATATTTTTTCGTTTGTATCGCAAAACATGAAAAAACCCAGTGGTGATCAAATACCACCAAAAGAAAAAAAAATCTCTATTTGTGAAAAAAAAAAAAAGATATTTTGGTACAGCATTGGATGGCCACGCAATTGTCAGGTAAAGTAACGCAGTGCCAAATAGCACAAAATGGCCTGGACATGAAGGGGGGTAAATCACATGAAGGGCCAAGTGGATAGTTAGACAGGTTGAAAAAAAGCCTCTGTTCCTTCTAGTTCAACTGATAAAAATAATTGTTATAGTTTCACCTATATAAGGCTTATTAAACAACACTATGGGGTAGATCCACAGAGCCAGTACGCCAGTGTATCTACTGATACGCCGGCGTACTTTCAAATTTCCAGCGTCGTATCGTTGTTTTGAATCCTCAAAACAAGATACGACGGCTTCTGGGTTAGATCCGACAGGTGTACGTCTTCGTACGCCTTCGGATCTCAGATGCAATACTTCGGCGTCCGCTGGGTGGCGTTCACGTCGTTTTCCGCGTCGGGTATGCAAATTTGCTATTTCCGACGATCCACGAACGTACGAGTGGCCGGCGCATTTTTTTACGGCGTCTATAGTCGGCTTTTTCCGGCGTATAGTTAAAGCTGCTATTTCGTCGCGTATAGTTAGACTTGCCATGTTAAGTATGGCCGTCGTTCCCACGTCGAAATTTGATTTTTTTTTTTTTTTGCGTAAGTCGTCCGTGAATCGGGATGGACGTAATTCACGTCTAAGTTTAAAAAATGACGCCGTTTCGACGTCATTTAGCGCAATGCACTGCGGGAAATTTAGAAACGGAGAATGCGCAGTTAATTCAGCGCGGGGACGCGCTTCATTTAAATGAAACACGCCCCCTAATCGCCGATTTGAATTCCGCGCCGTTACGCTGCTTGAGATACACTGCGCCGCCGTAACTTACGGCGGGAATTCTTTGGGGATTCGAACCGCCCTAATGTAAGTTACAGCGGCGTAGCGTATCTCACATTGTATTTGTATGTGGATCTACCCCTAAATCATTTCTTTCCTTTTTTTTTTTTTTAAGAATTAGCTCAGTGTAAACACCCGGTACTGACATGGAAGCCAACTAATGAAAGCTTGTTTCTGAATGGTAATGTTACACTATTTTCTATTTTCAGCCTAAATCAGGGGTCTCCAAATTTTTCAGTACTAGACCCCCCTTATATCAGGGTCCCTATAAGAGCCCCCCTTACATCATAATCACCATACAAGTCCCTCTTTACATGAGGTTCCCCATCAGAGTCTTTCTATCAGTGTCCCCATAAAAATCCCTCTTACGACCATAAAGCCTACAGCGGGGCAGTAGCTGCAGGGTGGGACTGGGAGTTTTGGGAGGTCTGGACAGATGAAGTTTCATTCTCCTGTGGATGCTGCGGCAAGCAAGCAACCAATGACGGGGATGATGAGATGTTGGAAGGTGCAACATTTTTTTGTAATATCAGATATTTCTGGATTGTTGAAACCTGGTTACACCTAAGCCATCCGCATACTGCTGGGAGTAGTCTTGGGATGCCAGTCAAGCAGGATTACCCAGCAAGGTGTGTATAACAGAAGAAGAAGAATGTGTATCAGACTCTTCATCTGGAAAAAGGATTCATGTATACCCCCTGGCGGTGGGGTATTGGAATGGGAGAGCTTTGCTTCAGACCACCTGGTGATGGGAAGATTAAAGTGCCTAATTGCCTTGCCTGCAATCAGAATATCAAAAGGCCAGCTATTGCTGAAATGCTGACCTGGGTCAAATTTGATGGTATTATGGCAGTGCCACCTGGTGGAGACAGCAACATACTTCCTGGAGGATGTTCAGGGGAATAACATACTTCCTGAGGATTACGATGAACAACCCCTTATAGCTTCTCATTAGACAGAGAGCTACATGGGCGGGCAGAGGGTGTTTGTGTGGGTTGCGTTTGAGTGTGCTTTAAAAAGTGAGGGCAAATGACAAGGCTCTCTCTTTTCTCATGAAGTCCAGCTGAGAGACACCCAATACCGAGGACGACCTTACGTAAAGTATGATCTATGCTCTTTTATTTCTATATGCCCTGTAATATTCATAGTTTTGTATATTAGTTTTCTAATTTCTTTATAAACAAACAAGGCTGTTGTTTATTTGAGTATTGTGTTTATTTTTATAGCTAATATTGGTATTATATCATCACCATTATCACCATTAATATTAGGTTTGATAGACTAGCTAACTATAGGAACCGGCAAGATAATACATAGTTATAAATTAGGTAAGGGGGAGGCCAAAACTACCCCTTATTATTTCATATGGTACCCCAGAAACAGGAGTGTGGAATAAACTTTCAGTGTGAGTTATTGTATTATTTTTTTATTTTCATGTAGGTTGGAAAAAATTCCAAATGGTTAGGTTTTGTCTACCTGAAAGGGAAGTTATTGCGTAGGTCTTAAGTTAATAGCTGCATGCATTTTTTTTAAATTTAAAATATTTTTTTGAAAAACAGCATTCACTTTAATTTTTTTTCTCTTATAATGGGGATCCATTTTATCCTAAAGAAATGACGATTGTTTTAATAGTTTGTTCAGAGTCATAGAAGCAAGGAAAAACTAAATTCCTGGGCTCCAAGGGTGGTTCTATAAGCAAAAATAGCAAGTTAATAGATATTGTGGATAAGAATTCGATTTTTATTTTTCGTTCCCAGAGTCCTGGTGGAGCGAGAGATTGGCAAGGTGTCTAGAGCATGGATGGAAGATGGTCATCTGGTTGGCAGTTTGTCCACACCATGCCACATCACAAATTTGTTCTGACAACATCCAGGGGAGAAGGGATAAACAAGAGGGTTCAGAGTATAACTTGCAATTTAAGGTTTCTATCCTTATGGACAATTTAGATGCTGCATCTGAAAGACTTTGCCTATCGACAGGACTTGTGAAACGTATCACCGGAGTCTCTCCAGTCATTTTATAAATGCGAACGTACTGTATATACAAGTGCAATGGGTTAGGGGTTAGAGAAGAAATATAACATATCCAGTCATTCAAAACAAGATGTAAACTATGGGGTTTTCGGTGAGGAATTGGAAGAATGTTTTTGATGCTTGACATATATTGGCGTAACATGATGCAGGTACCCAGTAGGCTGATGCTTAGGCATAGTGAGGTGTCCGTTGGCCAGGCTAGGGAGCCCCAGATGACACATTAAGGGGGTGAAAATTTGGTGGGACACCACTACACATAGGGGAGATGTGCCTGGTTGGTGTCTCACCTGAGCAGTTGGAACCCTGCACATGTAATGCCAGTGACTACTCACAAAAACATGCTCCGTTGGAGAAAGGGGAGCCACTCGAAATAGATCTAAGTTCTTCCCAAATGCAGGCTATCAGGGTACAGTATGCCTTCACCACATGGCACTTTAACAACTCTCAGTGGTTGATAAAAACCCAATTACCCAATATTTGCGGAATATACACTGAATCAAGTGTGGTTATTATCCCAGAGGTGTGCGGACACATAATGATGTTCATTCAGGACGCTTATTTCTGAGGAGTAACCGAGAGAGAAGAGATGTATTCAGCATTATACTTGGAGGAATAGGAGCAGAGATGGGTGTTGTTAACAAAGTGGATATCAGTATCTTGAGGAACAAAGTTTTGGCCATACTTCAGACAGTTGGCAGGGATTTGTTACTCAAAGAGAGATACATGACATCCTTAACCAGTTGCCGACTGTGTCACGCAAATATACTGCAGCACAATGGCACTGGTGGGCGAAATCCAAATAGGGTATGTCCTACCTGTTTTCATCCACCAGAGGGCACGACCTGCATGGCAGGGGACCCGATGCGTGTGCACGAGCGCCAGCATGGGTATTTGTGTGTATAAATACACACATCCCTGTGCTGTCAGAAGAGAGGAGCCCTATCGTTTCTTCCTACGAAGTAGGTAAAATGATAGAGCTTCTCTCCTAGTCACTCACATCCCCACACAGTTAGAACATGCAGAGGGAACACATATTTAACCCTTTGATCACACCCTAGTGTTAACCCCTTTCCTGCCAGTGACATTTACACTGTAATCAGTGAATTTTTATAGCACTGATCGCTGCATAAATGCCAATGGTCCCAAAAAAGTGTCAAAAGTCTCTGATCTGTCCGTCACATTGTCGTAGTACTGCTAAAACTCGCAGTTCACCGCCATTACTAGTAAAAAAAATAATAATAATAAAAATGCCAAAAAATGCCAAAAATCTTTCCCATAGATGGCAGACACTATTAGCCGGATTCAGGTAGAGCGGCGTATCTTAGATCGGCGTAGCGCATCTCATTTGCGCTACGCCAACGTAACATAGAAAGGCAAGTACAGTATTCTCAAAGCACTTGCTCCGTAAGTTTCGTCGGCGTAGCGTAAATGGGCCGGTGTAAGCCCGCCTAATTCAAATTAGGAAGGTAGTGGGCGTGTTGTATTAAAATTAGCCGTGACCCCATGTTAATGAATTCCCGAACGAACGGCGCATGCGCACGCATGCTCAGAATCACGTCTAATTTACGCCCTAAGATACGACGACTCTTTTCCCTGTTAAAAAAAAAGATACGACGACTCAATGGCAACGACGTGAACGTAACCTACGTCCAGCCCCATTCACGAACGACTTACGTAAACGACGTAAAATCTGACGGCAGTTCCGAAGTCCTTACCCTAACATGACTTAGACCAGCTATTTGGTGGTTTATCTTTACGCCGGAAAAACGCCTTACGTAAACGGCGTAGATTACAGCGATGGGCGTAAGTACGTTTGTGATTCGGCGTATCTAGGTCATTTACATATTCAACGTGTAAATCAACAGAAGCGCCCCTAGCGACCAGCGTAAATATGCACCCAAGATACGATGGCGTAGAAGACTTGCGTCGGTCGTGTTAAGCCAGAATTCAGGCGTATCTAGTATTGAGAATAAGGCGCATAGATACGACGGCACATCTGTACACTTACGCTGTGTATCTGTAGATACGCCAGCGTAAGTGTTTCTGAATCTGGCCCTATAACTTTTGCGCAAACCAATCAATATACGACGCTTATTGCAATTTTTTACCAAAAATATGTAGAAGAATATATATTGGCCTAAACTGAGAAAAAATATGTGTTTTTAAAAAAAAACGTTTGTGGATATTTATTATAGCAAAATGGTAAAAATATTTGTTTTTTCCAAAATTGTCGCTCTTTTTTTGTTTATAGCGCAAAAAATAAAAACCGCAGAGGTGATAAAATAGCACCAAAAGAAAGCTCTATTTGTGGGTATGAAAGGACGCAAATTTTGTTTGGGTACAGCATTGCACGACCGCGCAATCGTCAGTTAAAGCGATGCCGTGCCAAATTGTAAAAAGTGCTCAGGTCAGGAAGGGGGTAAAACCTTTCGGGGCCAACAAAGTCACATAAATACCCAGGTTAAGGTGGCTCAAGATTGTATCCACCATTTTAGGAGGTTGGTAGAGAGTGTGGTAGTACAAGCTAAAAATGTATCATGGGCTCTGGCGTGCAGTTGAAATATCAACCAACATCATGCCTGATGTGCAGTCTCTGTATAAGGGGCAGTAACCCTAAAAGGTTAGCATCCCAGCTCAGTAGTATTTTACCTAAACACATTGCTTTCACTAATCCAAAGTGGTGGTCGAAAGCCTGGGTGGGTTGTACAAGTTTGGATTATGAAAGTTGTTATGCTTTCTCGTTGATCTGTATATTAGGTGGCGACAATGAGCTAACTGACTGGGGATTCTACCTTGTTGCATCCAAGGCTAAATTACCCACATGTAATCAGAGAGCAGAGAAACTGGAGGAAGGTTAATATTTCCCTCTGTCAGAGGCATAACCATGATGTCCTCTGTATGCCAGTTCAATACACAGTGGTGAAGGAGAAATGTTGGAAGATGCTTCATTCTGTGTTCTGAATGGGGAAATCATTGCTGGGAAGGAAGCACCTGTCTATTATTTGGGACATGGAAGAGTTTGTTGCTTTGCCCTAAAGGACACCAATGTAATGTTAGTCATGGAACTAGGGTGTTCCATGAACCTAACAATAGCTAGAGGTGCATGGTGTACCCTGGGCAAAGCCTCTGAAATCCAAACACAAGAATGGAATTATGTGGTACTGCATATTACCAATCTGTCAGTAGACATCAACTATAACCACCCTGTTATTCTGAGAGCCCTGAATATGGGAAGGAATGGGATGCTTAATTTGTGGGTTGTCTACTAAACATATTAAACTGTTACTGGGCTCAACATATATGTGTATATAATTTGATAACGTGTTGTTTTGTGTGCTATTATAGTTTGATGTACATGTATTAGGTTAATGATATGGATTACCCAGCAGGGTGTGTATAACAGAAGATTGCATATCAGACTCTTCATCTGGAAAAAGGATTCACACATACCCCCTGGCACTGGGGTGTGGGAATAGGAGAGCTTTGCATCAGACCACCTGGTGACGGCAAGATTAAAGTGCCTAATTGCCTTGCCTGCAATCAGAACATCAAAAGGCCAGCTGTGGCTGGGATGCTGACTAGAGATGTACAGAACTGTTCGCTGGCGAATAGTTCCCGGCGAACATAGTGTGTTCGGGTTTGCCACCGCGGGCGAACATATGCGATGTGCGATCCGCCCCCTATTCGTCATCATTGAGCAAACTTTGACCCTGTACCTCACAGTCAGCAGACACATTCCAGCCAATCAGCAGCATACCCTCCCTCCCAGACCCTCCCACCTCCTGGACAGCATCCATTTTAGATTCATTCTAAAAGCTGCAGTCTTAGTGAGAGGAGGGACAGTGTAGCTGCTGCTGATTTAATAGGGAAATAGATCGCTAGGCCAGTGTATTCAGTGTCCACTCCAGTCCTGAAAGACTCATCTGATCTCTGCTGTAAGGACAGCGTCTTGACAGCACCCCAAAAAGCCCTTTTTAGGGCTTTTTTTTTCTTCCTCTGTAATCTAATGTGTGTTGCGGTGGTTTACAGAGAGAGACAGAGAGAGAGAGAGTGTAATTTTTTGGAGTTAGATAGAGCAAGCAGGCTAGTCAGTTAGAGTTACAGTGTGTAGAGGATATATATGCATCCCAGGTGTTGTATATATATTTATACACTGTATTGAGTTTAGCTACATCCGCTCTTCCTAATATACTGACAGCACCCCAAAAAGCCCTTTTTAGGGCTAGTACATCAGTCTGTTTTTTTTTTTCCCCTCTGTAATATAATTGCAGTTGCCTGCCAGCGTGTGTGTCAGGCTCACAGCCAGGGCAGGTGCAAGGATTTTTTCCAACTAAGGCGAAGGTGCATTTTGCCGCCCCCCCCCCCCCGGCGCGCACGCACACACCATACATTATATCTGTGCTTCATTAAGCTTTAATGGTTATGATGCTTAAAGTGATCATTTAACTTATTTATCTTTTACAGGGAAAGATAGCATAGATGGCGTTATTCTGCATTGCGTTGTATAATGAACTATTGCTGGGATTTGTTGTTCCTCTGTAACTGCTGGTATTCTGCATTGCGTTGTATATAATGTACTATTACTGGGATTTGTAGTCCTCTATAGCTGGTGATATTCTCCATTGCGCTGTATAATGATTATACTGCGCAATGCAGATTACCACTGACCAGTTATAGAGGAACTACAAATCCCAGCAATAATACATTATACAGCGCAATGGAGAATACCAGCAGCTATAGAGGAACAATAAATCCCAGCAATACATTATATAAAATGCAATGCAGAATACCAGCAGATACAGAGGACTACAAATCCCAGCAATACATTATATAAAATGCAATGCAGAATACCAGCAGATACAGAGGACTACAAATCCCAGCAATACATTATATAAAACGCAATGCAGAATACCAGCAGTTACAGAGAACTACAAATCCCAGCAATAATACATTATATAAAACACAATGCAGAATATCAGCAGTTACAGAGAACTACAAATCCCAGCAATACATTATATAAAAGCAATGCAGAATACCAGCAGTTACAGAGAACTACAAATCCCAGCAATAATACATTATACAGGCTGCTTAATATATTAATGCAGGGATTTAGTGTCTGTCAGAGTTTGGTCTGTCACTGTGAAGCGGGCATAACCCTTACACTACCTGATCGATACAACATCATACCTGATGTTTTAAAGCACGTTATTTCAAACAATTTTGGAATGTTAGGTGATTTACACCATTTATGGATTAAAACCTGACTCTGCGTCAACTACGTCATTTTCCATGGAAGTTTTGCAATGGATCCCCCTCCGGCATGCCACAGTCCAGGTGTTAGTCCCCTTGAAACAACTTTTAAATCACTATTGTGGCCAGAAAGAGTCCCTGTGGGTTTTAAAATTTGCCTGCCTATTGAAGTCTATGGCGGTTCGCCAGGTTCGCCGGTTCGCGAACATTTGCGGAAGTTCGCGTTCGCCGTTCGCGAACGGAAAATTTTATGTTTGCGACATCACTAATGCTGACCTGGGTCAAGAAGTTTGATGATAATATGGCAGTGCCACCTGGTGGAGACAGCAACATACTTCCTGGAGGATGTTCGGGGGAATAACATACTTCCTGGGGATTAGGATGAACGGTCCCTTATAGCTTCTCATTGGACAGAGGACTACACAAGCGTGCAAAGGGTGTTTCTGTGGGTTGTGTCTGAGTGTGCTTTAAAAAGTGAGGGCAAATGATGAGGCTCTCTCTTTTCTCATTGAGCCCACCTGAGAGACACCAAATACTGAGGACAACCTTACATAAAGTATCATCTATGCTCTTTTATTTCTATATGCCCTGTAATATTCATAGTTTTGTATGTTAGTTTTCTAATTTCTTTGTAAATAAACAAGACCGTTGCTTCTTTGAGCATTGTATTTATTTTTATAGCTAATATTGTTATTATATCATCACCTTTATTATCAGAGCTTTGATAGACTAGCTAACTATAGGAACAGGCAACATTGTTATAAGCAGCCTCTGCTGATCCAAATCTGTGATCTGTGCACATTGAGGCTATGCCACTGACCCAGCTGCTGGCTGTATAAAATCTTGTAAAGGGCCAGATGTGACCCCCTGGTTGTAGTTTATAGGCTCCTGGGCCAAATCATATGCTGATTTTCCTTATAAAATGCATACATTGCATAGGTGTGCGCAGCCTATTGTATATGAGTGTGCACCCCAAAGCTCAAACACACACACATGTGTCTATATGTATGTGCATGTCAGTGGGACAATGCATGGTGTCAGTAGGGCAGAGGACGGTGTTGGTATTGAAGGGATTGGTGTCAGTAGCTCTTTATTTTTATTATTTTATTATTTTTTACTTTTTTTTTTTTTTTGGGAGGCTTTGTTGAAATATCAGGGGTCTAAAAAGACAGGGACTGAGGACATAGATTCCCCAGTCCTTTTCTCTGCAGCCTCAGCTTCACTGGACAGTGAATGAATGGCAAGTGCTCTGTGCTAAACTGCTTCATTTTTACACCCCCCTCCCCTCTGCATCAGTGGGGATCTGCGGCACACTGGGTGATTAGGGTGTGACCAGGCCCACCTGGCACACCCTGTGTGCACACCTATGATACATTGTATAAACAAGCATCCACTTAATAGGAAAATCTGAGCCTGACTTACATATGTGAAAAGGCTAGAAAAAGCCACAGTCTATAGAAGCAACATTTTCAGGGTTCACAGGGTGTCTCATGGTTTATGTAATAATCATCTTTTTTAATGCAGTAGATATTCAGATATACTCTATACTGTAAAATAATTTCACTTTGGCTACATTCACACTACATATTCATATTAATGGTCATTATTAATGTACCGTTAAGTTGCAAGATGAAGCATTAGACGTGAAGAAGAGATTGCAGTGCCCAGCCATACCATCTGCTTACCTCTATGAAACATTACCAGTTTATAACTGTTATATATAACCACATCCAACATGTATGTAGGAATACCTTGTATCATATGTCAGACTACACAAATGCAGATTTCTATACAGTTTTATCTAGTAGGAGCTTATATGCTCAGACTGTAACACACAGACATCTATAATTTGACATAAAATCTTTGTAGCATCCTTTTGTTGTCGGTCTCATTTTTCCTACTGAGCTTTATTTGCCTTTATATAGCAAAGTACAATATTATGCTTGCACTTGATTTTTTGTGTTTCGATTTGGAAGAATATATGCATTTAACCAGTTAAAAGATGAAGCAATTAGTGTTGCCATGGTTACCGTTTCAATTTCTGTAAAATGCTGTTGTATTTGCGGCCTAGCATTTATATATATAATGAATTCTATAAATTATGCAACACAAATTATATTTAGTACATCAGGATCATTTTGTATTCAGCGAGGTACATGTTGAAAGAATGTGGATTTAATCTGCACGGTCATGATTTCTTACATTGATACAGACATATTTTTAACATCCCAACCTGGCATACTTTTGTAATTACAGTTCTTTGTAGAAAGAAACACATCGATTTATTAAAGAGAGTGTCCATATTTTAGCAAATGTTATCAAGTCTGTCCCAAAAGTTCCATTCACTCTGTATCATTCACACATTTTTAATTTGAATGTATTACAGACTATGCAGGTAAGTTACAAAATATTATAATGGCTTTGTGTCGAACTGGTTACAAAAATTCTATTTTTGAGCTTGTCAAAGCAAGGTTCCACCCAAAAATGGAACTTCCACTCATTTGTCTCCCCCCCCCCTCCAGTGCCACATTTGGCATCTTTCAGGGGGGGGGGGAGTGGATATCTGTCTTTGTTAGCTACCTTGTCCCGACTTCCGGGAGACCAGGCCGCAGCTAATTACATCAGCAGCTCTGCTCCCTCCTCCTTCCCCTGACGCCGTCCCAGGAGAAGAGTGCAGCAGTGCCTCACGGATGCGCCATAGGGACCCGGCCAAAGTCATAATGCTTCACTGCCGGGTTCCCTTACCAGCGATGGCAGCGGCACAGCTGCGGTGCTGACATCGCTGGACTCCAGGACAGGTGAGTGTACCATTATTAAAAGTCAGCAGCAGTATGTGTAGCTGCTGGCTTTAAATTTTTGCAGGGGTGGGCGGACCTCTGCTTTAACTGCAAGCTATAGACAAACTAAGCAAAACTCTGACCACTAAAGCAATATATGTCATGTTTTAGTTGCTTTAGTTGAGATTAGCTGTAGTTCTCAAATATGGTACAGGGGTAGACAAAATATTTTACAGGAAGCCATTCATTTACAAAGCTATAATTAAAGTCAAAACTTTTATTTTTAGTTTTGGATGGACGAGAGAGGATATAGAATGCTGGTCAGTTTTTGTTGCTGTCTGTGCATTCATTAATGAGATTTACCCTCTCTATTTGTCCTCTTCACCCTTAGCACTGAAAATGAAAGTAAAAGAAAATCCCAAACTTTGGGTTATCCTCAGAAAATAAAAATAGATCTTTCAATAGAGACACTAGTTATAGTGATCTGGAGGTCCTCAAGAAATTCCCTTACTTTGCAGGGATTTCCACTCTTATTTTTGGCTATAGGACAGGAAGTGAACGGAAATCTCCACAATGGGACACTGATGGTGAAAAAAATCTAATAGGGGTTAAATCCCCCCCTTGCTCTAGCCAAAATGAAAAAATGTTTTGCCTTTAGTTCTACTTTAATTTCCTTTTTACACTTGGGTTAGGATTACATGAGTGAACATGCAGCCCTGCTGTGTCAATAATATTTGTTCTTAGATCAGAGCCTCTGAAACCTAGTACAGTGGAACCTCGGTTTAAGAATAACTTGGTTTGAGAGTGTTTTGATTTGCAAGCAACTTTTTTTTTTAAATTCTGACTCGATTTGCGAGTGTTGACTCACAAGATGAGTAGAATTCAAGCTAAATAGGCCTGCAGTACCTCATCTGGCCTGAGGTACGGGGGCGCAGAGGCCGAGCAGAGTCGAAAATAGGCCTGCATTACCTCATTTGGCCTGAGGTACGGATGTGCAGGAGCCGAGAAAAGCCGAACATTGGCCTGCAGTACCTCATTTGGCCTGAGGTACGGGGTGCAGGAAAGAGCCAAAGTGTCCTCGGGCCTTTTCGGCCATTTTAGGCGCTCTCTGGCGCACCCCACCTCTGTCCACATTCGGTGTGGAATCCCACTGAAGTCAATGTGGAACAAATTATTTTTGTTCCCATTTACTTCAATAGGAAAACTCGCTTGCTTGCTATGCGAGTACTTTGGAATACAAGCATACTCCTGGAACGGATTATGCTCGTAATCCGAGGTTCAACTGTACAGACTTTTAGCTCATGTCTATACATTGCTATGAGAGCATTATACTGGTCAGGCTATGAACATTCAAGTTTATTTTACATATTATTAATAAGAAGTAAATGAGATTTAAAACAAGTTCTCACCTAAATCTGCATCTGCAGGAATTGTGGAGCAATTCATCCTTAAGTTTTACAGCAGAAACAATAATATTGTTCAAATAGTTCTCTTAGGCTCCTAGCTAATTTCCTCATGCTTCTCCTCTCAGCTATGACTTGGGAGACTTTAAGCATTCTGATCTCTAATGAAAACACAGAGCAGAAAATAACTTTAGTGCATTTGCTGTGAGGATAAATTGCTCCTCAGTGCTTTCAGGTTCAGAGGTCAGTGAGGGCTTTTTTAACCACTTCAGCCCCGGACTATATTGCTGCTCAATGACCGGGCCCCTTTTTGCGATTCGTCGTTTTAACTGACAATTGTGCGGTCGTGCGACGTGGCTCCCAACAAAATTGCCGTCCTTTTTTTCCAACAAATAGAGCTTTCTTTGGTGGTATTTGATCACCTCTGCGGTCTTTATTTTTTGCGCTATTAAACAAAAATAGAGCGACAATTAAAAAAAAAAAATGAATATTTTTTACTTTTTGCTGTAATAAATATCCCCAAAAATATATATTAAAAAAAAATTTCCTCAGTTTAGGCCGATATGTATTCTTCTACATATTTTTCGTAAAAATTATCGCAATAAGCGTTTATTGATTGGTTTGCGCAAAAGTTATATAGCCAGATTCAGGTAGACGTGCCTAACTTAAGGCAGGCGTAGCGTATCTCATATACGCTACGCCGCCATAAGTTAGAGAGGCAAGTACAGTATTCACAAACAACTTGCGTCCTAAGTTACGGCGGCGTAGTGTAAATGTGCCGGCGTAAGCGCGCACAATTCAAATGTGGAACAGGTGGGCGTGTTTTATGTAAATTAAGCATGACCCCACGTAAATGACGTTTTGAACGAACGGCGCCGTCCGTGGACGTAACCCAGTGCGCATGCTCCAAATTACGCTGCAAAGACTCATTGGTTTCGACGTGAACGTAAATTACGGCCAGCCCCATTCACGGACGACTTACGCAAACGACGTAAAACGTGAAAAATTTTACGCGGTTCCGACGTCCATACTTAACATTGGCTGCGCCATCTTTTTGGTGGTTTATCTTTACGCCTGAAAACGCCTTACGTAAACGGCGTATCTTTACTGTGACGGGCAAGCGTACGTTCGTGAATAGGACACTTTTGACACATTTTTGGGACCATTGGCATTTTTATAGCGATCAGTGCTATACAAATGCATTGATTACTATAAAAATGCCACTGGCAGGGAAGGGGTTAACACTAGGGGGCGAGGAAGGGGTTAATTATGTTCCCTGGGTGTGTTCTAACTGAAGGGGGGGTGGGACTGACTAGGGCAAATGACAGTTCACTGTTCATATAATGTATGAACAGTGAACAGTCATTTCTCCCCCTGACAGGACCAGGAGCTGTGTGTTTACACACACAGCTTCCGGTTCTCGCTCTGTAACGAGCAATCGCGGGTGCGGGCACGCGCGTCGGGACCAGGAGCGAGTGGGCGGCGCGCGTTCCTCTATTGGCTGCAATGCGAGATTACGTAAAGCTACGTGATCTCGCGCAGCCGAGCCAACCTGCCGGCGGCTGGTCGGCAAGTAGTTAAAAGCTTATTTACTGCTTGTTAAAATAATGGTTGGTGTTACTTCCAAATTAAACACTTTGCACAATCTATTTCTTCTAACCATAGATATATGATACAATGGGAACATGTTTTAAATAGCAAATTCACTTGCAAAGAGTGGGGCAAAATGTGGGGCAATGCTCATAATTCTTCTATTTGTACAACTTACAAGGAAAATTAATTCAAATTTTTTCTCTATCATTGGTATAATACTCCTGCCCGCCTACATTACTTCCAATTCAATATCCCTGATTGATGCTGGAGATTTGGGCAACACTTAGGAAAACAGTTTCATATCTACTGGTCATGCCCAGAGATATGCTATTTTTGGTTAGAGGTGAGGTAAAAATCCTTTTACAAACTCTCTAACAAACACATGTTGAACTTGACCCGGCCATATTTTGCTTGGTCTGTTATCATCAAATATGCCCAAGGATGCTAAACCTTTGGCCTCATATGTGTTAACAGTAGAAAGATACTTCTTGCATCTTGAGAAAGATGAGCTGTGCCTCGCCGAATCGTTGACATAAATTAAACTACATTGGAAAATTCCTCCTGTTGTAAGTCCCATTGTGTGCACCTTCTGCCTGCTTCGTAAGCAGTGAGATGCTTGATAGCATTTTATTGGCATCAGGTACACGGACCATCTATCTTTGAACACCATGCACATATACAAGAGATCAATCTTATGGAAGCTTTTACCGCTTGACTAAATAATTTGCTTTCTCACTTTGAGCAAGTTTGGAAACCATGGACCCATGTTGAGGCCTCCACTTAGGTTACCTTACAGCTGTAGTCCCTCCTCTCCCCATTTCTTCCTGTTGCCTCTTGCTCATGTTTCCTTCTTTCCTGCACTTATGTTCTCTTTGCTTTCTTTTTTTTTCTCATTCTTTCAGATTCAATTTTTTAACCTTAATTTATTGGATATTTCAAACTTTTTTAACAAATAAAAAACTGAAAAATTGGGCGTGCAAAATTATTCAGCCCCTTTACTTTCAGTGCAGCAAACTCTCTCCAGAAGTTCAGTGAGGATCTCTGAATGATCCAATGTTGACCTAAACGACTAATGATGATAAATAGAATCCACCTGTGTGTAATCAAGTCTCCGTATAAATGCACCTGCACTGTGATAGTCTCAGGCCTCGTACACACGACCGAGGAACTCGACGGGCGAAACACATCGAGTTCCTCGTCGAGTTCCTTGTTGGACTTGTTCCGAAGCTCGACGGGCTTGCTTTGCGTACACACGTAACAGACAACAATTTCCTCGTTCTCCAGCGCGGTGACGCTCACCACGTACGACGGGACTATAAAGGGGAGGTTTGAATTCTTTGGCGCCACCCTTGGGGCTGCTTTTGCTGATATCGTGTTTCCGCGTGTTAGTAAAAGTTTGGTGAGTGACGATTCGCGTTTTCAGTCGTCGTGCTTTCATATCGTTTTCTGCCGTTCAGTTTGTGCTTGTGGGATCGTAGCTTGTTTATCGGGACGTGCGGTCAGGTCGTATTGTTTTACATTGCGGTTCTGTGCGCTCGTTTTAGATTTTCAGTGCGTTCTTCCTAGCACTTGCTGTTCTTCAGTGCGGTCTGATTGTGCGGTCTGATTACACGGTCGTTTCTAGCCATGTTGCAGGCACCTGATCGTCGTAGGCGACTTCGTGCTATGCAAATGTATGGTTCAGGTCTTGTTGCTTTAGACCTAGACCCAGCCATGAACAGGGTATGGAGGAGTTCATGGACCAAGAATTGGTTGCTCCGTAGGAACCAATTCTGTCATATGCCTCTGCTGCGGGAGATCCAGGAAAATAATCCTGTAGATTACAGGAATTTTCTGAGGATGTCTGATCCCGTCTTTCAGCACCTGTTGGCTTTGGTGTCGCCTTATATTACCAGGCAGGACACTGTTATGCGGGAAGCCATCAGCGCTGAACAGAGGCTAGTTGCCACCTTACGGTATCTGGCAACTGGGAGAAGCTTGCAGGACTTAAAGTTCTCGACGGGCATCTCCCCCCAGGCTCTGGGCCTCATCATCCAGGTTCTGCAGGATGACTATATGAGGGTAAGTTTTCTCCTTTAATATCACATGTAATGTATTTAATGTATGCTAATGTATTGTAATTATTCCCTTCCTCCCTACTTACCATGCTTGTAATGTACTGTGAATGTCCCCTTTGCCCCCATGCATGCTCTAAGCTCTTATTGATGTCCCTTTTTAAGGCCGACATGTCTATTTCCCTTCACTTATCTCCCCAGCATGCTATCCTGGGCCCTAACACACCTAGCCTAGTCACTTTCCAATGTATTGTGTTATATCCATTGTAATGTTCCCCCCTCCAAATGTGTATTAAAGTGTAGGTTCACCCAGAAAAAGAAAAAAAATCTTGGTGAACCTAGACTTTAATAGTCATTTTGGAGAGGGCTAGATGAGTTTGGGAGTTCCAGATTTTTTTTTTTTTAACTCCCAAATTTGATCATTGATCCATCAGAGGGGGTGATGTAAGTGCTAATTGTGCGTTATATTTTAGGTGTAAAAAGCTCTTTTAATTAAAAAGTTAGAATAATTATTATGTCTTTGTATAACGTGCTTGCAATGTTATGTTCCAAATTTTTTGTAACAATTATATTTTTCAATTACACAGCTTCCGTCCACGCCACAGGAATGGCAGACTGTGGCAGCGGAGTTTGAGACGCGTTGGAACTTCCCCAACTGCGGGGGAGCCATCGACGGAAAGCTCGTCCGCATCGTGCCTCCACCCCATTCTGGTTCCCAGTTCTACAATTACAAGGGGTTCAACAGTATTGTGCTGATGGCGGTGGTGTCAGCACAGTACGAATTTCTGTACGTTGATGTGGGCAAGAACGGCCGGATGTCGGATGGGGGAGCTTTCAGGCAGACTGAGTTTGGGGAACGACTCCAAGACGAAGATCTCGCATTGCCACCGGATGCGGACAACGTGGAAGGACTCCCCTTCGTCTTCTTGGCTGATGAAGCTTTTGGCCTGGGACCCCATCTAATGAGGCCATTCCCCCAGCGCACCCTCACCCCAGAGAGGAGTGTTTTTAATTACCGGCTGGCCAGAGCCCGGAGAACGCCTTCGGGATAATGGCCAGCCGGTTCCGCCTGTTCCTAACCTCGATCCATATGGCGGAGTACAAATGGAACTATATCATATTTGCATGCTGCATTTTACACAATTTTTTGCAACGAAATTCGCCAAACTATATGGCCACGGTTGGGCCTGAGGCTGGACTTAACAATCCGGATCAAATGTTGCCGGGCCTGGAACCTGCCTGTACTGGCTTGCCCCCCCAAAGTGGCCGTGCAGTCTGTGACCAATATATGGACTATTTTATGGGTAGGGGGGCCATTCCCTCCCAAGCCAATTTGGCTTAGCTTTGTTTTATCCCAAATTATAAATCAGTGTACCCAAAAATTTGAATTTTGTCGCTTGTTTTTTTTAGCTGCCTCATCATTTTACATAATGTACTACATGTAGTGTCAAGTGTATTTTCCTTGCCAACTCGCAACCATTTCCCAGGTAACACCCAAAGTAAACACATGTAAAGTTACAGGTTCTTTAATCAAAACACCACACACTTTTTTTTTTAAAGATTATTTTATTTATTTTAACAATCTTCTTACAAATTGTTTATTTTTACATTTTTTTACAACATTTTTGGAAGATATTTATTATAATTTTTTAAGCAAAATAAAACAAGACAATATTGTTACGAATATTCAAAAATCAAACAATCCCTGTATATTTTTTTACAAAAATGGAATTTTTTTTTCTCTTTATTTTTTTTGGAACAAAAATACAAAATCCACTTTGTCAAATTTTTTTGGAATTTTTTAGATCAAAAACCCCCAAAACTTTTTTTTTTTTTTAACATCAAATTTACAATCACTTTTTTTTTTTTTTTTTTTTTGATTATCAAAAATACAAAAATCACTTTATATATATTTTTTGTTTTTTTTTTGATTATCAAAAATACAAAAATCACTTTATATATTTTTTTTGTTTTTTTTTGATTATCTAATATACTAAAATCACTTTATATATATTTTTTGTTTTTTTTTGATTATCAAAAATACAAAAATCACTTTATATATTGTTTTTTTTTTTTTGATTATCAAAAATACAAAAATCACTTTATATATTTTTTTTGTTTTTTTTTGATTATCAAAAATACAAAAATCACTTTATATATTTTTTTGTTTTTTTTTGATTATCTAATATACTAAAATCACTTTATATATTTTTTTGTTTTTTTTTTTATTATCAAAAATACAAAAATCACTTTATATATATTTTTTTGTTTTTTTTGATTATCAAAAATACAAAAATCACTTTCTATATTTTGTTTGTTTTTTTTTGATTATCAAAAATACAAAAATCACTTTATATATTTTTTTTGATTATCTAATATACTAAAATCACTTTATATATTTTTTTTGTTTTTTTTTGATTATCAAAAATACAAAAATCACTTTATATATTTTTTTGTTTTTTTTTGATTATCTAATATACTAAAATCACTTTATATATTTTTTTTGGTTTTTTTTTGATTATCCAAAATACAAAAATCACTTTGTAATTTTTTTTTATAATAAGAACTCCAAAACTCAGTTTTTGGGTTGGGTCATTCACACTCTCCCCAAAATGTCCAATAAATTTTTGAGCTTATTTTCCACCCTCCTGGTCCGATGTTTAATTTCACGGTTGGCCAGATGGATCTCCTCAACTTCCTCTCTGCATGACCATATTTCACTGATCAACATCTGGGTAGTCTGCCTGTCCAAGCCACCACCTGCTCGTGAAATGGGGGACAAAACCATTTAGTACAATTAGGCAGGCCAAATTAGATGATACTTTACCGGATGTGGTGGCAGCCTCATCCTGATCCCGCGGGGGTTGTCCTTCGATAGCCTCCTGGCTTGCTGCTTCCTGTCGCCTTACAAGAATGAAGAAAAGGTGTTTCAAACATTATTGAAAAATATTGAAGTCCTGAAAGAGGAATATGAATAATTGTTACAATAAATTATGGGACTATTGTTGGTTTTTAACACCCCTCTAAGCAGGACACAGGATTGTAGGCATTGCCAAAGATTAAGCAAAATCTGTGTACCTTTTTTTTATTTTTAAACATGGAAGCCAAACAAGTATCCACTGGATGACCTCACCTTTGTGTTAGCCACTAAATCTTTATTTTTTTGTGGCCAACAATTGTGCTACTGTGAGACCGCATGTGTCCCCAACTGCTGAGCAGACTATCCTTTTCCTGTATATTCACTTAATTTGGATTACTAAAAACACATCTAAATTAATTCCACAATGGATCTCACCAGGGCCGCTGAGCAAAATCATGGGGCCCCGTACAGCCTACCTGACGGGACCCCCTTCAGCTCCCCCCCTGGCCCCGCCTTGAAACTGTCTCTGCAGCACGTTACGGGATTGGCGGCATTGGTAGGCACCTGGAGCAGAAAACAGGGGGGGGGGGGCTGCCGTCTGAAATAGAAATTGCGAAGCGGAGGGGGGCCCTTTACAAATTACTAATAAAACTAAAAATTGAAAAAGTAAAAATAGTAATTTTCATAAATAAATAACTAAACATTTATTTAAACATGAAAAAGGGGGGGGGGGTTGCCATTCAGGGCCCTGGGGACCTCTGGGCCCTTTAATTACAAAAAAAAAATCTAATTAAAAAAAATAAAAATGGAGACCTCATGAGCCCTTTAATCTCTCTCTCTGTCTCTCTATATCTATATATATCTATATATATATATATATATATATATGTATATATATATACATATCTAAGGACTAAAAAAAAAATAATCAGAAAAAAAAAAAAAAATGTTGATGGGCAAAATCTTTGGTCGTACGAGTCGTCGTTCTGTGAATTAACGACGACTTTCACGACAAATAGTTGGGCCCACTAACATGAAATACATAATACAGTACAACCTTCAAGAAAAAGCACATGGCGAGAATTACAAACACAAGACAGGATTACCCATAAAAATTACTTACTTTTTCTAATTTCTCGCCTGATGTTTTGAAGGGTCTCTTGTTCCCTCAGCTTAAGGTCCGACCAGCGCTTTCTCAGCTGCTCCCGAGACCTTCGGATACCAAATTTGCGGAAGATCCTCCTTTCCACTTTGGACATTATCAGGGCCTTCAGTTTATTAGGGTGGAGATATGGCCCGTGTTTCCCATCATAATCCTCCTCCCGGAGGATCTGGACCATCTCCACCATCTCCAGGAATGTCATATTGCTGGCTTTGTATCTTCGAGATGTGCCAGTGTATCTCTGGGCTGGGGCAGGCATGTTGGGGTGCTCGGGTGCTGCTGCCATCTTGTTGATGCGGGGTCAAGGAGAGAGAAGGGGCGGGGAAAAGACTAAAAAGAACGTCAGGGGTGTGGAGACGGGCGGAGCGTCACGCATGCGCGTGTATAAAGGGATACCACGTGAATGAAGGCGGCGTTCAGAATCTGTAGAAGGAGACGGAACTATCGACCGTGTCATACGACGGTACGTAACGTTTTATTTCAACTTTGAGTTTGGCGGCTAGCTAGATATGGGGTTAACCGAGCAGAAAGCAACAAAAAACATAAATTTCGATGTCAGTCAGCCAAGATCTGACATGGAAATGGCCATTTATAGTGCCGTCGTACGGGCTGTACACGTAACCGCGCTTTGCTGGAACATTTCTCAAAAACTGCTGTGTGGGCAATGTCATTCTTTTTGCATGAAAGGTGTATTTTTTTGCATGATGAACCTCGTCGTTTTAGGCATGAACCTCGTAGTTTTTGGCATGAATCTCGGCGTTATGCTTTGTGTTTCACCCCAAAATGATGATCTACGCCTCGTTACACACACCAGGGCTTCGTTTCCTGAACATGACCTGCTCAGATAATTAGTTCTTGTCGATTGCGCGACGAAAGATAAGGGGCGAGAAAACATACACACATGTGTCGTACGTACGTTGGGGGGTGCGGAGGAAGACGGTTGACCGACGAGTGTGTAGCTATACTTTGATTTTGTGTCGTCAGTGGCCTATACTCAGGGCCGCTGATAAGCCAGTACAGCTGGCCCTGTTGTAGGGGGCCCAGGGCCAGCAGGGGCCCGGATGGCAACCCCCTTTAAATAAATAAATATATATAATTTTATAATTTTTTAGATTTTTAGTGGTCCGGAGATCCCCAGGGCCTGGGATGAAAACACCACATTTTTAAAAATAACCCAATAAAAATTTTATATCTTATTTTATTTTAAATAACTCTATATATATATATATATATATATATATATATATATATATATATATATATTTTTTTTTATTTTTATTTTATTTTTTTGGATTAAAGGTCCCCAGGGCCCCGGATGGCAATCCACCTTTTTTTTTAATTTTTTATTTTTTTTAATATTATTTTATTTTATTTTATTTATTTTCTTCTTCTTCCATATATATTAAAGGGATCATGAGGTCTAGATGTGGCAAACCCCCTTTTCTTAAATTTTTGTGAAAAATGAATTTTTTTATTTTAATTAAAGGGCCCAGAGGTCCCCAGGGCCCTGAATGGCAACCCCCCCTTTTTTTTTCTAAAATGTTTCTTTCTTTATTTTATATATTTTAATTTGATTTTTTCAGTTTTAATATTAATTTGTAAAGGGCCCCACTCCGCTACTCAATTCGCGGCAGCCCCCCCCCTCCCCTGGTTGTCTGCTCCAGGTGCCTACCAATGCCGCCAATCCCGTAACGTGCTGCAGATACAGTTTTTAAGGTGGGGCCAGGGGGGGAGCTGAAGGGGGCCCCGTCAGGTAGGTTGTACGGGGCCCCATGATTTCTATCAGCGGCCCTGCCTATACTGCAAAGACATTTAAGGGCTATATGGGGATAAAGATTACTCCAGTTTCTAGACTGATTGTGTGTTTTGCATATTTTTTGTCTTGCAGAAAAATTAATAAGTTCAATAACCCCGATTTTCTGGCCATTTTTATTGACAAATTGAGAGAGCTGCCTGTTCTTTGGGCCACAAAAGACCCAAGGTCAAAAAGTAAAGAGCGAAGAAAGGCAGCACTCAATAGTCTGCTACCATTTGTACGCAGACAGGTTACAACCGACATGCTGGATACTCGCATTGGGACCTTGAGAGGCTCATACAGAAAGCAACGGAACATGGTCCTGGCTTCTCAGAGGTCTGGAGCAGGAGCAGGTCCCATCGCTGTGGTACTACAGCAGACTGTCATTTCTGGATGAGCACCTGGAAGTTAGGGAGTCACTTTCTAGCCTTCCCCCCAGACAGAGAAGATCTAGCTCCAGCCTTCCTCCCAGACGGGGAAGAGCAAGGTCCAGCCTTCCCTCCAGCCTTCCCTGCAGCCAACCTGATCCTCCTGAAGGGGAGCCCTCTCACAATCAAGAGGAGCGTTCCTCCCTGGAGGAACAGCCGGATTTGCCTGCATGGAGCCCGGTATAGTACTTTAAATGTGTTATTTGGTGGTGTTGAATTGCTGACAAAGAGATGTTAAAGCGGATGTTCCATTTCAAAAAAGTAAAATTGACAATTATGCAAATCATAAACACTGTAGCTGATGACTTTCAAATTATGACACGTAACTTTCCTAGCCGCCAGCGATGTCAGCCCCCGCCGAGGCCCATACTCAATCCTAGCAGCTCCAAGCGCAACCATCCATAGTTAAGGGAAACAGGCAGTGATGCCGAACGGCTTCACTGCCCGTTTCATAATGCGCATACGCAAACAGCGCAGCGCTTTGTGAATGGGCCGGCTGCTTTCGGGGACACACACAGTTCCCAGAATGCAGCGCGTCCCATTCACAAGTTGACACCCAGTGTAGGAGGAGGAACATAATACACCACGGCGGATGAAGAGGCAGATTTTTTAAGTCCACATAGCAACAGCTAGTTAGGGGGAGTAAAACTTCAACATTATTTTAATGTAATTTTTTGAGTAAATTGGTTTAGTTTTAATTTTTGGTTCTGGTGGAACCTCCACTTTAAAAAATGTTAAAAAAAAAAAAAAATTTGGGCAAAATGTGGTTTCCATATCATTAGTCAGTAGTTGCCGCCAAAGTATTTTTGAAAATAATGCTAACTCCTGGGGTCAGAATTATTAGCTTTTCAAAATATTGACAAAAAAATATCAACAGTCAGGAGCTGTAAATTGTGTGTGAATTTTAACAACCACATTAAAACTGACCCTTTTTGATACACAGGAGGACACCAGCCAGGAGGTTCAGGAAAGTGCCAGGCAGGAGGAGGCCAGGCCTAGTGCCACAGAGGAGGTGGCAAGGCCTAGTGCCACAGAGGAGGTAGCAAGGCCTAGTGCCACAGAGGAGGTGGCACGGCCTAGTGCCACAGAGGAGGTGGCAGGGCCCAGCAGCAGCACAAGGTGCCAGGTGCCTCCCATCCGCATACAAAATGGAGGGATATGAGGGTCAGTGAAGCAGCACTGGCCCTGATCCGTGATGCACAGGCCGCCCTCCAGCAGCCTACCACCACCGAGGAGAGTTATGGCAGCCTGGTGATGTCAAAAATGGGGCAAATGAGTGAGGAGCAGCGCCTCCTATTTGAGCCCCTCCTCATAAGCCTGCTCAATAAGGGGGTGAGGGGCCTAATCACTGAGGACACAGTGATTTGGACCCCCGGCCGTAGTCACCCACCATCTAATTATCCTCCTCCTCCTGCTCCTGCAAATCTTCAGACTTCTTCTTCTCCTCCTGATACTCTTCTAACTTTTCAAACTCCTTCTCCTCATCCTCCTCCTGCTCAGGAAACTTCTGAAACTCATCAGACTTCTTCTTCTCCTCCTGATCCTCTTCTAAATTTAACAACTCCTTCTCCTCATCCTCCTCCTGCTCAGGAAACTTCTGCAAATCCTAATTCTTCTCCTTCTCGTCCTGCTCCTGAAACTTTGCCTCCTCCACCTCCTACAACTTCTCCTCCTCCTGGCACGAGTACTACTCCACTGGCACCACCTCCAGCCAAGCAGAGAAGGAAGGCTGCAGAGAAGGCTGCAGAGAAGGCTGCAGATCAGGCTGCAGTGAAGGCTGCAAGGAAGAAGGCTGTCCGGAAGACCAAGAAGTGACTCCCTTGCTTCCAGGTGGTGTGACAGAAGGCAGTCTGCTGTGGGATCACTTCCTTGGGACATCTGCCTGACCTGCTCCTGTTCCAGACCTCTGGGAGTCCAAGACCAGATTGTGCTCCTTCCTGGATGAGCCACTCAATGTCCCAATTCGAGGATCCAGCTGCTCAGATGTAACATTGTGCCCCACCTGGCTTTGCACAAATGCCAGCAGGTTATTGAGTGCTGTCTTTCATTTATTATATATATATATTTATTTTATTTGTTCTGTTCATGACCGAAATAAATGGTCTTTTTTTGTTTGAAAATTGGCCTTTATGGAAGAGTGGCAAGAAGAAAGCCATTTCTTAAAGATATCCATAAAAAGTGTCGTTTAAAGTTTGCCACAAGCCACCTGGGAGACACACCAAACATGTGGAAGAAGGTGCTCTGGTCAGATGAAACCAAAATCCAACTTTTTGGCAACAATGCAAAACGTTATGTTTGGCGTAAAAGCAACACAGCTCATCACCCTGAATACACCATCCCCACTGTCAAACATGGTGGTGGAAGCATCATGGTTTGTGCCTGCTTTTCTTCAGCAGGGACAGGGAAGATGGTAAAAAAAGATGGGAAGATGGATGGAGCCAAATACAGGACCATTCTGGAAGAAAACCTGATGGAGTCTGCAAAAGACCTGAGACTGGGACGGAGATTTGTCTTCCAACAAGACAATCATCCAAAACATAAAGCAAAATCTACAATGGAATGGTTCACAAATAAACATATCCAGGTGTTAGAATGGCCAGGTCAAAGTCCAGACCTGAATCCAATCGAGAATCTGTGGAAAGAACTGACAACTGCTGTTCACAAATGCTCTCCATCCAACCTCACTGAGCTCGAGCTGTTTTACAAGGAGGAATGGACAAAAATTTCAGTCTCTCGATGTGCAAAACTGATAGAGACATACCCCAAGCGACTTACAGCTGTAATCGCAGCAAAAGGTGGCGCTACAAAGTATTAACTTAAGGGGGCTGGGAGCTGCGGTGGCTCAACGCGATTGGCACTGCGCTGACAAGCCATTCACCTCTGCAGCTAGGGGTTCGGATCCCGGTCTCGGCTACATGTGAATTGAGTTTGGTGGTCTCAGCCCGGCTCCCGGTGGGTGTGCTATGCGAGGTAAGCCTGCGCTTAGTACGCCCACCCCCCTCCCACAAAAACCACCACACTTACACGCACTCGAAATTGGGTTAACATCACGCACTTTGACCACGCGGTCTCTAAAAAGAGAGGCGAAGGACTAACGGGGCTGGTTGAGCGAGCTAATCTTCTCACTCCCTTATAGGGAGTCCCTCTGCCCCGTTGGGCTTCAAAGCGGAGCAGGTAGGGCGGGCTGTGTGGGAGGACCCCCTCACACACCTGCCATTGCCACCCGGGCCATGGAGAAAGGTGGCAGATTGCCTCTGGGGGAGGCCTGCCTACTCCCAACTCCTGCAGTCCGGCTCCTCTCTCGAGTACACGCACAAAATACACTTTAAAAAAAAAAAAAAAAAATTAAGGGGGCTGAATAATTTTGCACGCCCAATTTTTCAGTTTTTTAATCTAATCTAAATTAGAACTACAGATAAGATCAATATATTTTAGGCTGGAAAAGTATAGAGATAGTAGCGTGTTACCATTTCTTTTTAAAATCCTTATTCCTCCAATTAATGATACATAGTGCAGCAAAAATCAGTCTTTTTTTTCTCTCTCTCAGTATAAATAACATCAAAGGACATAATCAAGATGTTTTTTTGTCACATAGTTTAGAAGGACACCACTTCTTCCTGGCTGCTGTCATTTCTGACATGTTCCCATGCTCTACTTTCACCGACTCACTTTGAAGGACCTCAAGTGTGCTCTGCATAGAAAGAAGTCTGTATCATCCTGACAACTCCCATAGAGAATTTCTATCTCATAGAAGCAGCGCTAATAACTCTTTTCTCCAACTTCACATCCCATCTGGGAGGCTGATATCAGCAGTTCACAAAAATCCCAGTCTAAAAATCCACTGTTTTATCCACATCCTTATTATCAAATTGTGTCACTTGCTTATAATAACAATCAATGGTGCCATGCGTATATTTTTCCAAACCTGTGTAAGTGGCTTTGTAAAAAAGGGAAAATTGTCTTAAGCAGATAAGCTGTTGTTCATAAGTAGTGGTACTGACACTGGCCGATGCAAGTCATATAGGACATCTTTAAACATAGCAGTTTGATCTTTATTAATCACAAGTTAATTTGGTATCATAAACAGCTTAATGTTTCATATTTAACATAATGATTTTGTAAGTGCTGTTAGGTCCAAACACTAAGTTAGGTTTTACCTAAATCACATTTAAATTCTCATGCCGTGTACACACGGTCGTTTTTTGTCTTGGAAAAAAACGTTGTTTTTTATCGTTTTTTTTTTTTTTTATATAGTAGTTTTAGCCCACACACGATCACTTTTTATGACACAAAAAAAGACATTTTGAAAAACGACATAAAAAATTGAAGCATGTTCGAATTTTTTTTTGGTCGTTTTTTAGAAGACAAAAAACGATGTGAAGCCCACACACGATCATTTTAAATGACGTTTTTAAAAACGTTTTATTTAATCACAAAAAACGACCGTGTGTACGCGGCTTTACAGTATATTTCTATTTGCACTGTTAAATATACCATTAGTAGCATTATTGCCAAATCTGTTCAAATAAAATAAAAAATACCTGCTGATCCTGTTCTATAGTTCCAGCACACACTTCCGGTTCTGCAGTGAAAACAGTAAGTGAGTCCCATTGTTACCCTAGAACAGAAATTGTATTACTGTCAGGATCCCCAGATGAAGCAAAAGAAGAAAAAAGAAAACAAATGTAGCCATTACATCATGGGCTTGTGAGCTTCAAAGTGATACATTTTGTTCTTGGCTTTAGATATGCTTTATTATAAAACTCCAGTTTTGATTAGGAAAAGACCTCTCTAGGTGAGGTGAACTATATTTTTTTCAAGGATTTCAAAAATCTTATTGGTGTTTCTTATTTTTTTCAGTACTGGATATATATTTAAAGCACATACCAGCCCTTTTATCTAAATGACTGCTAAGTGGGAGGATCTGCCACCACTATCACTGTGTGATTACTGTCAGTGTTGTAATAGGAAAAGAAGTAGACTATGCATCTCTTTCATCTGCCAGACTCTTTGAAATTGCCTTTCCAAAACTAAAGCTTATTTTGCAGGGTCACCTATAATTTGACTTTGGGATTAGTGCATATTTGTGGGGAGAGCAGTAAGCCAATTACTTAAGCTGTTTTCCAGTCATACCTATTTCTCTTTTTTGCTCACTTACTATTCAGTATTCTTAAGTCATAAACCTGGCTCTGCTAACCACAAACTGCATTGTAGCCATAGGTGTGCGCAGCCTATTGCATTAGGGTGTGCACCCCAAACCTCCAACACATATGCGTTTGACATAATTACCGGCCTCTTCCCCGCTCTCCATTCTGAAACAAAGGGGGAGCAAGGGAGCACATGAGGGACCCAGGCAACAGAAGGAAATGGAACAGGGAAAGGAGGGGTGCCATATAATAGTACAGATCCCCTATATTTTCCTCCTGTGGCAGCTGAATGTTGACAAAAAGGAGAGGACGAGAAGCCTACTTTCAGGTGCTGCAGGAGGAAAATACAGATCAGTTCCACTAAATTCCACCCCACCACCTCTCCTGCCAGGTTCTGAGGGTCAGCAAGGAAGGATTGTGGTTTATCTATCACCTGCCCACCAATGACAGGTTGCCAACCCCAGGATTAGGGTGTGCCCAGGCACACCTGGCACACCCCTTGCGCACGCCTATGATTGTAGCTTTATACCAAATAAATGCCAGTTGTACTTTGGCTGCTTAGTAGATTTAAATTTATGATCAAGGTGTTTGTCAAGCAATCACAAAGTTTTTTTTAAGCTTCAAGCTGTTTTCTTGAAGCCCGTAAAGCATCTTTTAACTCCAATTTGTGGATGTTGAATACAGATCTTGACGTGAGTGCCTAGTGTTGCTTTAACCAAGCCTTTAGCAGACAACAACTGTCTTTCAGCAAATTTAAAGCAGTTCTGATTGTTTAGAAAACTGCTTGAAGCTTACTGAAAGATTTGTGGATGCTTTGCAAATACTTTGGGGGCACATTAGACTTTAAACGCTAAAGCCTTTGTGAATTAAGATTAATGCACATGGCCTTGTTTTTTTAATTTTGCTATGCTCAGTATTATTATTATTGCATGTATCTTTTTCTTATAGCCTGTTGTAAAGCTCTATAGAATTTGATAGTGCTATTAAAATATAGGATTATACAAATTTTAACATATACATATAGTCAGTTATTCCACTTAAAGAGGAGTTCCACCCAAATTTGGAACTTCCTCTTAACCCACTCCTCTCCCCCTTACATGCCACATTTGGCATGTAATTTTTTTTGGGGGGGAGTGGGGGCTTCAGGAAGAGTGGGACTTCCTGTCCTACTTCCTCCTTCCTGTAGGCGACTAAGCTTAATCGCCTTCAGGAAGGGGCTGCTGTAGGCGATCGCCTAGGACATGTCACAGGTCCTAGGCGATCTCCTGGCCAATTACACGGCGCGGCGCCGGGCCGCGCCGCTCGCGCATGCGCAGTGCCGCTCGCGCATACGCAGTGCCGCTCGCGCATGCGCAGTGGGTGCCCACACTGAGAATGAAGACGCCGGCCGGGGAGGGGGGGAGAGGAGCGGAGCCCCGGCCGGCGCGTCGCTGGAGCGCTGGAGCAGGTAAGTGTCTGTTTATTATTATTATTTTGTTGCTGCTGACTTTTAATAAACATACAAATGGCTGGAACTCCCCTTTAAATAAGGCAGTGTCATGCTTGTTACCCCCTCAATGGTTACATAAACCAGTGTTTCTCAACTTTTTTAAGTGTTCCCCTATAAAGACTTGGCAGCGAAGTAGTAAAGAAAAATAAGCTGTAATTAGGTTAACAAGGCTTAGCAAGAAGAGTATAAGGACACAGCAGAAGGTATGAGTAATGTATTTGCCTTATTCTGTAGTCTATGACATATGGAGAAACAGACCTGTGTTGGAACTGCATTGTACCTTGGAGGCTTATAGGCAGGTTGCCTTCTGGAGTATGGTTTTAGTTAGTGGCTGCCTCAGGCCAGGGGAAGAGGTTAATGTGTGATCTGCAGTTCCTGGGCTTTTTGGATCCAGCCTGCCCACTGGTGTTATATGTAGCGGTGCACTGCCGTGAATTCAAAGTCCCACACATCATCCTGCTGCCTGACCCTCCATTCATCCATCTTGAGACAATGAACATTCATTTGCGTTGTTTTGTTTGGTTTATTTGGGAGATATAACTTAGATGGGGAGAGGAAGATATGGGATGCCCGTAGAACATGTTAGTGTTTGTCATGTTAAAGTGAATTCAGCTTTACATGAGCAAATGGTTTACTTCATATCTTCATGGAAAATTTAGCGATCTATATGTTACACTCCCCGGATGGAATAAAATGGCGGACCCAAATTCTGACAGACTTTTCACCTCGGAACTTCACCTCAGGACACTTCTCCTCCTGCACATCACTTTCCTGTCACAAATTAATACTCCTGTCCCGCCATCTTCAGCTCACTAGGCCTCACTCTGAATAAGTCCCAGCAGCTTCTGTAATTGATTGTACTTTGGCATTTGACTGCGTAGTTACTAGGCCCGGGGCCTGCAGAACCCCTCACAGGGGGACCTAGTAGTTTAACAGCTCTGTACTTGGTGATGGACTACTGATCCCAGCCCAGATAGTCCTACT
Organism: Rana temporaria; assembly: GCF_905171775.1. Classification (NCBI taxonomy): domain Eukaryota; kingdom Metazoa; phylum Chordata; class Amphibia; order Anura; family Ranidae; genus Rana; species Rana temporaria. Next base: position 119,897,598 of record NC_053493.1, on the reverse strand, counting down.
TGCAAATCCTGCGCCCTCAGGCGACATCGATTTGACACATTTCCCCACAGTCTCTCTCTCTCCTCTGATCCAGGACTTCTCATCACTGGCCTTGTAATGACGAAGCTTCCTCACAGACTCCCTGTGGTACACTCACCAAACTTCTTCCTGCCCCAGGTCCTTGATGGAGGATTTTGTCTGGACGTATGTTCCAAACAGCCACCAGCCACTCTCCGAGGCTACTCCGCTGGGCCTCACCCCCCCCCCCCAGATGGGGATGGGGTCCCTGCACTGTCTAGTACTAAATCCTCCACTTCTCCCAGCCGACACCTGCCCCCAGTAGAATGTTACTTGAGCTTATATATGAAGCCCACCCCCTGCCAAACTTAGTTGGGGATTGGTCAGAGCTCCCACACAAGCTGCCTGCCACTCCAGTCCCAGGCCCTGCCTCCTTCTCTGTACATTCTCCTCAGAGACAGGGGAAGCGCCTTAGAACTAGAGCACAGGTGGCCACCACCACTGCTACAATGAACACTAACAGTCCCAGATCAAAACAAACAGGCCTGCTTAGAGCACAGGCCTGCCTAAAGTTGCCTGTACTGGTACCTAAAACCTAGAAAACCCCATTCTAGCACCTACCAAAAGGTAGTGGGTGCTACATATAAATTTGGGGGAAGGCTGTGTTTGGAGAGCGGGAACGCACGCTGAGTGAGAGATGTTGTGACTACTGTGGAAGAGGACTGCTGTGCCCTGCAGTCCGTTGGAGACACCGGAGGTCTGGAGATCAACCAGCACCTGGAGAACACCAACATAGACTACTACCCTTCTGAGGTATGCCTGGGCAGCCAGCTAGGAATAGATTGGGTACGTCTTATGCAAATGTTTATTTTGGACTGTACTGCTAAAATACTTTTAGGTAAAGTTGCATCAACTATTCTAAGTGTAGTGCTACCCCCTCAGGAGCCACTGAGTATGTTGGGTTTCCTGTTCGCTTCTGAGCCCTGGTTGAGGCACAACCCCTGCTGATACCACCAGATGTCACTCAAAGAATAAACACACCACTTTTGAAGAACAATTGTTCATCAAAAATATATTCAGTTTATTTTGAGGTTGGATTAGCAGTAATATAATCAAGAAAAAGTCAACATCTATTGTACACAAGAGAAAACCACATATAAGGAATAAACAATACAACACTGTACAGCACTCAGAGCTTAAAAGTTAGCTTTCCTACCAATAGGTTTTTCCCCAAATGAACAGAAAAGAAAAGAGCAAGAAATATTCCAGTAACCAGAGTCAGGGTTTAACTCTCTGATGATTGTAATACGAGATCTCTCATAAAGAACCATTCACAAAATGTGGGATGGTCTCTTCTGTCAGCTTGATGAGGCCCTTACATTGGTGCACAGTAGAGGTTTAGTGAGAAATGGCCCTTTCCCAGTGATGGTGAAATAGCAAGTAGAGTTCCTCTTTAATAGACGTCAACAAACTTGGGTAGTCGCTTTAAAGGAGTTGTTAACCCACTAAGTTAAAATTACACCATCCTCTCCCTGGATTTCTGCAATGTGCCCTGTGACTATGCCTTATAAAAATAATGCTGCTATATACCTGTTTCAGAACGCAGATTGGCACTCACGTGATCCACCATCTCTCTCCTCTCTTGGCCCGACAGCTGCAGATGACAGGGCCGAGAATTCCCTGCTGACATCAGTCAGGAGGGGAGGAGGAGGAGAGAGGTGGCCCGCCCACTGCAGCTGTCATGCAAGAGAGGAGAGAGAGGCGGTGGATCACGTGACCACCGATCAGCGATCTGAAACAGGTACAAAGCAGCATTATTTTTATAACGCATAGACATAGGGCACATTACAGGAATACATAGAGAGGATAGTGTATTGTTAACCATAATTTGAGCAGCAGAAGGGGAGGGGTGGGGTGCAGAGGGACACGGACACGGAGCTGACAGGCAGAGAGGGGAGGGGGAGAGAGCACAGAAGAGAACAGAGCAGGGCTGCGGATGACAGAGGCACGTAAACTGACTATGGTGTCAGGGCTCAGCAGCCATGATAAACCATGGTCAGTTTACAGAGGGGAGGGAATAGCCAGGCATGATCAGCCAGATATTTCAGGTGATACAGGAGGCCAAATGACACAGCACACGCATTGTGCTGTATAAAATGCTTTAAGGGAACAGAATTTTTTTGGGGGGTTAAAAAACAGATGATTATAGAGATTGCTTAAGCTAGTAAGGGGTAGGAGCAGAAGCATGTCCCTCTAAGTGCAGAACTGGGCTTGTGAAACTTTTGCCTTCCTGGGATAGAATACTCCTGAAGTGGAAAACATTCAAAATTCTTGCCCATATGGAATACAGAAAGCATTAATATCCTGCGTGCAGTGAATCAGTGAGCATGAATGGAGATAGGCCGCAGCACTGAATGAGTCTGTGCCTCTGTGTGGTAATCTGTACTGTAGGAGTTTCTGAGCTTGAATAACTGGCAACAACAAATAAGCTTGCAACATGTGATGGCGTGGTATGGGTTCAGAACCCTCTCACACAGTCCTTCGATGTAGCAGAGCAAAGCAATGTCCTTGCTGTTGGGCGGACTCCTTGTCTCTCAGTCCTCCCACAGATGAAGTTGTGCCGATGGCATTAACCCAATTTGTCTGACAGCAGGACTAGCTATCCTGCCCCTTCAGTGGGTTCAGTGATCTGGAATCTCCCGCTCAGCTCTCCAGCTTGATCCGATTCGGCCTATATCCTCCTGGATCCACACTATCTCTCACATTCTCCTCCTTTCTCCTCTGAATGTTCTTGTACTTTTCCTTTTTAAAGGCTTCTGTCTCTTTGGCCACTCTTCTGGGATCTTAAGTTCAGTTCTAGCTGAGTGAAGAGATCCTGCTTGCAGCATACCAGTCCCAATATACTTTGCATCGGTAAACTAGATCCTGCAGATCAGAACACTGCCATCTTGTGGCCATTTAGCATTTTGCAACCTGTAACAATGCAGTGTGTTACATACATCTTAAGTTATTAAAAGGGGTGCATATTGGTCCTAGCATATTTAAAAGAACTTGGATCAGTAACTATTGTTGCTGAACTTTATGGATGACTACATCCCTTACCCGCAATTCACAATTTTGCCTCACCTCATATGTTTCTTTGTACGGAAAGTAGTCCTGCTACCCTGGAAGGACCTTTACCTGCCAACCAGTAACACAGTTATACATTTGGGAAATTACTTTCTAGTCATCTACAAACTAATATGTGCTGGCTAAGCATGCCCTGGTGAATTCCACAAATTATTGCAAACATTGTGCATTTATTGTAATACTTGCCTAATAAAGATATTTGATTTTTAACTAACTAAGGATTAAAAGCAATGCAGTTCCTAATATATAAAACAATTTTCATTTATAAATACAGTATCTCACAAAAGTGAGTACACCCCTCACAATTTTGTAAATATTTTATTATATCTTTGTATGTGACAACACTGAAGAAATTACACTTTGCTACAATGTAAAGTAGTGATTGTACAGCTTGGATAACAGTGTAAATTAGCTGTCCCCTCAAAATAACTCAACATACAGCCATTATTGTCTAAACCACTGACAACAAAAGTGAGTACACCCCTAAGTGAAAATGTCCAAATTGGGCCCAATTAGCCACTGTGTCATGTGACTCATTAGTGTTACAAGGTCTCAGGTGTGAATGGGGAGCAGGTGTGTTAAATTTGGTGTTATCGCTGTCACTCTCTCATACTGGTCACTGTAAGTTTAACATGGCACCTCATGGCAAAGAACTCTCTGGGGATCTGAAAAAAAGAATTGTTGCTTTACATAGAGATGGCCTAGGAAGATTGCCAAGACCATGAAACTGAGCTGCAGGATGGTGGCCAAGACCATACATCAGTTTAACAGGACAGGCTGCAATCAGAACAGGCCTCACCATGGCCGACCAAAGAAGGTGAGTGCACATTCTCAGAATCGTATCCAGAGGTTGTCTTTGAGAAATTGATGTGTGAGTGCTGCCAGCATTGCTGCAGAGGTTGAAGGGGTGGGGGGCAGCCTGTCAGTGCTTTTTCTAAAGATGATGCACAAGAAAGCCTGCAAACAGTTTGCTAAAGACAAGCAGACTAAGGATTACTGGAACATGTCCTGTGGTCTGATGAGACCAAGATGAACTTATTTCAGTTCCGATGGTGTCAAGCATGTGTGGCGGCAACCAGGTGAGGAGAATAAAGACAAGTGTGTCTTGCCTACAGTCAAGCATGGTGGTGGGAGTGTCATGGTCTGGGGCTGCATAAGTGCTGCCAGCACTGGGGAGCTACAGTTGAGGGAACCATGAATGCCAACATGTACTGTGACTGTGACATACTAAAGCAGATTGTGATCCCCTCCCTTCGGAGACTGGGCCGCAGGACAATATTCCAACATGATAACAACCCCAAACACACCTCCAAGATGACCATTGCTTAACCACTTCCATACAGGGCTTTTATACACACATCCATACCAGGCCTATTCCGGCACTTCTCTCCTACATGTACAAATCATCATTCTTTTGCTAGAAAATTACTCCGAACCCCCAAACATTATATATGTTTTTTTAGCAGACACCCCAGGGAATAAAACGACGGTCATTGAAATGTTTTATCTTGCACGGTATTTGCGCAATAATTTTTCAAACGCCTTTTTTTTGGAAGAAAATTGTTTCATGAATTAAAAAAAATAACAAAACAGTAAAGTTAGCCCTATTTTTTTGTAAAATATGAAAGATGATGTTACACCGAGTAAATAGATACCTAACATGTCACGCTTTAAAATTGCGCACACTCATGGAATGGCGCCAAACTTCGGTACTTAAAAATCTCCATAGGCAACGCTTTGAAATTGTTTACAGGTTACCAGTTTAGATTTACAGAGGATATCTAGTGCTAGAATTGTTGCTGGCGCTCTAACGCACGCGGCGATACCTCACATATGTGGTTTAAACGGCATTTACATATGTCGGCGGGACTTGCGTGTGCGTTCGCTTCTGCGCGCAAGCTACTGGGGACAGGGGCGTTAAAAAAAAATTGTACTTCTTTTTTTTTTTTTTACATATTTATTTATTTTTTTACACTTTTTTTTTTATTATCACTTTTATTCCTATTACAAGGAATGTAAACATCCCTTGTAATAGGAATGTGTGTGACAGGTACTCTTTATGGAGAGATGCGGGGTCAATAAGACCTCCCCCTCCCCCCACATCTCTCCTCCAGGATGGAAAGCATGAGATCGGGAAAAAAAATTCACCGATCTCATGCTTACTGTTGCTTAGCAGCCGCAATTGCGGCTTTGTTTACTTACGGGAACCCGGGCGTGACGTCATCACATCGCGCCCGGGTCCTCCGACGGTCATAAAGATGACTGGTGACCATCTGGTCACCAGCCATCTCTATGCTTCCTGCCAGCGCCGGGCAAATCGTTCTCCGGGCCCCCGATGGCACGGGAGAGCCCGGAGAAGCACCGGATGGGAGGGGGGGATGTCCCCTCCCGCCGCCTGTAAGAACGATCTAGCGGCGGGAACCGCCGCTATGATCGTTCTTACGTTGTGCAGAATCGCCGGCAGAAGAGAAGGATATCTGAATGATGCCTCTAGCTGCAGGCATCATTCAGATATCCCCCCACAAAGCCCATGACGTCATATGACGTCCACTCTGAACGGTAGAGGTTCTTTGTGGACGTCATTTTACAATGGGCCGGTATTGAAGTGGTTAAAGAAGCTGAGGGTAAAGGTGATGGACTGGTCAAGCGTGTAGCCAGACCTAAACCCTATTGAGCATCTGTGGGGCATTCTCAAATGGAAGGTGGAGGAGTGCATGGTCTTTAACATCCACCAGCTCTGTAATGTCATCATGGAGGAGTGGAAGAAGACTCCAGTGGCAACCTGTGAAGCTCTGGTGAACTCCATGCCCAAGAGGGTTAAGGCAGTGCTGCAATTCAATGATGGCCACACAAAATATTGACACTTTGGGCCCAATTTGTACATTTTCACTTAGGGGTGTACTCACTTTTGTTGCCAGCAGATTCGACATTAATGGCTGTGTGTTGAGTTATTTTGAGGGGCCAGCAAATTTATACTGTTATCCAAGCTTTACACTCACTACTTTACATTGTAGCAAAGTGTAATTTCTTCAGTGTTGTCACATGAAAAGATATAATAAAATATTTACAAAAATGTGAGGGGTGTACTCACTTTTGTGAGTTACTGTAGATATGTTGGAAGGCTGACCATTGGCTAGCCTGTGTTTGTGGGAGGAGTGTGGGGCTTCCTAATCTCCCCCTCTTCCCCCAAGCACTCGTCGGCTGCATCCCCAGGTTCCCGCCACCCCGTTCCCCCTTTTTTACTTATTTATACATAGGGTATGCCCTCTTTTAAGCGTACTCTTACGGGCGACCATGGCACACCTCAGGTTGCCAGGGTTGGGGAGGAGTCACGTATCTATCCAGTGTCCAGACTCTGACCACAAATATATATATATATATATATATATATCTATATATGTAGGGATATATATGTATCTCTCTCTATATATAGATATTTTATATCTATCTATACACACACCCCAGCATACACATATATATTTACTAGAAATAGGGCTTAACTAAATACAGCTTTTACGTGTTTAACAGTGACACTTATATTTGCTTGTGTGAGCTTTATTTAAAGCTATTTGTAATGATTAATACATGTCTAAAATGTATAGGACACACAATTTATTATGGCACATGTATCTCAATTCAGTTGTTTGATGATCTGTATAAAAACATATACATCAACCACTAAATTAAGCTTCCTTAGTAGTGCAGAACACAAGGTGTACTGGGAAATGACTTAGCAGGAATTTCTGCTTGTTTATCAGCCTGCTGCCGAAATCCAACAGAGATGATGCCTAGTGCGTGTCTTGTGCCAATCAAGCATGGTGAGTTTCCAGGTCGGTGATTCAGTAATGCCAGGAATAACAGAGTCATTCAGAAAGAACACCGTTGGCTGTGATACAGCTTGCCCGAACTAATATGCCAGTCTGGCAGACACATCTTACCATCCCTCTGTTGCACTGTGCCACCCTGCATGATCATTTATTGCTGCATCGGAATTCTAGCGTGCTGGCAAACTGGAGTACAGCCTCGAGCACTCATCTTAATGCAGAATGTTCTACATAGAAAAAAAAAGATGTTCTTTCAGTGGTTCTGTCAAAAAAATATTTCTATTAAAGTGGAATATATACACCTCATGTTCCATTTGTCATTATGAAATAAATACAAGAGAAGCATTTATTGTCGTGTTGTTTTTAAAGAAGTGAAAAAATATAACTTTTAAATTTTGTATTAAATGAGCATTTTTATGTCGGTAAGAAGTTGGATGGAAGGAAGAGTCTTACGCAATTACATTAAATATCCTGCAAAGGAATATGATAGTATCAGCATATCCTGCAAAAAAGTCATTATATTCTCCAAACTATGACAGACCATTACCATTCCTGCTGACTCCAAAGTTTCAACTATTAGATCCTATCCAATTTGTTTCTCTTAGTAATAGAAATATATAAAAAGAAAAGATCTTCGGAGATATTTCATAAACTCAGCTAGATGGTTTTTACATGCACAATTTCAGTTGCTCTAAAAAATGTTTCAGCATGCTGGAAAACTGTTGTACTAAAGAAGAAATCCTACAATGAATCACTGGGGGTTATTTACTAAAGGCAAATCCACTTTGTACTACAAGTGCAAACTACAAGTGCAAAGTGCACTTGAAATTGCACTGAAAGTGCAGTCGCTATAGATCCGAGGGGGACATGCAAGGAAAATAAAAAACAGCATTTTAGCTTGCACATGATTGGATAATAAAATCAGCAGAGCTTCCCCTCGTTTCAGATCTACCCCTCAGATTTACAGCAACTGCACTTCCAAGTACACTTTCTGTGCAATTTCAAGTGCACTTCGCACTTGTAGTGCAAAGTGGATTTTCCTTTTGTAAATAACCCCTAGAGTGTTCCTCAGACAACAGCCCTCCCAGCATCCAATTAGGTATTATGTAATTGTCTTTATTGTGGGTTGCAGAATTTAATGTTTGGTCATATTGTTCTGTTCTGTTCATAATATATTGTTCTGTCTTTATATTAGGAGGAACTTGTCGGAAAAGGCACATCGTTTTCCTCGTTAGGCTTGTCGAGGAACTCGACAAGCTTGCTTTGCGTACACACGGTCAAGACAAAATCTCCTTGTTCTCAAACGTGGTGACGTACAACACATACAATGGCAGGGGAAGTTCAATTCCACTGGCACAACCCTTGGGGCTGTTTTTGCTAATCTCATGTTACTGCGTGTTAAGTAAAAGTTTGGTAGGAGACGATTTGCACTTTTCAGTCTGTTACAGCGTGAAAAATGTGTTATCTCCATTACAAATGCTACTTTTACCGAAGGTGCGCTCCCGTCTCATACTTTATTCTGAGCATGCGCGCGTTTCTTAGCATACACATGCTCGCGTTTCTCGTCGAAAACCAGCCTGACGAGGAATACAACGAGGAAATTGAGACTCCCATAGAGGAAAAAGAGAACTTGTTCTCTTTTTTCCTTGTCGAAATCCTCAACAGTTTCCTCGATGAAAAACGTACACACAACCGTTTTCCTCGGCAAAAAAGCTCTCCCACCAAGTTTCTTGATGGATTCTATCGAGTAAAACGGTCGTGTGTAGGAGGCCTAACATTGTGATAATGTAATCTTTAGTTATTTGTAGTGCTACACAGGAAAGCAATCTATTCCTTCCCCAGTTGGAACTGACAGCAGAGATACAGAACCATGAGTTGTATGCAGTTCAGTTGTGATATGCTGGTATATGTTCACTGCCACTGGTTGTAACAATCTCTTAAATTTGCAGTCTCTTGTCACATCTCTCCAAGGTATTCACTGTCCATTTGTATTCTCTCTTCTTCTGAATGTTGCAGACTCTATACATAGGAGTCTATCACATAGGTATCCTCTTTCCATGGTCATTTGTATATTTGATTACACCCCCCGATATATCATCGGTGAGTACTGCAGTTCTATTAAACAGGTGGAACTCCCATACCCCTTCCATTTTTTGTTCAATTGTAGTCTTTGTCTCTTCACCTTGGAGGCTCTTTTGTTTTTAAATATAATTTTTATTGAAACCCACAATGGGCAAAAGCAGGATCCTCTTTTTATATATATATATAGTTACACTGGTTATAAAAAGACACATGTCCATTGTCCATCCAACAAAAATGCAAAAAAGAAAAAAGAAAAAAAACACTTTGCACCAGTTTAATTTAGTCTTAAACAGCATACCACTGCTCCAAAGGTCGGACACATATGATCTTCTCCTGGGTGCCAGTCTTTGGGTATCCTGATTGGCCAACACAGGGTGAGGTCAGTCAAATGCATGCACAAGAGTCAGTAATCCCAACACAATCACCCTGTACTGGAAATGTGAAGCTCAGTGTACATTCTGCAGTGGATTGCAAACAGGCAGGTACATTTATGTTATTGCATGTATCTTCTTCTGCAATAAAAAGTCTACCTGTTGTAAATCTTTTTTCCTTTTGGGGACAAATAAAAACTTTTCTGTTAAAAAAAAATAAAAAAGTATACCTGTTCATATTTGTCTTTTTTTGCCTTTAGTTCAACTTTAACAGGCAATCTAAGCAATATTTTTTGTTTGGTGTTGAGGTTTAAAATAGCTGAAGACTGGGGGTCTCCAGTGCTTGGTAGGTTAGGACACAGTGGATAAAAACATTAGAATACCCGATCTAGATGAATACATCTGAGCACTCAGCCAGCCTCCCGAGGGGGTAAGGCCTTGTACACATGGTCGGACCAAACCAATGTGACTGGTCCGTCGGACCGTTTTCATCGGTACGGCCTGATATGTGTACACACCGTCAGTCCAAAATCCGATCGGGTCAGAACGCGGTGACGTCAAACACACGACGTCCTGAATAAAATGAAGTTCAATGCTTCCAAGCATGCGTCGACTTGATTCTGACCATGCGCGGGTTTTGAACCGATGCTTTTCTGTACTAACCATCGGTTTGATCCGATGGGGCAGCGGTCCATCGGTTTGGTTTTGAAGCATGTTTTAAAATTTTGGACCGAAGGAAAACAGACTGATGTCCTATACACACGGTCGGTTTGGTCCGATGAAACTGAACTTCGGTTCATTCTCATCGGTTTGGTCCGACCGTGTGTACAAGGCCTTAGGAGTCAGTATTCATATGTATAATAGAAGTAAACAGTTTGGGGTTCATTTACTAAAGGCAAGTAGACTGTGCACTTTGCAAAGTGCAGTTGTACTCTTCAAGTGCAGTTGCTCCAGAGCTTAGTAATTGAGCAGAAGGTCTGCTGCCTTCCATCATCCAATCATGTGCATGCAAAAATGCTGTTTTTTTAATTTCCCTTACATGTGGTTGGGTACTCTTTGCAAAGTGCAACTTTACCTCATTTACTAAGCTCTGGAGCACCTGCACTTACTTGCAGGGTGCAAGTGCACTTTGCAAAGTGCACAGTCTATTTGCCTTTAGTAAATCAACCCCTTTGTGTCTGTGCAAAATCTTTTCTCAAACATTTAGCTATGATTGGAGAAAAATTTGAAATTTATACTATTACACCAAGACCTTTGTGGGTATTAAATAAGACTGGGAAAGCCCAGCATGCAGTTTAAGAATGCTGCCAGTGAGTGCTGCATCTTTATTGTGTTACCATGACAACCAATGTGAAAAGCATTGTCCCGTATCTTCCTCGTCAAGCATTCTCCAGAGCATGCGATGCAGTTCTGTAATTTCCTTCACTCACATTTTATCCTTATGTTAAGCCCCTTCAAGTACTATAAATGATGCTCGAATCTCTCCACTAAAGACATTTTGTTCCAGCAAACAATGGTCTTATTGGTATGCACACAACACCATAAAATAAGATGGGTATCAGTGGAATTACTGGTGATGCAGGCAGGGCCGCTGTTAGAAATTATGGGGCCCCGTACAGCCTACCTGATGGGGCCCCCCCAACCCTGCCTCAAAAAAGTGATTTTTAGCCCTGGTTCACACTGGGCTGCGGGAGTTAAGCCGTGCGAGTTCAGCTGAACTCGCACGATTTCACTCCCACTGGCAGTCCCGATTTCGGCCGCGATTTAAGAGACATCTGTGCAGGTTTCTGCACAGATGTCTATGTAAATCGCGGCCCGAAATCGCAAAAAGTAGTACAAGAACTACTTTTTGAAATCGGTGCAGCGCCTCAGATGCGGCGTCGCACCGATTAGGACGGCGCCATTGCCGACAATTGAGGGCATTTGAGATGCGATTTCACATGTGAAATCGCATCTCAAATCGAATGAAATCGCACCCAGTGTGAACCTGGGCTAAGTGATATTTACGGTATCTTTGTCCAGGCTAATCACATTCCTTCTAATGAATGAGAGTGCTGCAGCTGACTTCAAGGATTCAATTTTCCGTAAGCCAGCACATCTATTATGCCTTAAATCAGCTGAGGCATGCACTCCAATAATTATTTAAATCTGTATGAGCTAATTCACACTAGCATTGCTCTCTGAAGAGTGATCTGCACGCGGCTTGCTCTTCTGACAGAATTTGGCTGGTGGTGAACAGGCATTGTATCACCTCCTCACAACCTGTGTTAACCACTTAAAAACCCTGACAGTAGTTGAAAAGTAAAATGCTCAGCAGGAAACATGATGGGTGGTTACAGTAGTTGCTTTGCAAAAAGCATTGTGATGTCTCTATGGGTGGCCAAATGGAAATTTGGACTTGTGTCCACTCACAACAGGCAATGTGGAAGGAAGATTGACCACACTCCCAGCATCAGAAAAAAAATAGCTTTAATGTCCACAAAGAAAATCATCACAAACCCACAATACAGAAAGATAGCAGCATTTTTTTTTTCAAATCTATGTACATCTGGATGCCATCCTATATAGAGCTTTCATACAGATCCACATGAAAAAATGGCAGGCAGACCTAATTGCAAGGTTTGGGTGAAAGCTTCTTTAAGGAGGGGTGGTTGGTGGGTGGTTAAAAAATGCAGCTCAGTTGCATGTTTTTACTGCCCCCCCTTCCATCCAAACAAGTAGCAAGTGTAAAGTAGCATCTCATGCTTATGATTATCATCATTATGATGATCACAGAACTTTAGATCCTCTATTGCTCTTCCACAGTGCCACGTGGCTACTGAGTGCTGACTTTGTTATGGCTCTATTGTGTGACAGTCTGTACACACTCAGACCCAATAGCCATGTGACACTGCAGAAGAGCAATAGAGGATCTAAAGTGCTGTGATCATCCTATAATTATGAACACAGTGAGGAGTCAGGGGGCTGTACCTTCTTTCCATGGTGTGACTGTGTACCCTTCCTTGCCTGTAGCTGTGCACCGCTGCTGGATTAAGTTTCCTGCATCCTCTCAGTCAGACAGTCACATGACTCTCTCACTCCCACCCACAGACAGCACTTACTGAGGGAGCCCTGTACACATAAATCACTCCGCCGGGGATGGTACAAGCAGAGGGCAGCCGGAACTAGAATATGTGCAGCGCATTATGCGGCCAGGCTTTATCTACCTGTGCCCCCCGAAAATGGAAATAAAGTCCCTTCAGTGATTTCACTTCCTGGGCCCCTCTATTGCCCTAATGGTGCCCAGGATTATGTAAGTACACCCTAAAAAGCAAGCAGGAGCATGGGTGGATTAGAAACACGTTAATTTTTTTTCTGTCAGAATTTAACTATAAAGCTTCTCGGGCCCCCTAGCTGAGCCGGGCCCGGTACATCAGGGCTGGCTGTACTGCCCTATCAGCGGCCCTGGATGCAGGCACTGTATATGATTGGTGTATGCTTGACAAAACACAACCTGTTTAATGAAAAAGACAAGTGTGCTCCTTACTTCATATTAGCTCTTACTTAAAGCGGAGGTTCACCCTATAATACAAGTTTCTACCATGCCATCCAGCATACTATTGTCAGCTACAGTATGCCTTTATTTTTATTTTTTTCGCTGTACTTACAGTTTAATCTATTAGTTTTATTTCAGACTCCCCGCGGGAGTAGGCGTTCATATGAAGAAGGGGACATGATTGACGGCCGGCTATGGCGCGTCACGCTTCCCGAAAAAAGCCGGAGTAGGACTCGGCTCTTCACGGCGCCTGCGCACAGACTAGGAGCTGACTGCGCAGGTGCCGTGAAGAGCCAAGTCCTATTTCGGCTATTTTCGGGAAGCGTGACGCGCCATAGTCGGCCGTCAATCATGTTCCCCTCTTCATAGCAAACGCCTACTCCTCGCGGGGAGTCTGAAACTTAACTAATGGATTAAACTGTGAGTACAGCTACAAAAATAAAAATAAAGGCATACTGTAGCTGACGCTAGTATGCTGGATGGCATGGTAGACAAAAAACATTTTTCTTTTTAGGGTGAACCCCCGCTTTAAACTGTTAATCTGATGGATATTCATCACCCTTTAGATTGTTTGCCACTGCTGTGTAGGAAACAATTTCACTTTGCTGGGTTTATTTAAAAAGAGAGTTCCATAAACCACATTTAGCCAGAAAACGTACCAGTGGCAGAACAAATGTGTTTGAATGTCTCCCTTCTATGCCAGGTGGATGAAGGGGATGTCACTCTCTTGCCGAAAACTTACATTCTGTACCAGAGCGAGGGAGGGATGTCTGGCTCATTCAGCTAGCAGGGGAGCAATACCTGTACAAGCAGGTATGGACAATTTAGAGACTTCACTGGAGAATTCACTCAACAGTATCACTAGTGTGACATCAACCTTACTAAAAAAATGTATTCTGAATTACTTAGTATGAAGTACTGCATGTTTTATTAGGCCTATAGTTGTCATAAATCATTTTTTGTCCATAAATAAAAGGAATGCAGTTCTCAGAGATACAATCCCACATGGGTTATTGAATCAACAGTGGAGTAAATACATTTATAAAATACATTAAAAACACGGAAGGAATTATCACAAAAATTTGCAATAATTTACAAAACATTTAAACCAAAAACTGGTCCAAAGAAGACATCAAGATTAATAATGGCTAACATGTATATTGATATTCAAGACAAGCTCTACATGTTTCGCGGGGGATCCGCTTCATCGGGAGCTATTGGTCTTTCATCCACGGTAATGGATACGGTTCAATATTGAACTCGGTAGAAGATAATGAATAAAATAGTTAAATTGCATTTTTCCGTCAGGCGGTCCTGGTGGTAAAAGTAGCTGGGAATCTATCCAGAACAAGCCAGTAGATAGATGCGCTGGTCAAGGTATTTGGTTAAAAGAATATTACAAGCAGCAAAAGCAGGTGTATTCAATAGGAGGGACAATTATCCCATAAGTGTCAGAAATTATATTCTGAATATATAAAGACCAATGAGCATTGTAAGGGCTGAATAGTGGATAGCATCAGCAGGACCGCAGAATCGATAGCACGTTAGTGTAGGAGAGCACCTCACCCTATCTCCACAGTGGCTCCGAATTGCACAGGAGTCCCGTGCGTCTTTTGGTCCATTTCAGGTCTGAGTTTAGCCCAAAATATGGGATGAAATCGGACCTGAAACGGTGAATGGAGACGCATCGGACTCCTGCTGTGAGCCGCTGCGTTCTCAAGTGTGAACCCAGCCTGAAGGAGAGGCTGCAGTGTGATTTGAAAACATTTTTTTATTTTTTTTATTTTATTACTTTTTATTGCCATTTCAAACACCAATACAAAAATAACAGGAAAATACAATCAGGCATTTTAGCTCTTACAACAAGGGAAAAAAAATGGAACAATTCAAACAAACAACAAATATGTTATTTAAATATTAATATCTCTGCCTATAGAGCAATTTTTAATTTTTACCAAAACAATGAAAAAAAGGGGAAAGAGGGTAAAATATAGGAATAAGGAATGATAAAGGGGGGAAAAAAGTAGGGGGGGGGGGCAAATTTTGGATACATCCTCTCTCTCTTTCTTTTTCTCCCCCTCTCTCGGGAAATGGTTTAGGGATTGGAGGTGAGGAAGAAAGCAAAGACTTGTACAAAACATACTGGAATCGTGTTACTTTTGGACAGATAACCAATCTGCAACCAGTTACCATTCAAGTCTATGGAGCTAAAAAATTGCATTACATTTATTGCAGGATAAAATATTTTAGGTCACTGGCTGAATAAGGTGTTGTATATACAGAGAACATCAGTACAAACAATATATCAGATTTGCATTTATTGTTTCATAATGCAAATAAATGTGCACTTATTATTATTGAACTCTAGTATTGATATATATAGTATACATGTATACACACAGCACATATTTAGAAAATATATATACATTATACTGTATATAGAGTGGTATCTGCAGTTACGTTTAACTACTCTATAATTCACTATTTTTTATTACAGATAATCAATACAGCTTGCCCTCCTCTCCTTTCTCAGCCTCCAGATTGGACAATACTGTATACCGTGATATGAGCATAATGATCCCTATGCCCTCTTCTGTAAGCCAGTTCCAAATTCTATATTCACAGCACTGGCAGTTTATAAAAATATTCTAGATAATGCAAACGTAATTGCAATTTGACCCTACTTGATCTCTTAGGCCTCGTACACACGGCCGAGGAACTCGACGTGCCAAACACATCGAGTTCCTCGGCCAGTTCAGCACTGAAGCCGCCGAGGAGCTCGGCGGGGCGAGAGCTCCCATAGAACAACGAGGAAATAGAGAACATGTTCTCTATTTCCTCGCCGAGCTCCTCGTCGGCTTCCTCGGCCGAAAGTGTACACACGGCCGGGTTTCTCGGCAGAATTCAGCCAGAAACTCGGTCGGAAGCTGAATTCTGCCGAGGAAACTGGTCGTGTGTACGGGGCCTTAAACCCATAGTAGCATGTGGCGTTCCCAAAACAGATAAGGTGCAAGTAAGAGGAACCGGTGCTACATTTGCATTGATCTTATTTGCTGCAGGGCATCTTTCATATTCTTATGCACTGGGCCGCCTCTGAGACAGCATCGGAATATAATGAAATAATGTTTTTTGGTTTTCCATGGCATATTACAGGCATGTTAATAGGTTCTGCATGAATCAGGTTAGATTTCAAGAAAAAAAGAATCTTCATGGTTGAAGTTAAGCAGTTTAGTTTTCTGGATAATCACGTGATAGTGGTAGGGGTTTGGCGCAACCCTGGTGTTGTGAAGTAGCCGGTAGTTGACTGGTCACGGCCTGATTCACAACACCAGCTGCTTCACCATACCATGCTCTTGTGGAAAGCTGGTCTCATTCTTGTACTCAAGGAGAACAGATGTGACTTCAGTAATTGCCCTTGGCATAAATCTGGAAGGAGGAAAGAAAAAAAAATGCAGTGTTACATTATACATCAAAGTTAAAATGTTTCTATTAAATTCATTTTCATTTTACCATGTTAGCTTCATGATTGGCTTTCAGATTCACAACAACAGACACCTGCCAGGTTCACAGCCGACACTACAATTTACAGTTAAGCTGGGTACACACTATGGGAAAACCGTAATGAAAATTTTGTATGAGGCACGGTCGTTTGGTTTTTGGGATAGTCTGTACACAACTTTAAGCATCTATGCAGACTTTGTGAATGAAAATTTGTAAATTAATGGTCCCACCACTTATTTGTTTTCAGCTTCACAAAACAGATGATATAACAAATGATAGATGTCATTGCCTCCTCAAATGATAGAGAGGAACATATCTGCAAAACTTGGTTTTACTGGATAGAGTACACATTATCTCCAGAATACCAAGCGTTGCTATCAACTCTGTGAGGGATACTCTTTTTTGGTTATTCTGGTTGTCGAAAATCTGACCCTGACATTGGGAATCCCCAAGCCCCTTTTTTGTCTCCCCTCTACTAGGGCACTTTGTTATCTTTTTCTCTGTAAAGCTCATATTTAATTGTATGTTTAGTGATATTGCCTAAGGTATAATTACCCCAGTGATCAACAGCTCTGTTTTCACAGCATGTGGTCCCTCATCATCGGTGGTATCTGCTTTTTACACCTGAAAGGTCTTTTCAAGTCAGTTGGGCTTTTAATTGTCATATAAGTGATTCCTGTGCTTTCTGTACAGGGAAGGGTCAAACAGTTGTTGTTACTGAAACTTAAACATAATAGGGATAAAGGTATCAGGAGATACGCCGTCGTATCTTTTCTGTGAATCTGGCCCAAAGTGCCCAACTGGCTGCAGTGCTGATCAGCGTATTCTGACAGCAGGGAAGTCCCGCTGTCGGAAAACAGTGGTACAGTGGGGAGGATCCCACATTTACATTGAATGTGTGGATGTGGGGGGGGGGGGGGTCAGTTTTATTTCCTCATACAAGAACAGAACAAACTATTTTTGTTTAATGTGTACTGTTTTTGTATCGTTTTCATATTTTCATATAAGGAAAATCAGATATGAAAGACTGTGCATGATCAGAAACAATAAATAAAAAAAAAAATGATTTCCACTTTCGGTTCCGATTTCCTGTGAAACATCAAGGAAAACCAGATGATTGTTTGCCTGATTTTCTCATAGTGTGTACCCAGCTTTACTGGTTTGTAAATGTAAACCATGGGGAGCACTTAACATGCCTGGCGGTATCCCCGAGCGTGACTCGGGGTGGTTTTTTCATGCTGCGATCGGTATCCCCGAGTCACACCCAGGTAGCTGTGCAGAGTGTGCAGCGGCGCGGCTTACCTTCGCAGCATCCACAGACAAGTTACTCACCTTGTCCCTGGATCCTGCGATGCATCCCCGCTGTGTGAGCGAGCAGGTCCTCGCTCGATTCACAGTGTCCCCGTGTGCCGCCGATCTCCATTCCCTGCGACGTTACGACGCACGGGGGCGGAGAACGGCGCTAAATTCAAAAAAGTAAACAAACACAATACATACAGTATACTGTAATCTTATAGATTACAGTACTGTATGTAAAAAAAATACACACCCCCCTTGTCCCTAGTGGTCTGCCCAGTGTCCTACATGTTCTTTTATATAATAAAAACTGTTCTTTCTGCCTGAAAACTGTAGATTGTCCAAAAGTGTCCCTTTATGTCAAAAATGGTTTTAGAGCAGCTAGAAAACAGCGATAATAAATTATAATCACTTGCAGAATTGTGCGATAGCGATTTGTGGGGAAATACGTCATAAAAAAATAAAAGTAATGACAGCGACAATTCTGCAACTGAGCAAATTTCAGTGATTTTGAGTTTATTACATTATTGAATAATTTTTATTATAATTATATTATTATTTGTTATAATTATTTATAATTATTTATTATATTATAATTTATACATTTTTTTTTTTTTAAAAATCATACCCGGGATGCCTACTAGTCTCTTGTTTGGTCAGATTTAAGTGAGTTATTCCTAAAAATTACAGACCTACAGTATAAAACGCCAAATTTCCTTGCAAAATAATTGTACCGCTTTTGGTACGATTCCAGACAGAATCATACCGCCAGGGAGGTTAAACTGCCCTTACAGTGGACAATAATCCAGGAGAAGTGGTCTACTGAAGCTATGTAAACATAGCTGTCAGTGTGCAGTGTTTAGTGTAGATTGGGAAAGGTTATTATTGATCGTGTGACAAACTCAAAACTATCCCAGAATATTAATGAATGTAATACCAACCTAACCTTGTTGCCATGACCATATACATTTAATGAGGCAGAGTGGGGACTAGCTAGTATATGTAACCCAATTTGGTATTCCAGTGGGGTTTATCATCATCTGTCAAAATATTGAAATGTTGTAATAACTAAAGAAATAAAGTGTGACGCCAACCTTCCCTTGTTACAGCTTACTTCAGAACTCCAGGTGCTTTCCAAAAACTCACTTCACATGAGCCCATACTTTGCTAATACTAGACAAAAGGAGAAGCCTGTAGTTACCATTGCAGCACTCCACTGCCACTTTAACCACTGCCATTACAAACGGCACCTTAGAGGTTCACTAAAGCCGCGTACACACGATCAGTCCATCCGATGAGAGCGATCTGACGGACCGATTTCATCGGTTAACCGATGAAGCTGACTGATGGTCCATCGCGTCTACACACCATCGGTCAGAACGCGGTGACGTAAAACACAACAACGTGCTGAAAAAAACGAAGTTCAATGCTTCCAAGCATGCGTCGACTTGATTCTGAGCATGCGTGGATTTTTAACTGATGGTTGTGCCTACTAACGATCGGTTTTGACCTATCGGTTAGGAATCCATCGGTTAAATTTAAAGCAAGTTGGCTTTTTTTTAACCGATGGTTAAATAACCTATGGGGCCCACACAAGATCGGTTTTGACAGATGAAAACGGTCCTTCAGACCGTTGTGCTCTGGTTAACCTATCGTGTGTACGAGGCCTGAGAGTGCAACTCTTGACCTATGCAAGAAGTAAAAATAGATGACCAAGGAAGCCTTGATAAAGGGTAATACCAAACTGAGGCCGCTGCTCCCAAACTCAGAAGACCAATTGACAGGGAACAAATAAAAACAACTAGGGGAGCGCTGTTCCAGAGGATGGTATATAGTCAATGATGATTAAATATAGTATTAAATATAAATAAATATAGTACGGTGTTTTTATATGCAAGGAGTCTTCAGTGGGTGTTTTTGGAAGTCACAAGCAGTGGTTCTCAAATCATTGACATAAACTGGCTACTGGGCTGGTAGTCTGAGCTTCCTGTCTCAAGTTTAAGCTTCAATTTTGATTTCAGCTTACCTGTAATCAGGGTTTTTTTCCCAGAGGGAACGTGGGGGAATTGGGTCTATTGTTGTTCGCTGCTGGAGGAGCTCTTGTTGCAAGGGTGGATCTATTGTTTGCAGGTTGGGGTCTATTGTTGCTGGTGGGGGACATATTGTTACTGGCTTATGTTGCTGGGGGAGATCAATTGTTGCTGGGATTTATCTACTGTTGAGGGAGGGATCTATTGATGCTGGCTGCTAGGAAATATATTGTTTCTGGTTGGGGTCTATTGCTGCTCAGGGTGGGTCTATTGTTGCTTGATTTTTTTTTTAGAAAAATAACATTGCTGTTTAGAAGCAGGCACCTTTGGGTGCATTCACATCATCATCTTCTAGGGATCCTGGGAGATCTTGGAGTGCTCTGTAATTGCTGTGGTTCCTTCTGAGCATCTCTATTGGTCAGCGGTATTGCCCTTCGCAGTAATAGGCTAATAGAGACGTGCAGGAACTGGCATGGTAACCATTTGCATAATTTCTGTATGTTTCCTTACATTTCAATGGTTTCCTACTTTAGTGGAGGTAAAGCCTAGGAATGAAGGTGCCTGCTAATCAATGTAAGTGATATTTGACTATATATTTTCTGCACAGACTATCAAATTTAAGTAAGCAATCTCCTCAGTGTACGTTGCTATTTTCAAAATTGTAATCGGTTTGGGTTCCGGAATATTTGCTGCCACATGACCAGTCCAGTACCGGCTTATCTTCCTAAGACCCCTTTCACACTAAGCCGCCCATAGCATCGGCGGTAAAACGTAGGTATTTTTACTGCCGACACAATGGGCGCATTTTGGCCAATTGCGGGGTGCTTTTAACCTCCGCTAGCAGCCGAGAAAGCGCATTGTAGGCAGTATAGCCGCGTTATAGCCGCGCTGTCCCATTGATTTCAATGGGCAGGAGCGGTGGAGGAGCAGTAAACACACCTGATGGCTTTCACACTGGAGCGTTGAGCTAACAGGACGGTGAAAAAGTCCTGCTAGCCTCATCTTTGGAGCGGTGAAGGAGCGGTGTGTTTACCGCTCCAACACCGCTCCTGCCCATTGAAATCAATGGGACAGAGCCGCTATACCTTATACCCTTAGTGCCACAAATCCGCCCGTATCGTCGGTGGTAAAAATAGTGGCGTTTTCCTAGGCGGCTCAGTTCGAAAGGGGTTTTAGGAAGATAAGCTTTCACACTGGAGACAATGGTGCAGCTGTTTGAGGGTGGATTGCAGGCGCTATTTTTAACGCTATAGGCGCCTTCAATACGTACTCAGTGTGAAAGGGGTCTAAGAATAACAGCAACTGAACAATGTCTCCTAATTTATCCAGTCAGTAATATCACCTACCAGGAATATCTGGTCTGGTCTAAGTACCAGAGACATGAGGTTTCCAGTCAGATTAGGAGATACTTATTCCATGTCTAACAGTCCAGATTCATTTCTGTGTGCTTTAAGGTATATGTATAAAATGATATGTAGACACAGGTTGATTTACTAAAGCCAAATATACTGTGCACTTCAAATGCAGTTGATCTAGATTTGAGGGGAAGCCCTGCTGATTTCTATCATCCAATCATGTACAAGCAAAAATGCTGTTTTTTATTTTGTGATTGACTATTCTTTGCAAATTGAAGCTTTACTTCATTTACTGAATTCTGGAACACGTGACCTTGCAGTGCACAGTATATTTGTCTTTATTAAATCTACCCCAAAGTGTTTGAGCAGCACATGGATTCTTATAGTATCTGGAATCTGGTATACAAAAAATATATTTCAGTTACAGGTGAAATCACACATCATACCTGGCTTACTCTGTGGGCTTCAGTGGTGAGCTTTCCCTTAGTTGCTGGTTCTGCTACTGCCCAATGTGGAATATTTTCATGCATGATATAGAAATAGAAAATGTGGAGCCCCTCTATTCACAAACATTATGCATTCCTCAGAAATGAAGCTCAGAAATCATACCAGCAGAATCCTAGCGGGCACTAAGAAACTGATAGTTAAAGTGGTTGAGTCATGGAATCTGAGCAAAGCACATACTGTATATCCGTAGTGTTTACTTATCTCTCTCCAAAGCTCTAAGTGTCCCTTTTCTCCTGTGCTTCACTCCTCTGTTATAAGCATGAGTCACTTCTGAGAAGTTTTCCCAACACATGAGATAAAATTGTGTTGAGGGGCGAGTGCAGCACGGAGCTTGTCCAGTCATTGCACAGTTCTTCTGCTGTGTGGAGGGGTGTGTGCCTTTCCTCCAATCAGCTCTCACACACTAACTGCAGCCTCTCCACCCCCATCCTCTGTGTTGCCCATTTGAAGGGGTGTAAAGAGAAGACTGTAGATAAACAAGTAAGACTAAGGCCCCGTACACACGGCCGAGAAACTCGGCAGGCAAAACACATAGTTTCTTGTGAAGCCGCCGAGGATCTCGGCGAGCCAAATTTTCCCATTGCCGTCGGGGAAAAAGAAGACATGCTTTCTTTTTGGCCCGACGAGATCCTCTGCGGTTTCCTTGTTGAAAAGTGTACACATGACCGGTTTCCTCGGCAAAAAAAAAAAACCCCAGCAAGCTTCTTGCTGGTTTTTGCCGAGAAACTCGGCCGTGTGTACGAGGCCTTAGGCTGGATTCACATCTATGCAGTTTTAGTGCTTTTTGCATTTTGCAGATTTTCACTGCAGTCCATTTAACATGGTTTCCTATAGAACACGTTCTGTAGTGCAAATCTGCAAAATGCAAAAAGCAGTCAAAATGCATAGATGTGAATCCAGCCTTATGCAGGAGGATTTGTTTAATCTCTGTGTATCATTTGAGACTGTTCACTTCACTGGGTATATGTGAGGGTTTACAACTACTTTAACTGATAGTTAAATCTTCAGATTCTACCAAGGCAATTTGCTTTGGGTGAAACTAATTTTATTATGTCAGTATAAACAGTTTATATACTGTATATAAATACAGTATAACCCCTAAAAAACGATTCAGCTGCAGTTTTCTGGGGGAAAAAAAAGCATATTTATAGATCACAAAGTGTAGAGAATTGGAAAGCAGCCACAAGCAGGGTTTTCATTGGCTCTGGTATCCTGGTCTACATGATACTATATAAATACTATATAAAAAAAGATAGATACTTTTAAACACTAAATAAGGCAAATTATACCATTATCATACAGACTATAGACTAAGAGCTGAAAATCTTTTCCGTAGGGGAGAATGTTTTGCCTGCACATCCAGAAAAGGTATGTTTCATTTGTAAGCTTTTTGATCCATTGGTTCCAATTTAGCGAGAATGCGGCCTTCGAGAATTCAATTGAATAAAATGTTATAGCCTATTGTGAATGGCATATAAATACTTGATCACTTCTGGGTCTGTGAAAATTTGATCACATTTTTTAGATGATTTAAGATTATAACTGCCCCTTGCCAATACAAAATTTAACCTTGCATGCTATGAAGGAAACTATATAACCAACATTTATTCAGTTCTCTTTCATGAATCACCATCCTTTAAAGGTTGCTAATATACAATGACCTTTACTTAAAACATGGTATAAAGAGAAATGGGCTCAGGAATTGCTGGCAACCAATCGAAATTGAGCTCTACAATGCAGTCAGTCCAGCAAAAGGGAATGCCAGATTGGTTATGAAGGTTAATGCATTTTACCCTTTGCTACATGCATGACTAAATAAAGACATAAAATATTCTAATATAACCCACTGCCAAATTATACAGTTTACAGCACTGGCAACTGTATACATTATTTCTAACAGATACACTAGTGAGGAGATCCTTATAACATGCATGGAGGGTTTAAAAAAAATCATTCAAATCAATCAATATTCCCTTGGCCAATGTGCTGAATTAAAGGAAGGCCCCTGGTCCGAAAAAAATGTTATGCAAAAGATTTACTCTTTGAAAGTCATATCATAACTTCATTATGCAACATTTCGATCTGGGATTAACCCTTCTGAAAGTGTTACTAAACCCAGTAATATAAAAATAGTTCATCCGCCCCCCACAGTGCCCATAGCTTATAAATCTTCTTTTTACATCAAAATACTGCCACTATATACCTATTTGGCTGATCTGTATACCACGGTCACATGATAAACTGCACGGTTTTCCCAAGTGCTGAGTGTTCAGGCAGGAGGAGATTTTCACTACAGCCTATGTCCTCATGCCTTTATGGGAGGCGGATCATCCATCAATCAAGATATGACATCCCACCCACTGTTCTTTTTTAATTACTTGGCATGGAGGAGGAGGGAGGGACTGGGCTGTCATTTAGGATCTGTTTACACACCCAATGTCTGATGTCAATATCATGTGACCTGGCTAGCTCTGACAACCAATACATGTTCTCTCTAGCAATAGAGACCAAAGTGAGCATGTGCAGCAGTACTACCCTCACTGTGTCTTATCTGGACTTGCCAAGAGAGACCCTACAGGAGGTGGAGGATCTGTCTATACAGGATCAAAGAGCCTTTTTATACAATGTAGAGGATTCACCCCTTAAGTTCCACAGTGAGTATAATAAGCATGCTTTACTGCATATACAGAAATTTTTACTGTTGTGGGTTTTGTAACACTTTTATGCTGTAAGGCCCCTCCCACACGGGGCGGATCAGTAATGATCCGCCCCGTAAACCTCCGCTTGCTCAGCGGGGATCGCTCCATTGATCCCTGCTGAGCCGGTGGATGACAGGGCGGTCCCCGCACACTGTGCAGGGACCGCTCTTTCTTTTCTCCGCTCTCCCCTATGGGGGGATCGGATGAACATGGACCGTCTGTCCGTGTTTACCCGATCTGATCCGCCAGACGGATGGAAAAGGTTTTTCCTCTGTCACACTTTGGCGGGTCGGATGTCAGCGGGCATTTCACCCCTGACATCCGCGGCTCCATAGAGGAGCACAGAGCGCCCGTTCAGGTCCGCCTAAAAAACTGGCAGGCGGACCTGTGTGAAAGAGCCCTAAGGCTTCATTTATGCAGCTGTAAAAAAAACGCAGATACAAGTGTTTTTTAATAACACAGCTGTATTGTTTTCAATTAGTCATGCAAAAAGGTGAATGAACATGCACTGCATTCAGATCCGTATCACATCTAAAAACATGCGCTCTACGCGCTTACGTGTATAAACGCATGTATACGCATTTGTAAAGTGTGTACAATTCTAAGCATAAAGGAAAAATATATTATCATTTTATTTGCATATGGGTCTTTTTGCACTTATCTATATACAAGTATTTTACTGATTATTATGCAGACAATACAGTCTCCTGAAATGCGAAGTGGATGCGGTAAAAACTTGCATCCAATTCGCAATAGTGTGAATCCAGCCCAATAGTTGTCATACATAGTCTGAACCTCAAGAAAATTCCATCAATACAGTTCATAAACTCCCAGCTCCATTTATGCATTGAAACACTTCCAGTTCTGTATGAGTTGGGTTTTTGATCACAACTGAGAAGAGAAAGAAGCACAATCAGATACCAAACTTTTTTGGGTATTAGGTACTGAAGAACAGCATATCCTCTTCTCTCCTGCTGCAAAGAAAGCAGCAAAAACTATTCATTGGTAAAAATGTAATGACGTCGACAGCACTGAAAAAGATTTAATTGGATTCAATGTCACAAAGCTCTGGAAAATGGGCAAAATCATTTTCACAACACTACAGATGAGATTTCAGAAAATGAGAAAGCTGTGGGTCACTTGAATACATCACAAGGCAGGAAAACTGCAAATTTAGTAATAAATGTAGATGTTCCTTTAGCTGCATCTCTGGACATATCACTTTAGATGCATTTATGACATAAGGTCACGGAGCAATTGATTGCTGCAACAACCATCTGTACACTAATTATGTTGAGTACCGCTAAAAGTAACAGTTGCGTTTTTTACATCCCTTTCCCAGTCTGTTATTAGCTATTTCTGTGACTAGTAGGCTATTAAGCATAAAGTTAAATTAGCCATTTAAAAACTCAAGGGGTGCCATTAAAGGACTGGAAAAAGATTGGGGATAGGGGGTTGTGCATTCTTATTAGGTACAGAAAATTGTTATGAGAATAGTAACCTAAGACATTAATCACAAGCCACCAATGATAACATGAGACGTTTTAGCTCTAAGTCTCTCAATCAACATTAACTATTTTAATCCTTATGCTGTTAGCATTAGTCAGGGGTGTCCAAACTTTTTTCAAAGAGGGCGAGATTTGATGAAGTGAACATGCGTGAGGGCCGATCATTTTGCCTTACATTCTTTGAACCATTAAAAGTCGGTCAAAGTGTGTTCGTCCGAGCACTAATACACGGCCCAACAATAATTTTCTTGCATTTGTGGCAGTGTGTGGTAAAGAGATGTTATTTGTGTAATTATATATATATATATATATATATATATATATATATATATATATATATAATCACACAGCGGGGAGGCATCGCAGGATCCAGGGACAAGGTAAGTAACTTTGCCTGTGGACGCTGCGAGGCGGTCCCGAGTCTGGCTCAGGGTTAACGCTTTTGGTCCTGAAATTCCACCCCGAGCCAGACTCGGTATTACCGCTCAGGGGGTTAAAGGGGTTGTAAAGGTTTGTTTTTTATTTTCTAAATAGGTTCCTTTAACCTCCCTGGCGGTATGATTCTTTCAGAAAAAAGGTGCTGAAAGCGGTACCATTATTTGCAAGGAAATTTGGCGTTTTATATTGTAGGCCTGTAATTTTTAGAAATAACTCACTTAAATCTGACCAAACAAGATTCTAATAGGAATCCCGGGTATGACATTTTTTTAAAAACAAAATGATAAATTATAATATAATAAAAAATTATAAATAATAATATAATTATAATACAAATTATTCAATAATGTAATCAAATCAAAATCACTGAAATTTGCTCAGTTGCAGAATTGTCGCTGTCATTATTTTTTTTTTTTATGACGAATTTCCCCACAAATCGCTATCGCTCAATTCTGCAAGTGATTCTAATTTATTATCGCTGTTTTTTAGCTGGTGTAAAACCACTTTTGACATAAAGGGACACTTTTTGATTGCTATGGACAATCTCCAGTTTGCAGGCAGAAAGAACAGTTTTTATTATATAAAAGTACATGCAGGACACTGGGCAGATCACTAGGGACAAGGGGGGTGTGTATTTTTTACATACAGTACTGGAATCTATAAGATTACAGTATACTGTATGTGTTGTGTTTATTTACTTTTTTTAATTTGGCGCCGATCTCCGCCCCCTTGCGTCGTAACGTCACAGGGAATGGAGCTCGGCACTGTAAATCGAGCGAGGAGGACACTGCTCGATCACACAGCAGGGAGGCATCGCAGGATCCAGGGACAAGGTAAGTAACTTTGCCTGTGGACGCTGCAAGGCGATCCCGAGTCTGGCTCAGGGTTACTGCTTTTGGTCCTGAAATTCCACCCCAAGCCAGACTCGGGATTACCGCTCAGGAGGTTAAAGGGGTTGTAAAGGTTTGTTTTTTATTTTCTAAATAGGTTCCTTTAAGCTAGTGCATTGTTGGTTCACTAACCTCTTCCTTCGATTTCCCTTCTAAAAATGTTTTCTTTGTTTTCTTTGTCTGAATTTCTCACTTCCTGTTCCTCCTCAGTAAGCTGTTCTGGCTGACTAACCCCCATGGATGTTGGGGGCAAGCTTACTGAGGAGAAACAGGAAGTGAGAAATTCAGACAAAGAAAAAAAACAAACCTTTACAACACCTTTAAGTGGCCCTCACTCTTCAAAAGGTTGGCACCCCTGCTTTACATTCATTGGCAGATAACTTGTGAAACTGAGCAGTCTTTTAAAAAACGATATAAAATAGAATTTCTTTTTTAGTTTTTGATCAAGTAGGGCAGGGTTTAAAGTTGTGTCAGGATTTATTGTTGCCTATTCTCCCATTGAAACCGCATCATTCAACCCAATTTCTGTGAACTCAAACTGTCGTAGACAATCCACCCAGGGATGCTTCATCGCGTTGGCCTGGTCCAAAGCTACTGTAGATTACTGTGCAATATTGAAGACTGCCAACCTCCAATGCCAAAGCACAAGAGCAGGGATCCCAGGGGGATATTGCATATCTTACAGGAAGACTGATGGCTTTAAGTTGTGAATAATTAGAATAGGTGCAAAGAGGGGTGAGGGCAGGAGGAGCCTTTAAAAAGTGGAGACGTGCTTAAATGTCTCTTTTCGCATTTTTTGTTACATAGCAAAGAATGTTAAAAGCTTTTAGATCATAGTGACCACCTGATACAACTCACATAGAACTGTTTCTGTTTGTATGCAAGGAGCAAATTCAATGACAATATATGGGCAGTTTTAGTTTTTGCCCTGTGCTGTACCCACTTTTATTTTGTCTCTAAGAAGTGGCACTGCTGCCAGTCGGATAGCATGTGGTCTCTGTAGATCAAACATCATTACGCATTATTTCTGCAGCATTAGAAGGGTTAATAGCACTTTATTGTCTGTTACATCTTTATGACCGGCAAGCTAATCCTTCCAAACTCCATCTCCGTAGAGAATGTTACCCAGTGTGTGACATCCAACGAAACTGCTTTGCTAATCCTGTTTTATCAGCTTTGTTGCCTTGTGTGCTCATATCCAATAGAGTAAAACCTGCCTGTGGGTTCTTTTTTTTCCTTTGCCAACAACCTTTCTTCTTCCCTATGGTTTCAATTAAATGGTTCGAGTGGGGAAAATTCTATCTGGACATCTGCCAATGTCCTTCAGTCTCAATGCCAAGGCATTTAATTACATACTGTAGGCCTCCAAAACCCTTTCAGGAAGCCCACCTAGCAGGCTCTCTGAATTTACTACATGAAAGTGCTTTAACTAACAAAATAAATCTTAATTATTGTTAATATTTGATCGCTTTTTACAATTAGTCTGCTGTCAGTTACACAAAATGCTTCATAGCCTCACGTTTTTATTGTGTAAAGTAGATTTTACTGAACTCATTGACATTAATCTGTGGCACGTTCCTTCTTAAACTAACCTCCGGCATCTGGTAAGTGGCTTGTCTGCAAGAGACACTGATACTCTTCAGTGCTGTGCCAAAAGGATGTGGCCAATCACAAGGAACTGGAGTGGGTTAACAAGGCCTTAGAGATTGCAGTGGATCTAAGATATGACGTACTGCTAAGTGAACAAGCAAGCAAAAAGCACACTTGAATTGCAGTAATGAAAAAATTGTTTTTTTTAAAGCATACAGGGGGGAATTTACTAGAATTGGAGCGTTCAGAATCTGGTGCAGCACTTCATAGAAACCAATCAGCTTCCAGGTTTGATTGCCAAAGCTTAATTGAATAAGCTGAAGTTAGAAGCCGATTGGCTACCATGCACAGATTCACCAGATTCTTAGTGCACCAGCTTTAGTAAATCCTCCCCATAGTTTCTAAAATTGCTAGGGAAAATAAAAGCAAGTTCTTTACACAATCATGTTTTAAAAAAAAATACTATTTTTATAGTATTTCATATCCAATTTGTCCCTAGTGTTTTCTCCAGTGCCCTGCATGCAGTTTTATTTTATATATACTAAAAATTAGAGAGCTGCACCAGTGAAAAAGTCCAATTGCATGTAGGATGTATCAAACAAAAATTCTGATCTCTTGCATATCACCCGGTGAATCACACCACGGACAAAGGTGCCCACCACCGTATAAGATGTCAGCTTACCACCAAGGCAAGTTTAAACAGCAGTCGGCTATAGCCCAGCCGCGGCCTTTAACTTGCACGTATCCTAGGAAAGCACCAGGAACCAGGATATGCCAAAGTGTAGATCAGATGAATACGTTCATTGCAATCACAGACAATCCGTGCGGCCAATATGAAAGGAATGAAGGACACGGATCATGGCGTAATACCGTAAGGTATGTTTATAAAAAAGATGGTATAGCACTTACATAGGTAGAATTAAAAACAGCATAAATAATGTTGCCGGCCGGCACATAGGAAGCCCGTCCTCCTCTGCTACAGTGTGGTGACGTCAGCATGTTGCTTCCATACGCGTTTGGTCACAGCAGACATTGTTAATGGGGAGCCCCACTGTAGCAGAGGAGGACGGGCTTCCTATGTGCTGGCCGGCAACATTATTTATGTCCTTGCTGGGAGAAGACAGTGATTATCGTTAGTGCCTATAGTAGCTGCTAACTATAATCACAAGAGAATCTGGCAGGCTGGTTGTACCAAAGCGGATCGGTTAATCAACTTGGTACATTCAGCCTGCCCATTAACCTCCCTGGTGGTATGATTATGTCTGCAATTTTGTACCAAAAGCGGTACAATTTTTTGCATGGAAATTTGGTGATATGTATTGTAGGCGTGCAATTTTTAGGAATAACTCACTTAAATCTGTCCAAACAAGAGTCTAGTAGACATCCCGGGTATGATAAAGTTTGAAACACAAAATCCTAAATTATAATATAATAAATAACCATAAATAATTATAACAAATAATAATGTAATTATAATAAAAATTATTCAATAATGTAATTAAATCAAAAACACTGAAATTTGCTCAGTTGCAGAATTGTCGCTGTCATTACTATTATTGTTTGATGAAGAATTTCCCCACAAATCGCTATCGCTCAATTCTGCAAGTGATTCTAATTTATTATCGCTGTTTTCTAGCTGGTCTAAAAGCACTTTTGATGTAAAGGGACACTTTTTGGTTGCTATGGACAATCTCCAGTTTCCAGGCAAAAAGAACAGTTTTTATTATATAAAACTGCATGCAGGACACTGGGCAGACCACTAGGGACAAAGGGGGTGTGTATTTATTTCATACAGTACTGTAATCTGTAAGATTACAGTATACTGTATGTGTATTGTGTGTTTCACTTTTAGAATTTGGCGCCGTAACGTCGCAGGTAATGGAGCTCGGCGGCACTGTGAATCGAGCGAGGAGACACAGCGGAGGATCCCGCACACAGCGGGGACACATCGCAGGATCCAGGGACAAGGTAAGTAACTTCCCCCTGTATCCTGCAATGCAATTCCAAGTCTGGCTCGGGGATACCGCTTTTGGTATGAAAAATTCAGCCAGACTCAGGAATTCCCGCCAGGGAGGTTAATGGTTTGAATCTTGGCCGGTTCCTGCTAAACTGGCCAACATTTGAACCATGTACAGCCAGACTTAGTCTGGAGAAACGGACATCGCTGTAAAGCCTCGTACACACGATCAGATTTTTTGCGGACAAAGCGTAGGACTTTTGTCCGAAGGGCGATGGCCAGGAACTTGTATTGCATACAAACGACAAAGAATTATCGGCAACCAAACACAAAACAACGTGTTTTTTTTTTAGCTCTTTAGCGCCACCCTTTGGGAAGCTTCAGCTAATGTTGTGTTATGGTGAGCATTGCTTCTGAGCATGCATGTTTGTACTTTGGAGTTTTGGCCGATGGATTTGTGTACACACGATCAGAAATCCCGACAACACAAAATTGTTGGCAGAAAATTTTAAAGCATGCTATCCCCTTTCACACTGAGGCGCTTTACAGGCGTTTTTGCTCTAAAAATAGCACCCGTAAAGCACCTGTAAACTGCCTCTTCTGTAGCCCCAGTGTGAAAGCCCGAGTGCTTTCACACTGGGGCAGAGCGTTTGCAGGACAGGAAAAAAAGTCCTGCAAGCAGCATCTTTGGGGCGGTGCAGGAGCAAAATATACACCCCTCCCTCACTGCCCCTGCCTATTGAAATTAATGGGCGCTGCTTTCAAATTGCCTTAAAAGCACTTTGAAAGCAGTGCTAAGCAGGCACTTTTAACCCCTTTTTAACCCTTTCTGGGGGGGTTAAAAGCGCCCCGCAAGCAGCGCTTTACCGCTAATGCCCGCACTGCCCAAGTGTGAAAGGGGTCTTACAGAGAGGTGCTACTTTGGATGCCAAAGGTTGCGTGCCTACAGGCTCCAACAATGAAAATCTGGCCTATACCTTACTCCTATAAATGTAGGCATCCTCTGAGTGTACAAATAAATGTACATCTGACTAGTGAATATAGGAAAAATTGCTGTAGAGTCACGTTTACTCCCACCAGTTTTCCTGTTCTGTAAGCTTATTCATTGTTAGGCTGGCAAGCACTGTGCTGTACATAGGCTATGGCCTCATACACACGACCGAGAAACTCGACAGAATCCATCAAGAAACTTGGTGGGAGAGCTTTTTTGCCGAGGAAACCGGTCGCGTGTATCATCAATGAAACTGTCGAGGAACTCGACGAGAAAAAAAGTGAACAAGTTCTCTTTTTCCTCGACGGGAGTCTCAATTTCCTCGTCGTGTTTCTCGTCGGGCTGGTTTTCGACAAGAAACTCGAGCGTGTGTATGCTAAGAAACCCTTGCATGCTCAGAATAAAGTATGAGACGGGAGTAAAAGTAGCATTTGTAATGGAGATAACACATTTTTCACGCTGTAACAGACTGAAAAGTGCAAATCGTCTCCGACCAAACTTTTACTTAACACGCAGTAACATGAGATTAGCAAAAGCAGCCCCAAGGGTTGTGCCAGTGGAATCGAACTTCCCCTGCCGTTGTATGTGTTGTACGTCTCCGCGTTTGAGAACAAGGAGATTTTGTCTTGACAGTGTGTACGCAAAGCAAACTTTTCGAGTTCCTCGACAAGCCTACCTCCTTACTCGTCGAGTAAAACGATGTGTATTTTCCGACGAGTTCCTCGGTCGTGTGTACGAGGCCTTACAGGAGGCTGATACTAAGATGGGTTCTTGCCAACTGTATGTGAATTTTCTTTTTTTTTATGAACGCATTTGCTTGGCGTTTCATTAAACTGTATATTGTTACTTTCCACAGGAACAATGCTTCCTGAACTATCACAATCTCTTGAATAAGATCAGTGAAACAAAGCCCTTATGATAAAACAATTAGGAGAAAATAATGAAGTAATGTATAATACTGGGTTACATGTATCTCTTGGGGACATCTGTGTAAAATTCTCACTGTCATTATCCCCAGTTCTCCACTCCACATTTTCTGCATCTAGGGATATTTCCAATCCTTCTACAGCCTTTTCCGTGACAAAAAAATGAATATAATATCCAATAGAGAGCAAGGCACTCCATCATAAAAGCTGCTGAATGCCATCATTGCCTGCAGACCTAGAAAATGACCTACAGAGAATTTACCAACGTCCAAAAGAGACATCAAGATTGTTGTCATAAATGTGGTTGTAGGATAATGATTGTTATTGTGTTAAAACTTTACCCTTGTCTTCTGTGCAGAATATATAGATAATATAGCCCTTCCAGATCATGCTACACAAAAAACTTGCAAGTGTCCTTCAGGATACTATTAAGAAGTCCTGGGAACCTTGGATGAGATATCAACAAATTTTCTTTGAAACTTAATGTATATTTTGGGGCCTGGGGAGCGAGTGCCTCTTTTATAATTGGTCCTCCTCTATTGCCTTTTCTTTTCTTTACTCTTCTTTTTTCCTCCGGCTTTTTGTTTGATAATCTTGGCTCTCAGGGTCATGGTACTGTTAAGGGCCCTTGGCTGGAAGCTCTATGTTGACTGTCCGCTACCTTTTATATTATTCCCATTATGAACTGTGGGCATTGTATTCTATACCATAGTCATTGGCTCAGGTTATTGGTTTTACACCAAATGCAATTTGAGGGTATGGACCATGTACCCAGGAGAGGTATCTCCCTCTCTTGTTTATGTATTTTTTGATGTATCACTGTTCTGAGGTTGTATACTTCATTCTCATAGAATATAATAAATATATTGAAAGAGGAGTAACCCTTTCATATCTTTTTAAAGTTCTTGGATTAACAGGATGGTCTTAAAGCTAGTTTGAGTGGAAGACATTGCTGGACTGATGCCAGGACTGCCTAGAGACAAGTTACTATGTAGAGCACAGGTGTCAAACACAAGGCGCCACCAGGCCATTTCATGTGGCCCTCGCACCTCTCAGGCAGTTGCAGGAGAACTCCAGCCCTCCTCTGGTCCTCCTCCAGACCCTTACTTTCTGCTTTCAAGCAACACTTCCAGCTTCTTCCCAGCATCAGCATAAGGAAAGGGGAGTGCACTGTGGTGTAAGGGAGAGTGGCGGACTCAACTTCTGATGGTGGGGTGGCTCTTGACATCTAATGTAAAGGGGAGTGGATGCGCTGGACATTTAATCTTACAGATGCAACTGGCCTTTTTGAGGGCAATTATAATGCTGATGCGGCCCACAATGAAATTGAATTTGACACCCCTGATGTAGAGGGTCTAGATAGAAGGAATTGCTTCCAATGGGTTGTATCCCAATTGTAGGTGGTAAGTGATAGACTCCGTTGGAGTCCAAGGTTGTTACCTTTCCGATACCGACAATGGAGGCCTTACCACAGTGAACACTTGGGTGATTGAAGAGGAGCATCTGATGTCCAAAAAGAACAAGGTCTCACATGATACATTTTTGTAGAGTTTCCATTTGTTTACTTTTATTTACAAAAAATAACTTTAAAATGTATCAAGTGAGACCTTCTTCTTTTTTGGACATTGGGCACTCCTCTTCAATCACCCAGGAGGTCATAAATTTTGGGAATCACAGTAATAGTCTTTTTCCAAAGAGTTAAAATGTGATGTATCTTTCTACAATTTTTAAATGCATTGCCTGTTTTAAGTAACCACTTTTTGGGCACTCACTTTCTAGAAGGGCATAAAGATGAAAAGAGAGCAGAAGTGCGAAAGAGAAAGTTCAAAAATGAAATAAATGCTAATATGTAGGAATAACATTGGGATTTCCCTTAGGTACATCTATTATAGTTTACCTTTCATACAGCAAAGCATTAAGGTCTACCTCACAGCAAAGCCATAATCCATCTGTTAGAGAGATCACAGGCTCACTTGATGTATGCGCATAATTACTACTGTAACTCATTTTTATTGTGCCTCATGTTAGCAGCTGCTTAAATCTCAATACTGTATAAGAGAAGGAAGGTTATGTGCAATGCAACCACTTCCTTAAATGTTATATACCACCAAAACATATCAAATGTATAGAATCAATCTAACTTAAAATGATACAGAAAACGTTACGGTGTAAATAATTCAAGAATGCATGTGAAATGCTTCCCTGTGAATGTCAAGCATCCTTTCTATAGACCTTATAACAGACACAGCTGTGGGTTTAGCAGTGAAGATTCACTGTGGAAGATGTAGGAGACATACTGTCCATCAGGTCACTTTGCCGGGTGGACTGGACTAGTACCTGATCCAAAGCTCCTAGTCACAGAAGACAATAGCAGCAGTCATATACTGTAAAGGTTACATACAGTATGTTGACAGAAACACTCATCGTACACCCACATGTACTGTGCAAATTCTAATGCTTGATACAGAAATCAATAATGACTAAAGCTAATTTCTCCTGATACACAAGGCAGTTTCCAGATTAGACGCAATGTTGCCATAATATCTAAATCAGGGGTGTCCAACCTGCGGGCCAAGATGGTTGTGAATGTGGCCCAACACAAAAAAGTAAACTTACATAAAAAAAAAATGGGGGTAAAAATGCATTTACACTTGGCGAACTCAAGCGGCCAAAGAAAAAGTTGTCAGTGTCTCTTTACTGGACTTTTATAAGTTCTATCTTCCCATAGAAAAATCACAATCACGCCTTATTGATGTCATCAGCTTTCAGCAGCACCTGTATTTTGCAAGAAACTATTTTCAAGGATGAAGCACACAAAGGGTAAAAATTTGAATGAAAATATCTGAGGAGTACCTTGAGAATTCATTGAGAATTGCTACTACAT
Organism: Rana temporaria; assembly: GCF_905171775.1. Lineage (NCBI taxonomy): Eukaryota > Metazoa > Chordata > Amphibia > Anura > Ranidae > Rana > Rana temporaria. The sequence continues at coordinate 119,862,088 of NC_053493.1, read as the reverse complement.
CCATCCAAACAGATATTGATGCGTTAGTTAATCAAAAAGTGTCAAATATCTCACTAGTTTTATGTTGCCGTCTTTCACTTTTATAATAAAAAATATTATAGAAAAATATAAGTTTTATTACTTAGGTAGGTACATTATATATATCAGTGATTGTTAACTTGTGATCTGCCTGACCTTTTCTGCTCATCAGCTTTCCTTACTGTTAGGCCTCGTACACACGACCGAGGAACTCGTCGTAAATGAAACATCGTTTTCCTCGACGAGTTCCTTGTTAGGCTTGTCGAGAAACCTGACAAGCTTTCTTTGCGTACACACTGTCAAGACCAAATCTCGTCGTTCTCAAACGCGGTGACGTACAACACATACGACGGCAGGGGAAGTTCGATTCCACTGGCACAACCCTTGGGGCTGCTTTTGCTAATCTCATGTTACTGCGTGTTAAGTAAAAGTTTGGTAGGAGATGATTTGCACTTTTCAGTCTATTACAGCGTGACAAATGTGCTATCTCCATTACAAATGCTACTTTTACCAAAGGTGCGCTCCCGTTTCATACTTTATTCTGAGCATGCGTGGGTTTCTAAGCATACACACGAATGTGTTTCTCGTTTGAAAACCAGCCCGACGAGGAACACGACGAGGAAATTGAGACTCCCGACTAGGAAAAAGAGAACTTTGTTTCCAATGTTTTTATTAAATTTCCAAGTAGAAATACAATAAAAGGACAGATATAATCTGTCCATGCAGTATAATTCAAGTTACAGGTACGAGTCAATTAGAATACAACAGTATACCCAGCGTATGAGAGTTACCCAAATTTATACCACAAAACAGTCAACGGATATATAGGAAAAAAATAAAAAAAAAGGGGGGATTAACCAGAACCACTACCGGGCCTCCCAACGGGGAGCCCAACTGATCTCAAGGACCCGTTACTCAGTAAAATAAGAGTAATATGCATCGGCAATAAAATAATAATGAGAAAAATAAAAAGAACAGAAAAGCACCAAAGAGAAAAAGACTAGAAAAAACAGGAAAGGGAAGGAAGAAAGAAGGAAGAGATGAGATGGGGGGAGCACTCCAGCATCAAAGGGTCATTCACCAGTAGTAATCTACATCTCACGTAGTCGTGAGATAGTCAATCCAAGGGTCCCAAATCCTGTGAAACACTGCAACCTTGTCTGCCAGGAAAAAGAGAACTTTTTCTCTTTTTTTCTCATTGAGTTCCTCGACAGTTGTCTCGATGAAAAACATACACACGGCCGTTTTCCTTGGCAGAAAAGCTTTGCCACCAAGTTTCTTGATGGATTCTGTCTAGGAAAACGGTCATGTGTACGAGGCTTCAGTGTATTTTATTTGTGGACCAATACAATTCATCTTCTTCCAATGTGGCCCAGGAAGGTCCAAAGGTTGGACAACCCTGATCTAAAACATAAAATGGCATCTCTAAAACATGACAAAACAATATCCATGCAAGCAATGGTGAGATTTTTTTATAAAAATATATATGACATTTCTATAGATCATGCATTTCTTGCCCACAAACACCAGCAATTATTAATAGATTGGACTTTCATGATCTACTTATAATCTGCACATCCACTACTTCATACAGTACATGTGAAAGGAGCTCCCAAATTAGAGTCTAGGCCCAGTCCAAGAGTCATCATTTCTCAACATGATAGATTTACTCTACTTCTGGTCTATCCAAGAGCAATGGAATTGGATCACTGCTGTGTACCTCCTGCTGAGCAGCAGCACCATAAGGGATGCTTGAGAAATCTGTTTAGTACCATGTCGGAACTGGCTGGTTTTCTTTAACTCTAAAATGTATAAAAGTGTTTTAAAGGTCCCGCAAGCTTATCAATGTCCAAGTGTCTTATAAAGATTAGAAGATAAAAAAACATATTGACTTCCAAACCAATTATAATGTTTTTTTGAGCCGGTACCTTGTCCCAGCATGTATTGACAGGTCATGGCCTGAATGCCCCCCCCCCCCATCCTGTTTTGGAGGCTGTGATACCAAAGGAACTACTGTATATAAAATATATGGTTGGGAAGTCCCATAAGTAAGTGCTTCCGATTACAAACTTATCAATTACCGTAATACTCTTTTTGAGTGATCTATTCAATAAAAAGCTTAATGGCTTTACCAAATCAAAGATCTGTTTATTTACACATATATTCATGGCTGCAAAACAAACATTTTCAAGAGCATAGAAAAAAAACATAAAACATTCCCTTCAAGTAACTTTAAGCAGAACTTCCCTCCAAAGTGGGAGTTCTGCTTGTTTGCATCCTCCCCCCCTCCACTGCCACATTTGGCACTTTTTTTGGGGGGGGGAGAGGGTATCTGGTTTTGACAGGTACCCAATCCCACTTCCACCACTGTGATTGATGAGGATGTTTGACCCCTCCTCCTTCCCCCTGCAGCCTTCTGGAACACACACACAGGTCCCAGAAGACTGCAGGACCATTCACAAAGTGCAGCACAGCTCGCTCGTAAACAGTAGGAAACCGGATGTGAAGTTGGAAGGCTTCACTGCCGGGTTTCCTTACCTAAGATACTGCCGCTTTCACCTGAAGCTGATTGAAGAATCAGCTCAGGTGCAGACATCACTGGATCCCTGGACAGGTAAATGTCCTTATATTAACCACTTCCCGCCCGGCCTATGGCCGATTTACGTCCGGGAAGTGGTTATGAAATCCTGACAGGACGTTCTAGAACGTCCTGCAGGATTTCATGCCGCGCGCGCCCGTGGGGGCGCGCATCGCGGCGATCGGTGATGCGGGGTGTCAGTCTGACACCCTGCATCTCCGATCTCGGTAAAGAGCCTCCGGCGGAGACTCTTTACCACGTGATCAGCCGTGTCCAACCACGGCTGATCACGATGTAAACAGGAAGAGCCGCCGATGGCTCTTCCTCACTCGCGTCTGACAGACGCGAGTAGAGGATAGCCGATCGGCGGCTCTCCTGACAGGGGGGGTTAGCGCTGATTGTTTATCAGCGCAGCCCCCCCTCGGATCGCCACACTGGACCACCAGGGATGCCCACCCTGGAGCACCAGGGTGGGCAAAAAAAAAAAAAATGACAGAAAAAAAAAAAAAAAAAAAATGACAGAAAAAAAAAAAAATAAAAAAGCATAAAGAAAAATAAAAAGATGCCAGTCAGTGCCCACAAATGGGCACTGACTGGCAACCTGGCAAAAATCAGTGCTGCCACCCCAGTGTCCATCAGCGCCACCCCAGTGTCCATCAGCGCCACCCCAGTGTCCATCAGTGCCACCCCAGTGCCACCCCACAGTGCCCATCCATGCCCAGTGCCCACCTATCAGTGCCCATCTGTGCCACCCATAAGTATCCATCAGTGCCGCCCATGAGTGCCCATCTGTGCCGCCTATGAGTGCCCAGTGCCGCCCATGAGTGCCCATCAGTGCCGCCTATGTGTGCCCATCAGTGCCGCCTATGTGTGCCCATCAGTGCCGCCTATGTGTGCCCATCAGTGCCGCCTATGTGTGCCCATCAGTGCCGCCTATGTGTGCCCATCAGTGTCGCATACCAGCGCCGCCAATCAGTGCCACCTCATCTGTGCCCGTCAGTACTACCTCATCGATGTCCATCAGTGCCATCTCATCGGTGCCCATTGGTGCCGCCATATCAGTGCCCGTAATTGAAAGAGAAAACTTATTTACAAAAAAATTAACAGAAAAAAATAAAAACGTAATTTTTTTTCCAAATTTTCAGCCTTTTTTTAGTTGTTGCGCAAAAAAAAAAATCGCAGAGGTGATCGAATACCACCAAAAGAAAGCTCTATTTGTGGGGAAAAAAGGACGGCAATTTTGTTTGGGTACAGTGTAGCATGACCGCGCAATTGCCATTCAAAGTGCGACAGTGCTGAAAGCTGAAAATTGGCTTGGGCGGGAAGCTGCGTAAGTACCTGGTATGGAAGTGGTTAAAAGTCAGCTGCTACAAATACCAAGCTTTTTTTGAGGAGACTGGAGCTCCTCTTTAAATCTGGCATAAGACCTGCAAGAAAATTGAAGCCATACTGGACGATCAGCTCCCCAAACTCAATAAAATCAGAGCTCAGTGGATTACACATGACTTATTTAAGGGCTATATCTGCATTGTAAAATTATGTAGGATCAATAAAAATGATTTCAAACAGAAAAAAGAAGTTTGATTGGTTGGTATGGGCCAAATGGGAAATTTTCTTTTAGTACTTTGGGCCTCATTTCTCAAAGCGTGGTTACGATCGCAAATAATGAGAGTCTACTTTCATTCAGGTAGAAAATGAAATCAATATTATGATTTCTTTTGTTGGGAAAAAAAACATTACCCTCTAGGTCAGGGGTTTTCAAACTTTTCAAACAAAGGGCCACTTTATTGTCCTTCAGACTTTAGGAGGGCCGGATTGTGGCCAGCAGGGGCAGAAAATGTCACGGGCCCAGCATCAGTGAGAATAAATATGGCCTCGGGGTTGGTGGTCAATAGGAGGAGGAGTATTCCCCCTATTAGTAGGAGTAATAGTATCCCATCATTGGTATCCGTGGAAGATATAGTGCCCCATTGTTGGTGTCAGTGGGAGGAATAGTGCCTCATATCAGTGGAAGGAATTGTGTCCCAAGGGCCGGATTAAGGCTAGCAAAGGGCCACATCTGGCCCTCGGGCCGCAGTTTGGAGACCCCTGCTCTAGGTAATCCATGTACATTGCAGGGATTTTTACACACTTTTGTTATTCTGAAGAATTAGTGGTTTGCTTCTGCAAAATGAATGCAAATGGAAGTGATCTTATTATTATCAATCAACTGATGCACTTGCAGGGTTTTATTATTGAATACTGCGGGGTCTGCATCCCCTTAGATGTGATTTACCTTTTGGGAGTATCAAACCAAAACTGACATTTTTGTTCAAGGGGATGTCCAAAATCTTACTTGTATCTTAGTGCATAGTAAATCAGTGAGCCAATTACACAACCAGGAAATTACATTTCTGTGTACAGAATGCCTCCAGGTTGCCATATTGCATTTTACAGAAAATTACAGCATTTCAGACTGAAAAGGAATGTAATAACATTTAATTACAACATGACTTGTGTAGCAATTGTGTACGCTATATAAAAATTTTTTTTATTCTTTTTTTTCCCCATGAAAGTGGAGTTTAAGACGTTGGCATCTCTTACATACAGCTCACTGGCATCTCTTACATACAGCTCACAATGACAAAAGCTCTAATGTTTGTACAAAATCAGATAGCTGTCAACTTACACATACTGAATATCTATGGCTACAAGAAAAAAAAAATATCCCCTTCAAGGAACTTAAAGGGATTGTAAAGGCAGAATTTTTTTTTATCTTAATGAATTCTATACATTCTGTGTGCAGCAGCCCCCCTAATACTTACTTAAGGCCGTCTTTATCTAGCGATTTTGCAGGAGTGTCTAAGCTGCCTGAGACTCCCCTCCTCATTGGCTGAGACAGCAGTACGGCACGATTGGCTCCCACTGCTGTCAATCAAAATTATTCAGCCAATCAGCTGAGAGAGTGGGCGGGCCGGGTCGTGGCTCTGTGTCTGAATATACACAGTGAGCTGTGACTTGGCTCGGGTGCCTCATAGCAAGCTGCTTGCTGTGGGGGCACTCAACAGGAAGGAGGGGACAGGGGCACCCAAAGAGGGACCATAGAAAAAGAGGATCCAGGCTGCTCTGTGAAAAAACAACTGCATATAGCAGGTAAGTATAATAAGTTTATTGTTTATATTTTTTAAAAACAAGACTTTACAATCACTTTAAATCCGGCATCATTCTTTGACTTTCAAAAACATTAAACCTATGCTGGATGATCAACCCCAAAATCTAATAAAAATCTGAGCTTCATGGTTTACATGCTACTCACCTGTGGACTTGTACAGATCTCTGCTTATTATTTAATCTAGTAGCTAAATGTACTCCACATAAAGACGTGACTCCTTTTTTCCTACCCTCTTTTCTTCTTTCTTTTTATTCTAACCCTAACTTACATTTCACAACTCCTATTTTTCCCTCCCTCAGCACTCCTATTAGTCTCTTTTTGCACTACTTCCCCATCCTATCTATCTGCCTTTCAAAATTCATACAGCCAGTGAGCACATGCTCACCCCTATTCCTTCCCCCCCAGCTCCCTGCCTTTATACCCTACTTACTTACCTACCTACTACGTATGCCCTACTTACACCCACCTATACAATGTGGTATCAAAACATTGTGAGATTTGTTTTGTAACACGCCAACAGATAGTGGCACAAGGCTGCATGCACAGTCAGGGCCGTCTTTACCGCAGGGCAAATGGGGCAGGTGCCCTGGGCCCTGTCACTGTTGGGGGCCCAAAGCAACCCCCTTTGAAAAAAAAAAAAAAAAAAAAAATTTTTTTTTTTTTTTTTTTTTTTTTTAGGGGTCCGGAGGCCCCCAGGGGCCCGGAGGACCCCAGGGCCCCAGATGGCAACCCCCCATTTTTTTTATTTTTTTTTAAATAATAAAAAAAATTATATATTTTTATTAAAGGGACAATTTTTTAATATATTTTTATTTTATTTTTTATTAAAGGGCCAATTTTTTTTAGAGGTCTGGGGGTCCCCAGGGGCCCATAGTTCCCCAGGGCCCCGGATGACAACCCCCCTTTTTTTATAAAAAAAAAATCTTTTTATTTATATATTTATATATATATAAAAATGTTTATTATTATTATTATTATTATTATTATTATTATTATAGGACCCAGAGGTCCCCAGGGCCCCGGATGGCAACCCCCCTTTTTTTTTTATAAAAAACATTTTTTTTTATATATTTTATTTCTTTTTTTTTCTTTTTATATATATATATATAATTTTTTTTTATTAAAGGGCTCAGAGGTCCCCATGTGGCAAACACCCTTTATCTTTTTTATAAATGTTTATTTTATTTTTTTTGTTTATATATTTTTTTTATTTATTTTTTATTTAAGGGCCCAGAGGTCCCCAGGGCCCTGGATGGCAACCCCCCCTTTTTTTTATAAATGTTTCTTTATATATATTTTTAATTAAAGGGCCCAGAGGTCCCGGATGGCAACCCCCTTTTTTTTGTAATTTATTTTTATAAAAAAAAAAATATTAAAGGGCCCAGAGGTCCCCAGATGGCAACCCCCTTTTTAAAATATATTTTTTATATATTTTTTTAATTTCTTTTTTTCTTTTTATTAAAGGGCCCAGAGGTCCCCAGGGCCCCGGATGGCTACACCCCTTTTTTATATATATTTTTCTTTATTTCTTTCTTTTTTTGTAAAGGGCCCCCCGCTTCTAAATTTGCGGCAGCCCCCCCTGCTTAATTTCAGGCGGCAGCACCCCCCATCCCGGTTCTCTGCTCCAGGGGGCCCATGCCTGAAGCTGTGTAAGTGGCCCCATAATTCCTGATGGTGGCCCTGCCTCCCGTTAAGCCCCTGTGCTGCCCACAAACCAGGCTGAAAATCATCAGCGGCACGCAGCCAGTGACAGTACTGCTTCCCTTCCCAGTGTTTTAAAATGTACAGCACCCCTGGCTTCCCTTTAGACGTGCACTTCTCCCTTCCTGCCACTGGGTGCTGCTTGCATATAAAAGTGAATTAGAATGTGATTTTATAACATCCCCAGTTTGCTCTTCCCGAGGCTGACTTCTTCATGTCCTGCTCCTCAAGGTATGTCACTGTTTGCTAATCTATATTGTAAATTGAAGTTTTCTGTAGAGTGTGCCCAAAGTCTTTATAATATTTGATGATTCACTGCAGGTCTGGTCAGTGTTTTAAAAAGTTCCTCTATTTTACACATGGCATGGCATGGGGGTCACAGCACCGTCTGTCCATTCTGCTTTAGCACCATGGGACCCCCATGCCATGTGTAAAATAGAGGAACTCTTTAAATCACAGACCAGACTTGCAGTCCAGGCTGAGTAAAGCCTCAGAGTACATGACATTACTGTCTGTATTTAACTGCTTGATGGGCTTATTTTGGGCCTGGCTGCAGGGCTCAAGTCCTGCGGGAACGCGTGGGAACGGAGTCCCTGCACTTTTTTCACAGCAGGAACGCAGTTCCCTTTGCAGGACTAGAGCAGCTGAGCCGCCTGAGCCAATCCTTCACTAAGCGGTGATGCCCAGCTCGAGTCACTGTCAGGGGCAGGCGAACCTTAGTAATCCGTTATATTACTGGCTGCTTCCTGTATATGGATTCATCAGGTAGTTATCGCGGGATTTAGAAAGAACTTGCTTAAAGTTCTTTCTAAATCCCACGATAACTCACGGCAGACCTCCGCAATGTCTCCTGGGAACAATGACAAAAGCTCCCAGGAGACATTGCGGCATCGAGGAAGTGACGGAATACCCGCACACTACCCGATGAATCCATATACAGGAAGCGGGCAGTAACAAAGGATTACTAAGGTACAGTGGATCGGAAAAAAAAAAAATGCGGTTTAGTAATTATGCATATGTGCGTATCATTTTTTTTTTGGTGGGGGGAGTAGATCTTGGGTGGGAGTTCCCACACTTTTTTCCCCAGGACTTGACCCCTGCCTGGCTGGTTCACATGTATGTGTTTTGGCGGCCCACATTTGCGCAGGCACAGCAGCCCATTCATTTGAATGGGCCGCCATGCCTGCGTTTCCTGCAAAGAAAATCGCATGCCTCATGTAATAGGCTGCGCACACGGCACGCCTATGCCCATCAAGCACTGAAATGCAGCACTGTCTGTCCATTCTGCTGTCTGCTGTGACTTATCTGCAGTTCCCGCACTGTCAAACTTGCTGCATTTTTAGACGTTTAGGTCACGCTTTTAAAAACACAGTGCGTTTGTGTGTGCAAGAACTGCAGGTAAGTAGCATGGTGCAAAAGCAGAATGGATTTCAAGGCAACTGTATTTTTAAAATGCTGAATGCACCTTTTTTCTGCAGGAAACAAAGGCATGGCAGCCCATTCAAATCAATGGGCTGCTGTACCTGCACAAATGAGGGCCGCCAAAACATACATGTGAACCAGCCAGGCCCAAAATAAGCTGGAGGGGGGCCCAAAAAAAATGTTTGCCCTGGGCCCAAACCATATTAAAGACGGCCCTGTGCACAGTCACAGGGAGCACCAACCTTTATAGGTCATTGTTACAAAAGACATTGTCCTGTATTCATCAGGAGCCGTGCAACTGGTGCTATTCTGACCATGTGCGTTACCACATCTGCTAGTTCATCATGAACAGCAAGTATCAAACGTGAGTTTCTCACCAGAAACAACATGACCTCACTTCAGCACTCACCCTACTTGCCAGATTTGGCTTCTGCGGACTTCATCCTCTTCCCAAAGATGAAGTTCCAGCTCAAAGGTCGCCGTTTTAAAACCATTGAGGAGATCCAGCACAAATCACAGAAGGTGCTTGAAACTCTTCAAAAAGAAGACCTTCAGGACACATTCCAATAGTTGCAGGAACGCTGGGAGAGCTGTATAACTGTGCAAGGGGACTATTTTGAAGGCGATAGTGTGTAAATGTATATAAATGTACTTCAGTACTTCATTGTAAACAAAGCTAGTCCCAAAATTTTTTAATACTACCTTGTCCACTACTCACACAGCTGTTTTTGCAGGGAAAAATCCTAATGATTATACTCAAACAACTGTTTTTCTTTTCTCTACATTGTTGTTTCTGTATTCATTGATTACTAAAACTCTGATATTACCAAGAAATTGGGTACATGAATGGCATGCTCTTTATTGTAAAACAATGTAAGATTAATAAAAATGAATTTAAACAATAAACATGAGTTTGATTGGATGGCATGGGTCAAAGTTTACATTTTATTTTAGAATTTTGGACCTAATTTTTGAAAGTATGTTTCCCAAAGAAGAAGCAAAGAATAATAATCTAATTGCATTGCTATAGTGCAGACTAAAAAAATGAAAGGAATATTCTGGCTAGTTGCTTGGCGATTTAAAAGTCAGCTGTTCATTAAGACGTTGGCATCTCTTGCATACAGCTCACAATGACAAAAGCTCTAATCAGTGCTTTGCACAAACCTGGACACCAGGCTTTAAGATTAGCAATCGCCAAAATTTCCTTAGGAACTTGGGGGCAAATCCACAAAGCAGATGCGCCGACTTAACTCGAGATTTCTAATTTTACTCCGTGCGTATCTTTGCGCCCGATCCTCAAAACGAAAAATCCGGTTTTTACGTCCTACTTAAAATAATTACTCTGGCGCATCCTCTGACGCAAATTACGCTAGTCACGCCGCTTTATTTGATAGGCAAAGATGCAAATGAGGGAGATAGGGCGATCCTCAAAATTAAGTGTGTGCGCCGTAGATTACGCCCTGTGCGCCGTAGATAACGCCCTGTGCGCACCTGTTAGTTTTCTGGAGCAAAATTAGACTTTATAAAAGCAGCCCTAATTTTACACCAGCCCTGTAAAGGTCTGTTGAAGCAACACGATTTCTGAAGAGCTGCCAACACTTCATTGTGACTGCCAAAATGCCTGGGCCATCAATGATAATAACGGCACTCGCCACTTTACAGGCGCAGAGAAGGAGGAGGGCACAGAGGAGGAGGAGGAGGGCACAGGAGAGGATCTACCGGCCACGCCAAGATCTCTTTGGCATGACTGCGTCTGAGGTCATTGGCCACTTCAGATTAAACCAGGAAGCCATCCTGGACTTAACCAGGATCCTGCAGGATGATCTGAACACCCCAACCCAACGATCCCATGCCCTGCCAGCTCATATTAAAGTTATGGCCACCCTGCATTTTCTGGCCACTGGGTCTTTTCAGAGAACATGTGGAGGTCTGGCTGGGATGGTACAGTCCTCGATGAGCAGGTGTGTGCACCAGGTTGTCCCTGCAATACTGAGACGCATGGGCAGTCAATTTGAAAAGCCCACCCAGGAGGACCAGCGAATGAAGAGCATGGCTGATTTCTATCAGATTGCACGATTCCCACGGACCATCGGGGCCATTGACTGTACCCATGTGGCACTACAGCCCCCCCATGATACAGAGCACCTGTTCAGGAATCGGAAAAACTGGCATTCAATCAATGTCCAGGTAATCGTGGATGCCCATGGCCTCATCTGGCATGTCTGTGCCAAATTTCCAGGTTCGTGCCATGACAGCTACATCTTTAGGCAGACCAACATAGCACGTGAATTGGAGCAGAACGTGTATGGAGACAGCTGGCTGGTTGGTGAGTGACATGTGTGTCAGGTATGTCCCCCCCCATGATGCAGACATCACATGGGGCACATGCATGACTAATATCCTCCTGTCTTTTGCCTTCCAGGTGACTCTGGATATGCCCTGGGCCCTCACATGATGACCCCATTCCGGAACCCCCAAACCCCAGGAGAGCAACGCTACAACGAGGCTCATATTCGCACCCGGGCAGTAGTGGAGCGTACTTTTGGCCTGCTGAAGTCCCGCTTCAGATGCCTGGACAAGACAGGGGGTACACTGCTGTATTCCCCCGACTTTGTGTGCCAAATAATAGGGGCTTGTTGCATTCTTCATAACTTTGCAACGAGAAGGGGACTGGAGATTAACTTGCGTGCTGACCTGACCCCCCACCCAGGCAATCCCCCCCTAGCCCACTCTACCCGGTCTACTGAGGGCACAGTAGCCAGGAGACGCCTGGCAGAAGGCATATTTTCTCAGTAAATGGCCAGAAAAAATGTCACAATGTTTTTTTTTCTTTTCCGATGCAAACGCACATGAATTATGTGACAATGTTATTATTTGTTTTCACTGCAAACGCACATGAATTATGTGACAATGAGAATGTTGCTTTGCACAGTAAACGCACATGTTTAATGACACATTGAGAATGTTTTTGTCTCTGGAAACGCACATGATTTATGTCACAATGAGAATGCATGAATGCACACCACTGTGGTCCCTAGCACAAACACATCACATGCACATCGAATTGGATTAGATCCAAGTACCCCCCCCCCCCTTTGGTACTTGGGAGCAGTAACGCCCCGCCACGGCTCCAATTATGTCACTGTGCATTCATACACCATTCAGGAACCTAGGATGACTTTTCCCTGGTCCTGGGGATCCCTTCTCCACCAAAACTGAGGGGGACACCCTTATTTTGTCAGGAATGCCACCCCCCCACATTCACACATCATTCACACACATAAAGCAAATCATAAGTACAGTATAATAACCAAAAGTTTAAAATCAAAAAATCAAAAAAAAAAAGTACCCCTGGTATTTAAGTCCGGCGGCGAGTGCTCCGTCTAGGCTGCCCACGGGCAGGGGCACGGGCACGGGCACGGCCACGGGCACGGCCACCTGGAGGATCTTCACGGGGGGGGGGAGCAGGGGAGGGAGTATCTTCATTGGGGGGGGGAGCAGGGGAGGGAGTATCTTCATTGGGGGGGGGAGCAGGGGAGGGAGTATCTTCATTGGGGGGGGGAACAGGGGAGGGAGGAGCCTCCCCTGGTGTCTGACCTCCGGCTGGCCTGCCCTCCAAGGCCACTGCTATCCTGGTCAGGCAGGCAGTGATGGCAGCCGTATTGGCCTGGCCAGCCCGGGTGTTCTTCTGCACAGCCCGGGTGTTGTCCTGCACAGCCCGGGTGAGGGCAGTCACCTCCTGGCCCACGCCTGTTGTGGCGGTATGCAGGGACCACAAACAGGTGATGACACCCAATGAATTGGTGGCCACATCACTGAGTGACTCCCTCATTACATCCAGGCTGTGCTCCATCTTGGCCATAGTTTTTTTGATGTCACCCAGACTGCGGGTCTGCTTGGCATTGTCCCTCAGCAGACTGGCCGGCATATGCTCAGACCCCACCCTGGTGTCCTGGGTCGCCATCCTGCCTGCCCCTGAGGCTTGTGGCCAGGTAGGAGGGGATAGAGTGACCCTTGTGGGTTGCGGCATGTTGTGGGAGGAGTGGGAGGGGCTACCCCTGATGGTGGCCTGACTGGTGCCAGCCTCTGGGGGATCCTCTGGGGTAGCCTCAAGGGGAGCCTCAAGGGGAGCCTCTGGGGTAGCCTCAAGGGGAGCCTCAAGGGGAGCCTCTGGGGTAGCCTCAAGGGGAGCCTCAAGGCTAGCCTCAAGGGTATCATCAAAGGTCATCAGATCTGTGGCAATAATGATTTCCCGGCCAATCTGGAGATCTTCTTCCTCCTCCCCCTCATCCTCCTCCCCCTCATCCTCCTCCCCCTCAGCCTCCTCATGAGGGGAGGTTTGGCCACTCCCCTCCCCTGGGGACTCCTCAGCAGCCTCCTGTCTTTGGGGTGGTGCAGCAGCCTGGCCTGATGGCCCAGCAATCTCCTGGTCATCTGTGGAAGACACCAAACAATCACAGGTTTGAGGATCCACACACTTGCCACATGTTCCCTTCCCCCACCCACACATGCTAATCACCAAAAAAACAAAAAAAAAACCTTACCTGGCCTCACAGGAACATCAGACTGATAACCAGGCAGGCCCACCACCTGCTCTGGCTCGAAACACCGGGCCACTGCCCATTCCTCCTCAGTCAGCCGGATGGGGCATGGTCCCCCTCCTCCAGTGCCCCTCCTATGCGCAGTGAGCTTGGCCACCTTATTGCGGACCACGCTCCTCAGATCATTGATCTTTTTCTTAATGCCAGCGGGGGTCCTCGTCTCCCCTCCCCCCGCCGCATTTATGTGATCTGTGATTTTGGCATATATCCTCTTCCTTTGGGCCGGGGAGGTGTTCCGGCTATCAGGCCCATGTAGATATCTTCCATATTGTATGACATACCTGGCTAGGATTTGCTTTTCAACATGTGAAAAATTCAGCTTCCTGCGTTTGGGGGCCATTACAGACACCACCCAGCAACAAGAAGCCAAACAGGACAAACACACAAAAATACACACACAAGCAGACAGCTACTACAAAGTCAAATACAAACACACAAAAACCAAACACAAAATCCAAGCAGAACAAAAAAAAATTACCAAAAACAATCAAACAAAAATTACACTTATCACAAACAAACAACAACTACTATCTACTACTCCTCCAACACTTCTCTATCAAACACAACTTACCAACAAACACTGACAAACTAAGAGCAGAAGCAAATTGCTCATGGAAGGGAACACAGGGAAATACTTTTGCAAATGAAGTGTGTTTGACTGGAGCTAGTTAAGCACAGTGCGATCCTCAAACTAAGTACACTTGGCCTTTTACCTATCTCACTGATTGCGCCAAGCAAAGTTCTGCACATGCGCAGTGAGCAGCAGATTCGTGCGCGCATGCGCAGTACGGCCGGACCTTCATTTGCATGGGGTCACGGCTCATTACAATGAAGCACGCCCACTTCCTTCCCACTTGCCATAACCCCGCCTTACGCCTCTGTATTTACGTTACGGCAGGCGCACTTTTGGGCGCAAATGCGCTGTGGATACGGCAATTACGACACCAACTTAGGGCGCCGTAACTTAAATGACATAAGTTAGTAAAAACTTATTTTGCGCCGCTGGCTGTGGATTTGGCCCTTGGTTTCTATTTTTAACTATGGTAATGTGACCATCATCAATGCTAAAAAAAGACTTTTGGATGAAATATGCTGTTCCACGTTCCGCAGACACGCAAGCGTGAAATCATTTCATCTTTACAACGACTCCAATCTTAATGGACAGCTTCACAGCACTTAGAAAGGATCGATGCCAACTTCAAATGATCTCTTAAAAGGATGTTTGCTATTTTCACATAAAATGTAATCGGCTCCAGCACGGTCTAGCAGTAAGGACAGAATTCCCATTATACAGTTATCTTTCCATTTGTACAGCTTTGTGGAACTCATTATTAATAAACCACTGAATACCTAACATTAAACTGGACTGCTGAATTTTGATATGGCAGCTAACTATACCCTAATGGGTGATTTGAGATATCTGCCAAGACATTGCCGGCGAAATGTACAACTTAATAATGTAAATCAATAAGCAAACAAGAGAAAAAATGTTGGCAGGAATATGAACAAATTGTGTTGTATGTACATTTTCTAAATTGATAAAATGATATGCACCATGTACCAGAATATATGAGATCAGGATGGATCTTCCTTGTCTGACCTGTGCAATAAATAACTTTATGGCAGGCAATACTAAATATTATATTGCAAGCAGTGGTTGCTAATTTGATAAAGTGTACCTGTCACCTATATGCACTAAAAGCATCCGTCCTTTGTTCTATAGCTTCATTAGAGGTTCTGCATAACAATTCCTGTGATGCATAGCAACTAAACAACTTGTTCTTTTTGTTTTGCTGTATTGTACTTCAGATGTTTTATGCATGAGGCACTATAGTATCTCTTACCATAAAAACATCACTAATTTCTAGCGAACTTATGATAGATTGTATCATAATAATTATAGTGCTGTCAACTCAAATCATAAGGTACTAATGGCAAGGTATCATGAGGCCTCGTACACACGACCGTTTTCCTCGACAGAATCCATCAAGAAACTTGGTGGCAGAGCTTTTTTGCAGAGGAAAACGGTCGTGTGTATGTTTTTCATCGAGAAAACTGTCGAGGAACTCGACGAGAAAAAGTTCTCTTTTTCCTCATCGGGAGTCTCAATTTCCTCGTCGTGTTCCCCGTCGGGCTGGTTTTCGACGAAAAACACGTTTGTGTATATGATTAGAAACCAGCGCATTCTCAGAATAAAGTATGAGACCGGAGCGCACCTTTGGTAAAAGTAGCGTTTGTAATGGAGATAGCACATTTGTCACGCTGTAACAGACTGAAAAGTGCAAATCGTCTCCTACCAAACTTTTACTTAACACGCAGTAACATGAGATTAGCAAAAGCAGCCCCAAGGGTTGTGCCAGTGGAATCGAACTTCCCTTGCCGTTGTATGTGTTGTACGTCACCGCGTTTGAGAACGACGAGATTTGGTATTGACAGTGTGTACGCAAAGAAAGCTTGTCAAGTTTCTCAACAAGCCTAACAAGTAACTCGTCGAGGAAAACGATGTTTCATTTACGACGAGTTCCTCGGTCGTGTGTACAAGGCCTGAGGCAGATAAAATGTAATCTCGTTGATGTCAGTAATTTTTTGATTATGGATACTAAAATGACAAATACATAGTGGGCATCATACTCAGATCAAACTGCATTTGTAAAAAAAATGGCATTGTGTTTTTACCATAGAAGCTTGTATACTGCCCCCTGCCTGGCAGGACATTTGGTGGGATATTCTCTGGAACATGTGGGTGGTGGGACTGTATATTTTGTATAGGGACCCTGCTGTATGTTGGAGTGTCCTTAATTTATATCTGGTGGTGGCTGCAAGGCTGTAGCTGGCCTGAGCTTTATTTTTTGTTATGTGGGTTTGTTGGGTTTCCCCTAGGACCAAGATTATTGTTTGCTTCTGCTTGCTACTGTTAAGTGTTCACTAAAAAGCTAGAGCAAGAAGATGCATTGGGTTTGTATTGGGTTATGAATATATAATTCACCCTGGCCAATCACTGTGGGGTTTATGTCAGCGATGTGGGCTTAGAGAAGAAATACATATTTGAGATAACCGTCTAGAAAAGTCCCCTTAATGCCAAGGCTTATGAGGATGTAGTGTTGGAAGGTTCTTGCTTCTCAGTCTCCAACTGATAATGATATGAGGCCTGCTGTCTGATAGGGGTATAGCTGCTTAGAGGTTCAGTTTTATGCTTTTCAGGCCCCTTGTCTGAGGGAGGGTGCTAAAGCTAAAAAAGAGACCTGCTTAGTCAATTGCCCATCGGGGCTTAAAAGAAATGTTTTACTGTTGTTGGGTCAATAAAATAGAAAAAAGAAGATTGTCTGTCACTGCCAATGGGTAGTTAAATATCTGGTTAAATATCTGGGTGCAGCTCCAGGGAAACTAACTAGAATGGCTAGGAGGGCCTCCATAAAATCCAACAGCGCCTTTGGAAATCATTGCTACATTTTTAATACAGGGATAACGTCCTTTAGAATGAGATACACTTGACAACAATGCTAATGTTTATTAAAGCCGTCAGCGGGCTAAAGTCCGCTGTTGGCTGAGGTCATAGACCAGCTACAGTTTCTGAGAGGATCCAGACAATGATGTCGGGATCCATCCAAATTCCTGACCAACAGCTGGTTCAGCCTCTTAGGGTGCCTCAGAGAGTCTGAGCTAGCTGCTCTCACCCTGTCTCCTGTCCAGCGCTCCAGTGAGCACTGGAGGGCCAGAACATGGAGCAGTGGCTAACAGTATTCTTGCTCTGTGCTCAGAGCAGAAAAAAAAACAGAGCAATGTGTTTATTTTTTCACTTCCTCCTAATTGCACAAATTAATAGTGCTAGTGGAGTTAGTAAGGGGGGTGGTACAGACGTTTCAAGTGATATATAAAATTCATAATTTATTGATATTATGCATTATTAAGTCCTAAAAATTACTGACCAGTTGAAAACTGGCAACTTAAAAATACCCAGTTCAACCAAGAGTCTGTTTTTGGGAGATGCCAGAAACTTAAATCCCAGCTTAAGGACCCCAGAGGTGAGTAGGGAGGAGCTTTTTTCTGTGTTTTCCACATTTGAGAAAATGGCAAACTAACACATTCGTTTGTATAGTGACTAATTAAAACAATGCACTTTCTGACCTCTGATTTGTGTTCAGGTGGCTTAGAAGGGCTGATCATTAAAAGACAGAATTTGCAGAAGCTCTTTGTTAGTGTTGGATGAGACATTGAGTAGTCAGATACAGATCACAGAATGTTTGCAGGGAAAGATACCTACTGCTGATTGCGGAAAACTCACTAAAGCTGGGTACACACCACAGTCTTTTTTAATGCAACCCGGTGGGTTGCACTAACCATGCGAGGGTAGTTCATCAATCTCCCCCACTGAGCTTTTGTGTTTTGACAGGGGGAGGGTCATAAACAATCAGCGCTCTCTGCCATGGGCTGTCAATGGTTGTTAAGGACATTGGTGGGTGCAGGCACAGCTGAGACCTTTACAGCCACTGATCCCACTGGGTCCCTGGGCCCATTCACTTCCATGGTTAGGAGACCCCACACCAGACAATTATCTGAGCTTGTAGCATGGCAGTTCAGGAATGAGGAGAGAAGCTGTGCCCCTCCTTCCCTCTTTAACCATACCAGGCCACATGCCCCTAACAAGGGGGGTTACCCTGCAAGGGGGCACCCCTAGCACAGCAGCTCATGCACATTGATGAGGACAAGGGTCTCTTCCCCACAACCCTGGACCAGTGGTTGTGTAGGTCTGCAGTGTCTCTCCTGTTAAAAATGTGGCATAGTAAAGGGCTTAAAAACTGTGCACAAAATCACTACAACATTCTGTAGTCCCTTTTCAGTTAAATTAAAACACTCTAGGTTGATTTATTGATTAAACGTTTTCTAGTGTTTCTCCAGTTAAAATGCAGGCTAGTACAAGTGCTTAAATACTGTGCACAAAATCTGTAAAATATTTTGCAGTTTTTATTTCAGTGAACAAAAATACACTCTGATTTAGATTTGTTATGTTTCTGCCCTTTCTATCTTGTATTAGAGACCATTGGCCTCTCACTACTAATATTGTTCTATCTGTTCTTTAGAGATGGTCCTTTTAACATTAGAAACTCCCTCTTTCTACTCTCGCCTACAGGGTGGTAGCCCATTTTAAAGAATGTTCATAGAGACAAGATGTTGGGCCTAAGACTGGTAGCTTCCAGGTTGCATTGCTATCCCTACCCATGTCTGCTTCTACAGACACTAATGATAACAATGTTTTTAAAATAAAAATAAAGGGGAATAATTCACTGAAAATGAAATAGCGTTAAAAAAATCAATTACTTTTGCATGTACAACCTCTGCCTGTCACATTTGGCATTGGCAACGTTATAATTTAACTATTTCCCGACCAGCCTTTTGTAAAATGACAGCGAAGAAGGAGCCATGATGTAAGTCACATATCGTCCACCAAGTGCTTATCTTGTGCGCCCTAGGGGCTGCGCAGTGGCATGACCTGTCATTAGCTGTATCCACTGTACACAGTGGAAGACAGATCGTTGTACTGGGTTGGAACTGGTAGCATGTGATCGTTGTGACCAATCACAACAATCACATATCACTAGAACACAATGGCTTTAATTCATGGACAGTAATTGTGTACTATTGCGATCTCTTTGTCTGGCCATAGTGATCACAGCACCCCTGTACCATGTGATAAGTATGTCCAATCATAGCTATCACAGTTGTACACAATGGTGGCTCTCAGCAAGCCGCTGAGAGCCTGAGCCAACCGCTCCCACCCCCTCCACAGCCAAGCGCTCCAGTAAGCATGGGGGGGATCAGAGAAGACAGCCATGACTGAGAGTCACCAGCTCTCTGCTCACAGAGCACTGAGAACTGAGTGTTCAGCAGTGTTTGATCACTCAGTTCTTAAAGCCGGTGGGTGGGGGAGAGATGCCCCATCGAACTGATGCTGCATCCTCCTAGGTAAGTATGTTTTAAAAAAAAAAAATACCAACCTTCTCTTTTAAAGTTTACATATACTTTAAACTGAACAATAAGGGTCTCAGAAAACTAATATATGAATTATATATATTTATTACTTATTGTTTGCTAATGCTGTGGGCACCTGCACTAATTACTGGATATAACTAAATTAAAGAAACAATGTAACATTTGTGATCTCCACAGATGTAGAGCTTCACTGCATTTTGACTTGAACTTATTAGAAACATTATTAAATGCATTATATAAAAATGACAGTCTTTTTACAAAAGAAACCCATTTCCCGACTACTTGCAATTGAAAAGCCCATGTCTAGACTATTTGTGTAAAAAACCCTAACATTATCTGTTCTTTGTAGAAAAATACAATCCTGAATAACCATGCCTACCCAGAGATGAAGTATGGAATATTCAGTTGCCAATAATAAAAATAGGCAGATGACTTACCTAAATGAATGCATCGTTTGTGTGATACTATTATTGAAAAAATATGATTTTTTTTTTTAAAGAAAACAGAATTTATATCATATGTTGTTTTTGTAACTGCAGGCAGAAAATGTGAAGTGTAATGACAAATTGATGCATATCTTAAGCCCAATCTAGCAGCAATAATGACAGTAGAATGAGTGAAATTCTGTTCTAGAAAGAACAATCTGCCATTTTATAGTTTGACAATCTGCAGTCTGACTAATGCTTGACACAGAAACAATGTCGTGGCTAAGCACAGACACATATTTTTATTTACAATGCCTTGGTTGTTTTATACGTATTAGAGAGAATAAGGACCTTGGTGTTTTTACTTATGTTTTCAAGACAATACAGAACATAAGAATGTCATGTTGAAGCATAGGCCTATATTTCCTCACCAGTTTGATGGGGTCATAACATTGTTGACCTGTATTCTAAGTCAGCTTCGGCTCTACAATTACACACTTCAGGGAAAAATAATTACCATCATCTTTAGCAAATGGTAGAAGAAGCTGCAAGACAGCAATTTCTGGCTATGTGTCTCAGCTTTTAGGTATTCTCATATTATCTGGTAAATATCAACGACCCATTGTGTTCTGGGCCTACCTCGTGTCCTCCTCCTAAATTGATATGACTGGTGTCCAAGAATATAAGGTGACACATCGATAGGATCCTCAAACCACGTAGATTAGAGTAACTGACTTCCAATAGTCAATTCTATTTTGTTTGCATAAACAGATTTGCTGCAGATCTGGCTTTCAGTTCCTGGCCACTTGACCTTCTTGTTTGTCTATGTATCGGCTGTTCAGAAGAATGGGGCCAATCAAGAAAGGAAAAATGGGGATGTAGTAGGTCTAATCTGCTTTAGCAAGCAGTGGATTTATAAAAGGACAAGTGAAAAAGGTCTAGTTGTATAGGTACATCTCCAAGAAAACAGTGATCTACCGGTAAATATGTGATCTAAATTTGCTTATATGTCAGGACTTGTACCACCTGCTGGTGGCACTGTTGCTCCCAGATCTGAAGGGCACAGTTCCGATGACCACCAGAGGGTATCTCCAGCAGCCAGCTGACCTAAATAATCCTTCACATAGTTGTTATGTGTGCACCAGTGTTTTTCCTGGTAGCCATATTCCTGCTTGCTGATCCCTTGCAGCTCCAATACCTTGTATCCCTGCCCGAAGTCCAGCCTGCCTCTGATGATTCAGTGCCCGATATCCAGCCTACCTCTGATGGTCCAGTGTTCATGGGGCAGGATCACTCTGATGCCCCAGGAAGATGTTCCTTAGAACTAAACATGTTTCATATGTCACGTTGATGCCCCAGGAAGATGTTCCTTAGAACGAAATGTACTTCGGGCAGAGAATAGCGGTGACATCATCAAGCCAACCCGGAGCATTGCTTTCAGTTTGTGAGTAATTGTACTTACTTTTATATTAAATGAATTCAGTACTTTACTATGAGATTTATATTTTCATTGGTATGATGGCGAGAGTGGTTCTAGTGAATAATTATGAAATCATCCTGTGGCATACTACTTCTATAAGAGTGATCTGAGGCACTGTGGCTTGAGAGGCTAAGGATATTGAAGCCATTCATTCATCCATCTATCCCTGTGGGATCTTATGTCATTTAAATGCGATATTAGATCTCTTATAATGTGAGGTCTAAACATCTGGTAAGCACCCTCTTTTTCTCATATAGTGGCTGGTGCACTTTGTATTTATCATGAAATTTACTGCATGGTCACCTTTTTTTCAGTTACCACTTGGACTTTATTTTTCTATTTATTCGTTTATTGATTACATTTTTTTGTGACAGCGCAACACTTATCTTTTATGACATACTTACCAGCCCATGAAGTTCAGAGCTATCTTCCAAAATCTTTGCAGCTTATTTTCTGCTGCCATCTTGTATTCGGGAGCCAGATGTTACTTCCCGATGACTTATAGCTGGCCCTTTGTTGAAGTGCCACTGTGCATGCATACTAACAATAAGTTACAAAGCGATCCACAACTCTGCCCCCAGCTACATCACTAGCCTAGTTTCAAAATACCAACCTAATCATCCTCTTCGTTCCTTCCACGACCTCCTGCTCTCTAGCTCCCTCATAACCTCCTCCCATATTCACCTCCAGGACTTCTCCTGAGTCTCTTCCATCCTTTGGAATTCCCTTCCCCAATCTGTCAGACTGTCTCCAAATCTATCCACTTTTAGGTGATGCCTGAAAACGTTTCTCCTTGGAGAAGCCTATCCTCCCTCCACCTAACAACTGAACTTTTAACTTTTATTTTCTTCATCAGCTCATCCCCCACAGCTATTACCATTTGTATCACTTGACCCTTCCTCCTAGATTGTAAGCTCTAACAAGTAGGGCCCTCTAAATCCTCCTGTATTGAAATGTATTGTAATTGTACTGTCCCTAATGTTGTAAAGCGATGTGCAAACTGACAGCGCTATATAAATCCAGTATAATAATAATAATGCATGAAACTGACAGACTGTCCTGTAGCTTCCTAGGATCTATGATGTTTACCCCAAAAGGGCTATGTAATCTGTGCCTAGGCAAGGAATGATGGAGCGGGAGTGAGCACCAGCAACAAAAAGGTACTGTATTTCCCCCCCAAAAAAAGATGTGCAATTGTTTAACAGGAAGCAAAGAGGATTAGAATGATGCTGTTTTTAAAGGTCCACTTTAGGGTATGTATTTAGAGGACTTTTGAAGAAATAACTGCAGGTGGGGGGGTTTAAGGAGAGGGGTTGAGAGGAATAGAGTTTAGGACTGGAGAAAAGCTTTAAAAAATGCTCAGGCAGTAGTAAGTCCTGGTATCCAGAAAGCCTGTGTCCAAAGATTTCTGGTGGCAAATAAAAAGACTAAAACAAAATTATTGTTCAAGCACAGAACTATTATCCTGTAGTTAAATCCCAGAGGAAGTGATAAAGTCGGCCAAGAAAGGAGCTAGGGCACATGTGATAAAAATCTTCCAACTGGGGAACTGGTGATGATCTCCTCTGTATTACAGGGGTTTTAATAGGATTCTGTGCTATTCTTAGAGGTATAGCAGATTCTGCACTGGGCCTGCCATAACTTTTATATATTAGCTGTGCAACTATTAGTGCAGTGTTCCTGTAAAAATATATTTTAGTCTCAAAGGCAAATGTGAACCAGAGCACCATTAGAGACCACATAAATAACGCCTAATATAAACATACTTGCAGAATACATGAAATATGTGAACAATCAAAGTCCCTTCTTGTATCAAAACATTATAATGAGTCGGTCAGCCTACTTGTAGTTGTTGCCTTTGCTAACTCTGTTGCTATACAGTTGCCACTACAAAGCATTAATGATGTTGCATTTGAGAATTACTAATCAATTTAAAATGTATAAAAAGCTATTTTTTTATTGGATAGTGTCTTTTAGTGTTGTGATAGACAGGGTTAGAACCTCCTTCGATTTTTATTGTTGGAGATTCACTCTTTTGTTTTGATGACCACTGTCTCTGGTACAGTGACATTTTCAACTTGTCACAAAAAAGGATGGCAAACTGTTGGCGCTATATAAATCCTGTATAATAATAATACAAATGGTGGGGAATCTTTCAATGGGGAATCTTGTTCTGATAACAACGGTCAAAAGAGAGAAAATACCTTCCTATCTTAGAAATTCCCTATGTCCTGTTGTGTCACTTGGACAGAAAGTGAAGGGACACAGTCAGAAGGAAAAAACTTACAGGAACTTTCACCCACCCATTGCATATCCAAGACTGAAGTTTTTTTTTTGCTTTACTTACACTTTCACTAAATTGCGGGGTCAATTTTATGTATTCTAATATATACTTTGTGCAGAACTCCAGGTCTAATAAAATCTAATACATACACACACAATC
Organism: Rana temporaria; assembly: GCF_905171775.1. Classification (NCBI taxonomy): domain Eukaryota; kingdom Metazoa; phylum Chordata; class Amphibia; order Anura; family Ranidae; genus Rana; species Rana temporaria. Next base: position 119,838,281 of record NC_053493.1, on the reverse strand, counting down.
CATATAGACTCTACTTTATAGTCGAATGTTGATCCTGCATTAAACATTTTTAAGCATACAAAATGCATCACGGTCCTATATGAATCTTCATATTCTAAAGCTAATTATCTATAATAAATAAAAAATAATGAATAATCTATAGAACATTACTGGACCTCATTCAGAGGGTATTGAACTCTGGTTACCCACCATGGATGATAATCCCAGATGGAGGCTCTTCTTCCTCATGTCTGCAGTGTCATCAGGCCCAGCACACATCGGATAGTCTCATTTCTAATGCATTCATTTCCTGCTTCTCAGAAAATTCAGACAGAGCATCCTGTGCTGGGAAAATGAGAAAATCAAAATCAATGACTGTCCAGGGATAAACAAGTCTCGTAAACAGCACAGGCGAAGAGAGCGACTATTGTAAAGTAAAATAGAAAACATAATGCAATATACGGTCATATTTCTCTTTTCTACTACTGAAAAAATTGGTTTTGTAAGTAAAATGTTTTATTAACCAATAAGTGTTATAAGGTGCAATTGGACTATGGGATGATTTTGGTACTGTTGTTGAATAAAGCTTCAAGGTTTTCATATGCATTTTTTTTAAAAACCATGATAAACTAAGAAAATTAGCAAATCATTTCTAAAAATGACATCCTAGTAAGTCAAAGTACATTATCAAATTTTTTCCCCATCCAATATTCCCTTTAGTGCTGTACAAATATCTTGAACTCAAAATGACGTTGATTTGATGAATGGTTTCCACACTTTACTGCTTTATGAATTGCATGCAAAATCTGCTTTAAAAAAAGCTTTTTATGGTGAAAATAAAGATAGAATACCAGTTTACTGAAAATACAGCACATCGATCTAATGGGAAATGTGAGTTGGAATGTAAAGTATAATCTTAAAGTAGAAGTACACCCTTACGAAAATACATTAGCACCATGAAACTTTTTTTTAAATAAAATACGAATTTTCACATTTTGTTATTGTTTCTCCCATGTACTGTACATGCATATGCTACAGCAAGGGCTGCGTGGTATTTCTCAGGGCAGGTTTCTTGATGGTGACAACAATGAACCATTTTTACATAATGTGCATTGAAATAGCCACTTGTGGTCTCCATTGGAAACCTATGTGACAGGGTGATAACGCAAAAGCACAATTTGGAGGTAAGAAAAAGTTACTCTATCAAGCCTCGTACACACGTCCGAGTTTCTCGGCAAAAACCAGCAAGAAACTTGCTGTTTCTTTTTTTTTGCCGAGGAAACCGGCCGTGTGTACACTTTTCGACGAGGAAACTGTCAAGGATCTCGTCGAGCCAAAAAGAGAAATGTCTTCTTTTTCCTCGACGGCAATGGAGAAATTTGGCTCGCCGAGATCCTCGACAGCCTAACAAGGAACTCGACGAGCAAAACAATGTGTTTCGCCCGTCGAGTTCCTCGGTCGTGTGTACGAGGCCTCACAGTGATGGCAAACCTTAGCACTCCAGATGTGTTCCCATGATGCTCAACTACAATGCAGAGTGCATAAGCATCATGGGAAATGTAGTTCCAAAACATCTGGGGTGCCAAGGTTCGCCATCACTGCTCTATAACATCAAGTGCCTGAAAAAAGACCTTTATAACAGGATCACCATAGCTCTCAGCTGTATCTTATTTGGAGGGACTGTCCCTGTTTTTGTCCCTCATGCAGCCTCATCTGTTCCTCTTTTTGGTCTGATGTGTATATCGCTATACAAAATGTACTATTTTACTATTAAACATATTATTCTGCACTAAACTTTTTACTAAACCTCTATATTACTACATTTATTATTTTGAAAAGCCAGTATAAAGGAAAAATACAGGGTGTCTCCAGAAAATGTATACACAATATGAATGATTATAAAGTCAGTATTTTTTTTACCTTACAGTTTACTTTCAAATTTTAAAATAAAATCTATAAATGTACTTGTTTATACTTAGCGCTTATTCTCAAACTGATTATCATTCGGGTCCGGGCATTGCTGATAATGTGAAGTAATAGAATCACAAACATTGAGAATCATTTTGTTTGCTATTTGGAGCTCATTCTCTTTTCAGTAGCTACTCTTAATTCATTAACGGTTGCTGGTTTTGTAACAAAGTTTCTTTTAGAAAAAGTTTACTGGTGTGAGGTCTCGAGAATGCGGAGGGTATTCTTCTAAACCGTTTTACCCAATCCATCTATTGGCTATCTTGATGGCTACTTTTAACAGCTGAGACCAGTTGCAGCTTGCAGATTCAGGACACAGTGGGGTTGATTATTAAAGGCAAATAGGCTGCTCATTTTGCAAAATAAATTAACCCTAGCTTAGTAAATGTGGTGAAATTTTACTTTTCATACAATTCACAATCACTTGCAAGCAAAAAAAATATTATTTTTGCTGGCACATGACTGGATGATTAAGTCATCAGAGCGTAACCTATTTCGCTAAGCTAAGAGAAAATTCCTTTTTAAAGTGAATAGCTTATTTGCCTTTAGTAAATTAATTTCCAAACATGTTTTAAACGGCAATACAAAGTAACAAACCCAACTTAATTGTTCCATGGTGGATAACTGCTATGGGAAGTAAAAGTACTTTTCTACTGACACACCTCATACACTCAAAGAAAACTGTTGGGAGAGCTTTTTGCCGTGAAAACCGGGCATGTGCATGCTCCCTTGCCGGGAAAACTGCCGGGAATCCCGGAGGGGGAAAATAGAGAACCTGCTCTCTATTTTCCCCATCGGGATTCCCGGCGGTCTTTATTCCGCCGGGAATCCCCGGCCGTGTGTATAGGGCTTGAGTCCACTAGATAGTGCACAGTTATCCAAGCCACACTCGAAAAACACAAAAACACACAAACACTGAAATGTTTTGTTTTATATTTGAAGCAGGATGCAAACATGTCAGTGGGTATTAATAGTATAATGTTACAACAGAGTAAAATTGCAGTAAAAAGCAAGATGGTTCATTGTTATTCATACTTAATGTAAGGTGTAATTTGTAATTATGCAGTTATAATTATTCCCGAAGCTGTGACTGCAGTTCTGAGGTGAAAAATGTCTAAAACTTTTTAACATATACTTGACATTTTGTGGCTGTTGTCAAGTGCATTTGACTAATGAAATGGTTGAAATCAAGGGCAGAATTTTGGAGAAATTATAGAGGGATAAGAAAATTACATACTAACTGGAAAAATATGATGCAGAAATCAGATGAAATTCATTTAAATGTACTTACTAAAAAATTGTGACATAATATAAATATAACAATTTTCACAGAAGGGTTGTTGCTGTCCATCTCCTGCCACCCCTCATACAATCTCCCCTAACAGCCAACACTACTTTTAGTCACATCCATCCTTACTGTCAATAAAGTCCTCAGATAAAAAACAGATAGTATTTGTGTATGTAACGACACTTGGCCAGGCCTTGTTACCATACATTGCTGAGCCTGGTAAAGCAAGGCATTTCCTTTATTGAAACCAATGGCAGCTCTGCAATACTATTAGTACAAGCAGAATGTATATAAGCTGCAGTTAGTTTTGCTCTTTAGTAAAACAAGTCTAATTGAGGATGACCGGGTCCACTGAGTCCCACACCTGACTACAACTAAACACAGACCAGCCCTTCTAGTAAATACTAGAATACCCAGATAACATTTCCAGTCTACCTTAAGCAGGCCATACATGATTTGAATTCTGAAATAATTTTCTTAAGAAATTCATAACCAAGAATTTTCTATTGAATTTCGCACCATTAGTGGGCTGCAGAAATGGAAGGTTTTCGTGCAACCATCAAATTTGAGTGATTAGACTTGTTGGAAATTTTTGGAAAAACAAAATGCATCTATAATCAATGATGGGAGAATCGTGCAAAAAATATAATCCAAGAAAAAAATGTGCATGTGCGCAAGAAAAGAAAATTCCTGTAAAGAAAAGCAGATTCCCGGCCACGAAAATAATTTTCTGTAGCAGCATGAGGTGAAATTGAAGGCTCGGTTTTTCGAATTTCTAAATCAATGGTGGCACCATCAGATTACTAAATGCACAAACTTTCTGATTTTCGAAAGAAAATTTGTTTGGGATTCAACCCATGTATGGCCTGCATTACTTTGTCCTTCCATGTTACAGGTGTCACTAATTGGAGAGAAATGAGTCATATTAAAAAAAAAAGTTTAGTGTTGCTCGCTTGAAGGTGGCATCTTGGAAGTCAAGTTTCTTGTCAAGTTTTGGACACTGTTCTGTTCTATCCAAGCTTCAACATTGTTAGAGATGTACCTTTTTCTGCATGTCTTCTTACTGAACAAACTTATGTCAGAAGCTTGAAACGTTTAAGTCATTTTGTATACTTATGAAGAATTACTCAGGCCCTCATTACAATTCAGCTATTTCCTCCCAATTATTTAATCTCCAAATATTCAGTAATGTTTTTGAATTAGAACAACTCATATCTTTAGCCTGCTTTTAGGCATGGAGCATTGGTATCTGAATTGTAGTTCAGGACAACAGGGAGGCCTTAGTGCCGGTTCACACTACCGCGACTTGGGATCCGACTTGTGTCACCCCGAGTCGGCGCAACATAAGAAATTCAATTGAAGTGAATGAGAGCCATCTTAATGAAAACTACTGAAGTCGCTCTGACTTCAAAAAAGGTTCCTGTGCTACTTCAAGGCGACTTCTAGGCAACTTGTAGGCAAATTGTACCCATAGATTTCAATGGAAGTCGCCTCCAAAGTCGGATCGTGTCTTAACTGAAGCAACTTTACAGGAAGAGAAAATAGTTTACTCAGGCAAACCCCTCCCTCCCACAGAGCTGATTATTCTGTGATTGGTCACAGCCAAAGTTGCCTGTCCTGGAGGCAACTTTAAGTCACCTTGTAAGTTGCTCCAAGTCGCGCTGAAGTTGCCTTGCAAAGTCGCGCTGTAAGTCGGGTTGCCCCTGTGTGAACTGGCTCTTATTGTCAAGCCTAGAGTATAAATCAATAAATTTAAGCAAAACAGAGCAGATAACGGGAAGATAATTATAACGATATGGGGCTATGCTTATTGCAGTTACCTATGGTTTTGTAACTTTGTGTAGGAGTGATCTGTGCCTTAAAGCCTAATTCCTTGTGCCAGACAAATGCTTAGACCTAATAAGAAATCACTAGAATTATCCAGAAATATTGGCGAGGCAAGCTCCTACAGGAGACGTTAATGATAAGAAGTCATTTGGTTATAGAAACAAAAGGAGGAGGCATCTACGATGACTCCCTGAAGGCTGGAGACAGCATAATGAAATATATGAAGTAGAAAGATAATAAGATAAAAAAAATATCTATTATCAGAACCAGTTTCTTTATAATGGATGAATGCACTTTCATTTTGTGTCTGGGGGATATGGCTTCTAGATACAATTAGAAGAAATCTAGAATTCTTGTTCAGAAGAGGCATCATGTGCTTCCCTCAGCCCTTCTCGTGACATTTAATAACCCCTATAACCAATGACAGGATGAGAAACGCATTTAATGCTTTAATGTTAAAAAGAGGAATCTACTTTTAGGCTGTTTTCCTTATCCTTCTCTAAAGGCCATATTACACAGGGAATATTTAATCACTCCATAGCTTGAGACTAACTCCTTGTTCACAAATGAGCCATTTGCAGCAAACTGAAATCATCGTCATAAATTTTTTAATTTATCAAAACTGGAGAAGCCAAAATCTGGTGCAGTTGTACATGGCAACCAATCAGCTTCTTCACTTAAGCTTTGAAAATTAAAGATGGAAGCTGATTAGTTGCTCTGTACAGCTGCTCCAGATTCTGTCTGCTCCAGTTTTGATAAATTCCCCTCAATGTGTTGCAGATGATGTGAATGCCAGAACATGATAGCTCAGTATCATTACTACTATTGTGTATGTACCCAAATGTTAAAATAACACACTTAGGCAACATTCACGCTGACGCTTTTGTCCGATGCAAATTAAAGTGAAATTAATCTTCTGATTCCTTCTATTGCTATGAGTGGCTAGCTGTGGCTGCCAGCCCTGTTCACTATTAGTACAGGTCGCTGATAGCCGCAGCTATTCACGGATGTCCGCACAGCCAACCATTACCTGTGGTGATAAGCAGAAGTAGAAGCAGCTCAATGTTACCCTATGTGTCCATACACGATAGGTAGTTTAGAGGCATATTTTGAGCTCAACATTTAGAGGCAGAAAAAAAACCTTCTGACTCACATTCCTGAGTGGAGCTTACTGGCAGAAAAAACATAAAACTCTTCTAAACTCATCTAAACTTTGTACAAAAAATGCTCTATATGAGCATTATTTACTCCCAAGAGAACAGACATTTTTTTTAAGCCCAGTGTGCATGGAGCCTTACTATGATAAATAATAAAATGCTGCTCCCCTCCACATTATTCATTACATAAACTTAAAAGGGTTGTAAAGGTACAATTTTTTATTCCTAAATAGCTTCCTTTACCTTGGTTCAGTCCTCCTTCACTTACCTCATCCTTTGATTTTGCTTTTAAATGTCCTTATTTCTTCTGAGAAATCCTCACTTCCTGTTCTTCTGTCTGTAACTCCACACAGTAATGCAAGGCTTTCTCCCTGGTGTGGAGTGTCATGCTTGCCCCCTCCCTTGGACTACGGGAGAGTCAGGACGCCCACTAACACAGCTCCTTTCTCTATCTGCAACGTAGAGAGCATCCTGACTCTCCCGTAGTCCAAGGGAGGGGGGAGCACTACACTCCACACCAGGGAAAAAGCCTTGCATTACTGTGTGGAGTTACAGACAGAAGAACAGGAAGTGAGGATTATTCAGAAGAAATAAGGACATTTAAAAGCAAAATCGAAGGATGAGGTAAGTGAAGGAGGACTGCACTAGAGGAAACAAAGCTATTTAGGAAAAAAAAATTGTACATTTACCACCCCTTTAGTCTATGAAAATATATTTTAGGTCCTGCCCAGCAGATAGATAGTTTTTCTTCTCACTAGTGGTACTGATGATCAGCTCACAGCAGGCTGCAGGATCAAGGCGAGGCCCCTTTAAGCATGGGGCCCCACAAAGTGTCTTGTTTTCATGGCAGTGGTGGCTGCTTGTTTCTACGGCAGTGGCCATTGCTGATAGAAGGAGTTGAGAATGATGACAGGATGATGGTAAGGGGGGATTTGTTGAAATGGGAGGAGGATGGGAGGAAATAGCACAGTGTGCACCTCCTCCTGGGTTTCTCCCCCCAACACCAGCTTTCTGCTACAGGTCGGCCAGACCAAACATTTTGGCAGATCCAGCAATTCCATTTTTGGTATTGTTGGGTCATTTTCAAAAAGGTCCCAGGTATGCTGATATAACAACAGTGGACCATGTCTAACGTGTGTTGAACTGGTCACTTGTGGTCTCTAATAGAAACCCATGTGACAGGGTGCGGACAAATGTTCCTATAACAAGAAGTGCTTAAACAAGGATCTCCATAATATTATTACCAGGTATTTTTTATTGCAAATTGCTGGTTGAAAACAATTAAATCGATATTAAATGCAAAACCAAAACTCTAATAATGTATATTGCAGCTAACCAATCCTTTGATGTGGTGTCTGCATTAGTTTTATTTTTGTAGGCTTTTCCCCTCTGTTTTCACCTGGTAATCTGGCCAGTAACACACCTCCCATATTAAAGTGCTTCCACTCTGGATGAAGGAGCACAGGGGACACCTTTGGACAGCAGCTTTGTTAGTCTTGGGGGAGAGGAGTGTTCAACGTACTAGCAGATTAAAAAACACTAAACATTTTGAAACCAAACACCAGCTAATACCGTATTTATCGGCATATAACACACACTTTTTCCCCCTGAAAATAGGGGGAAAATCACAGGTGCGCGTTATACGCTAATAGCGTACCTCGGAGGAGAAGGAGGCGGACGAGCGTCGCCGGAATCACCGAGCCGTCATGTCCTGTTTACTTGGCTCTGATCTTTACACACATGTCCCGCCTCCACCACAATCATTGGACCAGTGTTCTGTCAATCACAGGAGCTGGTCCAATGGTGATGGCGGAGGCAGGACTGTGTATGTGACTGCTGACTGAGAGCCGAGTACTGTAAACAGAAAATGACGGCTTGGTGATTCCAGCGGCGCTCATCCCCCTCCTCATTTCCTGCACTGCATGAGAGATGGAGAGACTGCAGGAAGGCATCAGGTTGCATTGGATGGGCACACATCAGGATGCAGATGGGCATCAGGCTGCATTGGATGGGCTCAGATCAGGCTGGTGATGGGCACAGAGGCTGCATTGAGGCTGCAAATGGGCATCAGGCTGCATTGGATGGGCGCAGATCAGGCTGCAGATGGGCACAGAGGCTGCATTGAGGCTGCATTGATTGGCACTGACCATTATTTTGCTTCAAAGTGGTTTATTTGAAAAAAAAAAAAAATCCGAAACTTCCCTCTTAAATTTGTGTGCGTGTTATACGCCGATAAATACGGTACTTTATAAGCCATTACAGCAAAAAAAATTTTTCCTTTTGGGATAAAGGTTTTACATAAATACATTAAATAAAAGTTGTAAGTACCCCTGCTAGTGTCTTTTCTCTGTAACTGATACATTCTTCGGCAGAGCTTGTTCTTTTGAAAAACAACAAACTTACAGTCTGGATCACCAGATGAAAATAGAAGTAAGAAAGACTAAAAAATAAAAATGAACGCAACCATTACATCTAAGAAATGGTAAGCTGTAATATAATGAATGTTTGCTTTTTGGTTTAATACCACTTTAAAAATGAATTTTGAAATTGCATTAGCATGATGAAGCTTATATGAGATGTTAATGATTGGCTTTACAAATATTTTAAGCCAGTTTCTTACAATAAGGGAAAAGGCAACCTGTAAATCGACTAGTTACTGTTGTTAGTAATAAATAATGAGTAACTTTACAGAACCTAATTTGGAGTATAAAGCAGATTCACTTACTGAAAATACATAAACAATAAAATGTTTTAGCTCAACCACACAGCAAGAGCATAAATGTACTAAGCTCCTTAACAAAATACATTCTTTGTGTTGCACTTCCTTTCGTCTATTTAAATCCTTAAGGCTTTCAGCGACATCCAACCGAAGTTTGTTATAATTGGTTATGCTTCAGATAATGGTGTATTCTATGTCCAATAAAAGCACAAAAGTGGGAATCCAATCTTTTGAGTATCAGAGTCTAATAGATAAAAAAAAATGTGCAATTTAAGAGATATAGGGAATCTTTTTTGTTAGATAGAAACTGAGAACTCATTTCGCTGTAGGGATTGTTCCTTTCACATTTACTGTGTAATATAAATGACAAATCTAACAAAACACTGAATATCAGTCAGCATAAACAGTAATTTATGAAAAACTGTTTATAGTAATCTAGATTTATTGTGCATGCAATGCATGATCCAGTATGCTGGATAAAAGAGACCAAGGGGGTCATGCACCAATCTCAGCCCAAATCCATGTACATCAGTTTTGCGTATATGTTGGTTCCCGAAATCTGAATTCTTTATTGCAAATGACCAATCACACTACTTTGATAGTGACCTGTGAAATCCAGTACATGTAACAAATTACCTAATCTAGAACTTAAATCAAAACTTTTTTCATTTTGGATAAAGTAAGGGTGGTTTATAACCCCTGATGCTTCATAGGCCTCGTACACACGACCATTTTCCTCGACAAAATCCATCAAGAAACTTGGTGGCAGCTTTATTGCTGAGGAAAATGGTCATGTGTATGTTTTTTGTCGAGAAAACTATTGTGGTTCTCGATGAGAAAAAAAGTTCTCTTTTTTCTCGTCGGGAGTCTCAATTTCCTCGTCGTTATTCTCGTCGGGCTGTTTTACAACGAGAAACACCTTTGTGTGTATGCTTAGAAACCCGCGCATGCTCAGAATAAAGTACGAGACGGGTTTTCTCGGTCGTGTGTACGAGGCCATACACACGGAAACTGCCAGGAGAGCATTTGGCCGGGAATCCCGGCCGTGTGTATGCTCCCTAGCAGTTTTCCCATCAGGAAAACATCCGGGAATCCCGACGCGAAAATAGAGAACCCTGCTTCCTGACAAAAAAAACGGTCGTCTGTATTCGGTGAAGAACCAAGCATGTTTGATAACACTTCGACGCATGCGCGGTAGCATACAAGGTTAGTGTAGGGTGTAGCAAGATGGCGGCGATGGCATCGAATGTGATGAGACACTGGCTCGTCGTAGTCGATGACATCACCGCGTTCTTGCTATTCAAAAGAATGGTGGTTCTTTTGAGTGGCCGTCTGTATACACGGCTTTGCAAGGCAAGCTTGTCAGGAATCCCGTCAGGAAAACCAACGTTTTTTTCCTGATGGGATTCCCGCCCGTGTGTACAGGGCTTGTCAGTTTATTCCCACTATCACTATCTCACTTCCTTTTCCATAACCAACAGAAAACGAGAGGAAATCTCTCCAAAGTTAAAGCGGAGGTTCACCCAAAAATCCACTTTTTGACATTAGCTGTAGCATATTGCTAACATCTGCAGTATGCTGTTTTTTTTTTTTTTTCTTGTACTTATCGTTATATGAGCCCTTGTTATCCGGCTCCGAGCGGGGGAATCCTGCGGGGAATGGGCGTTTCTAAGCGAAGAGGAGTTGATTGACGGCTGCTAAGGCGCGTCACGCTTTCCGAAAAAACCCGAAGTCACACTCGGGCGTTTACGGCGCCTGCCGCGTAGAGCTGACTGCGCAGGCGCCGTAAACACCCAAGTGTGACTTTGGGTATTTCCGGAAGGCGTGACGCGCTTTAGCAGCCATCAATCAACTCCTCTTCGCTTAGGAACGCCTATACGCGGAAGTAATCCCCCGCTCGGAGCCGGATAACAAGGGCTCGTATAACGATAAGTACAAAAAAAAAAACAGCATACTGCAGATGTTAGCAGTATGCTGGAGGGATGTAGCTAATGTAAAAAAGTTTATTTTTGGGTGAACCCCCGCTTTAAGGAACATCAAAGTAATGACTATGGTGAACAGAACAAACATCCCTATTGGAAGAATCCCCCTTTATTCCTGTTCTAGTGACCACTCCAAATTTGGAATTTTCTTTTACTTTCAGTGATAACTGTCGCCAGGAAAAAAATTTGGATTAAATCTCCCGAATAGGGACAGCAATAAAAACCTGACAGTTGTTCTAATCCTTCTCCACTTTATCTAAAACAAAAAAAGTTTAATGAAAGAAGTCAAACATTTGAAAAGTCAAAAGGAGACTCCATGAAAACAGAAAGGCAAGGTAAAAGTACACCTGTCATGACAAAAACATGAGAGCTGCCATTTGTTTTCATTTTGAAAATGCTATTTACCTGTCTATTTTTGGATAGACATTTGGAATTTGGAAATTGGAAATTCTGTATACTTGCAGGTTTCAGGTAAGTGATTTAGACAATATTTAAATCCCAACTCGGATTTGGGCAAAGATTGAGAAACTCTAGTCTGGATCACAGTGGTAGCTGGTGGGTTCTTCTTTTGGGGGAACGGCAAACAAACACCACCCTCCCTGGCGGCGCAGCACTGAGACAGCCCCCCCTGCCAGGCAGCGCGGCACTGACAGCACCCCCACCCCCTGCGGGTGGTCCAGCCCTTATCCGCTCATGTGGCGGGCTGTAGTCCTCTCCTCTCCTGGAGTGCGGCTTTGGTGTCCATGCTCCTCAAGCTTCCTCCCTCATGTGTCTCCTCTTCTGCCAAAGTGCTAGGCATCCAATAGGATCACCTGACGCTTTGACCAATCGACCTGCCTCCTGATTGGTGGGGAGGAACTTTAGTGTGAAAATAGCAAAAATTAATTCGCTATCGTCACACAACTGGGTGGGCTCGGAGCGCAATGCTCTGCGCTCAGAGGCCACCCTTATTTGAAGCCTATTAAAGCCTCTGGCTCTAATCCGGTGCTTAAAAAAAACACCCACCCCGCATTGGAATCCATTGTCTGGCGCCCTGATTTGTAGGGGGCCGGACACATGGATAGGGGAGGCGCGCCCATGCGCTCTCTATGGACGGGACGCCACTGCTCCAGCGTCACCTGTAAATAATACAGAATACACACTCCTGCCATGCCCCCAGTTATGGGAAAGGAAAAGAAGTAAAAAAAATAAAATATGATTGGTTCAACTCTGAAGTGCTTGTTGTAATCATTATTTATTTTCTTTATACTGACTTTTTAAAAGACAAATACAACAATTTAGAGTTTGTATGCAAGGTTTTGTGTGGTACAATACTTTTTGAAGTTAAATAGTGTGTTTGTACCCTATAGGAGGGATTTGGCTCCAAAGATTGACAGTCCTCCATCTTTAATGTACCTTTACAGTAAATAGTCTATTTGAACCAAGCTAGTCCAAATGAACTATTTAATGCACTAACAGGCGCACTTGCTGGACATGCTGTATGAACTGTTTGTGGCCTCAGAAACATACAGCATAGATCACTGTGTTCCAGCACTGGGATGGGAACTTCTCATCGCACTCCCGGAAAAAAATAGACTTGGGCTGAGGGCCACTTCTTTGAATGAATACAAAGCTTCCTCTGATTGCCTGAGGCCGACAGGTGGGCAGATGACATCATGATCTCTGACCAGCCAGAGGAAGCTTTGTATGATGTATCATAAATGGCTGAGCAGCCCCTAGCCTGACTCAATTTCGTTGTGGGAGTGCGATGAGAAGTCTCCATTCCCAATTCTGGAACACGATGCTGTATACTATTAATACAGCGAGGCCAGCAAGCGCACCTGTTAGTGCAGTAAATAGTTGGTTTGGGCCAGCTTAGTCCAAATGAACTATTTAAAGTGGCATTCAAGTTGGAGACCAGCTTTAAATGAGGGACAGCTGATAGCTATGCTTGGACTAACCCTCTTCAACAAAACTATATGAATGGAGTTTGCCTGTTCTCCCCAGTGTTTACTGGGTTTTCTTTGGGTGCCATGTTTCCCTTCTACAATCCAGAAAACCTAATTAATAGATTGGTTAAACAATCAGTAATTTCTATTCCACCATGCTTATACTGCCCTAGATTTCCTTTACCATAACTGCTCCTGTAACATAATGTATGTCAACTAAAAATGTGAGAATGTCTCAAACTCATCTAAGCATTACCATGAGTGTCCTGCAATTGAGGGACATTCCTATATACAACAATTATTTGTCCCCTGAACATTGAAAGTTGTCTTCCAACAAGACAAATTCTCTACACAATTAAAGGAAAAAACATGTTTATTCAAATATGTAGAATAGTATGAGAAGATGACATCCTATCAAATAATATAATCTGCAAAGACATACAATCTGCTTTCAGCCTCTGAAAGCAAACGGCAAGCCAATTTATTTTTACACACAATGACATTTGCTGTGATAGGATTTACCACATTTGCATAAAACATATCAAAATGTAACTGTATTAAGCAATTAGAGGTCTGCAAAGAAAGCTGCAGATGCGTCTTTCTCTTCTAGATATGTTTGCTTATTTGTGAGCACAATTTTACAACTCAGACTTACATTGTGTGGATACCAAAAGCATACTGAATGTAATATCTACATGCTTGGACGAAACTCCATTTCAAAAGACCATACATCATACGCTTTCTTAATAAAGATAAATAAGTCAAGCATGAAAAAGAGGTGCCTTATATACACTTATTAAAAAAAGGGAATGTGCATTGTATTCAAGTATTTCTAAGTACATGAGGTCAGCGATGGAATCCTCATTTCTGTACACATTGTTGACAAGTCCTAAGAATGCCATACGTAACAGCACTGTTATTAATGAAGGCATTCGTCTGGCATTCAGGTGTTATTGAGGAGCACAATTATATTGTCACATGGTTATAATGAATTCAAAATTGATGGCCGTAATTACTGTGGCTTGTGGTGCAATTTGTGTAGGACTGAACTGAATTACAGTAGTTATGATGAGTTTATTACAATGGAAATGTAGGGTAAAGCATTGTACCTGTGGCAATATAGGGTAAAGTATTCATGGTAGTGACATATTTAACTATGTTGGCTTAATGAGCTTGGGTAGGATATGCTCAATGACATGCTTAATTTCCCTGCTTTCTCACTCCCATCCCACCCTTGTTAACAAGTCAAAAAAATTATGTTGGGCCTTTGTGACTGACAAATTTTAAATCCAATCAAAGAAAGGACTATCCACTAAAAAATAAGGCTGTAATAGAAGGAACTTGATGATGCTGGACATCATTCAGTTCAGAAATTAGGTGGGTTGTTTCTGAATGTAATGTACGTTTTGAGAATCTCGGAAAGTGCAGTAAAAACAATGTTTTACTTTATGCATAATTTTCACATGTAATAGGAATGTTCAGTTGTTCAAGGAAAGAAAAGCTCCAGGCTTAATTTTTTAAAGCAAAAACCTTGTGAGCTAGAAAAGGTACATCTAATTTTTTTCCCCTAAAAACTATGCCTGTAAAGGAACACTTTTAATACTAACCTGTTCTGATACCCATAAGAATTCATTGTTTTCTTGAAGACCCAATGGGGTTTATTTACTAAAGCTGGAAAGTGCAAAATCAGGCTCACTTCTGCATAGAAACTATTGAGCTTCTAACTCCAGCTTGTTCAATTAAGCTTTGGTAATAAAACCTGGAAGCTCATTGGTTTCTATGCAAAAGAGAGCCTGATTTTGCACTTTCCATCTATAGTAAATAAACCACATTGTGTACTTAAAAGTGGGGTATTTGAAAGTATGTCAGATGCAGAATATTTTTCGGTAGCAGTAGATCTTCAAAAAAGTGGAGATCAGTGGTGCAGGTAGCAGGACAAGCAAGTAATAACAGTTTTCCTTCACAGGCATTTTTAAGATTTCTTAAGGCTATTTAGGCACAGTCCCCCTCTTCTTAGCTAAAGAATAGTTTTATTTTGAATGCAGAAAACTCATTTTTTGTGACATGAAAAAGGTCTAGCACCATATAAAATATTAAACTTAGGTTAAGTGATGTAAGAAAGTGAAGTTTTAAAATGTATCCTCACAGGGGGACGCTGTGGATACACAAATAGTAGTGTGCCAATGTCCCAACAGTATATGTAAAGACAAGTTAGAACTAGAAAAGTAATATTAAAAATATTATACAGAAACAGATAAAAAAAACATAGTAAATGACCCCATAGACTCTGATAACACCTCCAGAGTGCACAGCTATTTTGTAAACCCAAATGGTGCAGTAATTGAATACACAGAAGCGCCAAAAAGTCCAATGTCGACGTGGAGTGATTGAGTCAGAATAAGAGGCTGTATAGAGATTCGTTCTACATGTTACGTGTAAGTGTACACTTCTTCAGGAGCACATAGATATATAGAGCAGATTATCTAAGCAACACTGCCAAAGGACTGCAAATGGATGTCAAAACCAACTAGTCCAGATTATAAAATAAGGTAACTGTCAACCTCAGGTAATCAACATTATAGATTGCTGGTAAGCAAAAGATATCCAGAGGACGGAAAGAATAGGATCTAACCAAAGTGCACACGTCTAGATGGGAACATATATTGGTAGTATAGACCAACAGATGTTAAGGTTTGGGAGGTAATGCTGTCCAGTGATGAAAAGAAGGGAAGGCTTACAGCTCAGGGTAACTGATCCCTTTTGAATAGTTGGAAGGGTAGTGCAAGACGCAAGACGTGTGTTCCGCCTGGAAATTTGAATGAGATTGAATGAGTTTCCAGGCTAAACACATGTCTTGCACTACCCTTCCAACTATTCAAGAGGGATCGGTTACCCTGAGCTTAATAATGCAGCGAGCAGGACCTCTTTAGCCTAGGTTTACACATATGCGGGTGTGGGAAGGCATGTAGACCACACGCTTTGCCACACCCGCAGACACCAAAAATGCCTCGCTTATTAACAGAGGTGCAATGGTGTAATTAATTCCTAATAGCACCCCCACATACAGTAAGAGAAAATGAAGTGCTTTTTTGGGCATGCAAAACTGCCTGGTGCCACAGCACCATGTGGTTCTGTGCGACTGCCCTGGTGTGTTTTAGGGAAAGGGTTCTAGACATTTTCCCTGCATCTCCTGCAGGTACAGCATCCCTTTTATTTGAACACATGCAAACACACCCACACAAAATACGGAGATGTGAACCTAGCCTTAGACTATACATTTCTTCACATCCATGCTATTTAAACAAAGTGTAACAAAAAGGATGACCAGGCATCTGGCATGATCAAACCTTTGCCTTATTACAAGGTATTTGGGCAAAAACAAGCGTGTTGGCTCCGCTATGTGACAACACAAGATTTAATTTGGACTAATTAATTAGCAGTTTAATTTATATAAACCTCACATGAATTCTAAGAGTGTGGCATATAATTCACTGTCAGCTGTCAAACATAAATATCAGCATCCATTGGTTTAAGTCACAGCAGGGAACACAATGGCATTATGAAAAACAAACTATGTAAAGAGAAAACAATTTTCATCAGAATACCTGTCATGTGCAGCACTGAGCAAGATTAAACCTTTATCATTATTATGGCACAGGCTAGCTCTGCAGCACAGTAAACGCAGATTATGGGACCCATTAATTAACTTCCCTGCAGACTAACAGTCAGTAATTTATGTTAATTGCTATATGTAGTCGGTAGTGGGTATGCGTCTGTTAAGGGATGGAAGCTTCATTTATCTTCATCTGCTTGGTGTATACTCTAATATATGTTATAGGCAGGAAGGAAGAGGCCTAGTAGTTGCTATGGCAACCTCAAGACTTGAAAAAGACAATGGTGATGAAAGATATTCTTCTTTACTTATAACTTGTCACCTTTCTTCGTATACACACACCACCCATCATATTAATAGAGTGCAGCTATTGTTTTATGTTAATTCACTTGACAATTTATCAGTTAGTTAATTTTCTGCTCTTACAATCACAGTGTTAAATCTAAATATTCCATACAATCTCACCCCAGTCTTAGCTGAACACAAAAAGATTGATAAATATAAAGTTGGCTAAATGTATTATCAATTTAATATAGTCGTATCAATTATATATCTGACAAAATATATATCTAGTATATAAAAATAATAATCATAAGGCATGGTTAGACAGGAATTCTTGCATTGCATTAGTTCCATGAAAAGTGAAAAATCAAACTCTGTATTTGAAGTATAGAAGCTAGCAGAAAGCTATTCATATACTGTACATTAAGTTTTCACCAATGAAAATCTAGAGCAACATAATAAACAGCAGCTGTTTGCGAGATGCAAATGATTGCAAAACACATCAATATGGTACCTCCATGTCCCCATGACTGACAAACCTTTGGTTGGATTTTTTAACTGAACCAGGAAACGTACAGCTCTTTATTTTCAATTGAATTTTACGGTTTGAGGGCCTAATGTTTATTCCACCCTTTAGGAACCAAGTCCAACACCTACATCCCAAATAACTCTACTACAATTATGTAGGGAATCTAAAAATGAGAAAGCACTGACAAAACTATCAAGCTTTGCTTGGGTTTTTATAAATACAAAAATAAACCCAAACTTTACCCATACCAGGCACATACCAGGTTCCCTTTGCAAGAAAAACTTTAAGCAGAGAGCACTTATCTTCTCTGCGAGTACCCAGACTTGTTTCCAGGCCACCTAAGAAATTCCTGCTACTTCTGGGTATAGGTCAACAAATGAAAGTCCTGCTGCTTTCCCACAATTTAACACTCTATGGGGTTGATTTTCCAAAGGCAAATAGGCTGTTCACCTTCCAAGGGAAGTTGCACTTTGCAAGAAAAGTTGCCTCAGAACTTAGACTATGGTGAAGCTTCACAGGCATTGATTGTTCAGAGGAAATACCTTAAGCACCATATCCGATATATATACTACAAGACACAAAAGAATGCACTAAAAAAGAGCTGGGATTTTTGTGGTGCCATTAACTTACACCACAACGTCACATACAATTCATACAGTTTATTGAATTCATGTAAAAAAAAAACATTAATGAAAGTATAGAATAAAGTAATTTTTTTTTTATTATATTAGATTCAGTGTCCACAATATCATTATCTACAATTGGTTGTTCTCGTGTAGCAATCCCTACATGTTTCACCTATTTATAGGCTTCTTCAGGAGATATTTGCTACTTACAGTGAGTTTGCGAGGTAGCAGATATCTCCTGAAGAAGCCTATAAATAGGTGAAACATGTCGGGATTGCTACACGAGGACAACCAATTGCAGAAAAACAAAGTCACGACTCAGTAGGGGAAACACCCAAACTCGTGAACAGAGTGGTATATGATTGGCCACAGGAAGGATATTCAGGAAAAGTATTTATTTCCCCTTCAGAAACAATCAATTACTGGTATACACAATTTAGACAGCCACACGGTCACACATGGGAACTGCAGGATTGATTCCAGGCAAGCAATCACATAAATTGCTGTATTGCTGTCTTGAATCTCCAGAACCGTACATGCCGCGACCCAACCTTCAACCTTTTTTTTTCGCTGAAGAAGACTATAAATTGGTGAAACATGTCGGGATTGCTACACCAGGACAACCAATTATAGATAATGATATTGTGGACATTGAATCCAAAATATAGTTTTAAACTTTATTCTATACTTCCCTTTATGTTTTAAACATGAATTCAATAACCTGTAGGAATTTTATTTGACATTGTGGTGTAAGTTAATGCACCTGAAAAATCCCAGCTCTTTTTCTGAGCATTTTTTCACATTGCAAAGAATACCTAATCTTGTGCAAGAAAAATAAATAAAACTGCATTTTTGCTTGCACATAATTGGATGATGGAAATCAGTAGAGTTTTACTGAGTTGTCATTGAGCCCTGGGGAAAATTCCCTTGCAAATGCAACTATAAGTTTCAACTTGCTCAGCGTAAAATATAAAATGTAATACCAAGACAAAGAACAACAGGATGTGTAAGGTCATCCATCCTATAAGATCTCCAGAGTTGCAACCTTTAGTCAAGTATTTGTATGGTATCACTGACTATGGCTATTAACTATTTGTTACAACTATTTGTTACAATATATCAACAATGTAAACCTATTGTGGTGGATTTCAAATAGGATTATAGCTTATTATATAGAGACCATTGACATAATACTAGAACATGGTGGTCTTAAACTCTTAATGTCTACAGTATAATGTTTGATAAGTTGTGTTATTTGCTGTTTCCATCATAAGGACATGTCCATTCCTTATCTTTATTCATATGAAACTATTACTACAAATGATTTTGGTTCAATCTTGTTTTATTGAGGTTTTATAAAGTACAAATGATTTTAATTTAACAAACAGTAAACCTGGCTTTGTTCTGCCATTAGACCCTTTACAAGAAACCAGTAGATAAAGAAAGAAATATTATCTAGAAATAAGTGTAAGAAAACTAGTCATTGCCCCTGTTGTTAATGTTTTAGTATATGTTGGAAAGTGATGCTGTAACCCTGCTCTTTCCCCAATTAAGCTCTAGCCCTTTTATATAAGTAGGCTAAAATGGCGGCTAAAAGGTTAGATTGTGTAGGACCTCATTGTCGCTTATGTAACAATTTGTGATCTCTTTTGAGAACACAATTGGTGTTCCCAGAAGTTGAATGGAGTCTATGCTAGTCATCCCTAATTATCCCTCAGCCTGCCGCATCAACAGGCAAACTAGGTGGAGGAACCGAAAACCAGCATATATCCCGTATATGAGCCTTCCAAAATACACTGCAATCTCCTTAGAGGAAGAAGCAAATATAATATCTACTTTTCCTACCATTCTCCGACACAGTATTTTTTTCCAACAAAATTATAGGTGTTTTTAAGCTCTAACAATTCTCAGCAAAACACAGCAAGAGCAAATCGCTACTTGGCTGACCAAAGATCCATTTGCTTATATACGGTGATTCCATAAGTAAATTATGCTGCTGTGTTTATTTAACTGTTACAGCTTGTACATGCTACCCGTTTTTACTTCTACAACATAAATGCCAGGGCATAAAACATGGATAGAAACAATGGGTTTAAGTACTGTACAGCCAGTATCATGAATTGAAAACATTCCACATAATATAGGTTTGTACTGTTTAATTATATAACCCTTCAGAAAGTCTGAAAGGTTTTATACTTGTAGAAGAGGCAGGTAGTCAAAACACCTCTTTACTAAGTGAAAATGACTGTATTGTTCTATTTTTTGTTACCATGGATATTAGAAACCATAGTAAGGAATGGAATGCAGGATATACAGGGTGACATTTGAATAGACAGCACGCATGTTCCAATAGTGCAATTAGGTCATTCTTTGTAAAAGGAGTTAGTAACAAATTTGAATCTGTATTCTATCAGGGACCCTTCATACATCTGTAATTAGGGTGCCTTTGCTGCACTTAAAACTGCACTAAAAGTGCATAGTCCTGTAGTGTTACAGCATTCTTCAACATTTTTTTCTGGGGAAAAATAATTAAAAAGCCTGGGAATTGCTAGAATGCTCACCTTCCATGGGGTTAAATGCTACCGTAAGCAAGCTACCTGTTACCAACCTTTTATCTATTTGCTAAAATCCAATGGAACTTTCAAATGAAATCAGCTAAAAACACACATGCCTCAAGTTAAAATGCATGCAAAGTTTTGCAGTTTGTTTTCCATAAAAACAGCCACAGCCTGAGTAGAAAATCCCATCCTCTTCCAGCAAGCTATAGAAGAGGGGCTTTTCTGTGCAGAAGCAGTGTGTTTTCTTTAAAGCTCCAACTCATCCTATAGTGAGTCAAAGTTAGAGGTCTCCAATCAGTGGCATACCTTCCAACTTTCTGAGATGGGAATGAGGGACACCTATTAGCAAAAGTGTGTAGGCATAGGACTCCCCTCCTGCCACACCCTCTTATGGGAGAATAATAATATTAAAAAAAGATTGGTTAAATTCACAAATGCTTTTTTTTACCACTACAATTCATTTATACTGGCTTTTGGAATTTACAAATGCAGCAATTTAGAAATCGGATAAAAGGTTTAGCACTGGGAAACTTTTTGAAAGATAAAAAGTGCAATTTTTATAAAACTATACTAAAACCTACTTGCAAACAGAAGGAGACAACAGGAAGTGAGAGGAAATCCACCCCTAGGAAGGGAAATTCTCTTCTGTAAGAGGTGTCTCCTGTCCTGTTTTTTGGCTGGAGCTACACTTTAAAAAAGTACCAGTGTAAAATTACAAACAGATTCTACTTAACAACAAACCTACAGTCCCTGTCTTGTTTGCACCGCCTGTATACTGTTGTTCAAAGTATATAGGGCCAAAGGGACAGGTAATGACCTGGGGGGAGTGGGGCGGGGAAACCCATGCTATTTTTCTCAATGATTTTCATCCATATTGCAGGAAACAGACATTACATTAAAGCTGCAAGCAGTTTTAAATGACTTTTTTCCTATATAAATGTAATTTTGTGCAGGGAAAGTTTTAAATATGTGCCACTTCACAGGCATACCATAGACACCCAGCAGGTACGACATTTAAAGGATTATTTCAATTTTTTTTCACTTCAAGCATCATTAAAATCACTGCTCCCGAAAAAGTGTCCGTTTTTAAAACTTTTTTATGCATTGATACATGTTCCCTTGGGCAAGACCTGGGTCCCCAAACCCATTTTTAGGACAATAACTTGCATATTAGCCTTTAAAATGAGCACTTTTGATTTTGAACGTTCGAGTCCCATAGACTTCAATGGGGTTCTAAAGCTTGCGTGAACGTTCGGTCAGTTCGAAGTTTCTGATGCGAACCGAACTTGGGGGTGTTCGGCTCATCCCTATTTGGGAGCTATGCGGTGGGGAGCTCCTTTGGCAATACAGATCTATAGGTCTCAGTAGGGGGCATGTCAAACCAATGCATAAAGACCATTGCTTCCAAACAGATAGCAAGGAGCCTTCTCTACAGCATGCTGACAAGGGACATGCTTTTATACTCAGGCTGTGGGTATTTAATGAAAATGAACAATTAAGCCCTCACATGCCCTTTTTTTTGATGCATGTGGAATGTATTTAGCCAATTTAAACTGAAAGCTCAATTGGGCTGTGAAATTTAAAGATGAACAGTATATCCCCTATCCCCTAGGCCTGACAGAAATTGTATCTCTTTTGCACTTAGTCCAAAACATTCTTAAGCTAAACGCAAGCATTTTTTCTTTCTAGTTTTGGACACAGCGGGAAAGAGGTAAAATTTCTGTAAGGTCTTTATTCCTGTCAGGGACCCCATTAACAAAATAGAGTCCCTCACTTCTTGACCCTGGGAAGTGTTTGGAGAAAAAAAAACGGAAAGCAATTAAAAAGTTTCATTTAGACACTTCCAATGCATTGCAAACTGATACTGCATGCATGTTAATGTACAGTATTTTTCACCTGAACGAGTATTATGGCAGGGTAGCCCATTTGTTTTAAATAGGCCGCCAACATACCACAATATAAGTTTAATGGACAGCAGCAGATGTTTCACACCAGTGTTGCGTTGCTATAACATATACAGTAAAACCTT
This sequence comes from Rana temporaria, assembly GCF_905171775.1. NCBI lineage: Eukaryota > Metazoa > Chordata > Amphibia > Anura > Ranidae > Rana > Rana temporaria. The sequence continues at coordinate 119,815,796 of NC_053493.1, read as the reverse complement.
GGATTGCGAGCATAATTCCTTCCAGAAACATGCGTGTAATCCAAAGCACTGGTATATCAAAACTAATTTCCCCATAAGAAATAATGGAAACTCAGATGATTCGTTCCACCACCATTTATTCATAGGTCCTTCAGTTTATAGTCCATATAAAAAGATTATAGCAATGTGATAGGTTGTGTAACCATAAAATGTCCATCCACAAATGACAGCCTCCCCAAGGGGATTAGAAGAAAAATCCAGCAGGAGCTACAGAGTATAACAGAGAAGAGAGGCGCCTCTAAGTGTAGCAATATGTTGCTAAATGTTGCACTTTCATTAAATGTAACCATATTGCTACACTTAGAGGCACATTTCTGCTCTTTTATACTCAGTTGTGACATGATGCTACTTGTATATCAAGACATCGCTTTTATATCAAGTCAAAATTAATAAAAAAAAATTGCTTGTCTGGCAAAATGCTTTCAAACCAAGTTTTTACTGTATGTGCATTGAAGTGAACTGGCTAGGTACATTGGAGTGTCATTCAAAATGAATGGCACTGCAACACACTGCACTTCGTACATTTTGTTTCATGTGTTACTGCATGTTACGGCAATGCTCAGGTCTGAATACAGCATGAAGGCTCATTCACACCAATACAGTTGTCCATTGAGGTGTGTTGTGGTGTGCAGCCCATTTATAAGGAATCGGCTGCAATGCATGAAAAGAGGTGTTTTTTGTATTGCAGTGCAGAGCAATACACAGGACACCATTTACTATGCAGCATTGTGATGCTTTGCAGTGCACATGTGTTTTCAAGGTGTGTTGGGGTACAATTCACAGTAAGTCAACATACATTTCTGCAATGCAAGTGGTGTGACTAAGCCATAAAGGAAATTTGGCCTTTCACTCTAAAATTCAAGCAACTATTGCTTAACACTCATTCTAAAAATCTAGTTGCCTGGCTGTCATGATGACCCAATGGGGTTGAGTTACTAACGCCAAATAGCCCTCTGCAAGTGCAGTTGCTTCAGAGCTTATTAAACAAGGTAAGGCTTTACTTTGCAAAGAATACCCAATCATGTGCAAGGAAAATATTAAGAAGGGCATTTTTGCTTGCACGTGATTGGATGATGGAAGTCAGCAGAGCTTCTGCTCATTTACTAAGCTCTGGAACATCTGCACTTGCAGAGCGCAACTATTTTTGCCTTTAGTAAAACTAACGCCTATCAGAAGTCTAGATTTCACTAACTGGTTTTAAAAATAGAGGCACTTAGGTCACTAGCAGTTTCACAAGTAGGTCAGCTATGGCAACCTAGAGATTTCTCTCAGTGCAGATTTAATTAGCTACCCAAATGAAAAATTACTTAATTTCATACACGGTAACGGAAACAATTTCCTGTGTAAGTCTTAGAAAAGGCTAATATAACCTGCATCCAAACTATTATTAAATTTGTTTTAATATAATATGACTCTTTTGAAAGTAAATTAAATTTTGGCAAAACTAGCATGCATCATAAGGTCAACACAGCATTAGAGATGGAAAACATATGTACTCTAGTCTGTGAACCTGCTTACAAATGGGTGACTTTCAATTATGATGTCCTGGAGAGCTGCAAAAGTGTCTGATTGGATGCAGAAATGAGATTGTAGCCTCCTGGTAGTCAACCCATATACTGTACCCTCTCTCACAGGGGCGGACTGACCATTCTGGCTCTCGGGCACTGCCCGAGGGCCCCATGCTACTAGGGGGCCCCATCAGGGTTGCCAGGCTCAGTAAAACCAGTGACAGTATGTAAGAATCTGTGTTTTTTTTAATCTGTCCCTGATTTGTCCGATACCAACATGCTTTTCGTGTGAAAATCCCGAGATTTTAGCTGCCCCGCCTCTGCACTGCACTGCCTCCTGGCATGGTGGCCATCTGTAAGCCCGGGGGCCCCATAATCTTCTATTGTCTGGGGGCCCCATGAGTTGTCAGTCCGCCCCTGCATTCTCACTCATATACAGGAGCACAAGAATGAATCACAAGGCCACATAGCAAATTGTTGATGGTAATCCCACTAGCAGCACGTTCCCTATTATCCCAAATGTTATACTTCACATGTTATTGTACACATTAGCTTATGTTGTCAATTAGGGCCTATTCAGGACTCTCCAATATGAGGTGTTTTGTGAACATGCACCACATTGCTATTTATTTCCAGTGGCATCCCAATTCATTAAACCAATGCACATGCATTGTGGTGCACTGTGTCAGAAAAAAATGCGCATGTCTATTCCATTGGTTGAACTAGATGAACTTATGTTGCTTTCAACCTGACTAAAGCCCAGTACACATTATAAGAAAATTGGATGATCGATCATCTGGTTTTCTTCGATGTTTCACAGCAGGTCAATACCAAGGATGTTACTAATTGCACCAACATTTTCCATATGACTAAGGCTTTCTTTTGTTGTTTATTGTTTCTGATCATGCGCAGTCTTTCATATCTGATTTTTCTCTTAAGAAAACCGTAGGAAAACAATACACGTTAAAAGAAAATAATGTGTTTAGGTACGCGAAAATTTTTGGAGTCTGTCTGTTTGGAAAATTTTGTTTGGAAAGCCTGAATTGGATGTAGAATATTGTGTCCACACTATACGAAAATCAAAAAATCGTGCCACGTATGGCATTTCTCTGCCGATTTTCTCATACTGTGTACCTCCCTTAACTATATAACTATGGGGTTGATTTACTAAAACTGGAGGGTGCAAAATCTGGTGCAGCTCTGGATAGAAACCAATCAGCTTCCAGGTTTTGTTGTCAAAGTTTAATTGAACAAGCTGAAGTTAGAAGCTGATTGGCTACAATGCACAGCTTCAACAGTTTTTACGCTCTTAAGCTCTAGTAAATTAATCCCCAGGTCTGATTATTGTTGTATGTAGGTGTATGTGTTAATGCTCTGGAACAGACAAGTATGAATGGACCCTCAGGCCCCGTACACACGACCGAGTTTCTTGACAGAATTCAGCCAGAAACTCGATGGGAGCCGTATTCTGCCGAGGAAACCGGTCGTGTGTACACTTTTGGCCGAGGAAACCGATGAGGAACTCGTCGAGCCAAATAGAGAACATGTTCTCTATTTCCTCGTTAGTCAATGGGGAAACTTGGCTCGCCGAGATCCTCGGCGGCTTCACAAGGAACTCGACGAGCAAAACGATGTGTTTTGCCCGTCGAGTTTCTCGGACGTGTGTACGTGGCCTCACATTCTGTCAGTAATGAATGATCTACATTCTTGTTCCCTTAGAGCAGCCATTCTCATCCAGGGTATCATGGAACCCTGGGGTTCCATCAGAGAAGTTCTTTGAGCTGAGGCTGATTGACCTTCACTTTTATGCTGCCAGCATAGTGCCATTGCCAACACCATTCGGCAGAGCCAGCAGCATGACACCAAATATCTTTTTAGCTGCCTGTAAGGATAACACTCTAGTCACCACTGTACTGGGGCAGTATTCCCACTGACCACCATTGTAAGGGGCAGTTTCCCGCCTGCCACTATATTAATTGGTTTTAGCAGGAATTTCCAGAGTTCTGTGGTGAAAATGTTGAGAAAGGGTATTATAGTTAGAAACTCAGCATAACAACCAGTGAACTAGCATTATCTGAAGAAGGTGGCAGCCCCAACATTTCTCTCAGCATGGATTTACATTTACACAGCAGAAACTAACAGTTTAATTTGCAAATATGCTTTACACAGATAGGGAATCGGATATGAGGATCCATCCCTGCATATTAGTGCTAGAAGGCATGGATTTCAGATGTACAATCATTATATCATATGGGAGGTGTGCTCGTAAATGGTCAGAGTAAAGTTCTATTAAAGAAAAGTTCAAAACACACTTTTTTTGTTGAAAATTATTCTTTGAGCAGCTTGTATAAAAGTAGTGTACAGAAAGCTTTTGCCAAACATTTGTAAAGCTTTAAGCAAACGTTTAGCAGCTTTGTTGAAGCTTTTATAGAAAACTTCAGATCCAGTTTGAGGATGTAATACAAAGATTTTAATGGGAATGCTGACTGCCACTTGAAACAGGCAATTAGCAAGCTGTTAACAAGTTTCAAGTAGTAGTAGCTTGTTAAATGTGACAGGGAGCACCTGAAGCCAAATTTTTTAGGGCTTTTGAGGGCTGAAATACAGCTTTAAGATAGGGAGTGTTATAATAATTGCAGTAGCATATTGTGGTACTATTGTCTTTAAACGGCACCCCACTGTACTAAGGTAATGCAGCTCCAACACAAATATTTTGCAGCACAGGAGAACACATGGTGATGCTCTACCGTGCATTGTGGTGACAAAGAATTATGTATGTCCATTGTTTTGGTCTGTTCTTTTGTATGGGAAGCCCACCATAAATGAATGAACTGCCTTTATGCAATGCACGTTAATTAGCAGGAGTTAATGCATTGCATAGGAATGTAGAGATATAAAATCAGTCTTAAAATCAAACTCCAGGAAAAAAAAAAACTGTAGTTATGGGTGCCCCATTCACAAAATGCAAGGGGGGCGATTTACTAAAACACACAGCATCTGATGCAGCTATGCACAGTGACCAATCAGCGTCTAGGTTTCATTGCCAAAGTGATAGCATAAACTTTTTAGATAATCAGATTTGTATCTGTACTACTTGATGAGACCATTAACGCTTTAATTCCCAGATTATTGCCTTTAAATTAAACCCATTTGGATAGAAATATGGATATTGAGATTGTAGATTTGTTCTTCCATGTGCACGCTCCAGAGTTGTCATCCTTACCTTAGCTTAAAGTGGTTGTTAACCCACTTTTGATCATTTACACTATCCGTTCAGTATGTTAATATAGTGCCCCCCCCCCTGTCTCTGTGTTTCATTAAAAAAATACCTCCTTCACTATATATTTCATGGTGACTCCCATCGCTCATGTAACCAGCTGTTCCTCCTACTTGCCCGTCTTGCAGAAGAAGGGGACGAGGCCGAGGTTTCTCCGCTGACGTCAGCGGGATGCGAGGAGGAGAGAAGAAAGGAGACATAGGCGGTCACGTTATCTCTGGGAGCTGCCGGGAGACATGGTGAAGGAGGTATATTTTCAATGAAACACAGATACAGCAAGGCACTGTATTAGCATACAGAACGGATAGTATACCAATCTGTATGTTTTTCCTGCAGCAGGAGGGGGATGGGGCGGCACTGTCACTAGGTGACATTCTGAGAAGGGGGGGGGGGGAGAGCACAGAGAAGACAGACACAGGATAGCAAGGCTGAGGCTGACGGAGGCACGCAAATAGACCACAATGTCAGGGGCTCAGCAACCATGATTATCGTGGTCTGTTTGCATAGGGGATGGGAGAAACTGTCCGGATCAGTCAGGTTTTTTAGATGTTACAGGGGTCCAAAATTTACATCACAAGCACTGCACTGTAAAAAATGCTTTAAAGGAACAGAATCAGTTTCTGCTCATGCTTTCTTTCGGAGAATATGTGGCTGTGGGCTGGGTGTGGCATTATATGAGCAACTGGGCTACTTTTTGACACCAAGGAGGAGCTGGGGGGATGTGGTTGGCATGGATCGTTATAAAATATGCATTTTATGACTTCTTTATTATTAGTGGGTTCATATTTGTTTGGTAAGCCTGGGTTAATAAACGCTTTAAAACAGACCTGCAGTTTAAACATGAAAAACAACAGGTTCACTTTAATTCCCCCCTTCCCATCAACACATCCTCATCCTTTTTGTTTTTCTAGAAAAAAAGGTTTATTGAGTTTCATACACAAAAAATTATACAGGACTACTGTACAGTGCAATGTATACAGTGTACATGAAGGATACAACCCAATAAACAAGCAAAAGAAAAAAAAAAAAAAAAACTGGTGTCAGTTTCTACCATATTCAGCTATGACCATACATTGGACATAGAGGTATACAGATAATGGGAAGAAGTTCAGGTGATGCCGACAAAAAGCACACTATTCAGATTTAAGAGACACAGGTTGATGAGGATTGTAACCATCTGTCCCAGATTTTGTTATATTTGCCCGGGCAACCTCTATTATGTAATTATGTAAATAATCTTTTTGTATGGTAAGGTATTATTTATTTCAGTGAGCCAGGCAGCTAGTGTTGGGTAAGCAGCCTGAACCCAAGTCCGGGCTATGATCTTTCTAGCCACAAATAACATTTCATGGGGAAATCTAAGTGTGTATATATCTATTTCAGTGTCAGGAAATAAGCCCAAAAGGCATTGCCTGGGATCTAACGACACTGGTGACCCCATCTGATCATGGAGGAACTGGACGACCTGCGACCAGTATCATCGAATACAAGGACATTGCTAACAGAGATCAAACACCTAGGGCACACAGAACTAAGAGAAGGGCAACATTTGGCTATTTGCTGAGCTAAATATGCCCTATGTGTAATATAAAGTTGCGTAAGCCTATCAGACATTTTGGGGACACCAGTTTGCAGGTCTCCAGCGCCTCACCCCAATCCTCACCATCTAATGCTCCAACCCCTTCTACCCATTTGTGCTTAACATGCTTATCTGTCTACACTCCCCCATGCTCCTTATAGCTGCCATGATCAGAAAAAATACCTGGTACTCTCTAGTACTGAGGAACATGGGACTCACTCTGACTACAGTAGTGCTTGGTGTCTGGACCACCACTGTAACTTGGGGAAGAGCACAGGTTCACTTTCACTATTTAGCAAACCTTTGCACTACACTTCTTTTACAGAGTGCACATAAAGGGGTTGATTTACTAAAGGCAAATATATTGTTCACTTTGCAAAGTACAGTTGCCCACTAAAAGTGCAGTTGCACCAGAGCTTAGTAAATGAGATAAAGCTTCACTTTGCAAAAGATACACAAATCCCGTGCAAGGATAAAAACTTGGTAGTTTGCTTGCACATGTTTGGATGATGGTAGTCAGTAAAGCTTCTTCTCATTTACTAAGCTCTGGAGAAACTGTACTTGCAAACAGCATCTATTTGCCTTTAGTAAATCAACCCCAAAGACTGTATCCACACTGGTCCATGTACATTTTCATGTGTGTTGATGGGCATTGGTAAAGTGAATTTCGGATGGGCCCTCAATGCATGTCAATGCAGTAACAATTCACAATAAAACATAGATGCGAATACATTTGCCTTGAGATGCTCTGTATTGCCAAAACTAAGTTATGTACATGTTCGTCTGTGAACACACTTTGAGAGCCCATAGAAGGTCAAAAACAGTGTGCAATATCAGTGTTAGGGTAAAGTATGAATGGGCGCTAAAATTCAGTATAGGCCCTATAATTAAATCTCTAGAAAGATAAACAAAGTGGTCCATTAATAAAAATGGAACTTGAAAATATGTGTTGTTCATATTTAATGAAAATATTATCTTGGTCCCAAATATCTTCATTGAATAGTAAAAATAAGGTCACTCATACTTTTCAGCTGTGTATTTATTTTATTGGCTTCTGTAAAGACTGAGCTGCTAAATACCAATAAATGGATGGACAGTGTGCGTGACCAGTTTTTCAGGTCATGTAATCTGCAGGCTAATTTTGGTTGCTAAACAGGTCAAATGTAGCTGTTTTTCTTTAAAGGGGTTGTAAAGGTTATTTTTTTATTTTCTAAATAGTTTCCTTTTACCGATTGTCGACCAGCCGCCGTTATACGGCGGCAGGTCGGCTCTGCTGGGCGAGATCACGTAGATCTACGTCATCTCGCCGAGCAGCCAATAGGGGCACGCACGCGTGCCCCCAGCTCGTCTCTGACACCGACGCGCGTGCCCAGCGGGTGCGATCACCGCCGGGCACCCGCGATCACTCGTTACAGAGCGAGAACCGGGAGCTGTGTGTGTAAACACACAGCTCCCGGTCCTGTCAGGGGGAGAAATGCCTGATTATCTGTTCATACAATGTATGAACAGCGATCAGTCATTTCCCCTAGTCAGTCCCACCTCCCCTTCAGTTAGAACACACCCAGGGAACATACTTAACCCCTTCCTCGCCCCCTAGTGTTAACCCCTTCCCTGCCAGTGGCATTTTTATAGTAATCAATGCATTTTTATAGCACTAATCGCTATAAAAATGCCAATGGTCCCAAAAATGTGTCAAAAGTGTCCGAAGTGTCTGCCATAATGTTGCAGTACCGATAAAAATCGCTGATCGCTGCCATTACTAGTAAAAAAAAAAATTCTATAAAAATGCCATAAAACTATCCCCTATTTTGTAAACGCTATAACTTTTGCGCAAACCAATCAATAAATGCTTATTGCGATTTTTTTTACAAAAAATATGTAGAAGAATATGTATCGGCCTAAACTGAGGAAATAAATTGTTATTTTATATATTTTTGGGGGGATATTTATTATAGCAAAAAGTAAAAAATATTCATTTTTTTCAAAATTGTCGCTCTATTTTTGTTTATAGTGCAAAAACTAAAAACCGCAGAGGTGATCAAATACCACCAAAAGAAAGCTCTATTTATGGGAAAAAAAGGATGCCAATTTTGTTTGGGAGCCACGTCACACGACCGCGCAATTGTCAGTTAAAGCGACGCAGTGCCGAATCACAAAAAGTGGCCCGGTCATTGACCAGCAATATGGTCCGGGGCTGAAGTGGTTAAGCTAGTGCATTGTTGGTTCACTTACTTTGTCAGAATTTCTCACTTCCTGTTCCTCCTCAGTAAGCTGTTCTGGCTGACTAACCCCCAGCCAGAACGGCTCGGATGATGGGGGCAAGCTTACTAAGGAGAAACAGGAAGTGAGAAATTCAGACAAAGAAAAAAAACTTTTAGAAGGGAAATCGAAGGAAAAGGTTAGTGAACCAACAATGCACTAGCTTAACCCCCCTGGTGGTATTCCCGAGTCTGGCTCGGGGTGAGATATTTGTGCTGCGATCGGTAACCCCGAGCCAGACTCGGGCTCAACTCGCAGCATCCACAGGCACAAGTTACTTACCTTGTCCCTGGATCCTGCGATGCCTCCCCGCTGTGTGAGCGAGCAGGTCCTCGCTCGATTCACACAGTGTCCCTGTGTGCCGCTGATCTCCGTTCCCTGCGACGTTACGACGCACGGGGCGGAGGACGGCGCCAAATTAATAAAAGTTAATAAACCAGTACTGTATGTAAAAAATACACACACCCTTTTGTCCCTAGTGGTCTGCCCAGTGTCCTGCATGCACTTTTATAAAATAAAAACTGTTCTTTCTGCCTGCAAACTGTAGATTGCCCATAGCAACCAAAAATTGTCCCTTTATGTCAAAAGTGATTTTAGAGCAGCTAGAAAACAGCGATAATAAATCATAATCACTTGCAGAATTGAACGATAGCGATTTGTGGGGAAATTTGTCATAAAAAAATAAAAGTGACAGCGACAATTCTGCAACTGAGCAAATTTCAGTGATTTTGATTTAATTACATTATTGAATAATTTTTATTATAATTACATTATTATTTGTTATAATTATTTATAAATATTTATTATATTATAAGTTATGATTTTGTTTTTCAAACTTTATCATACCCGGGATGTGTACTAGACTCTTGTTTGGACAGATTTAAGTGAGTTATTCCTAAGAATTACAGGCCTACAATTTAAAATGCCAAATTTCCATGCAAAATAATTGTACCGCATTCAGCACCTAAAATCTGAAATAATCATACCGCCAGGGAGGTTAAAGGAACCTATTTAGAAAATAAAAATACAAACCTTTACAACCCCTTTAAAACTGATTTAGCCTTCTGTTTACAGGGCACTTTAGCAAACATTCATGGAAAATATGTTTATTTTTTGTACATACCTTTTTAAATGTCCAGAAAATTGACTGCACTCAGCAAAGAAAACAGTCCTTCTCCCCAAGAAGTAGCGAATCTAGAACACAAATAACAGGTGGCCATTTATTATTTTTGCTGTTACAAATATTTGCATAATTCCTAACTTAAGCAGTTCCATTTAGCAGAAAATGGGCAGTTATACAATAAATTAGATATATTACAAAATAAATGTGCAAGCTAGTACTCTGGGTAAAATTTATAAGGACCTAAACACATGGGCATTGTTTAATCTTACCTTGTAAGAATCTAAAGCTTAATAGGCATTATTTTCAGTAGGAATTTACAAAGCATTTAGGAAGCTTTGAGCAGTAATCTTGAAATATTTTAAGTTAAACTCCAGCCTTTTTTTTTTCTTACTTCCCCTCACCCAATCAAGGAAAAAAAAAAACATTGCAGATTATACTTACCCTCTTAACGCTCCATTATTGGCAGTCCGCGTCTGGCAGAGTCTGGTTCCTAATCGATCTGCTGAAGACATTCAAAGCTGTTCTAAGTACTCTGCACACTTCCTGTATTATCTCAAGAAGCCTGATCAGCCCTCCCTGTTCTTACCTTGGAAGTTAACACACAGATAGCTTCTTCTTCCCCCTCTCCAGTCACATGACAAGGCCTTGAGGCCTTCTGGAGATAATACAGGAAGCGTGCAGAGGACTCAGGACAGCTCTGAATTTTGTTCAGCAGAGCGATTAGGAACCAACAAGGTCCACCATGACATTGTCTCCACCTCTTGCAAATGGATGGATTTACCATGATTTATGATTCCATGCTTACCTAGACTCTTAGGCCTCTTACACACGACGAGTTTCTCAGCAAAAACCAGCAAGAAACTTGCTCGGAGATATTTTTTTGCCGAGGAAACCGGTCGTGTGTACATTTTCGTTGAGGAAACTGTTGAGAAACTCGACGAGCCAAAAAGAAAGCATGTTCTCTATTTCCTTGACGGGAATGGAGAAAATTGGCTTGTCGAGTTTCTCGACGGCATCACAAGGAACTCAACTAGCAGAACTATATGTTTCGCCCGTCGAGTTTCTCGGTCGTGTGTACAAGGCCTTATAATGTGGAGTCTAGAGTTCTGGTAAGCGCACAATTTTATCAATTACGGTGAAGGTGCACTCGTGAACAGTGAATGGTCATTCGTTTCCTCTTGGACACGTTTTTTAAGACTTTATTTCCATACGTTGCATTTATTTTTAATTCTCACATGGAAACACGTCATGGACTGCTGTTTGATATTTTACTTGTTTTTCACAATTTTTTGCTCAACTAGCGCAGCAATTCTGTTACGCAATTTGTTCTGTTGATTTATTGCGGGCAGCTTTTTTTCTTTTTTTCTTTCTTTGCATATTTCCTTTAATCATCTGCTCAGTAATTTCTTTATCAACTGAGTAAATGCAAATGAGCTCCACTGCAGTATAATATGTGAAAGTACTAATCTGTCAGACCCATGCCAATCTCTGACTACTGCATCCCCTGGTACGCAAAACTGGCAAATATAAGCATGCTGTCTAAATATAGAGGTAATCTGTATTCAGAAATGTCATGTCTGCTGTAACAATCAATGCCACTGAAGTGCTGCTGTGAGCTAATATCCTAATCAAAGCAATTATGATACATTTGATTACTGGCTTTACTTGGACCCTAACCCCCAGTTTATTCTCATAACCAAAATGAATACGTGCTTTGTCATGAGTATTTTCTACATATTATTTTTCAATTTTAATATAAAGACTTTAGTGGTTTTATTCACTTATGCAAACGATACCAACAAAATAAACTTGCTGTAATTAAAGTGAACCTGTGCTTTACCCATGTAGGGATAAGCAATATGTTGGTTTATTGCAAGCATGTCAGATTGGTGTTTTATGGGTTGCATGCAGCCCCCTAACTTTGTCTCTGGGGCCCTCAATGGTTTAAGGATACAAAAATATGCACCAGCTGTTCTCTATAATTATTTATATATATATATATATATATATATATATATATATATATATATATATATATATATATATACATATACACACACACACACACACATTTTAAAGCTTAACTTTTACTTAATTAGAATGTTCGCTCCAGAGCAAGACTTCACGCACACACACAGTCCATCACCATTCATGATAAAGTCTATTTTTTTTCTTCCAAGTCAGCTGGCAGCAAGCTCAATCTGGCATTTATTCATGAGCATGTGTGCTTTCAGAGTGTGATATCATGAATATTAATTATGTTTCAACTAAGGTATTACAGAAAATAAGAAAAAAGATATTTAATTGTTTATCACAAAATACAGGTGTTCATATCTTATTAAAGAAAGTGACAGCACAGTGGCTAAATGGTTAGCCACTGTGCTGTCACAGTGGTTAGCACTACCATCTAGCAGCACCAGGGCCGTTGGTTCAAATCCCAACCACTGCACTTCCTGTCTGGAATTTACATGTTCTCCCTGTTCCTGCATGGGTTTTCTACCACACTCCAAAGACATGCTGGTAGGTTAATTGGCTCCTGTCTAAATTGTTGTTGATGTAAATGTATAACATATATTTAAAGAGCTGTGTAAATTGTTGGTGCTATATAAGTACCTACAATAAAAAAGTCAAAGCTTTTTATTTTTAGTGTCCCCACTGGGAAGATTTTCCCTCTATATTTTTGTTGGCGACCATTGTCAATAGGACAGAAAGTGAGGAAACAATCATAATTTTGGGTCATTCTTTCATTTGGGTCACCGGTTCCAGTGACAAATGTCTAACAGGGACATTGCTGTACATTGTAAATGGTTTCCTTCCACCTTGTGTTGTGTTTACAGGACAGGAAGTGAAGGAATATGTCCCCAATTGGACACGGATGACAAAAAAAAAAAGCTTACACTGGTTTTAATCCCTGAACCCACAGGCCGTATGCCAGGTGACATTGTTCGGGTCAATAAAAGCTGGCTGACATTCAGCACGTGTGTGTGTGAGCTGGTCCAAATGAAGCCGGCCACTTGCTCGGCTTTTGTGGGACAAGCATGCTTGAAAACCAGCAGCCGACCGGCTTTTTAATTTTAGTTTTTGGTAAGAGTATTGAGGGATTACAACCCATTTCTGTGTCCCCACTGGGAAGATTCTCCCTCTCCATTTGTGTTGGCGACCATTGTCAATAGGACAGAAAGTGAGGAAACAATCATCATTTTGGGCCAATGGCCGAGAGTGCTGATCGGAGTGTTCTGGCGGGGGTATCCCCTTGTCAGAACACAACAGCTCAGTAGGGGAGATCGGTGTACAAAAATCCGTTCACACAGTGGTTCCGACCGGAGCTGACAGTGTATTTTCCATTAAACACAACGAAAAAACTCATAGTGTGTACCAGGCTTTATGCTTTCTATAGTAATTGCAAAGCAATGAAACATTTCGATACTTTAGATATACTTTAAATGGCTTTAGTGATTTAGGTTACCTTAATTAAAAAGTTAATACAGCTTTGTTTCTAACCTACCTATTTTTATTCCTACTTCTAAACTACCTAAAATGATATATTTATAGGTAAAATGTGAAATAGTTATAAAATAATATTCTCAAACTGTTACATTTGTTTAAAGATAAAATATAATTGAAAGCACTATTAGAATGTATGATAAAGAAGGGCTGTATAAGACTTAGCATTTTATCAGATTTAATAGCTGGCCTTGGGGGACATCTGAGTTACTGAGAAGATTTGGCAATCACTATTTGAAACCTGTAAAATCAGCATCAAACAGCACAAAAAAAAAAGGAATTTGAAATATTTTTTTTCAGGTAGTTCTTTGATAAAACTCAAAAAAATTAAAATAAGATTCACTCAAATTAACTATGGAAAAATATGCAGAAACGCAAACGGAGGCAAACACTTTTCTCAGCAGTAGATGAATTCATTGTGGTGTTTGCATATAACAGCAAACATGAAGAGACACCTGCTTTTTTACTAGCTGTTACTTTACTTTTTTCTATTTTACTTGTTTTTTTCTTTCCTGGTCAATATGTCTCGCTTGAATCAGAATTCCAAACAACATATTTAGGGCGTGGCCGGACTGGGCAAGAAGATGGACGCTTGAGTGCTGAGCTCCTGCCACCTCAGAGCAACTAGCCTCCATTAGCAGTATTCTGACACCCCACCGGTTATTGCCGTGATGGGAACTTCATCGAGGCACACCTCAACCTCTCGCTCCCGCTCCCCGAGGGCGCCGGCAGACTCTCAGGGACAAAATATACCGGACATGTTCCGGTCATCAAGGGGGAACATGGCGTCTTCCCGCCTCAACACGGCCCAGAACACGGCGCTTACCTCTCACAATGCCGCATCAGAGATCATACTTACGGCGCCTTCAGTCACCGCTTTCCCATCACCGGCAGACAGCCTACGATCTAACACTGATGTCCCGCTGCCTCAATTGAACATCCTGGACCTCCGAGCCATAGCAACGGACATCAAGGACACTCTCTCGGCGGCCATCGCAGACTTGCGAATTGATATTCGCTCCCTCACGGACAGGGTGGCGGTGACTGAGAAATCGCTGGAGGCTCACGACCAAGTGCTTACCAGAACCACCACCAAAGTTGATGATCACACCCTCCAGCTTCGAGATGTCAACAGGCACTTGGAGGACCTGGACAATCGTGGACGCCGCCGGAACCTGAGAATACGCGGCTTGCCTGAGGCGGTGGAAGGAGACCAGGTTCAACGCGAAGTGACCGACATCTTCAACGGCATCCTGGGCAGGCCTCCGCAAACCCCTATACCCATGGAAAGGATCCATCGTGCCCTGCGCCCTAAGGGCAAAGACACGGACCCACCCAGGGACGTGGTGTGCTGCCTGGTGGACTTCAGGCTTAAGGAGGACATTTTGCAGAGAGCCAGAAGCCAACGGCTCGTACATGAGGGGACCCCGATCCAGCTATACCAGGACCTGTCGGGGATCACTCTCCAACACCGCCGGGATCTGCGTCCACTGCTGGATGCCCTCAGAGCTCAAGACATCCGCTACAAGTGGAAGTATCCCTTCTGCCTGTCGGCTACGCATCGCGGCAAAACGGCCCTATTGAAAGTCCCAGAGGATCTCCCTCATTTTTGTGAGGCTATGGGCCTGCCCTTGATTTCAGTGCCGGACTGGTACGCCCCATATCGCAGGTCAGTGGGCAGATGGAGCAAACCAACGGAGGTCCCGATGGACACCCAAGCCACCCGATACCGCAGGCGCAGGTCTCAGTCAGACCAGAGGCACCCTCCCGGCTCTTATGATCCCAGAGAATCCCGTGGCTCCCCATCAGCCCCGGGTGCCCGGCGAGCAAGAAGGGACTATTAACGCCACGCAAGCAGGTACAATGTTGGAGACTGTGTCTGGTTAACTATCACTATTTTACT
Source organism: Rana temporaria (assembly GCF_905171775.1). NCBI lineage: Eukaryota > Metazoa > Chordata > Amphibia > Anura > Ranidae > Rana > Rana temporaria. The sequence goes on along the minus strand of NC_053493.1, from coordinate 119,800,604 downwards.
GTTTTATGACCGGACGGTCTAAGTTCCTGTTTTTTTTTTACAATGGTTTTGTCAAGCTTTATTTCGGGACTGTCCAGTGGATATGCCCCCTCAGAAGCCCAGCAGCAAAGGGTGGTTTCACAGTATAGTGGAGCGGCGACAGCCTTGTACTCCTCCCGCCTTTTCGCCAGCATGACGACGTAGAGACCGACGTGTCCAGCGTCACGGAGTCACGCGACCGCCGTCGCATACTACAATGCCCAAGATGCCAAGCGGGATCCCGTCACGAGTGCGCTCCAGACACGCCCAGGTATTCCCCAGTCTTGCCGCACTTCCTGCTCCGCCCGGAGGTTCACCGAGCAGTCGCCGGAGCGGCCGCTACATCCCCGAGACACCGGGACTCCCGAGACTACACCTCCTGGCACAACCGCATGTCATCACTGCCGCTTCTGCCCCCGAACCGGGCGGGCGTTCCTCCCCTCCCCGCTCACCAGCCCGGAACTGCCGATGCTTAACACAGGGACTCGCCTCCCCCCACCACGGTCCCCCCTACCTATATACCCCTCAGAGGGGTCTTTCCTTTTTTGGGAACTCGTTCCACACCAGCTGACTCTGGAGTGCAGTACAGTAAAGTGCAGAGACCCGTGTTACCTTGCCCTCCAGCTCCCGGTTACAACAGGGCGTCGCTCTGTCGGGCTCAGCGGGTCATCAGCTGCATCTTCTCGCTCACCAGGCTGCCATCCTGAAGCACTGAGCGCAGCGATAGTACCCCCGCACTTCTAATGGACTCATCGCAATAGGTAGTATACGCTGGGGACTCTGAGTATCCAGGCATACACTTCTACACTCTGAAACGGGGGGGGGGGGAAGTAAGATGATTACTATTGTTCAATGGCCTCCTCATATGGCCCGACTAGGGTTGGTCCACACCACACAGGACATTCTTTAATTCCATAATGTGTTTATTGTGTCTAGGGATTCTACACAGTTGTTTGTTTATACTTGATGGCGTTACTGAGGGGAGGGATGACTCCACAATATAGGCGTACGCGTTCCTCGTTACGGTCTGCAGTCTCTCGCCAGTAAGCGGACTGTCGGCCCTGCTTTTGGTCGCTCGAGCCCCTGGGGCTGAGGGGCGAGCTCTAGATATGGCCCAAAGGGCAGCCCCCGATAGGTGTGAAGGGCCCGGGAGGGTGGGCATAGCACGAGTGGGGGCTACTGGCCAATTACGACTTAGGGATTAAACCACCTCCTGTCAAAAAAAAAAAAAAGGCGTAGGGCGTGACCCCATAGACGGACGGGGCTTTGCTCCCGCGCGTTCTCGACATACCTTTTGGGATGGTTAGCACACCCCATAGAACAGACCGAATGGTTAACACACCTGCTCTGGGGTGGCATACAGTTACTCCCGCTTACTTTAGATAGTTGTTGCTATTGTTATATACTTCGAACTAGTTGCTCGGACCCCACCGATTGCCCAGGGCCGGGTCGACCCCCACACAGTGGTGGTCTGGTGTTCTGACACTCCGGCTGGAGTGGAGGAGCACGGTACACCCTGTACCTCACCGATTGGTTCTGTACAAAGTGGGTGACTGGACGTAGTCCTTTTCCCAATCGGTTACATTGCCTGTTAGGCCTGTAGGGCGCAGGCACCTATAGACCCCTCAACTCTTCCCCCCCCCCCCCTTCCTCCCCCCCCCCCCCCCCCCTTTTTTTTTTTTTTTTTTTTTTTATCTCTTCACAGCTCTAAGCAATGCCGGGCACACATACTGACTTACGGCCGGGCCAGGGTGGGGCACAGCCCCTGGAACACCTTAAACTGTACTCACTTAACGCTCGCGGACTCAACACCCCCGAAAAGCGCTCCCGAATTCTAGATCTGCTTAGAAAAGAGAGACCGCAGATCGCTTTAATACAAGAGACCCATTTCAGGTCCGACAGCATCCCTAAATTACAGGACCGCAACTACCCAACAGCTTACCACGCCTCAAACGACGTTGCAAAGTCAAAAGGGGTCTCCATTCTACTATCCAGACAATGCCCCTTACAAGTTACAGAAGTTCAGCGGGACCCACTGGGTAGATTTCTTTTCATTAAGGGTACCATACACGACTTACCATACACAATCGCAAATATTTATGCTCCTAACTCACAACAGGTCTCCTTCTTCCGCTCGGTTCTGTATCAATTGACTGCCTTCCAATCTGGCACGCTAGTCGTTGGGGGCGACTTTAATGTACCTCTGACACCCGCGCTTGACACATCTAACGGCTCCTCCTGCCTGTCATACAGGGCGTTGCGAGCAATAAAAACACAACTGGCGACGCTCACATTGCATGACGCCTGGCGCACACTCCATCCGAATGTCAAGGATTTCACATACTTTTCCTCCTTGCATAATAAGTACTCGCGTTTGGACTACTTCTTTATCTCACAGAACGATCTCACCTCCCTAGCGTCCACTACTATTGGGCCCATGCTGCTGTCTGATCATCACCCGATCTCAGTAACTCTGACGATCCCTTCCTACCGCACTAGATCAAGGATATGGAGACTGGATGACTCCCTGTTGCTCGACCCGGACAACTCCAGACAGGCCTCTGAAACCCTAGCACATTACTTCAGGGAAAATGGGGCGGGGGAAACTTCACAAACCACGATCTGGGCGGCACACAAGTGCGTAATCCGAGGGGTTTTTATCGCGCTGCTCGCCAAACGCAATAAGTTACGGAAAACACACATACTTGCACTAACTGACCGAATTGCGCGACTTGAAAGCGCCCACAAACGCACGTTGGCGACAAACACGCACACTGAACTGCTAGCGGCCAGGGAAGAACTCCTGGAGGAAATCCAGAAGTCTCTGAAACGTAGATACGCCCTGACTAATAAACTCTTCTACCAGTTCGGGAACAAGGCAGGGAAGCTCTTAGCGTCGGCCCTCCAGAAAAAAAGAGCAGCCCATAGAATACACTCTATATCATCCGCGTCAGGGACCACGGTCACGAACTCGGACGACATCGCGGCCCAATTCATGCAATACTTTTCTAAACTCTACAACCTGCCCGCACAACCGACCCCTACCCTTGCAGCTACCCGTCGTACGCTTATTGACCAATTCCTAACGGAGTACGGACCCGTCATTGACCCACTGGACGACCAGTCACAACTGGACGCCCCCATTACGATGGAGGAAGCCCAGAGCGCCCTAAAACAAATGAAAGCTGGGAAAAGCCCAGGCCCAGACGGCCTACCGGTTTGTTACTACAAGACTTTTGCCGACGTACTTCTCCCACACTTTCTGACTGTATTTAACGACCTCCCGACCTCCACTCAGCACGCAAAAGACCTACTTAATGCACACATCTCCCTAATCCCCAAACCGGGCAAAGATGCCTCCATAGTATCGAGCTACCGGCCAATCTCGCTGCTCAATGTCGACGTGAAACTTTACGCCAAAATCCTAGCGAACCGCCTGCTCCCACTCCTCCCTACCATCATCTCTCTAGACCAGGTAGGTTTTGTCCCTGGAAGGGAAGCCAGGGACAACACCATAAAGGCGCTTAATATACATCACTGGTTGAAGTCCTCCAGGGGGAGGGGATTCCTCCTCTCGTTGGACGCGGAGAAGGCGTTTGACAGAGTGGCCTGGGACTACATGGAGGCGGTGCTTAGAAGACTGGGTCTCCCGCCCCGCCTTATCCAGATGATTATGGCACTGTACTCTGCACCGACGGCTTGTGTCAGAGTGAATGGCCGGCTGTCAGACGCCTTCTCCCTCACAAATGGCACGCGACAGGGATGCCCCTTATCCCCAATAATTTTTGTACTCACAATGGAACCACTGCTGCGTAGACTGCGGGATAACCCAACGATTAGGGGAATTGAGGTTGGCGGTAAATGTTGCAAAGTAGCGGCGTACGCAGATGATGTGCTCTTATTCCTGTCCGACCCTATCACGACCATCCCCAATCTGTTACTCGACTTCCAGAAATTCAAACTCCTCTCCAACCTCCAAATAAATTTCGACAAGTCTTTGGCTCTAAATGTGTCCCTCCCAGATTCCTTGGTCTCACACTGCAAGCGATCCTTCCCATTTAGATGGGAGACACGTAGTATTACCTACCTGGGTATCAAAATACCTCCCGACTTAAAGGACCTTTTTGCCCTTAACTTTCTTCCTGCTCTACAGGCTATCAAGGAGGACTTGCAGTGTTGGACCAAGGGGCATATCTCTTGGTTTGGGAGAGCGGCGGTGCTTAAAATGAATGTCCTGCCTAGAATCCTGTACCTGCTGCAGGCCATACCAATTGCTCTACCACAGTCGTTCCTTACTGCTGTCAAACAGTGCTGCAGGGTTTTCCTCTGGGCCGGCCGCCCCCCTCGTTTAAGCTGGGATAAACTGATAGTGCCAAAACTAAAAGGAGGGCTGGGACTACCTGACATTACCCTTTACCACAGGGCGTGCCAGTTGGCGAGGGTGGTGGACTGGCACCTCCATGCCGGTAGCAAGGACTGGGTGGCAGTGGAGAATGAACTTTTATCATTTCCCATCGCCCATCTCCCATGGATTGAGGCACACTCAGTCCCTAAACCATGCATGGAACACCCCCTAATAGGACCCACGCTCAGGAATTTTAGAACGGTATGCCGTAAATCTGGTCTGTCACCGACACCCGGGCCGATGACTCCCCTGATTCTTAACCCAGACTTCCCTCCCAGCATTGCAGCCAGCGACCCCACGGCAACCCCCGACCCCACTCAGGCGCGCGCCAGTCACTTCTTTCGAAATGGAACCCTACTCTCCCAGACCGAAATGACCGCCGCGCTCCCACAGTTGACTATACCATTCTTTAAATTTCTCCAAATAAGACATTTCCTGGGAGGTGCACGGACGCCCATGACATGGTCCCGGGACTTAGCCCCGATAGAACAGATATGTGCCACAAACCGGCCACAACGCCATTTAATCTCCACGCTATACTCTCTACTACTGTCTAAGGTGCCTCCCACTGACCAATTCCAATCCTCATGGAACTCAGACCTATCCCTTGACCTGTCAGACGAAGACTGGGACCGCATTTGGGAACATACCCACAAGGGATCAGTCAATGTGTCGGCCCAGGAGAATAGATACAAACTATGCACACGCTGGTACCGCACCCCGGAAAAATTACATAAAATTTTCCCTGCAGTTCCCGCAGCGTGCTGGCGGTGTGGTAAAGACACGGGCTCGCTCCTCCACATATGGTGGGATTGCCCGGTGATAGTGCCGTTTTGGAAGGCGGTCCACGAGAGTATCATACAGATCACTACATACTATTTAGAGTTTGCACCGGCACAATACCTATTGCACCACACAGTCATACCTCGGAAGCACTACCGTAAGTCCCTAACACTACACCTGGTCAATGCAGCCACACAGTGTGTCCCCTTGAGATGGAAATCCACATCTGCCCCCACCCTTCAGGACTGGCACCTTCGGGTGCAGAAAATAGACGACATGGAACAACTCATCCATCGTGCCAAGGACACACATGACAAATACCGAGAAACATGGGCATGTTGGACGCACTATAGGGAATCCGGTACCCTGGTGGACCCACCATCCCCTGCAGACGCATCCACGAATCCGCCTTTGGGACAGTGAAATCTCTGTCCCACAGCTAGATGGTCTCCTGTCTCCCGGCTTGAGGTTCCGGCCACTACCTCTCCTTTCTTCCCCTTTTTTTTTTTTTTTTTTTTTTTTTTTTTTTTTTTTTTTTTTTTTTTCTCTTCTTCCTCTCCTCCCCTATCTCGTTCCCCCCCCCGCTCCCCTTACCCCCTGCCCAAATCACTCACTACTGGTGTCCTGCTTCGGGGGCCCGCTTGTTTTCAGGATATTATGGTATCGTTTCCATACTGTTCTTTTGTTCATTGTATGTATTCATGATTGACACAGTCTGACCTTACTTATCTGTACCTTTTCCTGTACCTCACGTGCTGGACTACTGGTTGCATCCAGTAAGAGCAATAGTTGTATATCTTGCTGAATCCTCAATAAAAATGTTTTAAAAAAAAAAAAAAAAAAACATATTTAGTAAACACTGCAATGCTGCTGCAAAAATTTAAGGAAAACTTTGCTTTTCATATAAATTGTATTCATATTTGGGTAGAGCTTAGATACCAGTCCTTACTGTTGTAGACTCTCTAGTCAGTGATTATAGTCTCCAAGAAGTCCTGTTTATCTGCAAGATACCGGAGAAGAATAAAGACTTCATTCTCCACAAGGTGCTGGATGCAGAAGGGCATAAAAAGATGGACATACATATAACTTGGCTCTGAGAAGTCCTCAACATATGGACACTGCTCTTCTTTATCTATTACCCCATGATGTTAATGGGGAGTATGATATGGAGGGTGGGGGGATATTTAAAATTATTTCATTTTTTTTACTGAGTTTTCCTATTAGTATAGTAGAAAACATTGATTTAAAATAGTACACATAAATGTCTGCACACCAAGGCAGCTGGCTCCCAGTTTAGATAATGTTATTCTATGAGATTTGTATATACAGTATGAGCTCTGGAATATAATTAATGTATCTGTAATATAATTAACTTGATTAACACCTACTCTTTTATTCACGTTTTAAGGTGATAAGTAATACACCAACATGGTAATAAACAATGAAAATTTAAAAACAAATTAATGAGAAAAAAAAAAACTATAGCGAGTACTTGCACACGGCAATGATGTATGAACATCAGATATTCCTGGCAGAAAAAACACAGAAATGGGATGTATAGCACTTGTGCATATTCATACATAGCTGTATGTGCACATAAAAATCCTTCTAGCTTTTTTAAAGCAAGGGAAGGTGGCGTATGCACGTAATTGCATGTATACTTGCATACATGCATACAAATACTGACGGGCAACACAGATTTTTTTTATGTTTCTTTTTACTCATATAATTGCAGAACACGTTTATATGCCTGTGGGCACAGGCCCATTAAAACAATGGGTTGTATTTAGATCAGTAAAGAGTAAATGCCTAAGGCTGGCCAAACATTATAAAAAATTTCTTGTACAATTTTCATTTCGATATACCAAAACCATATAATGTGAGGTCAAACATAAACACTTTCAATTTGTATGCAATCAAGAAGGGACATGCACTACATAGTTGAAGGTAAATCTAAAGGAAATTGAATAAAAAAATTGTATAATGTATGGCCAGACTAAAAATATGGCATTTTAAGGGGTTTTTAGGTGTCCCGAGTGCAAGAGGCCTTAGATGCAATAGGTAAGATTTACTAAAACTGGAGCGCATATAATCTGGTGCAGCTGTGCATGGTAGCCATTCAGCTTCTATCTTTGGCTTGGTTAATTAGGCCTTGACAAAAAAAAAATTGGAAGCTAATTGGTATTTGTGCAGATCTGCACCATATTTTGCGCTTTCCAGTTTTAGTAAATCAAGTCCAATATGACTCTGTTTGTGCTCTATTTGGCGACATTACTGAAAAAAAAACTGTGAAGATACAGCAACTTCTGCACAGCCCCCTTCTTGTTGCGGCATTTCACAGCACTTGGGGGCTAGAGACCATTTGCAGTATAATTTGCAATACCTGTGTTTGTAAACCACCACAAATCAGGCTATGATTTAACAGTTTAATACAAAATGACTGCAATCAAAGCTGTTTATTTATTTTTTTTAAGATGGGTAATAATAGTAAGTCATCTTGTATTCTGAGGCCTCGTACACACGACCGAGAAACTCGACGGGCGAAACACATCGTTTTGCCTCTTCGAGTTCCTTGTGAAGCCGTCGAGAAACTCAACAAGCCAATTTTCTCCATTCCTGTCAAGGAAATAGAGAACATGCTCTCTTTTTGGCTCGTCGAGTTTCTCAACAGTTTCCTCAACGAAAATGTACACACGACCGGTTTCCTCAGCAAAAAAAATATCTCCCAGCAAGTTTCTTGCTGGTTTTTGCCGAGAAACTCGGTCGTGTGTACGAGGCCTCAGAAATCAACGAAATCTTGTGTATTCTAAGATATTCTCCCTTACTTCCTTTACCAGCAAAAAAGACTAGGAAAGGAGGAGAAATCAGACCAATAAGACAACAATTAGATCCAATAAAAAGAACAATAAAAATGTAGCAGATATTCCTCCCCTACTTTAGGCAAAACAGCTAAAAATGTTTTTGTCTTGAGTTCCACTTTAATAATAATATTTTATTCTTATACAGGTACTCCTCGCTTAACAACCAGGTTTAGTTCCAACGACCAGGCCGTTAAACAATTTGGTTGTTAAAACGAGAAATCATAAGTAATCAATATTTTAAGCATTCTTAACTACTGTATTGTATTGTGATAAAAAGGTCTAATCACTAAACTCCAGCTCAATAACATTGTTTTAATTTGCATAAGTACAGAACAAAAACGAAAATTCTGTACTTTACAATACAATAATGTATATACGCAACGTTAGATTGGGGAGAGCCGGGCGTAAGTCCGAGGAGTCGGTAAACGGGTAAGTCGTTAAACGAGGAGTATCTGTACAGTGGTTATGAAGGTAGCTTCACCGGAGCAGTCAAGCTCGCAATATCATTTTAATACTTGGGATACATAAAATTTGACTTATCCAAGGTTATGCAGGCGGTTACAGAAGGATTGGGCCCTACTGTCCAGCAAGGTTACCCTTGCCATTGATTTATAGACAATACGGTATTAATGCAATTTCTGACATTGCCCGGCAGACTTTTTATTCTGTAAAATGTTAAAGTATGTTGAAGAATATTTTCTAACTAATGGAAATGTACAGTTTTTTACTATAAATACACAGTATCAGAGCCTGGAATTTTTGGACATACCAAATAGGGTCGTCACAAAGCGGCAAAGTGCTTCTCACCTAATTCTCCTTTAACCTTGTTTTATGTAATTTTGCAAGGCTTAAATTAATTTGTACGACACTTATGCATTTATTTGTTTAATAAATATTTGTCTGAAATTTGTAGCAACTGCAATTTGGTAGCACAGAGCCTAGATTATGTACATATAGATATATTTCAGGGGCCTGGAGAATGTCAGTACAATACTTTATCAAATGAGAAGAGCAACCAATCTGTTAGGCATTTAACAGAGTGTAGGTGCCCCTTTCCTTGGCCTGGAGTGGATTTGTTCGTAAAAGGTGGGTGACATTGTGTTTTTGGAGTAGTATGTCGTGAGTGATGGAGGAAGAGAGGAGGTACAGAGAGTGCTCTGGGTTAGCACGCTTTCTCCTATGAAGGAAAAGATTGGAGAGCGAGGCTCTGCAGTTCAGATAGATTAGGAAGCAGTAAAATGCAATAGTTGGGAATCTGTTTTATTTGGACTATGTGAATACAGTGACCTTCTTTCTTTTGCATTGCCTGCACCAGGAAGAGAAATATTTGCACCATGAAGGTAAATGTGTTTGTTGAAAATGTTCTGATAAAATCTTGTTGTGTCATTCCTATATTTTTGGAAATGTACAATTTACTAGAGAAGTTCAGTAAATGACTATAAAGTGAATTGGCACTCTCTATACTGAAACTCCACCTAGGTCGTAGCTGATCGATATAATAATATTTAATTTGAAGATTTAAAGCTGAATTCCAGGAATCAGCCAGCTTGTAAAATGTACTGGCATGCTATGACGCAAGTCCAATGAGGTGCATGCCACTCCATGGATTGCTTATTTCATTTTCATCTGACAGTTTTATGGATCTTCGGAAGGACAGCTATCGCTACACTCTTGAGCTCTGACAGGTGAGACGCTGTCTTCTCACACACAGCAGCTCTGTTCTCTTATCCTATCAGTAAGTCCATTGACAGTACATTCGCATCATGTACTGTAATTGTGCTGTCCCCCGTCTACATTGTAAAGTGCTGCGTAAACTGTTGGCGCTACATAAATTGCATATAATAATAATAATAATAATAATTTACATTTAGCACACCTTATAGGAGGTCAGTTTGATTGTTGTTGTATAGGGATCATAAGAGGCCGATACCAAGTCAAATCTAGATACTTACTTGCTTGCAGTTAAACAAATACAGTATATACATTTAATAGTTGATTACCTAATTTCATTAATTTGCAATAAAAACATGGATAGTGTTTAACTCTTTACTACTTCCCCCCCCCCCCCCCCCAAAAAAGAAAAGATATGCTTTTCGGTGAGCTTGAGGGCTTTTTCACACTTGCGGCTGTCCTTGCCATCCCTCTGAAAAGTGATGCGCAGTGGGTGGCTAGTCAAAAGGTAGTTAATATGTTTCAGGGCATTGACTCAGTAGTCAGGATCAGGTTTACTTCTCCAGAACTAATCTATGATATATAAGTTAGGAAATAAGGAGTCTCATTACAGCCTATTATACACTTTTTATTTTTTTTGCTTTGTAAAGGTTTTTTTTTTTTTAAACGTGTGTTGCTAAGGGTACATGTAAATTCTTTTGCAAGTCATACAGCAGGCTCCAATGACTCACACTGAGCTTTATTTATCTGATTCAGAAAGTTTCTCAGTCTGTTGCTTCATGGCAGCCAATTATATTCAAAGATCCACTTCAAAATGATAATTTGAAAATAAGCTTTGAATGCGATTAATTATTAAGGACGTCCTAGACATTTTGTCTCTCAGAAACCATAAAATAGTGCTAACTAGCTTCTGTATTTCCAGTACAATAATATCATAATGCCTATGCCTACAAGCCATTTTGTAAATCAAAACATCTTTATAAAACATTGATAGGTTATCTCAAAGAAAATATCTGTATAGAATTTTTTAGATGATTAAAGGGGTTGTAAACCCTCAAGATTTTTAACACAATGCATAGGCATTGAGGTGAATGTCAATCAAATCCAGTGACACGGGAGCCAGGGGGTGGGGCCGAGTCCTGCTGTCTGTGTCAATGGATGCAGCAGCAGGACTCGGGAGAGCGCCCTTACGGGTGCCCCCTTGGAAATCGGCTCTCCATGGGGGCACTCTTGAAGAAGAAAAGCGAGGAGCGCTGCTGAGGGACCCAGAAGGGAAGGAGCATGCCCACGCTGGGCAAAACCAATGCACAGAGAAGGTAAGTGTGACATGTTTGTTATAAATAAAAAAAAAACCTTTACAACCCCTTTAAGGCTACATTCACATTGGGTGGGGGTCCATCCTTTGTTCTACTTGACCCTCCCTTCTAGATTGTAAGCTCTAACGAGCAGGGCCCTCTGATCCCTCCTGTATTGAATTGTATTGTGACTGTACTGTCTTTCCTGATGTAAAGCGATGCGCAAACTGTTGGCGCTATATAAATCCTGTATAATAATAATAATAATTAGTGGTAAAGTGCTGCTAGTTTAAAAACGCGCTTTTAACCCCCCACTAGCGGCCGAAGAAGGGGTTAAAAGTGCCCGTGTTGCACCACTGCTGAAGTACTTTGCTTTGGCAGCGCTGCCCATTTACTTCAATGGGCAGGGCGTTTTGGGAGAGGTGTATACCCCGCTCGTTCCCAAACCGCCCCAGAGATGCAGCTAGCAGGACCTACTTTCCCGTCCCGCAAGCGCACTGCCCATCACTAAAACGCCTGAAAAGCACCTCAGTGTGAAAGGGGTCTAAATGATAAAGATCCCCATGCAAAAAAAATTGTATGGCACTGCCTGTCCAGTGAGAGAAAGCAACTTTTGCTTGCTTTACCTATCATTGTCAATTAGTTTGCTATGAATGACTGAATAAAGCCACCCTTCCTCCCGTAACTTTATTACCTGATTACATTACAGCAGCCTTTTTCAACCGGGGTGCCCAGGCACCCTGGGATGCCTTGAGGTTTCTTTAGGGGTGCCTTCTCAAAATGCCTAAAAATTGCCCAAAAATGTATACAAGCCAGAAGGTGGATCAAGCCTGCCTTTTAGTTACACCAAGCCATAGGTTTTTATTGTGCACCATTTCAACCTTCCAGCCACCAGCGTCTTAACAACCAAGAATGTCATCAGTGTTGATAAAGAAGGGTGTTGATCACCTGTAAAGCATCCTTGTTTGACCCTCACCTGCCACTCTCCGTCAACACTGAGGCCACATTAGTTGAGTGATGGCAAGAAACTGAGGGAGAGGAGAAACACTGGAATACTAGTCAGTACCAGTGTGCAAAAGTGTATTTGCTTTGGAAGAATAAATCACCTCTAATGTTGGGTGTCCCATGTGTTGATGCTACTGCATTATGTAAAACTATTAGAAACGTTTTTTTATATTTTAGAATTGGGTGCCTTGAGATTGTCCATAATTTTAAAGAGCGCCTGGACTGAAAATAGTTGACAAACACTGCATTACATTATGCAGTGCAAGCTTCCAGTGCAGTGAAGATGAGATGATATGAACAAGGAGAGAGAGTGAAGGGCGCCCCAATCTAATTACTAGTTATATGGCTATAGTACCCCCACAGAATGGCTACCTGTGCCGCCACACAATTCTGGGATTCTATGTCCTGGATATACTGTAGTTTATTTAAAAAAATCCAAAACAAATATATAGGTGTCTCGATTCACCAATGCAGTATATACATTTGCTCATCTTATGTTTGCCTGTTTTGCATGCTGACTTTATTCATTTGAACCAGACTTCCATAAGTCAAATTTTTGTGCACAAAAAATATTTTTTTGCAAATTAGTGCACGCTAAGCGTACATAACATTGTGGCTGATTCAAAAGTTTCACTTTTTACAGTGGATGTTTAAGTCTGAAATTTAGACAGTTCAATTTATCCAGCTGAAAGCAGATGACATTTAGCTGATGACAAGATAGATGGAGCGTGTTATGGAAGTTTACCAAGAGTTTAGCCTGGATCCTTGCTAAGTTGCATCTGTTTTCACACAACTTCCCTATTAAATTCACATAAATGTAACAATTGTAACTCGCATTTCCATTTTACGGAGTGTTATATTAGATGTAGTCCAAACTGAACAAAGTGGTCTAAGCAGCGTGGAATTATGTCATAATATAAGCAAAATATAAAACTTACAAAAAAAAATTGTTTCAAAAAGAAAAATTTTACTTTTATATATTTGTAGTCATTGGTCTTCTGCTTTGTATTCACTTTTGAATTATTTACTTAATTTGGTAGATAATATATACCCTGCATGACGCCATGAATCCAACAATTTCAACAAGCACATAATGGAGTTTGCACGGTAAAATGTTGCGTTCAAACTATATTGCCAAATCTTTACATCATATAGGAGCACATAAAAACATTTTTGATTTCATTCATAATTAAGTACATTAAACAAAATAGTGGATGATCGCAGTCCAGTAAAAAGATTATTTTATTGATATACATCTATAAAACTGGTACAACAGGAGCGGTGAGATATCTAACACATTTCACACTAATAAGCACTTAATCAAAGATTGTTACTCTTTGATTAAGCTATTATTAGCGTGAAATGTGATAGAAATCTTAAGAAGGCCGTAGATGATTAACTTTTTATTGTTCAGCCAGCAGACTGAAGGAAAAAAACAAATGGATTTCTCCATCCACACAATTGAAGTGAATGGGGAATCCCCCCTACCATGACTATGGGGTTGATTTACTAAAGGCAAATAAACTGTGCACTTCGCAAGTGCAGTTGCACTCATTTTCCTTACTAAATATAATGTGGTAACGTCTCACTTTGTAAAGAATATCAAAACAGGTGCAAGAAAAATAAAAAAAAGATTGGATGATGGAAATTAGAACTTTACCACATTTACTAAGAACTGGAGAAAATAAGTGCAACTACATTTACAAAGTGGTATGTTTGCTTTTAGTAAATTCACTCCATTGTATTCTGACAGCTGAGCTCTCCAATGTCAGAATACGCTTATCAATGGCTAAAGTTGGTTGGCTGCAGCCACTAATCGTCAGTTTTCCAACATTCCCATTCGACAGAGGTCGATCTAACAATCGACTTCTGTCGACCAGGAACGGCACGTGGTCCCTGCTGATCCGGATGAATTTTGATCCAGCTTTGGTCAGCTTAACTACTCCTGTTTTACCAGATTTATAAATGTACATCAGTGAAGGAAACTTTTCCCTGGAGTGTGATCCACTATGTTGTTTTATGGACTTACATTGATGAGCTAGATGTGCACCAAGTAGTATTGTGGGCAAGCATGGACCAGCCTGGAGTGGTGGTATACAGTATGTGTTTCGATCGTGTAAATTAAACAGTTTTTTTTTTGTACTCATTTGGGACTTTTCAATTTAGGGCTAGACCAGTGTTTCTCAATTCCAGTCCTCAGGCCCCCCCAACAGGTCAGGTTTTCAGTAGGGTTGTCCCGATACCGATACTAGTATCGGTATCGGGACCGATTCCGAGTATTTGCGGGAGTACTCGTACTCGCGCAAATACCCCCGATACCCGATTTCCCCCCAGCCCCCCCCCCCCCCCGCGGCCGCGACGCCGCATCCCGCCGCCGTTCGCCGCATCCCCGCTGCCGCCGACTGTGTAATACGCGGCGGGAACATTACAGCTTTGAATAGCTGTAATGATTTGCATCGCGCATAGACACTCCCCCTTGCTCGGGTGAACTGTCCAATCCCGAGCAAGGGGGAGTGTCTATACGCAGCGCGAATCATTACAGCTTTAGCTGTTATGTTCCCGCGCGTATTACCAGTCGGCGCTCGGTGGCAGCGGGATACAGGTAAGGGGGACATCGCTGGATATGGGGGAGACAATGGCTGGCTATGGGGGAGACGATAGCTGCATGGGGGGACAATGTCTGCATATGGGGGGGACAATGTCTGCATATGGGGGAGACGATAGCTGCATGGGGGGACAATGTCCGCATATGGGGGGGACAATGTCTGCATATGGGGGGGACAATGTCTGCATATGGGGGAGACGATAGCTGCATGGGGGGACAATGTCTGCATATGGGGGAGATGATAGCTGCATGGGGGGACAATGTCTGCATATGGGGGAGACGATAGCTGCATGGGGGGACAATGTCTGCATATGGGGGAGACGATAGCTGCATGGGGGGACAATGTCTGCATATGGGGGAGACAATGGCTGCATATGGGGGACAATGGCTGTATATGGGGGGGACAATGGCTGTATATGGGGGGGACAATGGCTGGATATGGGGGACAATGGCTGTATATGGGGGACAATGGCTGTATATGGGGGGGACAATGGCTGTATATGGGGGGGACAATGGCTGGATATGGGAGACAATGGCTGGATATGGGGGAGACAATGGCTGCATATGGGGGACAATGGCTGTATATGGGGGGGACAATGGCTGTATATGGGAGACAATGGCTGGATATGGGGGAGACAATGGCTGCATATGGGGAACATGGCTGTATATGGGGGGGACAATGGCTGTATATGGGGGGGACAATGGCTGTATATGGGGGACAATGGCTGGATATGGGGGACAATGGCTGGATATGGGGGACATGGCTGGATATGGGGGAGAAAATGGCTGCATATGGGGGGACATGGCTGCATATATGTGGGGGGACAATGGCTGTATATGGGGGGGACAATGGCTGGATATGGGGGAGACAATGGCTGCATTTGGGGACACATTTAAAAAAAAGTATCGGTATTCGGTATCGGCGACTACTTGAAAAACAGTATCGGTACTCGTACTCAGTCCTAAAAAAGTGGTATCGGGACAACCCTAGCAGGATTTCCCTCAGATGAAAAGGCTGTGGTGATTACTAAGGCAGTGAAACTGATCAAATCACCTGTTCAAAATAATGGAAATCCTGAAAACCTGACCTGTTGGGGGGGCCTGAGGACTGGTATTGAGAAACACTGGGCTAGACCAATGAGCAGGTCAAAATAAATGCAGAACATCATAATACAATGTAATGAAAATATTTTTACATACATGCTGCCTCATTAAAATAACATTTGTAGTACTAAAACCTGAGTGACTTTTAAAATGTAAATTCCACTTAACACCACTGTATAGAAATGGAAGAGCAACGATACTGGATTAAACTGATACATATTTTGCCCATAGCAACTACATTCTTCCTTTACATTCTAGCTTGCCCTGTAAAAATGAAATACTCAGGCCTCGTACACACGGCCGAGGAACTCGACGTGCCAAACACGTCGAGTTCCTCGGCGAGTTCAGCCCTGAAGCCGCCGAGGAGCTCGGCGGGCCGAGTTCTCCCATAGAACAACGAGAAAATAGAGAACATGTTCTCTATTTTCTCGACGAGTTCCTCGGCGGCTCCATCGGGCCGAAAGTGTACACACGACAGAGTTTCTCGGCAGAATCCGGCTCTGACCGAGTTTCTCGCTGAATTATGCCGAGAAACTCTGTCGCGTGTACGAGGCCTCAGGCTGTCTGTTTTTTTTAGGTCACACATATGCCTCGTACACACTGACTTTTTACATTGGAAATTCCGACTGTGTGTATGCCCCATCGGAGTAATTCCATTGGAGTTTACATAGAGAACATGTTCTCTTTTCCTTCGATGGAATTCCATTGTTTCCGTCGGAATTCCGATGTGAATTTGGTCGGACAAAGGTCCTATTGTGTGTACAGGGCATAACAGTTCAACTTTAAGCCAGTTTTATGAATGAGGTTAAATGTGTCTAAATTGCATAATAATCAGTGTTATTGGGCCTGTTTGTAAAACTGTAAAATGTCTACAGTCTGGATGACAAGGAATTCCTTTAAAGCAGTGGTTCTCAACCTGGGGGTCGGGACCCCCTTGGGGGTCAAATGATGATTTGCCAGGGGTCACAGAATCCTGTGCTGTTCATGAAGCCTGCACCACTCTCCCAGCCTTTTTGTGGCCGCCCAGCTGGGCTATTCCTGGAGCCCGCTGCCATGCATTAAGTTCACGGCATGGCTGGGAGGCAGAGACTAGAGGTCAGCTGACTGGTGAGGAATGTGAAGTGGGAGGGACTGGAGGAGACCCTATCTCCTGATTTCGGCATAGGTGTCACAAAGTCAGAGACACAGTGAGTAACACTATCTGTGTATATAGTTGCCATTAAAAGTCCCCACTACAGTTCTCAGATCAGCAGATGACCTTGATCAAGAGAACCTAAGTTGGCTGATCAGAATTCCCCCCAACATCGCCACTGATCCCAACTCCCCGCCAACACTGCAACTCATCCCATTCCCCAACCCTCCCACACCAGTAAAAATATAGAATACATGGAAGGGAGATGAAAAGAGGGGGAGTAACAAAGAAAAAAAGAGATAAAAAATACAAGAAAGAAGGCAAAAGAGAGGGATGGGGGGGGGAGCAAGAAATTAGAATAGAGAGAGATAAAAGGGAAAGAAAGGAGAACAAAGAGAAAGAGTGGTCCATCCTAAAATGTACCATAAGGGGTTTAAATAATGTACGAGTGAAAGGGACTCAGGGAACCCTAAATGCCCGTGTCATGTTTATAGAAAAATAATTGTACTGTGAGGGGTCCCCACAACTTGGGACATTTTTATCGAGGGGTCACAGCACTAGTAAGGCTGAGAACCACTGCTTTAAAGTGTATCTAAACCCAAGAACAAAATATAATATATTGCCATTTAGCAGTCCTGTGTTTTACTTTTTTTCACCTGGTGATCCTGCACAGGCAATAATAACAGTTATCTACTTGGAATACATAGCACCTACCTCCTATGTTATGGAGATGAGGAGTGGGGGCAGTGCTCCATGGTCCTATACATTTACTTTCCTTTGGGTGAATACGCTTACTCACTGTACTTACTGTATCTATCTTCTCCTTATCCAGAGAAGAATCTGTAGATCCCAGCGAGAACTGACAACTAATGAAGCTTGTTTGTGGAACAATCAATTGGCATTGTTTGACACTAAGGCCAGCAATACACTGTTCGAATCTTCGACGGTTCAGCAGGAACTGGCTGAGATTCAAATTGTTAATGGGCAGGCTGAATGTAGCAAGTTAATCGATCATTCAGCTTGGGTACAACCAGCCTGCCAGCCTGTCTTCTTCTGGTGGGGACAGCTTGCCCGCCCCTGCCCTGACAGGGCATCTATCTTCACCCGGTCTTTCTTCTGGGTTTGTGGGCTCCACCCATTTGAATGGCCAGGCCATGATGACATCACTTTCATGCATGCGTCCCTTCAGAGCACAGTGTGCATGCGCCGGTGAAGTCAATGGCTAAAAAAATAGTGAATACCTCCTAAACAGTTCACATTTAGGAGATATTCCTTGTTCCTACAAGTGAGCTTTATTATAAGCTTACTTGTAGGTACAAGTCAACAAGTAGTGTTTACTATCGCTTTAACAATCAATTTCTTGCTAAGAATACAGATTGCAGACATTAGCTCTTCTGTTGAACCTACAGTATCTAATATAAGGAACCATATGGGTTTGTTTATAATTAATGAGACTGATTACTGGTCACCAGTCAGCTTATGGCAGTTTTATTTTTACTAGAATGATAAGGACACAGTGTAAAATATATAAAAAATACTTTAGTCTTCATATGCATCAGGTAACCTGAACTTATGCTGGGTATACACGTTCAACCAGCGGGAGATGGTTGTTCGTTTCCTAAGAACTTCTACAAAACCCTTTAGCTCAAAAATGTATATTAGTATCAGACTATATTCTGCCTGCACCTGCTTGCCAAAAATACTTCTCTCTGCATACTAATTATTAGAAAAGCAGCTAAAAACTAAAGCCAAAAAGCACCACATTATGCAGAAAATAATTGAATTAACATAAACTTAGAAGTGGTATTACACTTACAAGTTTTACACTTGAATTGAGTATATCGCATAGCCACAAAACTGTGTAGTCACAAAACCTCAATAGGCAAGGAGTACTCTACCCTCTTCTGGTCAGCCTGTGGGGAATGTCAGTGTGGTCCTATCTATTTTTGTGACTTCAAAATTGTAAGAAAGCCCAGTATGCTTTTCAAAGATATGTACAGTGTAAATAACCACTTCAGCCCCGGAAGGTTTTACCCCCTTAATGACCAGAGCATTTTTTGTGATTCGGCACTGCGTCGCTTTTACTGACAATTGTGTTGTATCCAAACAAAATTGACGTCCTTTTTTCCCCCACAAATAGAGATTTCTTTTGGTGGTATTTGATCAGAGCTTAAATTTTACAATATTTTTTACTTTTTGCTATAGAATATATCCCACATACATTTTTAAAAACGAATTTCCTCATCAGTTTACGCCGCTGAATATTCTTCTACATAATTTTGGTAAAAAAAATTGCAATAAGGGTATATTGATTGGTTTGCGCAAAAATTATAGCATCTACAAAATAAGGAATAGATTTATGGAATTTTTATTATTATTATTTTTTAATAGTAATGGCAATGATCTGCGATTTTTATCGGGACTATGACATTGCGGCAGACAGAGCGGACACTTTTTTGGGACCAGTGACATTTATACAGCGATCAGAGCTAAAAATAGGCACTGATTATTGTGTAAATGTCACTGGCAGGCAAGGGGCTAACACTAGGGGGCGATCAAGGGGTTAACTGTGTTCCCTATGAGCATTTCTAACTGGGGGGGGCTTACTGGGACATGACAGAGATCACTGTTCCCAACCACTGGGAACAGTAGATCCCTGTCATGTCACCTGTCAGAACGAGGAAATGCCTTGTTTACATTTCCACGTTCTGCCTGTGTACAAGTCAATTGCGGGCCACCAAAGGACATCGAGTCCTCCCGACCCGTGGGCATGCTTCCGTAGTCGCCGTACAGCTTCAGCGATTCGTGTAGGAGAGCCATTCGCACATTGTTCTGCCGTCACCAGATGACGGCTGGTCTTAAAGCGGTTACAATAATATGACATGTAATAAATGTCGCTTTCCTATATACAATAAATAGTTAAAGAGCTTGTAAACTTTTGAATAAAAACAAACAAAAAAAGACCTGTAAGACAAAGGCATAATGAGCTAGTATGCATCGCATTATGAAATACTTACCCCTAGAACAAAACCCTCCAGTGGCGCCCACACACTGCTGAGACGGCTGACATCTTCCCTGGAGTTTCTTCAGGGTTTGCAGGCTTTGGCGCGGTGCCGGTCACGGCACAGGGCTCTGAAGAAATGGCACAGGCGGCCATTCCTTCAGAGCACATGCATGTACAGTAAATATCTCCTAAATGGTGCATGTTTAGGAGATAGTTACACTACCTATAGGTAAGCCTTATTATGGGCTTACCCAAAGGTAAAATTCAGTAATAGAATTTACTTGCTCTTTAAATATCCCCAAAAAATGTAAATTTAATTGACCTGAAAGCTTTCCATTTAAGACAGTTATTTATTTGAACAAGGGGTTAAATTTTATGCCAATGAATTGAAACTAACACATTACACTGTAATTCAAAATAAGCAGAAATAATTCAGCAGTAAACAAATATTATATCAGACATTGCTACGCTACAATAGATAATCTTTCTAATAGCTATATGGCTTACAGTACAAAAACATACACTTTCCATGATTAAAACGATTGGCTGCATCTTTAGCTGATGAATTATCATGTGCCACCTATCCACAAAAAACATGCAAATGTGCTTAGCCTTATAAACAGCTTTTCACACAGCTTTCTCCAAGGATTCACACATTTTTCCAGTTTAACCCATTCAACTCTTTTCCGGTACAATGTTTTATTGAGATATGAAAAGGGGGAAACCAGATAACAAATTCCCACGCAGGGGATATGGACATGGAACATAAGAAAGAAGTTCACATAAAAGTACACAATAAAACAAATATTATGAGGGTATATATTATAAACTGACACTGACCCGCCAGCCGGGGTCCAGGGGTCAGTGCGTTATGCCCGAGCCTTGAGACCCAGGGGCTAAGGTAGACAAGTGGGAGTGGAGTTGTCCGCAGAACGGGGGCAGAAGGAGGGACAGAGAGGAAGTGGGAAAGAGAAAGGAGGGTCCCTCAGGCTGGAGACAGGGTCAAATTAAATTTAGAGTCCTAGAATAGTCGGATGTAGAGTAGAGAGTGCGTAGGACCATCACAGGGCCCACACCTTAAGGAATTTTGCATGGGAGTCATGGAGGACGATGGACATTTTTTCATGGATCATAAGGGTCGTCAAGGTATTCTTTACCTCTGGAAGAGACAGACGTTTTTTTCCAGGCCCTTGCTATTGTTCGTTTGGCAGCGATAAATAGTATTTTGGCTAGTTTCTGCTGGTGAGAGAAAAGGCCTGGGATCGGGCAATGGAGTAATGCAAATTTGGGGTCCTTGCGGAAGGGTACGTGAAATAGGGAGGATAGTAAGCCAAAGACCCTTAACCAGAATCCTACAAGACAGGGGCAAGACCACCATGTGTGCAGTTCATCTCCTCGTTGACCACAACCCCGGAAGCATCTGTCATTGCATGTTGGGTTTGACCCAGTACCAGCGCAGGAGAACCTTATAGGCTGCCTCCAATGTGTCAGTGTTAAAAGAGCATTTTGCTATGCTGGACCAGGCCTTACTCCAGTCTGCAAGATCTATGGGGGACAGGCCATGTTCCCATTTAAGCACATAGGAAAGGGTCCATTCAACTCTTTTCAAGAATGGAAAAATCCAGTTCAGTTTATTCTTTCCTCAATAATACATTTAATTTTCCTGCTAATCTTAGCACCCTTACCATATCCAATCCTTTTGTAAACTATTGGTATAGGAGAACATTGCACATAGAGAATGGGGTAAGCTACCAACACGCCACTAGTCATATAGTGCAAAAATACACAAAACAATAGTACGGCACTAAATTGTGAAAAACACATACATTGATCAAAAAAGAGTGAAAACTATTTATTTTTGCCATTTGTTGATCAATGTATGTGTTTTTCACTATCTAGCTCCACACTATTGTTTTGTAAACTATTGCCCAGAACTGAACATAATATTCAAGATGAGGCTGTATTAATGGCAAACGTGATACAAAACAGAGAAGTGTTAATTGTTAATTTTTGTTGTGTGGTCACATGATCTTTCCTTGTTCTTTAGTATGTGCAGGGAGGGGCTTCTATTACTCTGCTGATGTATGACATCTACAGGTTGAGTCTGTGTCTGACCAGCCCTGATTGGTGCTGTGCCAGTCACATGACTAAAAAAACTGTTTCCCCAAAGAAACCGTTAATATTATATACCTGTTTTACAACTCCCTATAAATCTATATTGTACATCAAAAGTGTATTTTTTCGTGCAATAATGCGATGTAGGCGGAGTCAGAGATGACTGACAATAGCTTTCATTTTGTTCACACTGCATCTGCATCCAGGGCTCTTTTTTTATTGCTTTACAGATATTAGAAATTACATTTGATATATTTCATACTGATTTCTATTAAAACTAAACGTTTCTGTGAGTTTTAGAGAAAATAAGCAATATGAGGAACTGGAGGAGGAAGGGCAGAAGAAGGGTAAGGTCAATTACCACTGTGCATACGCCCATATGTAATTTTATACTAATGTGGGCAGCACAAATAGGAAAAGAGAGGACATTAAGAGCTTTGAGGGGAACTAAAAGCAGCATACCTAGTAGAGAAATGTTTCTCAACTCCAGTCCTCAAGTACCCCCAACAGGTATTTTTTTCAGGATTTCCCTCACATGAAACGGCTGTGAAAATTACTAAGACACTGAAACTGATCAAATCACCTGTGCCAAATAACGGAAAGCCTGAAAACATGACCTGTTGGGGGTACTTGAGGATTGGAGTTGAGAAACATTGTAGTAGAGGACATCAGCTGGAATGCACAATCTCAGCCTGCAGTGCGGACACATAGAAGATGGGAGGGACAGCTGAAGGCAGGATTAACCAGGTATATTTCACTCTACCGTACACAAAACAAATGCTATAATGGCTTTGTGAGAATGAACACTCTGTTATATAGCATGTAATGATAGTTTTTCATAGTCTGCCTTTAATGCCACTTTAATCTACACATTAAATGCTTGTTAGTAACAGTGTGGAATGGTTTTACATAATTCAATATATCCACAGCTGTCTATCTTTCCAGCTTTCAGATATAGTAAAAAAAAGAAAGTAGTAATGTATTTCAACATCTATATAAACACAGAAGCGTGATGGCAAAAAAGACCAAATTGCCCATCAAGTCTGCCTCTTTTTTTAAACTTTTTTCATTATGTTTTTGCAAAGCATGTTTAAATTCACTTACTGTTTTTATCTTATAAATCTGTGCTGGTGGTTACTTATTACATTATTTTCATACTCTTGTAATTGTATGTGATCTCTCACATACCCCCCAAATATATATTACAATAGTACTTAAGCTTACAAGTCTATAATTACTGTTTAAAGTTCGTGTTTCTTGGTTGTAACCTCACAAAACTTTTAACTGCAAGCCCCTCTCTTTTATGCAGGCATAACAACCTGTGCAAGTGTTTGTTGAAAACAAATCCTCTAAATATATTTTTTCAGATATCTTCAGGCCAGTCATGTGATTCCCGATCGATCTATTTCTCCTATCTATGGTCAACAGCGAGAGGGGCCGTGATCTCCCTCTGCCTGGGAGGTCACATGACTGCCATGCTGGCCACTCAGCCCCTCCCACGGTAGCCCTTAGATGGGGAGGAGAGTAACCCGGTTGCACGTGACCGGCCTGAAGATATCTGAAAAAAGGTATTTAGAGGCTTTGTTTTCAACAACATTTACACAGTCTGTTATGGCTGCATTAAAAAGAGAAGGGCTGGCAGTGAAATCTTTTAAAGCTACTTTACTACTAATAGCGACAGGAGGGGGCAGAGATGGCACACACACACACACACACACACATACACACACACATAAGAGCTGACAGGCAGGGAAGGAGGGGGAGAGAGGAGAGCAGCTGGATAACTGAGACACGTAAACTGATCACGGTAATCAGGGATCAGCAGCCAAGATTACCATGGTTGGCACACCAAGGGGAGCACAGGAACAGGCAGGATCAACCAGGTTTTTTTTACAGCTTACAGAGGGACAGGTTAGACAGCACAAGCACTGTGATGTTTAACCTGCTATAAGGAACAGGATCTTTTTTTTTAGGGTCACAACCACTTTCAGCATAGTTTACCTTATTGGCTTTAAGCCAGTCAATAGGTTCAATCCCATGATTACAATATCTTAACTCTGCAATAATACCCAATCATGCACTAGTTAAAAAAAAAGAACTGTATTTTTGTTTGCACATGATTGAATGATGGAAGTCAACAGAATTTCATCTCATTCACTAAGACAAATATCCTTTGCAATGTGTATATTCCTTTGGAAAATAAACAGCCTATTTTCCTTTAGTATATATACTCTTGTGTTTCATTTACTGATTACTCATATCTCTAATGGGTCCGTAGTACCCAATCAGCCTTGACGAATGAGAGAGACTTCCACAAATCACTATCTGCTGAACAAAGAAAATAAAATACTGCAATTATCTCATACCTCTTCAGCAGACTTTAAAACGTATTTCACTTTTGCAGTCAAGTTTGATGAGAAAGCCCCACTGTTTGTTATGTGTTCCCATTCACACAGCTTTTTTGATGCAGTAAAAAAAACACACTGGGCTGCATGTGGTGTGAACTGAACCTCAGTCCATCAGTTGCAGAATGAAAGTGAGAAAATAATTATAGAAAAGTATTTCCAAGTCAAGTGGGAAGGTGTTACTTTTTCCTACCCATACACATCTTTGCGATACTAAAAATATTTTTCTAATCTATCCTCTATCTATTGTTATGTTGTGGGGGTTTTTGCTTAGTTATAGTGCTACTAAACCTTCAGTTTTTTTTATTAAAATAAGAAACATGTCTATACTTACCTGCTCTGTGCAATGCTTTTGCACAGAGCAGCCCCGATCCTCTCCTTCTGGGGTCACCCACCGGTGCTTGAGGCCCCTTCTCTTTGATGGGTGCCCCCACACTAAGCAGCTTTTCATGGGGGCACCCACACGTGCTAGCTCCTGAACCCCGCTGTCTGTGTCACAGCATTTGACAGCTCATTGGTCTGCCCAATAAGGAGGGAAACAGCAAGCGGGAGCTGCCGCTCTCGTGCACATTGCTGGATCAGATTGGGCTCAGATTGGGCAGCACAGAAGGTTTTTGATCTTAATGCATAGAATGTATTAAGATGAAAAGTCTCAGGCCCCATACACACGAGAGGATTTATCCGCAGATACGGTCCAGCGGACCGTATCCGCGGATAAATCCTCTCGAGGATTTCAGAAGATTTCTATGCGATGGCGTGTACACACCATCGCATTGAAATCCGCGCTGAAATCCTCTGCCGATGACGTGTCGCGCCGTCGCCGCTATTATGACGCGGCGACGGGCGCGACGCTGTCATATAAGGAATTCCACGCATGCGTCAAATCATTACGACGCGTGCGGGGAATCCCTTTGGACGGATGGATCCGGTAAGTCTGTACAGACGAGCGGATCCATCCGTTGGAATGGATTCCAGCAGATGGATTTGTTGAGCATGTCAGCAAATATCCATCTGCTGGAAATCCATCCCAGGGGAGATTTATCCGCGGATAAATATCCGACGGAGTGTACACACCATAGAATCTATCCGCAGAAACCCATTTGATGGGATTTATCTGCGGATAGATTCTATGGTGTGTATGGGGCCTAAGTCTTTAGAACAAAACCGACAATGACAGCTGTACATGTCTGATACTTTCTATTCTTCCTTCATCTCCATAGAAGAATAATAGCCATGCTCACACAATGATTAAGAAGTTTATAAATATACATGTGTAAAAACAACCACCTCCATGGTCTATAGGAGCTTTAAAGTGGATGTAAACACGATTCATGAAATTTGAGCTGGGCACATATATCTGAAGTGTTTTCTTATCTCTTCAAAGCCCTATGTCCCATGGCTTTCTCCTGATCTGTTCTTCTGTCACCAGCCTGATAACTTCTGACAAGTTCTCTATCAACTAAGATAAAAGCAGCCTGAGTTTTGTGTTGGGGAGGATGCTATAGATTAGCAGAAAGCTGAACAATTCTACAAACAGCTCTGAGAGTCTCTACTCATGATGCTGCGTACACACGATAGGTTAGTCTGATAAAAACGGTCTGATGGACCGTTTTCATCAGACCAAACCGATCGTGTGTGGGCCCCATCGGTTATTTATCCATAGGTTAAAAAAATAGGAACTTGTTTTAAAATTATCTGATGGATAAAAAACCTATAGAAAAAAATGATCGTCTGTAGGTACGTCCATCGGTTAAAAATCCATGCATGCTCAGAATCAAGTCAACGCATGCTTGGAAGCATTGACCTTCATTTTTTTCAGCACGTTGTTGTGTTATACGTCACCGTGTTCTGACACGATCGTTTTTTTAACTGATGGTGTGTAGGCACGACTGATCATCAGTCAGCTTCATCGGATAACTGATGAAAAAATCCATCAGACCGTTTTCATCAGACTAACCCAGGGGTCTCCAAACATACTAAACAAAGGGCCAGTTTATTGTCCTTCAGACTCTTGGAGGGCCAGACGTTGGCTAGCGGGAGAAGAAATTTTCCTGGCATCATTGTTGGTGAACATCTGGTATTAGGGGGAGGAATAGTGCCCCATTGCTGGTATCATAGGGAGTACTAGTGCTCTATTAGTTGTGTCAGTGGGAGAAATGGTTCTCCATTGTCAGTGTCAGATGCCAGAATAGTGTCTCGTATCAGTGGGAGGGATAGTGCCCCAAGGGCCGGATAAAGGCAAGCAAAGGGCCGCATCTGGCCCTCGGGCCACAGTTTGGAGACCACTGGACTAACCTATCGTGTGTACAGGGCATAAGTAGTGGATGCTCATGTTGGGTGATAGATGGTCAGCTTGTCATATCATTTGCAACCAAATGACTAAATGCCTTCATTTGGCTATCTATGGCATCAAAACACACCATAGTATGTACATTTACTTTTCTTTTGTATAAACCATTACGGGCGCATAACTGCTAATGTAAAACAAATATTTTAAAATGTTGTTCTTTTTTTTGTTCAGAACAGCAATGTACTTTTTAGCACCTGTAAGATACTATTTCATGGCTCAATACAACACGGACCTATTGCAAAAGAGCATGCAAACAAGGATAAATAAATCAATATTTTCATTAAATGAGAAACACAAAGGAATGACACTTGTCTTACAAAATTTATGGAAGTCTGGCATTCTTAATGTCCAAGAAACATTAGGCTATCGATTAAGTCTATATAATAAAGTTTAAATACATTTGCCCTTTTCAATTGTCAGTAAGGTGTATGGAAAAAATCCCATGAAAGGAGAACATTGCATGCCAAACTAAACTTTCACTGGCTTCTAATATGCATACTAAGCAACAGGCCCCTTAGTTTGTATGTTTTATAGCAGCTAACCCTTAAAAGAATAAACAGTAAACCACTAGAGCCAGTTAGTTAAAGACTATCTTGCATTCAACTTCTAAGGTGTTTTATTCACCTACTCCAATCCAAAACTGCACTTGAACCTGTTCACTAGGATTGCTGGATTACAGTCCTATTTAGTCATCAGTATTCTACCATGTTCACAAAGGACGCTACATATTTTATATATATATATATATATATATATATATATATATATATATATATACACACACACACACACACACACACAAATACACACACAAGGGCTCTTCAAAAAGTTTCTGAGCTTTTTTTAACTCTATTATGTATATAAGTGCAGAAACTATTTGAAGACCCTATATATATATATATATATATATATATATACACACATATACACACTGTATACATAGCTCCCAATTGTCCCTGATTTCAAAGGGACTGTCCCTGATTTGGAACAAAGTTCCTCTGTTCCTCTTTCCTCCTCATTTGTCCCTCATTTTGGTCTGATCTATAAAGTTGTATATAAAATGCACTTTTTATCTTTTATAAAGTGTTTCCCAGTGCTAAACCTTTCATCCAATTTCTAATTTGCTGCATTTGTTCAATTCAAAAGCCAGTATAAACAAATAGTAATGGTAAAACATATCACTTGTGGCTTTAACTAATAATTGTTTTGTGTAATTCTTCTTTAAAGGGGCGTGGCAGGGGATGTGTCCTATGCCTACATACTTATGCTAATAGGTGTCCCCTTTTATCATCTCTCAAAAAGATGGGAGATATGTGAATATAGTTATCAAATGAATAAATAAATAACCCTATGTGTTCTATTTTCTATATTGCCATACCACTGCTTCAATAAAGGAAAAATCACTACTGCACATTTACAGTATTAGTAGTAACAACTGTGCATCGCATGCTGCTGGCTTTAGGGGCTTTGGGAGTCCAAGACCAGTGGAGCGCAATACCATTGAATGAGCAGAAAAAATAAGTGCTGGGAGGAGAACACAATCACATGACTGTCTCTCCTCCAATAATGAAGTTCTTTCTGTTGCACTAAGCAGAGAACACCCCAAAGGCCACCACCCACACACTGCGGCCTGCATTTTATAATTAGGCTGCAGGCCATTGTGTGCGGATTATACCAGAGAGCAGATTGCATATTGACTCTCTGTTATAAAAGGGCCCTATATACTGTATGCTATATGCAATATAGAAATGAAAAGAGTGTGTGTGTGTATATTTATATACACCTCATAGCAGCAATAGTACTTGTTTGAATAAAATCTTGATTTTTCTTTTCTATAGTAAAACTATTACACTCATCATAATACTAACTGCATTAACGTGCCATGTTGCATGATTGACATTTCCTCTGGCATGCTATTAATTCTTTAAAAATTATGTAAAAAAAAAACTAAAAAGACACAATAAATTATTGCAAAACACATTGAATCTGAAATATTCAAGTCGGTGAATTACCTAATTTTGAACATTTTAACCATTGCCAAGCACATAAAAAAGGTGGATCCTTAAAAGGTGATGATAAAAAAAGAAAATTCCAATGGATATTACATGGACACCACACAATCACCAATAACTAGCCATGCCATGGCACATAGATATACGAGAATCGCTTTAGAATAAATCTTACCTTTGTTATGGGGATCACATGATTATAAAAAAAAAGGCCATTAATTGATAAACATTAGGAAGCAGAGCAATATTCAAATAAATGATAAACCTTAACACTGTCCTACAGTACAAATCTCAAAAATCTGTCAAGATAATTTTCACCTCTTCATCAGCGGCACGGTGATAACCAAGCGGTTAAGCCGGCAGAGATGACAGGCCTCATCACAGCTTCCCATATTGCTTTCTCGTCTGCAGTATGGCTGTCCGCTGCCATATTTAATACATTCAGTGGATTACATTAGCAAGATTGGTATACTGCATAAACTCTTGAGCCACAGAGACACCTTTTCCGGACTGTGTCAGCAGTCAGTTCGAAGAAGATGAAGCGTACATCTGTTTTACGTTCCACTCTCCCCTCCTCTTCCCTTGGGAGAAGAACCAGAACCAGCTACTTGCCCCGTCTGCATTATTAATACATGTTAATGGCTCCATTACATCAAACTGACCTTTTTTCTCCTCTACTATCTAAAATGGGAAAATAGAAATATTATATATGTTTTGGGATCGCTTCATCAGTCTTGTAGGCTGCAATATGTGCTTTCCACCCCCCCCCCTTCCTTCTTGCCGTATAGATCTGTCAACCAATAAGAAATCAATGCAAGGCAGTAAACATCTGCATTATAGCAGGGTGGCAGACAAAGACTCCTTACCATTAAAGCTGCCTCTGCACATATAGGATGGTGAAGTACAGCAAAAAAAATATCTAAGGGTGGGGTGGAGGAAGCAGATTCTTTATTGAAAGATGCAGCAATGTGAGGATGGTGTGACACGCATAGCAGCATGCAAAGGGCTGATAAGAAGTTAAAACGCTGATGCTCCGACTGGGAAATCAAGGGAGAAGGCGAGAGATTGCTAGAATGGTGAATCCTCGTTGTGACTCGTGCACACAGCTGGTTTGCTCTCTGCTGAGATGCTGATTGCGGTTTGCCTCAAGAAAACAGAAGAATGTCGCTGAGGTTTCCTAAGGATGCTTGCTGGCTTTCCCACCCCTTTTCTTATTATTTTCTTTAAATTCAGGAATTCCGTGAAGGGACATTCAGACTCGGTAGGTGTAGTGCAGTCAAGCACCATGTGTTTGTAGATTCATGCGAGAAGCTGACCTATTTTTATCTGATCCCTATGTGGGTGTTGTGCAGGTACTATCGAGAATGGGATGAACTGCATCTTTCTGTTAACCCTTGCATGGCCCAGCCCGAGAGATTGAGAGTGAAAGGGAAAGAGAGAGAACGTGGCTGGGCACCAGCCATTGTGTGCTAATTTTATTTCCCTACCCATTTTGTTTTCTTTCACATCCATGCTTGCTTGTGCATTATACATGCACAAAAGACTAATGTATGCACCACCGCCCTTGCTCTTCTCTTTACAACGTAAAGCAGGCGAAGGCAGCACTGTTACTGTACACTCTATATCATTCAAAAGCATGTACAATTATTAATCACATGCAGATGCCATATGTCTGCTGTCACCGGTGACTGTGCATGGCTGCTGTTTACTGTGTGCTGTGTAATACTGTATGATGATGCATGATGACCATTCATTCTCAAGAAATGTATTTCACAATGGAAGTCAGCTTTTGAGTTAATTACAGTAAATCCATTTATACTGGAGGATGTTGCCTTACATTAACCCTTTGATAACCACAAAAATCACGCTTTGTCTTTATAATTTTTTTTGTTGTCTAAAAAATTGTATGTGACATTTGATGATGATTATATCTATGCCTTGTATAATAAACCCATGCATAGCATGCAATAATCTCATTACTTAAATCATACCACTGTCGATACATTGCCTGAAGCATGTTATAACCAACAGCTGACAAGCATCTAGGACACGTACATCAAGCTCCTAGACTCAGGGCTCTCTATTAAATATTGTTATTGCATTAGAGGTCTCCCCATATAGTAATGTCCGCTTTTCATTTGAAATGTTCTTATGATTTTTGCTACAAGTATTACTCATCCTGGTTATTGTCACTTTACTTGCATAGCGCAATAGGAGATGATGGCACTGTACAAATCTTAATTAATAACAGTACAAAATGGAGTTTGGTATAATAATGTGTTCAAACAAACAGGTCTTAACACTGTTTCCATTATATTTTTCCATTTTAACAGTACGTAGTGAATCAACCGTCCAACCTTCCATTTGCACTCCAATTTTTTTATGTATATAACTTCAAGGCATGCAACTAAGCCTGATCTTTTGTGCATGCCATATATATCTATCTATATAGATTTATATATATATATATATATATATATATATATATATATATATATATATATATATATATATAAAAATATATATATATATATATTAGGTATTTATATAGCATGAATGTTTTTACGCAGTGCTTTACATACTATACATTCACATTGGTCATACATATAGTTACTTAATAGACATTCAGCTATATGCATATAGTACACATACAACTGATATCCACAAAACTCGTATGTCTTAAGTAAAATGGAATTAGCAGTTTGAATTCATGGTAACAATCACTAACATGTTCATCAATGCTGTCCTTCTCTCTTTCTAATTATTTATCCAGATTGAGGTTGACTGCTGGAAAATTAGTTCTCTACAGGAGGTACCAGAGCTGAAACAATTTTATTGTCCTCTTAAAGGATGAAAGACTGGCTCGGATACCTTGCATTATGCAGGCAATGCTTTGACTTTCGCAGGCTACTAGGTATACAGAACCCTCTGCTCAGCTCTGGGACACAAGCAGCAGAAATACGTGAACCTTACTGGATTCAGACTTCACTCTGATAACAGAAGGCTGCCTACGCAGCAGGGGGGCAATTGAAAGCATATGAATCTGCACAACCTCTGTCTGCGGAAGAAGCAGGCACTTACTCGTCTTAACAGCACATGCAAAATACTATAAAAGAAGAACACACATCATATGATATGACTGCATTCTGCTTTCCCTTATCAAACTGACAGGAGGATTGCAAGATAGAACATCACAAGATCCATCATTTTCAGCTTTTTTAGAAGTCAGTTTGTGGCATTTCCTTGTACAGATTCTACAAAATTTCCCCAAAGTGGAGAACATAAAGGAAGAGGATTTTAAATATTTTTAAATACATTTTTTGAGAACATTAAAAAAAAGTATCACTTTTAATTTTATCAGATTTCTTCACTGTTTGCACAGACGCAGGCACAGAAAAAGCAAATGTAATACCAGTCAGATAAGAAACTAAAAGAGGTGAAAATGCATGCTATAGTATGTTTAAAGACCTATGTTCATTATTCTGGGTTATAAAAACACTCAAGTGATTTTTGAATAAAAATATTATAAGAAGGTATAACAAAATTATACAGGGAGGTATAAAAAAATTGTATATAGATTTTAAAAGAAAAAAAGCCACAGCAAAATAGTATTTTCCATTCATGTTTGATGAAAAATAAAAACCTGCGTATGTATCTCTCACACCTGTAATGCATGATGCAGGACCAGACTAGCATGTTTTCTATGCCAATTTCTATCACCAGGCCACACCCTGTTGAGTTTTTCATATTAGTTCAGTGTGACATTATGGCATTTTCTTTTTACAGCAATCATGTGAAATAATGCCATAATAGTTATATTTTATCTCTACACTTTAAAAAAAAACATCAGCAATTTCATACTTCAATTTTTAATATGTATTAATATTATATATATAAAACAGTTTATATATTTAGAACACAGTGAAAAAAAAAGAAAAAGTACTTCTGCAAAGTACTAAAAAATTTTTTTTCTACAGGTATAGGCAGTCTTGTAAAACGAAAATTTTGGACCTAAAGTTGTGTTAAAGCTTTTTTTCTTTTTGATAGCTTAGCTATCATAAACTAAATATTAATGGTGTACACATAAGCTGTCACGCCTGTCTATAAGATAGAATGCTAGCACAGCCTGAAAAAGGTAAAGTTAATTTACTTAACTTAAAAGTTTTTGGTAATTATTTTCTATAATACAACTGTATAGGCTTATTTTTTTACAGCTCCCTGAACATTTTAATACTGATATATATTTTTTGTATTGCAATTTAGTGATGCAGTTACTAAATTAAGTTCATGTAGTTCTAATTTCAATATCCAAAGAAATAAACTAGAAATTAAATTAACAAGTAGGTACGTTTTCATATATTTATCTAGAAAACGCTAGTATGATTATTCTATTGGTCTTGGCAGGTGCCTTAGACCGAATTATTTCATACATTTGTGATTTGTGATTTTAAAACATCAAACATATTTAATAAGTGCAATTAACAGTTTGAAAATTATACAAACTCTGCTAAAAATATTAATAAAGAGGTAATAATGACCATGGAATCTTTTAGATCACAACAAAGTCTTATACAAAATATATATATTCATGAAAAATAAAGAAGTGTTTTTCTGTAAAAAAAAATATTAAAAGCAATAGAAAACTTTATTTCATTACTGCAAGAAAAGAGCAGCAATTTTCAATGTTTCAAAAGTAAGAAATGCATTTGAATGCAATAATCTAGAATACATCTCATACAAAAAATGTTAAATAAGATCATCAGCAATCCTTCTATAAAAATTGAAAGTCTGCAGATTTGAAAATTAAAGTTTTATGTGCTACATCTAATACATAATTAATATTCTGAATATTTAACTAAAAGTAGTGTTCACTTTACCTGAATTTTTTAACAACAATATCTCAGGATTACAATAGGCATTGTGTTTATTGAAAGCCACTTGTCGCTTTTTTTTCTTTTGCTAAATAAGAATGTAATAGTAGAACGCAATAAATAATTTTATCTTTTAACACTCAAAAATTCTACACTGCATTGCTGGAATGATGCTGCAAGAACCATAACTGACTGCATGCCTAAAGGTCAATCTAGATGGCAACGCTAGGAGATCAACTACACCTGAGAGGTTATTAGCTACTAATCTTTAGATTTAACCCTCTAATGCTAATTTTCACAGTTCAGGTCAATGTCTCATGACAAAGTATTTGTCGACAAAAAGCTATATTTTAATCTCACAAGCAGATAATATCTCATGTGTAGTTGAACCCTTGGATATGGACTAAACTAAATAGACAATTCTAAACGCATGCCTTTGAGATTTAAACACTTGTTGGCAATGACTTAATTTACAGTATGTTTATTCAAAAGTGGTAAAGTGATCTCCATCAAATGGTTAAATCTCTGCTGCAAGACTAACCTATTTAGTTTATCTCTTTAAAAGCTTGAGTCCATTTCTCAGCCAGAAGCATACACACAGATGAAGACTGCATTGAGCCCCACCCTAGTTACTGCATGTATCTCCATTGTGCTACACCTATCAAGAAGCAAATATTTCTCATCCAATACATATCATCAGTAATCACATAGAATTTCTCAGTACACATCTACCTGCTTTTATATCAGGTGAGAATTGAGGTACCTGTTGCTAACTAAAACACAGCAAACAATTGTATATGCTGTAAAAGGTACAGATTTATAAGCAAGCATCGAAAGACACTTTTAAAATGTACTAAAATGAGATGATACCCCACTTCAGATCTACATTTAGAAACAATTAAGCACATACTATTGATAAAACTATATTTGCCAATTTCAATGCCCTAATTTAAAATAGATAACTATTTTCAGTAGCCAGCAAATGTGTAAAGGAGAAAGCCAAGGAAAACCATAAATATGATGTAAAGATGTCAAAGACATGGACAAGCCATCTATCGATAATGTAAATTACATTAAGCTTAGACGCCGCCCTTCTACACAATGTTGTATGTGGGTTTTTTTCTCCTTCATTTCACTATTATTCCACTACATTAAAGGTATAAAAACAGTTCTTTGTAAATTATAGAAAAATTTAATAAAATATGCAGCCCGTTTTAAAAGATACTTCCTACCTCATCTAATTTATCGATGACCTGTTTTTTTATTTTTTTACTACAAAATACATTTATGTTTCCTTAATTTAAAGAGCCAGTTTTGTGCTCTCTATAATGTTATCCACGTATATCATATTACTCTGGGTAGCACAATGTTTAAAGAGAATAACGAGCTATTAGCAAAGCTCCACAGCCACAACTGAGTTATTTTTTTTTACATTTTTTAAATAAATTTATAATTTTTCTAAAATATAGAGTCGTTTCAACAGTTGCCTATTTAAATTAAATAAATGCCATAGCTATTTGTATACTGCTGCAAAGTAATTTTTTAACAATATTTTAACATCTTATTTGTGGTGCCAATTAGTTAAGTTGACTTAATTATGCCCAACAGTATGACAGCTGCTCACACTACATTCAATAATGTTTGTGTTTTTTTTATTTTTTTTTATTTCCCTATATTAACTGCTTGATGTAAAAATATCTAATGTAAGAAGTATATCTGGATTTCCAACAATGACATATAAAATAAAGCTTGATTTAGCTATTTCATCTAAAAGAAGATTTTGCATAAAAATACACATACTGACAAAGGGTGTAAAGTTTAGGCAATTGTAACAAAACCAATTTATTTTGAGTAAATTACCTATATAAATACATTGGCAGCACTGTGACTGGCATGGCAAGTGCCATATTGAATCAATGAACACATAGAAGGCCATGAAAAATGCCCTTGTGCAAGTGTCTAATTATAAAGTGTTTAGTCTCCCACACATCATCAGGTGTTAGGAAGCAAGCCTAACGTCAACTTGAAAAATTAGTACGATCAAGTCTTCTTAAAAAATGAGAACTTTGGCGTGTGTTTGTGTGTCAGGATTTAGAAACCCAATGAAATGAACTACTCATCCTAAAATTAGTAGTCACATTTTTTCTATCCTGTAACCATATATAGAAATTGTAATACAATACACAAACCTATGGATTTTTCTATAACTGCATTTTGTAAGCATCAGTGCAGATCCATGGGCCCTATATTATTAGAAAGGCCTGCTATTGGGTATAAAGGGTAATGTTGAGTAAGTGCTAATTATAAGACTCATAAAAACCTGCTGTATAAAAAATGGATTTAGATTTACATACAAAAACATACAATTTTATGCTATACTAAAAAAAGAAACATGATAAATACCATTTGAGTGTGTGTATTACTAAACAATTCCACAGAAGGTTCAACCTCATCCTCAAATAATCGTTATAGGGTACCTTGGAACAAGAAGCAGTTTCCTTTTTTCTGAGCCCACACATCTTTGCCTAATTGCTTGGAAACCTACCCTTCAAATTGTATTTCATACTACCTAAAATCACACCTCTACTTCCAAAAGAACAACCAAAACAGAAAACAACATATGCCCAACTGTTGGACTGCCATTGTAATGACACCGTCCCATACATTGTGTCACTTCTGCCTAGTTTCAGAGAACTCACTTTGAAAAACTAAAGCAGATCTATAAAAAAAAAACATCTATCAATGTCCTTAAAATAGGCCCATTCTGCATTTATAATTGCGCGCATTTAAATGTGCAAAGGTTTACCACCCTAATTACAGATCCCAGGCAGATACAGGTAAAACGAAGAGGAATGGTTTAAATAGCTAAAACTACATTAATATGCAAATATGTGTTGGATGTCATTGTGAAGAATAAACAATAAGGGATGAAAATTGCGAATTCAATTAATTTTTTATTTAGTAATCCTGACGCCATCTTGGAGTTGTAAGAAAAGGGAGTGGCACCATGTAATGAATAAAAATTAAGATGGCCTAAAGCAATTTTTAATATATTTTAGTGTTACAAATGAATGATTAGCTGTGAATTGCTAATTACTTTGCCTTTTTGGTTCTTACCAAACAGTGACAAAAGCTTATCCACTTGTCTTTATGCCTGCCAAAGTTGCAAAGTCATGGTGCCATCTTCCACAGCCCATCCTTAAACATCCATGGCAGCCATATTGGGTTCTAAATAAAACTGGGCGTCTTCACAGTGTGTGTTCTTTAGATCTTCCGGTCACTTTGAAGGTCACCAAAGACTTTAATGAAAAATTTTAGTAAACGAACGCCCTGTTAGACCAGGCCAGGAAGTTGTCTATTTAATCAAGAAAAAGCCCTTTAATTTCCTGCCGGTGTTTACTTAGCGAAGAAGCATTGTACTAGCATGCTTTGCTCTTCAAATGGTTTTGTCATAACATATCTCACTACCGTAGGCCAATAGCATCCCTTGATTTTGTGTGACTCTTCTGGAAGCAACGGGATTTGTGCATACTCATTTCCATAGACGTGAGGCGGTGCCATTCTGGAAAGTTCTCATGACGACGGTACTGTGGACCATAATCATCTACCAAAGACACTGTACTGGTGCTGCAAAGCAAGCTATTTGATGAGTCACCAACTCACAGTCCACAGCCACAAGGACATAAAACTATTTTGTACCATCACGATTCTCCGCCTTTATCTAGAGGAAGCCAATACGGGGCATTCTGACATACAATACCCCCACATATATTATCTTTGAATATTCTGTCCAGGTCTAGGTTTATTTCTCTAACCAAAACTGAACCCCAAATATACGTCATTAAAAGAGTCAATAACATTTTTCTAAAAGACTGCATTAGAATACACTTGTGTCGGACTCACCAATGAACACAATGGTAAATTCTGGATAGAATATCAAGGAAAAAAGCTTCAAATGTGCCAATTTAAAATGTCTACTTTTTTTTTTTTCAAAAAATTCCTTGTTTTAATAATTTAGCATTTCATGCCATGCTTCTGCGTATGATAAACAATTAGTAGAAAACACGAACGATCAGATGCTTAGATCTGAACCTTTCTTTTCTCCAAGCTCTTTTAAAACAGCTGTTCACTTAGGCCAGCTGAATGCACAGCCAGTATTCTACAGACCGTACATAATGTGACATGTGGCTAGCATGTATCTCATGCAGGTACAAGTGGCTGCGCTGTGCTGCTTGAAAGTCACCCTCCCTGCCTACGCCTAACTTCATTTCACAGTCAGCAGACGTTTGGTCCAGACAGCGTTGCTACTGCTACATAAGCGAGTCTTACTTCCATGTCTTCTATGGCACGCCCAGATCATCTTCTACTCCCTTTTAGAATCCTTCCAGCCTGCATTAAGGAGAACATGCTCTGTAAGCATGTCTGCTGCTCCGAGACAGGCCAATTTGTCAGCTTCTCTAATGTACTGGGATCTGTTTAGATGTCACAGCACTTCAATATAAGCCCTAGGTGATGGCGAAAAAATCAACACATTCTACACATTGCATATGTGCGAAAGTCCATTGCATGCACTTTTAATCGGAGATGCTATAGAAATAAACATACACAATGATAAAAAAAAAGATAGATAGAATGTTATATTTTTTCATTTTGCTACAACATATACTTATTACGTTTAAAGTCCAATTTCTCAACATCTCCCATATTCATATAACTACGGCTTTTGTTTCTTTGCAATACACAACCAAAAATCGAGAAAAATTAAGCGTCAAGGGAGGATTCTTTTGTTTTCTCAGAGCAGATCATTATGCGTTCAATTAAATCAGCGAGAGGTGGGGTCCGAATTCAGGCTAAAAATATCTTACAGGGTGTGGAAAAGCAGACGGAGCCTCGACAAAGAATTGCGAAGAAGGGTGACAGCTTTAGCGATCACCCTTATCGCTCGTCCAGGTATATATACTGCAAAGAAAGTAACAACAAGGAGGAAGGCATAAAAACATAGAAAATATCAGGAGCGTCCAGCTGCGAGGCTCACCTGTGAAGGAGTCCAATGACTGCAGAGTAGAGCTTGGCATGATGTCCTAACAGCAGTGTTCAGTGATGCTGCAGCAGCATCAGCCAGGACGAGGAAGGATGCTGCCTATGCACTTGCTACACCCAGGCACACACAGCACAGGCAGCACGTGGGAGGGGGAATTTGTAACTCAGCGGACGCTGCCATCTCACAAGATATACAGAGGGGGGGCTGCAGGGGAGGAACCAAAGATGCTTTGGCATGCAAAACCACCCCATAGGTGGTGTCCGGGCAACAGCCTCTCCCTGTGACGATGATGTGCGGTGTGGTTCATTCCAGAACGCAGTGGAGGCTGTGATTGGAAATGGAGAGTGGTGCTGCCGAGCATTCCAAGGATGGATTCTTTAGGCGTGGTGTCAGGAGATGCTGCCTGGGGAATGGCTGTGGCCAGAGATGCACTTTGCAGGAGAATTCCCTCATTCATACAAGGAAATGGAAGCTTTACCCTCCTGTAATTGACGTTTTAGCCTCCTTCTTTGTCGTTTTGCACTTTTCAGTGTAATATAATAATAACCCACTTATGAAGAGTTTATCTCTGACTTCGCCTGACAGTGCTGCTGAATTACTGCAGTCAGCTGACGAGGCATCTCCTTATCTTAGTAGTTCCGGCTATGTACAGCGTTCGCAGGGACTGTGCCCATGATTACATGTGGGGTCTGTGGCAGTCATTTCACTATCAAAGGGCAAAATGGGCCACACTGCAGCAAAAATTCAACTGGGATTGTTTTTAACCAGTTCATTACCTAAGGCGTGTTACACCAGGCCAGAGCAATTTCTGTGTATTTAGCAAGGCGGTGGTTCATATTTTTTTTTGGGGTATTATTCTTAAAAATATGGCGTTTATGGAGCATAATACGTATGAAGTGTTCCTACCGCATATGTGAGATTTTTCAAACCTGTACAGACTGCAGAAATATGGAGGCTGCTTTAGAAATGCTAGTTGTTTGGCTGTCATGCTTAAGTACAGGGTCCCTGACCTGGAAATATGTGGTTTAGGAGTTGAAGCCAGAGACAGCCAGGCAATTGGCATTTTCAGAAGGAGGTCAGCAGTAGCAGCTCATGTATTTCTTTCAGTAAAGATTTCATTTTATATAAGGCCAGTCTCTGGGCATTCTGTATTCACTTCCTGTGTACACACTTCTGCATCCACCTCTCATGTATACACCTCTGCATTCACCTCTCATGTATACACCTCTGCATTCACCTCTCATGTATACACCTCTGCATTTA
The DNA here is from genome assembly GCF_905171775.1 of Rana temporaria. NCBI lineage: Eukaryota > Metazoa > Chordata > Amphibia > Anura > Ranidae > Rana > Rana temporaria. Next base: position 119,760,667 of record NC_053493.1, on the reverse strand, counting down.
CCTCCCATGTATACACCTCTGCATTCCCCTCTCATGTATACACCTCTGCATTCACCTTCCATGTATACACCTCTGCATTCACCTGCCATGTATACACCTCTTCATTCACCTCCTGTACATACACCTCTGCATTCTCCTCTCATGTATACACCTCTGCATTCACCTCTCATGTATACACCTCGTCATTCACCTCCTGTACATACACCTCTGCATTCTCCTCTCATGTATACACCTCTGCATTCTCCTCTCATGTATACACGTCTTCATTCACCTCTCATGTATACACCTCTGCATTTACCTCTCATGTATACACCTCTGCATTTACCTCTCATGTATACACCTCTGCATTTACCTCCCATGTATACACCTCTGCATTTACCTCTCATGTATACAGCTCTGCATTCACCTCCTGTACATATACCTCTGCATTCACCTCCTGTACATACACCTCTGCATTCCCCTCTCATGTATACACCTCTGCATTCACCTCTCATGTACACACCTCTGCATTCACCTCTCATGTATACACCTCTTCATTCACCTCTCATGTATACACCTCTGCATTTACCTCTCATGTATACACCTCTGCATTTACCTCCCATGTATACACCTCTGCATTCACCTCTCATGTATACAGCTCTGCATTCACCTCCTGTACATATACCTCTGCATTCACCTCCTGTACATACACCTCTGCATTCCCCTCTCATGTATACACCTCTGCATTCACCTTCCATGTATACACCTCTGCATTCACCTGCCATGTATACACCTCTTCATTCACCTCCTGTACATACACCTCTGCATTCTCCTCTCATGTATACACCTCTGCATTCACCTCTCATGTATACACCTCGTCATTCACCTCCTGTACATACACCTCTGCATTCTCCTCTCATGTATACACCTCTGCATTCACCTCCCATGTATACACCTCTTCATTCACCTCCTGTACATACACCTCTGCATTCTCCTCTCATGTATACACCTCTGCATTCACCTCTCATGTATACACCACTGCATTCACCTCTCATGTATACACCTCTGCATTCACCTCCCATGTATACACCTCTTCATTCACCTCCTGTACATACACCTCTGCATTCCCCTCTCATGTATACACCTCTGCATTCACCTCCCATGTATACACCTCTGCATTCACCTCCCATGTATACACCGCTGCATTCACCTCCCATGTATACACCTCTTCATTCACCTCCTGTACATTCACCTCTGCATTTACCTCCCATGTATACACCCCTGCATTCACCTCTCATGTATACACCTCTTCATTCACCTCCTGTACATACACCTCTGCATTTACCTCCCATGTATACACCTCTGCATTCCCCTCTCACATATACACCTCTGCATTCACCTCCCATGTATACACCTCTTCATTCACCTCCTGTACATACACCTCTGCATTCCCCTCTCACATATACACCTCTGCATTCACCTCCCATGTATACACCTCTGCATTCACCTCCTGTACATTCACCTCTGCCCTCACTTCCCATGTATACACCTCTGCATTCACCTCCCATGTATACACCTCTGCAATCACCTCCCATGTATACACCTCTGCATTCACCTCCCATGTATACACCTCTGCATTCACCTTCCATGTATACACCTCTTTATTCAACTCCCATGTATACACCTCTTCATTCACCTCCCATGTATACACCTCTGCATTCACCTCCCATGTATACACCTCTTCATTCAACTCCCATGTATACACCTCTGCATTCACCTCCCATGTATACACCTCTGCATTCACCTCCCATGTATACACCTCTGCATTCACCTCTCATGTATACACCTCTGCATTCACCTCCCATGTATACACTGCTTCATTCACCTCCCATGTATTCACCTTTTCATTCACCTACTGTACATACACCTCTTCATTCACCTCCTGTACATGCACCTCTTAATTCACCTCCTGTACATACACCTCTGCATTCCCCTCTCATGTATACACCTCTGCATTCACCTCTCATGTATACACCTCTTCATTCACCTCCTTTACATACACCTCTTCACTCACCCCCTGTACATGGACCTATGCATTCACCTACAGGACATACACCTCTGCATTAATTACCGTGTATACACCTCTGCATTCACCTCCCATGTATACACCCCTGCATTCCCCTCCCATTGACATACACCTCTACATTAGCCTCCTGTACATACACCTCTGCACTCACCCACTGTACATACACCTCTGCATTCACCTCCTATGTATATACCCTTGCATTCACCTTCTGTGTATACATCTCCTGTACATACACCTCTGCAATCATCTCCCATGTATACACCTTTTCATTCAAGCCCTGTACATACACCTCTGCATTCACCTACTATACATACAGCATACCTCTGCATTCACCTCCAGTACATACACCTCTGCATTCACCTTCTGTGTATACACCTCTGCATTCACCTTCTGTGTATACACCTCTGCATTTACCTCCTGTGCATACAACTCTGCATTCAACTTCCATGTATATACGTCTTCATTCAAGCCCTGTACATACACCTCTGCATTTGCCTACTGTACATACACCTTTGCATTCACCTCCTGTACATTCAGCTCCCATGTACATACACCTTAGCATTCATCTACAGTACATACACATCTGCATTCACCTCCCTAGTATACACATCTGCATTCACCTCCCATGTATATACCTCTGCATTCACTTCCTGTACATACACCAGTGTGTTCACCTACTTACTGTACATACACCTCTTAAGTACATACACTGCGGCATTTACCTCCCATGTATACACCTCTGCATTCATCTCCCGTGTATATACCTCTGCATTCACTTCCTGTACATATACCTGCAAACTCAATTGACAGACTTTGAGACTTCAATAGGAAAGGCCCCAGAGAGGCGCCAATTCTGCATGTGCAGGATTGCTGTCTCCTATGGAATCAGTCCCTTAACCTATGAGTTCTTTCAGCTCCACTACAACTGCTCCTTGTAGTTATTCAATAGTGAGCTCCTGGTATCTCACTAGACCCACTGATTCACTGACTTTGAATCCCTTGAGCTCCTCCAAGGTTTGCGGTGGTATCTCCTCAAGTATAACCCCGCTTTTCTGCTGGGTCCCTAGCTTGGCACTCCAGATACTGCTCAAGCTTCACCCCTGCTATTAGGCTCATCCCTGGCTTGACACGCAAGCCTGCTCTGCAAGCATCACCTCCACTGGTTGGGTCCCTGACTCGATCACCACGTGAAGTTTCCAAATTCTCCACCTTGCTTGTTGGTGATAATATTATTCTGGGACTTTCTTCAGTTACTCACTGTGGTCCCTGGTAAATGTAACTGGTCCCTTTGTGGCGACAGTTTCCCTCCTACCTCCGACCACTGACAGGTTCTCCGGCCGGCAGAACCGTCACTTTTGGTTGGACTGCAAGCCACAGTCCCAACCCGGTGCTGCTCTCTTACTTCTCGATAGGCCCTTACACAGCCTGGGAGCCAGATGATCCCAGGATAGGCCCAATCTCTGGCCTAGGAGGTCTGGGCAGATGACACATGTCCACCCAGATGGCAGTCCGGGTGGCACAAAACACAGATCACCTGAACTCGTCCGAATATATAGGCTCTCCCAGCAGGCCAAGGGATTAAAAAAAAACCTGCCCATTGGCTGGGAAACCCATATACCCATAACCTGACCTTGGGTTGCCCCTCTCGTATCTAGTACCACCAAGTTCCCGCTCACCTAGTGGAAGAAGAGAAAAAAGCAACATGGCCAAGCTTAGGGAGAAATCAATAGATCCCTATCAATCGACCAAGATAACTACTCTTAGCAAGTAAATTTGTGAGGAGCTCCCTGACTAAACTCCAGGGAGCTACATCCAGCTACCTCCAGTGTATACAATTCTACATACTGCAACCACCTGTGTATACAGTAAAACCTTGGTTTGAGAGTAACTTGGTTTAGGAGCGTTTTGCAAGACAAGCAAAATGTTTTAATACATTTTCCCTTGATATACAAGCGATGACTTGATATAAGAGTAGCGTCATGTCACAACTGAGTATAAAAAAGAAGAGAGGAGCCTCAAAGTGTAGCAATATGGTTACATTTAATGAAGGTACAACTAGCAACTTACAACTAGCAACTTTAGCAACTTATTGCTACACTAATGCCGCGTACACGGTCGTTTTTTGTTTTGTAAAAAAACTTTGTTTTTTCTCATGAAACTTCATTTTAAAAAACTATGTTGCCTACACACCATCGTTTTTTCAAAATGCTCTAGCAAAGCACGGTTACGTTCAGCACGCACGACGGCACTCTGTTCCATTCAAGCTTGCGTCATATCTTGCTTCTGAGCTTCTACGTTGTTTTAAACGTCGTTTTACCCACACACTATCATTTAAAATGACACAAAAAACGACGTTTTGAAAAACGACATAAAAAATTGAAGCATGTTCGAATATTTTTTTTGTCGTTTTTCAGAAGACATAAAACAAAGTTTTCCCCACACACGGTCATTTTAAATGACGTTTTGAAAAATGTCGTTTTATTTCATCACAAAAAACGACTGTGTGTACGCGGCATCAGAGGTGCCTCTCTTCTCTTTTATACCCTGTAAAATAAAAAATGCTTTGATATACAAGTGCATTGGATTACAAGCATGTTTCTGGAATTAATTATGCTTGCAAACCAAGGTTTTACTGTACACCTCTACATCTAGCTACCTTCTGTGTATTCACCTCTACATCCAGCTGCCTCCCATGTATTCACCTCTACATCCAGCTACCATGTGTATATCCACCTCTACACCCAGCTACTATCCCATGTAGTCACCTCTCCATCCAGCTACCATTTGTGTACACACCTCTACATCCAGATACCTTCTGTGTATACATCTTTGTATTCATCCACTGTGTATACACCTTTGCATTCACCATCTGTGTATATACCTCTGTATTAGCCTCCAGGGCATAGGCTTCTGCATACACCTTTGCATTTACATCTTGTGCATACAAAACCTCTGCATACACTCCTGTGTATACATCTCTATATACAGCTACCTCCAATGTATACAATTCAACATACAGCTACCTCCTGTGTATACACCTCTACATCCAGTTACCCCCTGTGTATTCACCTCTACATCCAGCTACACTCTGTGTATACACATTTTACAACCAGCGACCTCCTGTGTGTACACTGCTACATCCAGCTACCTTCTGTGCATACACCTTTTACTTCCAGCTACCTCCAGTGTATACAATTCTACATACTGCTACCGCCTGTGTATACACTCCTACATCCTACTACCTTCTGTGTATTCACCTATACGTCCAGCTACCTTCTGTGTTTACACCTCTACATCCCGCTACCTCCCGTGTATACAGCTCTACATTCAGCTACCTCCTGTTTATACACCTCTACATCCCGCTACCTCCCGTGTATACAGCTCTACATTCAGCTACCTCCTGTTTATACACCTCTACATCCAACTACTTTCAACTTATACACCTCTACACTCAGCAACCTTCTGTGTATACACCTCTACATCCAAATACCCCCATGTATACACCTCTACATCCAAATACCCCCATGTATACACCTCTACATCCAAATACCCCCATGTATACACCTCTACATCCAGCTACCTTCTGTGTATACACCTCTACATCCAGCTACCTCCCATGTATACATCTCTATATGCAGCTATCCTTTGTATATACACCTCTACATTAAGTTACATTCTGTGTACCTGACTGTAGAGGTGTGTAGACTTTTATATTTAGCTATGTCATGTGTATACACCTCTACATCCATCTACCTCTTGCATATCCACCTCTACACCCAGCTACCTCCCGTTTATCTACCTCTACATTATGCTACCTTCCTTGTATCCACCTCTACATCCAGCTACCTTCTGTGTATACACCTCTACATCCAGCTGCCTCCTGTGTATACACATCTACATCCAGCTACCTTCTGTGTATACACCTCTACATCCAGCTACCATCTGTATATCCACCTCTACACCCAGCTACTATCCCATGTAGTCACCTCTCCATCCAGCTACCATTTGTGTACACACCTCTACATCCAGATACCTTCTGTGTATACATATTTGTATCCATCTACTGTGTATACACCTTTGCATTCACCATCTGTGTATATACCTCTGTATCAGCCTCCAGGGCATAGGCTTCTGCATACACCTTTGCATTTACATCTTGTGCATACAGAACCTCTGCATACACCTCCTGTGTATACATCTCTATATACAGCTACCTCCAATGTATACAATTCAACATACAGCTACCTCCTGTGTATACACCTCTACATCCAGTTACCCCCTGTGTATTCACCTCTACATCCAGCTACACTCTGTGTATACACATTTTACATCCAGCTACCTCCTGTGTATACACTGCTACATCCAGCTACCTTCTGTCTATACACCTCTACATCCAGCTACCTTCTTTGTATACACCTCTACATCCAGCTACTCTCTGTGTATACAGCTCTACATCCAAATACCCCCATGTATACACCTCTACATCAGCTACGTTTTGTGTACACACCTACATCCAGCTACCTCCCATGTATACACCTCTACATCCAGCTACCTCCCGTGTACACACCTACATCCAGCTACAGTACCTTCTGTGTATACACCTTTGCATCCAGCTACCTTCTGTGTATACACCTCTACATCCAAATACCCCCATGTATACACCTCTACGTCCAAATACCCTTATGTTTACACCTCTACATCCAGCTACCTTTTGTATATACACATCTACATCCAGCTACCTTCCATGTATACATCTCTATATGCAGCTTTCCTTTGTATATACACCTCTACATTAAAGGAGTTGTAAATAAATTAAAAAATTATGGTAAAATGACTGTTTACAGGGTATAGAGACATAATAGTTAACTGATTCCTTTTAAAAACTATTAAAAATAGATAAAAATCAATCATATAATGTATCTGTAGTTTCTAGTTTCGTTTTTGCATGTTGTTTCCTGCTTCTGTGATGTACAGAGCCAGAGAGCCAATACAGGGCAGTGATGGTTTGGAAAACAAAACTGATTGGTGCTGTGGGGTTTTAGACACACAGTAATCACACCTCCTTGATTAGTGACCACAGAGAGAAAGCTCCCAGTACTGTGGTTATCAGGAAACAGACAACCAGGAAGTGTGGAGATCAGAGAAGAATTACAGCAACTTGAGAGCAAAAACGAACAATGAGGACATGAAAACAGCACTGCATTAAGGTAAAGGAAGCTATTAAGATAAAAAAAAATCCTTTACAAACCCTTTAAGTTACCTTCTGTGTAACTGGATGAGAGGAGTATAGACTTTTATATTTAGCTATGTCATGTGTATACACCTCTACAGCCATGGCCAAAAGTTTTGCGAATGACACAAATACTAATTTTCACAAAGTCTGCTGCCTCAGTTTTTGAGATGGGAAATTGCATATACTCCAGAATGTTATGAAGAGTGATCAGACAAATTGCAAAGTTCCTCTTTGCCATGAAAATTAACTTAATCCCATAAAAAAAATTCCACTGCATTTGTGAAGAAGGCTTCAGGGTGCCCAAGAAAGTCCAGCAAGCGCCAGGACCGTCTCCTAAAGAGGATTCAGCTGCGGGATCAGAGTGCCACCAGTGCAGAGCTTGCTCAGGAATGGCAGCAGGCAGGTGTGAGCGCATCTGCACGCACAGTGAGGCGAAGACTTTTGGAAGATGGCCTGGTGTCAAGAAGGGCAGCAAAGAAGCCACTTCTCTCCAAAAAAAACATCAGGGACAGATTGATCTTCTGCAGAAAATATGGTGAATGGACTGCTGAGGACTGGGGCAAAGTCATATTCTCAGATGAAGCCTCTTTCCGATTGTTTGGGGCATCAGGAAAAAGGCTTGTCCGGAGAAGAAAAGGTGAGCGCTACCATCAGTCCTGTGTCATGCCAACAGTAAAGCATCCTGAGACCATTCATGTGTGGGGTTGCTTCTCATCCAAGGGAGTGGGCTCACTCACAATTTTGCCCAAAAACACAGCCATGAAAAAAGAATGGTACCAAAACACCCTCCAACAGCAACTTCTTCCAACAATCCAACAACAGTTTGGTGAAGAACAATGCATTTTCCAGCACGATGGAGCACCGTGCCATAAGGCAAAAGTGATAACTAAGTGGCTCGGGGACCAAAACGTTGACATTTTGGGTCCATGGCCTGGAAACTCCCCAGATCTTAATCCCATTGAGAACTTGTGGTCAATCATCAAGATGCGGGTGAACAGGTAGGAAAGCTGCCACTCCAGGTGAGCACACCTAAGGTAATCACTGTCCACTCAAGAACCAACGGGTGCTGGCAATGCACAAGGCATGCAAAGAGAGAAAGGTATATGGACAGCCGCACTCCAAAGTCTTAAAAAGACGTGCCCTTTATTTGGGTAAAAAGAAAATGCACTACATAGCTATGACTAAGCATTGAGGTTCAATGTGAAACGCGTCAGCTGTTTTTTCCCACTGTATGCTGTTTTTTGTAGTGCATTTTCTTTTTACCCAAATAAAGGGCACGTCTTTTTAAGACTTTGGAGTGCGGCTGTCCATATACCTTTCTCTCTTTGCATCAAGAGGCGGGTGGACAAACAAAAACCCACTAATTCTGACAAACTCCGAGAAGTGATTATGAAAGAATGGGTTGCTATCAGTCAGGAATTGGCCCAGAAGTGGATTGAGAGCATGCCCAGTCGAATTGCAGAGGTCCTGAAAAAGAAGGGCCAACACTGCAAATACTGACTCTTTGCATAAATGTCATGTAATTGTCGATAAAAGCCTTTGAAACGTATGGAGTGCGTGTAATTATATTTCACTACATCACAGAAACAACTGAAACGCTAAAAGCAGTTTAGCAGCAAACTTTGTGAAAACTAATATTTGTGTCATTCTCAAAACTTTTGGCCACAACTGTACATCCAGCTACCTCTTGTGTATTCCCCTCTACATCCAGCTACGTATCGCATATCCACCTCTGCATCCAGCTACCTCCCATGTATACACCTCTACATCCAGGTACCACCTGTATGTCCACACTTCTTCATCCAGCTACCTTCTGTGTATACATCTCTGTATCCAGTTACCTCCTGTCTATACATCTCTATATCCAGCTACCTTCTGTGTATACACATGTATCCAGGCTTGCTAGTGGTTACAAATGTATTACCTGTTTTGAAGCTCTGCTCTTTACCTGTGACACAAGAAGGTTTAAATGATGTATCTGCCTCTACATCCAGCTACCTCCTGTGTATCTGCCTCTACATCCAGCTACCTCCTGTGTATCTGCCTCTACATCCAGCTACCTCCTGTGTGTACACCTCTACATCCAGCTACTTCCTGTGTATCTTTCTCTACATCCAGCTACCTCCTGTTTATACACCTCTAAATCCAGCTACCTCCTGTGTGTACACCTCTACATCCAGCTACCTCCTGTGTATCTTTCTCTACATCCAGCTACCTCCTGTGTATCTGCCTCTACATCAAGCTACCTCCCCTGTATACGTCTCTACATCCAGCTACCTCCTGTATATACGTCTCAACATCCAGCTACCTCCTGTATATACGTCTCTACATCCAGCTACCTCCTGTGTATCTTTCTCTACATCCAGCTACCTCCTGTATATACGTCTCTACATCCAGCTACCTCCTGTGTATCTTTCTCTACATCCAGCTACCTCCTGTGTATCTTTCTCTACATCCAGCTACCTTCTGTGTATCTGCCTCTACATCAAGCTACCTCCCCTGTATACGTCTCTACATCCAGCTACCTCCCCTGTATATGTCTCTACATCCAGCTACCTCCCCTGTATACGTCTCTACATCCAGCTACCTCCCCTGTATACGTCTCTACATCCAGCTACCTCCTGTGTATCTTTCTCTACATCCAGCTACCTCCTGTGTATCTTTCTCTACATCCAGCTACCTCCTGTGTATCTTTCTCTACATCCAGCTACCTCCTGTATATACGTCTCTACATCCAGCTACCTCCTGTGTATCTTTCTCTACATCCAGCTACCTCCTGTGTATCTTTCTCTACATCCAGCTACCTTCTGTGTATCTGCCTCTACATCAAGCTACCTCCCCTGTATACGTCTCTACATCCAGCTACCTCCCCTGTATATGTCTCTACATCCAGCTACCTCCCCTGTATATGTCTCTACATCCAGCTACCTCCCCTGTATATACGTCTCTACATCCAGCTACCTCCTGTCTTTACGTTTCTTCGTCCAGCTGTCTCCTGTGTATACACCTCTACATCCATCTACCTCCTGTATATACGTCTCTACATCCAGCTACCTCCTGTATATACGTCTCTACATCCAGCTACCTCCTGTCTTTACGTTTCTACATCCAGCTGTCTCCTGTGTATACACCTCTATATCCCGCTAGATACTTTGCATACACTTCTGAATACACCTCCCATGTATAAAGTACTATAGATGTCTCTTGGAAATGCCAGGTGTTCACTTCACTTGTTAAGGACGCACACTTGTGCATTTATTTTGCCTTACATTTTAGAATTTTGTAAACTCATTTTGTTACATGATGTTTCCAACTGTGGCTTAATATAAATAAATACATGCAAATTGCCAAGTTAGCGCTATGGTGCAATCGTGAACAGAATGTTAAATACACTATACCGGAACCTGTATACATTTTTGTAGATAGCAAAGTACAAGGCTATTTTTCTGAACAGCCGGTGTACTTTTCACATTTGTCCAACCCTTAGCATGCTTTCATTTCTATTTACAGTATTTGTGTAGCTGTGCATGAATCAGACTATAGTCTAACAACACCATACACTTGGTTTGCAATGCAAAACCATTTTCTGCGACCCATGCCTCACCACAAGCTGTAGAACTGCATGGGGTAGATTCAGGTAAGATATACGACGGCATATCTCCAGATACGCCGTCGTATCTCTGAGCGTGCGGCGTCGTATCTATGCGCCTGATTCATAGAATCAGTTACGCATAGATTTGACTAAGATCCGACCGGCGTAAGTCTCTTACGCTGTCGTATCTTAGTTGCAATTTTAGGCTGGCCGCTAGGTGGCGCTTCCGTATATTTACGTGTCGAATATGCAAATTAGGTACATACGCCGATTCAGAAAGGTACGTTTGCCCGGCGCATTTTTTTACGTTGTTTACGTTAGGCTTTTTCCGGCGTAAAGTTACCCCTGCTATATGAGGTGTATTCTATGTTAAGTATGGACGTCGTTCCCGTGTTGAATTTTGAAAATTTTACGTTGTTTGCATAAGTCGTTTGCGAACAGGAATTTGCGTAATTCACGTCGAAAGCATTGGCTTTTTGCGGGTTAATTTGGAGCATGCGCACTGGATTACATTCACGGATGGCGCATGCGCCGTTAGTCAAAAACTTAATTTACGTGGGGTCATGTTTTATTTACATAAAACGCGCCCACCTCTTCACAATTTGAATTAGGCGCGATTACGCTGGCAGATTTACGCTACGCCGCCGTAACTTGGGGCGCAGGTTCTTGGTGAATACAGAACCTGCCTCACTAAGTTACGGCGGCGTAGCGTATCTGAGATACGTTACGGAGGCGTAGCATATCTGAGATACGCTACGCCCGCACAAAAATAGGCAATTATACCTGAATCTACCCCCAAGTATCTAATATGCTCCCTCCAATCAGGTTATTCTACACTAGTCCAATAGACTATTGTGTTTGTATGATGAACACAAAATCTACTACTCGCCCATTCATAATATTGGCTGCTTCCAGTTATCAATTTTATTTACACTAGGCATAGGAAAATTCACCATGCAATGGAACCATAAGTCTCTGCATCCCCTCGCTTGGACTGATAGTTCTACCTAGTTGGAGATTCCCAGTTCAGCTGCATCCATTGTAAAGAAAATACATGATTACCATCCCCTGGTGCAGCCATTAACCCCCTCTAGAGATCACTGCACTGCGGCTGAACAAGGAACAGTCATGCTCCCCGGGTCTCACTGTATGTGGCTTATGTTCTGAAAGGCTCAGAGTATGACCCCTGATCATATGGAGTTTCCCGCACTCTTGGGATTTCCTGAGTGGCGTCTGTTACCGGAACTTCGAAATGATCAACAATTACACGCGCAGGCTTCCGGGACACCACAAGAGAGCTCAGTGCCCAGCATGTTACTTCTCCTCCCTCCTCCTTAGCCTGGCTGTGCTGCACTGTGTAACCATCAATGGAGGGAGGAGACTAGACGAGCCCTTCGCTTTGTACACTAGACACATGGCAGATAATGAAGGGAGGGGCGGCCATGAGAGGAGAAAATGTACTGCCTGTATCTTTCTCTGACATCTTCAAGGGGCCTATTCTGAAACTGGATTCAATGCAGCATAGTGAGAGAATAATAATCCCTAACTACACACACATACATTTTCTCAAAACACGTCGCTACTAAAATTTCCAAGTGTGCATCAATATTCTGTTCTGTTTAAAAACAATAAAACTTTACTGGTGAAAATAAGGGAAAGAGGGACTAAAAAATATAAATAAATGCAGCCACCCTATTTAAGAATTGGTAAGCTGCAATATATTAACCACTTGCTTACTGGGCACTTAAACCCCCCCACCTCCTGCCCAGACCAATTTTCAGGTTTCAGCGTGAACGCACTTTCAATGCCAATTGCGCGGTCATATAACCCTGTACCCAAATGACATTGTTATAATTTTTTTCACCACAAATAGAGATTTCTTTTGGTGGTAATTGATCACTTCTGCGGTTTTTATTTTTTGTTAAAAAAAATGTAAAATACCGATTTAATATTTTTTTTTATATCTTGGTAAAATATTTTGCAAATGTGTACTTTTTCACCTTCATTGATGTACGCTGATGAGGCTGCACTGATGGGCACTGATGGGCTGTACTGATGGGCACCGATAGGGTGGCACTGAGAGGTGACACTGAGAGGTGCCACTGATGGGTGGCACTAAAGGGCATTGATAGGTGGCACTGGTGGGCACTGGGAAGTGGCACTAAAATGTGGCATTGATAGGTGGCACTGATAGCTGGCAGTGATGGGCACTGGGTGGCTGCGATGGGCACTGATGGGTGGCAGTAATGGGCACTGATAGGCAGCACTTCTAGGTGGCACTGATTAGGCATTGATAGGTGGCACTGGTGAGAATTGATAGGTGGGACTTGTGGGCATTGATAGATGGCACTTATGGACATTGATAGGTGGCACTGGTGGGCACTGTGGGCACTTGCAGGTGGCACTAGCAGGGGGTACTGGCAGGGGTTACTGGTGGTACAGGGGAGGCTGATGTGCCTCCTTCCTCTTCGGGACCGATGTCCCTTTCACATAAGCTGGTGATCAGCTTTTTTTCCTCCTCCAGCTGTCATTGGCTGACAGTTGATCAGGACTGGCCCCTTACCCGGATCTGTGATCACCCGAGTCTCAGTGACTCGGGTGATCCCAGCGCGCGAAGGGGAGGATGTCTATTGACGTTTTCCCGGCATTTGGCATCCGCGCTGTGGCTGTCATTCGGCCATAGCGCGGACGCAAGGGGTTAAATGTTTGCTTTTGGGTTTAACACCACTTTAAGTGTCAATGTTGCTCTGCCCACGTAGGACAAAATGCCAGAGACTCTATATATACTCACCTTACCTTACCTCTGCTCTCTTATGCCTCCTTGCTCATCCACAACCATCAAGAATGATGGTTGTGAAAAGACACACTGGAATGAATAGGAGGCGGTTTTCAGGTACTTAGCAGAGGCCATTTCCAGCACCAAAGCACCTGAAAACCTCCCCAGTGTGAAATGGGTCTAATTGTATAAAACAACTATATTTTTTAGGGTTGGCTTCACAGATTGAACTAAAGGTAATAGTTCACAAAAGGTAATGGGCTCGGGCATGTTTGGATTGAACCCACCAGGAAGCCATCACTGCACACCGCCAATCATAGGCAGTGAGGCATTTCCTGACCCGCAGCTGCACATACATATGCTGCCCTATGATTGGCAGTGTTCAGTGCCGACTTCCTGGCAGATTTGATCCGAACATGCCCAAGCCCACCACCTGTAGCAAATTTAAGTGAATTTTTGTCAGCTTCATAGCTGGTTTCCCAAACTTAACATGCCAGCGCCTGAACCCAAAGACAACCAAAGAGTCGAATTGGGTGAGGACTGCACTGAATCCCTGAACAGGTAAATATCTTATTATTAAAGCGGAGATCCACACAACAATGGAACCTTGGCTTTTCGGAACCCTCCCCCCTCCAGTGTCACATTTGGCACCTTTCAAGGGGGTGCAGATACCTGTATAATACAGATATTTGCACCCACTTCCGGGCATAAACCCCCACGGGGGTCACGCCCCTTCCCGTCCCCCCCCCGCTGTCATCTGGGAAACACAAAGGTCCCAGAAGACAGCGGCGACCAGTTAGGATGCGCAGCGAGACTCGTGCATGCGCAGTAGGGAACCGGGAAGTGAAGCCGCAACACTTCACTTCCTGATTGCCTCACTGAGGATGGCGGCAGGGGCAGCCGAGAGCTGAGAGATTGATCAGCTTTGGCTGCCGACATCGCGGGCACTCTGGACAGGTAAGTATTTACTTTATTTATTAAAAGTCAGCAGCTGCAGTATTTATAGCTGCTGGCTTTTAATATTTTTTTTTTAGGCGGAACTTCGCTTTAAAGCTATATTGGCTATACTTCTATTGGTCCCAGGAGTTAAGTTTGTTCTGCACTTCTATGGCCTGTTTTCAGCTGACAGTGGGCTGGAACAGGAACAGTGGGCAGATATAAGAAACAAGGCTCAAATTGTGTAAAACCTTCCAACTCCAATTTTATTAAAGCCAAATAATTACTCACATAGATAAAACAGATTAATCATAAATGTCCATCCTTTCAGGTAAGATCAAATAGTTAGCAATAAACCTATCCATGTACACCCCGGGAGCCTTCCGCCCATATGCTCAGTAGCTCACCAATACCCGATACGTCATTTCTGGTGCGTTATTTCCAGTTGTTGTTCAACCACGCCCCTTCTTGTGGAAGAATTTTGGTTTCACCTTATTTTAATTATGAAAGACTTGTTGGTGGACTATTATTATTTATACACATCAGCACTGAGTGTATTTAGAGACTTATTTATGTTAATAATGTTCAGGCCCGTCGCTACAGAACAGGCAAAACAAACAATTGCTTGGGGCCCCCGAGCTGGCCTGGGGCCCCCAACTTCCGCTTCCCAGGCTGAAGCTTGGCTGATCTCCTCTTCCTTCCTCCTGGAGTCCTGTCAGTCCGGCTGGGTACCGCGCGTGGTACAGGAGATTCAGTTTCCTTTTCCCGGCCGGACTGACAGGAAGTGCACACTGAGTGCTCACTTCCTTTCAGTCAAGCCAGGAACACAGGAAACTGAATCTCCTGAACTGCACAGTACCCGGCCCAGCCCGGGCACTATCTGATTGGGAACTGGGGACCCATAATGATAGAACACCTGACTGACAGGAGGAAGAGGAGCTTGGCCACGCTACAGCGACAGCCTACAGGGAAGAAGGGGAGGTGAGAATAGAAAAACATAGGGACTAAGGAGGGGGGAGGAGTAAGAAAATGGGTGTAAAAATTAGTGTAGCGCTAACGTAGGCTTTGCGTGCGGGGGGGGGGGTGCTTGGGGGCCCCCATTTTGCTTGGGGCCCCCAAATTCCTTCAAATGGCCCTGTTAATGTTGATGGTGTTTGTTCACAGTGCTGCTTTTTTATTTTATTTAGTTTGATATTATTTCTGGTTATCATCACATCATGGCTGCAGTAAGCACTTATATGATGAATTTAGGAGGTTTATTATGAATTATTAACAATTATTTATGCCACTTTTTTCATTAATATTTCAACAAATAATATTGTTAATCAATATTATTATTAATAGAAAAAAAATTTCACTCTCCAGGGCGAAGTGAGGTGATTGATATTGTTATGAATCCATATCATAATTTATATCTATCAAATATAAAAGGAGTCCTTTCTGTGTAATATTATACTGGTAGTCATATGAAATATGATACAGGTGGAAAAAGTGACACGTCACAGCCTTTTTAGCACTCCTTTCTTACAGCCCCAAGCTGTTTTGATTGGGAAGGGGCTGGTTCAATGATGCCCCCTGAAAGGTCCACAAAAAGCTACTGGAATTGTCAGGTGGATCTCTCAATTTTTTATTGTGAGTATACAGAAACATTAAGGCTTCATTCACACCTGAGCGTAGCGCAGCGACAGATGCTGTAGCGCATTTTTATTAAGCTTTCTTTTTTTTTTTTTTTTAGTGGATAATTTTTGGAGCGGCACCATTCATTTGAATGGGCCTCCCTCCGCTCAAAAATGCTCCACAGAAGCTCATGTACCAAATTTTGGCACAGGCCCAGGAACGCTTGCAGTTAGATTTTTTTTATGTGATTGTAGTGCGTTTAGTCACTGGACAATTGCAGCAAAATTGCACCACGTTTGGGATGCCATTAGGAAATAGCATCGCAAACGTGCTATTCCAAATCACTCAGGTGTGAATGGAGCCTAATGCCGCGTACACACGATTTGCTTTTCAGCATGTCCAAAAAACGAAGTTTTCCCAACTTCATCATTAAAACGACGTTGCCTACACACCATCGTTTTTAAAAAATGATCTAGCAAAGCGCGGTGATGTACAACACGTACAACGGCACTATAAAGGGGAAGTTCCATTCGCCTTTGGGCTGCTTTAGCTGATTCCGTGTTAGTAAAGGACGATTCGCGCTTTTTTGTCTGTTACAGCGTGATGAATGTGCTTACTCCATTATGAACGGTAGTTTTACCAGAACGAGTGCTCCCGTCTCATAACTTGCTTCTGAGCATGCGCAGGGTTTTTTTACGTCGTTTTTGCCCACACGCGATCATTTTTTACAACTTGAAAAACGACATTGTTTAAAACGACGTTTAAAAATGCAGCATGTTCGAATTTTTTTTGATGTGTAGCCCACACATGATCATTTTAAATGCCGTTTTTGAAAAACTACGTTTTCTTCATGCCGAAAAATGATCGTGTGTACACGGCATTATGCACACGATCGTAATCTTCGACAACAAATGTTCAATGTGAGCTTTTGGACGGATATTCCAACCATGTGTATGCTCCATCGGACATTTGCTGTCGGAATTTCCGACAACAAATGTTTGAGAGCTGGGTCTCAATTTTTCCGACAACAAAAGTTCTTGTCATAAATTCCGATAGTTTGTTTGCAATTCCGATGCACAAAAATCCTACACATGCTCGGAATCAATTTGACGCATGCTCAGAATCATTGAACTTAAAGGGTCACTAAAGGAAAAATAATTTTTTGCTGAAATGACTGTTTACAGGGTATAGAGACATAATAGTTAACTGATTCCTTTTAAAAATGATTAAAAATAGATAAAAACCAATCATATAATGTACCTACAGTTTAGTTTCGTTTTTGCTGTTGTTTCCTGGTTCTCTGATGTACAGAGACAAAGAGCCAATAGAGGGCAGCGATGCTTTGTCTAAAACTCCTCAGCTCCAATCCAGTTTTGTTTTACAAACAGTAATCACACCTCCTTGATTAGTCACCACAGTGAGAAACCTCCCAGTACTGTGATGATCAGGAAACAGACAACCAGGAAGTGTCCAGAACAGAGAGGAATTACAGCCACATCAAAGCAAAAATGAACAATGAGGACATGAAACCAAGACTGCAGTAAGGTAAAGGAAGCTATTTAGCTAAAAAAAAAAATTCCTTTAGTGACCCTTTAATTTTTCTCGGCTCATCGTAGTGTTGTACGTCACTGCGTTCTTGACGTTCGGAATTTCAGACAACATTTGTGTGACCGTCTGTATGCAACACAAGTGTGAGCCAACATTCCGTCGGAAAAAAATCCACGGTTTTGTTGTTGGAAATTACGATCGTGTGTACACGACATTAGAGTCACCTCTGTGGGCCAGTAATTGTAATGCACCAAATTGGACTCTGCCAGGACCACAGATCTGTGAAAACTTTGTTAAAGAGTAACTCTACTGTTGCTGAGAAAAAAACAATCCCCTCTGGGTGATCAATATGCAATATGCATGTCATTTTAATAACATTAAATTACAATATGACCTGTGTAGCAATTGTATATGCTATATTATTTATTTTTTTCACTATATTTTTACCTGCAAAAGTGGAGTTACCCTTCAAGTACGCTTTGCTTTCCATTCCCGTTGCTATTCATTCTCTGTTTTTGTAACATATTTTTCTGTAAATATTTTTACTTAACCATTGTCTCTTTCTTTCATTAAAATCATATTTAAAACACGTTAAGCTTTCTATAAAAGAAAGAAATCTCACTTTTTGAAGAACGTTACCAAATTTTTAACCTGTCTGACTTGACAGTGTGTATCATTGATGTTTCTTTAAAGTAGATATTGTGAATAGTGCATGTTTCAGTTAAAACACATTTTGGTAGCTATTGTGTTTGGAGTCAACTGAGCCAGATCATTCAGTTGGAACTTAAATTGTTGTTCTGAGGTTTGTAAAATCTCTATTCTGGGTTACATTGCCACAGAAGGCAAAAACGTTAGGTTACATAAAGGGGAAATATGTAAGATGCAAGAGAGCATGCATAGCGGACACAGAACATTAGATCCAGAACACTACCATACATATAGTAGACATTTATCAAGGATGTGATCTACCCAGATATAGAAGAAATCTAATTGGATGAAACCATCTACAAACCAGGTAGAACAAGAAGGAAGAAAAGGGGTAACATTGTTAAAGTGGAGCAAATAGCAAAGTAGACATGGACCTGTCAGCAACGGAGGGATCCCCCGCTGATGAAGCGGATCCCGCTTCACGGAGGCCCCCATGTGAAAGGGTTCTAGGGGCTCGTTCACACCAGCGTCGTTGGGCAGTGTTATTTGCACCTAAGCAGGCTAGTTATACTCACCTCAATGCAAGCCCGCTGATATGAATGAGCATCTAGATGGGAATTACCGGCATACCCCACTTTTAAGTACACAATGGGGTTTATTTACTAAAGCTGGAAAGTGCAAAATCAGGTTCACTTCTGCATAAAAACCAATGGGCTTCCAGGTTGTATTACCAAAGCTTAATTGAAGAAGCTGGGGTTAGAAGCTCATTGGTTTCTTTGCAGAAGTGAGCTTGATTTTGCGCATTCCATCTTTAGTAAATAAACCCCATTGTGTACTTAAAAGTGAGGTGTGTTTTACATTTGAGAGATTTCCTCTTATTTACTGTTGTGGCTGCAGGACAGGAAGTAACTCTTCCGTACTCCAATCTACAATGCTAATTGTGTCTTTACCTACACTCTAACATGAATAAAATATATCAGATGTCAGGTCTACCTTAATGCTGTCCATATCTGGCAAGAGGTTATGACCAGTGTGGTGGTGGAAGTAAAGCCTCATACACACGATCAGATTTTACGACAACAATTGTGTGATGGAAGGGTTTTGTCGGATAATCCGACTGTGCGCTCCATCGGACAATTCTTGTCGGAATTCCCGACAACAAATGTTTTATAGCATGCCTTCAAATTTTCCAACAACAAATGTGTCTTGTCGGATTATCCGATCGTGTGTACACAAAAAAATCCAAAGTACAAACACTAAAAAAGTTCTGCCATCTGTATGCAGACCAAGTTCACGGCCAACGCCCTTCGCACAAAAATCCATGGATTTTTCCAATGGAAATACAATCGTGTGTACGAGGCTTTACATTTTGATTAGCTGCATTCTGGAGAATTGTTCCTGCAGCTGTTACCTGTACTACTGTAGTGGAAGGTTATAAACATTTTGCAAGTTTGATCTGGACCAAGTTGTGAGCCCTAATATTTCAAGGAAATACCATTTTTATCTGACACAGAGATACAATGATATCAATAGCTCCCAATAACAGAACACAACACAGTGATCATTGCATAAATGATATCATATCAAAAGGACCCAACAACAGAACACAAGCAGCACATCATATCATAAATGAGCCATTCATCCAGCCTACAGATCAGTTGAAAATGTGACATTCGACCAAGATGGCTACAACCACTTGCTTTGCTGGAACAGCAAGTACAGGCTTTTAAAAACAGTGTTAAGCTTCAACCTTTGCACAGAAAATTATGGCATGCTGAAAAATTAAGCTCCCAATCAGGTCCGTACAGGGACAAAAAATAGACCCGGGAGGGGGTGGGGGGGGACAGGCGTGTGGCAGTTAATGATGAGATGTGGGGTTTCAGCACCTTGTACCGCTGGACCCCTTTACATTACACAGCACCCCACAGTTTGTTACACAGACACCCCCTAACAGTTCTGGACCCCCTGCATGTTACACAGACCTCCCTACAGTACAGACCCCCTCCCTACAGTACAGACCCCCTCTACAGTACAGACCCCCCCCTACAGTACAGACCACCCCTACAATACAGCTCATACAGACCCCCCCTACATTACAGACCCCCCTACATTACAGAGACGTGACCTGCGGCCCACGGCCCACCGGGCATATGCCCGGTTGGCCCTATGGCCAGTCCGGGCCTGCTCCCAATGTATTCAAGCATTAAAAAAAATCATTGTTTTCGGTTGTGTATTTTGTAAGAGTGATGAGAAGGAAACATGAAAATTTTGCTGTCGTACTATTCTTTCATTTTGCAGCATGCAGTAGAAAAATAATGTAATTCAGATTGGTTGCTAAAGTTTTTCTTTTTTCCAACTTCTATAGAAAAAACCCATAATGCTAAGGCTACACACTATACAAATCTTTGCAATCTTTATTCTAGAATACACCGAGAGGTTGATACAAGTGATAATAGTACAATGCAGTATATACATGTAGAATTTGCCCACCTAGAAAGCATTGAATTATGTAAAGAAAACTCATCAGGGCAGCACTGTTGATCTGGTCTTTTCAAACAAACTCTTCTTTCAGATGTATCACACATTTAGGAACATGCTTTTCTACATCTAAATATAGATTCTGTATATCAATGAGTACAGTCAGCTACAGCCCTAGAGTCTGCCGTCGACTTATACCCGGCTTCTGCAGAATATATTTCAGGCATTCTGCTTGTGATGATACTTAGCAAAAAGTGGGCCAGATATCTCTGGTTGTTTGGTATTTAAATAGGTCACAAAGCAATGTGAGACCATATCTCAACCCCAAGCATATGTACTTACACATGTAAATATCCTTAGGACTCCAATTTATCCTGAACCTATCTTCCTGGTGTAGGTTTATGTAACTACGGTACTTCATATGTATTTTCTTACCATGTCACAATTACTGTATGTTTCTTATAGTCCAACAATTTTATTCATGCGTTACAGGACTATAGCAGGTTTGACGTGTTATTACGGTAACTATCACAGTAAATACTTGTAATAAGGCTTACCTTTAGGTATTGTGAATATTTCTTAAACCTGCACTGTTTAGGAGATATTCAAAGTGCATGTAGCCGGTGACAAGTGAAAGTGTATAATCCACCACCGATAAGGTAAAGGCTTACCAGATGCTTTGAACCTAAAAAGACATACGTCCTATGAGTCAAACATGCTTGAATTGGCAGACTCTGGAAACCTTTTCATAAATTAAGCAAATCCACCGACGGTCATTGGGATAGTACGCTCTGCAAAAGGTATTTCATATGAAGAAAAAGACAGGTTCTCCCATGTATATATAACTGAAGAAAGGAGAACAAAAAAGGCCCATAGCGTAAAAAATTGTAAAAGGTTTAAAACGTTAAAACCCAAATTTCAGGAGAATAAACAACGCTTAATAGTACAAATGTGGCGGCAGTGGTGCTCATCACTGGTGTCTGCCAATGCAAGCATGTTTGACTCAAATGACATATGTCTTTTTGAGTTCAAACTATATGGTAAGCCTTTACCTTATCGGTGGTGGATTATACACTTTCACTTGTTCACTAGTATTTCACATAACTTGGACGTCTAAGTGAAGATTTGAACACTTTATAGATGCTCCAACAAGGGATGTGTTGACTTACCATTTGGTTTACTTTGTTTCACATATGGACTTTACAGTTATCACTTTATAAGTGTCATAAGCACTGTGTATTCATTTACTTTACTATAGTTTCTTGTTGGAAATTTTTCATGTAGCCGGTGACGTCACTGACGCATACACTCTGAAGGTTTGGCATACAATGCTGGACCTTCTGAGCCCTTGCTGTACATGGCATCTCCCATGCGCATGTGCAGTAGTGACGTCATTACACCCCTGGCCCACTCATGTAATCGGTGGCTGCGAACCTGGGGTCCGGTGCATTCCTGTTTACCGTTTCAGAATGAATTTGGTCAGAATTTTTGGCTGAATTTGGACCTGAAACGGTCAAGAAGATGCACAGGACTCCTCTGCAAATTGCTCCGCAGCCCTCCCGGAGCTATGCGAACCGGCTCCATTGAGAGCCAGTTGTTGGAAGAACAGCAGCATAGTAGCTTTACATAATCTATGATATGATGTAATGGAAGGAAGTAGTTTTTCCTGTGTGTTCACCTGTTTGTGCTCAGTTCCTGTTTCATTTTTCTTATGCTGTAAAGACATGATCTAATATTCTCCATAAAAGCAAAGCTATTGCTGCAAACAAGAATCTTCCAGAGCATTATTTTAATACCCTGCTCAACAGGTTACAGGCCCAGGCACCCAGCAGGCACTGGAGCAAAGAACTTTGAAAATCAGTGGGTACTGTACACAAGCTACTGAAAGATGGCATGCGGTTCAGATGTGAAGTTTGCTATTACAAAGTTTAACAATGCCAATTACCAGCTGGGGAAGTTTAAACTAGTAATGCTCCTCAGCAAGCATGACTTGTGGCAAGTGCTGAATACAGACAGACCCACAAACTGTGAGAAGGGAGAATGGGACAGAAAAGACAGACAGGCAAAAGTGACTATAAACTTACTAGTCGAAAATGACCAGCTTATCCACATAAGAACAGAGAAAACGGCCAAAGGTATGTGGACTTCATTACAAAAACTGCATGAGCCTTCAAACCACAATAATAAGCTTTTTTTATGTTTCTAGAAAGCATTATAGGATGAGACTAGAAGACCAGCAAATGTGTGACCACATGAAAGCTATGCTAGAAATCATAGAGCAGCTGCACACATCGCAAAGGACATCAAAGATAACCATATTGTTACTGTCAGTGACATGGCATGCGCAGACATGCATTTGCAGGTGCCCGTCTTGCCGGGCATAGGATAATGCATGCACGGGGAACATTAGCGCTAACAGGCGACCGCATATGCGCAAAAAATACGCACGCACGTTAGCCATTAATGCTGCCACCAAATGGCCTATATAAAGTCTGATCTTCAGCTGTACCCTGTGTTCTGATCCTGTGCCTGTTTCTGATCCAGTATTGACCTGGCTTCCTGACCATGCTGCTATCTCCAGCCCTGACCCTTGTCTTGCTTGACCTTGCTATTCCTGCCTGTTTACCTGATCGTCCATTACCAAACCCGGCCTGAACTCTGACCACTCTTGCGGTGATATTTTATATTGAAAAGAACTTTGACCCATGACACATCCATCAGGTGGTACAGGACAGCCAATTGAGACATTTCAGCACATTGACATACCCCCTACCTTATAAATAGACCTGATCTGGTGGCCATTTTACATTTTGTTTTTTGTCAGTGTAGGGAGAGGTTGCTGTGTGGGGCAGGGACAGGCTGTATTGAAACAAATCGCTAGCTAAAAGGTCCACAAAAGTCCTTTTAACCACTTAAAGACCGCCTCCTGCACATATACGTCGGCAGAATGGCACGGCTGGGCACAAGCACGTACAGGTATGTCCTCTTTAAGTGCCCAGCCGTGGTTCGCAGGCACGCGCGACCCGGTCCGAAGCTCTGTGACCATGACCACAGGACCCACGGACCCGATCGCCGCTGGAGTCCTGCGATCGGTTCAGAGGGAGAGATGGACCAGCAGATAGGGAGGAGAAGCAGGCCGAACTTACATTGCACAGGAGGGACAAACCTGACTGCTAATGTATCAGGAGCGAGCCATCAACCATGTACAATCACATCTGGCGCTCCCAGGACGCCGGCCAGGGCTTTTTTTCAGGGGGAACTTGGGGGAACTCAGTTCCACCACCTCTGGCTCAGACCCTTTGGTGCCTGCTCACCACAATCACTTGTAAACACAGAAGTCTGGTTTCTGTGTTTACAAGTGACAGCTCTGCACTCTGTGTGTAACCCCCTGAACTCTGCACTCTGTATGTAATGCAATCCTGGTATTTAATGCCCCTTTAAGACCCTTCTACTGTTTTTGAAATCTGAACAGGGTCGTGGTTGAGTTCCTGCACCTATTTTCTGAGAAAAAAAGCTCTGACGCCGGCCCATGGCTCCGCAGTGTGGGCTTTTTTAACAATAGTGTTGCCATCTGCAGCCTTTGCAGTCAACGCATAAGTCGCGGTAAGCTCAACACTCACCTAGGGACGACCACCTTAAGAAGGCACCTGGCCTCCCATCAAAGCCACACTCCAGGCTCTCACCGTCCAGCCTCTTCTCCTTCTCCTCTATCCTCACAATTGTCCTCCACTCCACCTTCCATCATGCCGTCCTCAGGTTTTTCTGCAAAAAGGCAGGCTTCCGTTGCCCAAATGTTCGATCGTAAAAAAATGATGACGATGGATAACCCTCTTTCCCAGCGGTTGACCGCTGGCTTGTCGGAACTGATAGCCCGCCAACTACTGCCATATAAACTGGTGGAGTCGGAGGCCTTTCGAAAATTTGTGCCCATTGGAACACCACAATGGAAGGTCCCAGGAAGAAAATATTTCTCACAGAAGGGCATCCCAGAGCTATATGGCCATGTTCAGCGGCAAGTGAATGTATCTCTGGCACACAGTGTCGGTGCCAAGATACATCTGACCACAGACACGTGGTCTACCAAACACGGGCAGGGAAGGAATATAACTTTTTCTGCCTACTGGGTGAACCTTCTGACGGCCATCAAGCATGTAACCTGTGGCACCCATGTAGATTTGGTTTTACTGCCACGGATTGCATGCAGGCCTGCCTCTTCTTCTTCTCCTCCTACTCCATCCTCCCTCTCCTCCTCGGCTGACTCCTCCTTTTCCGATGCTTCCGTCTCTTCCGCTATGCCGCCCAAGATCCCCAGAACCTATTCGACATGCCAGGTGAGACGTTGCCATGCTGTGCTGCGTCTGTTGTGCCTGGAAGACAAGAGCCACACTGGTCCTGCACTCCTTTCAGCTTTGCATTCACAGGCAGATCAGTGACTAACACTGCTCAATTTGACAGTTGGTAAAGTGGTGTGCGACAACAGTGCCAATCTGCTGAGCATGCTGAAACAGGGCAAAATTACACATGTGCAATGCATGGCACACGTCTTGAACTTGGTCGTGCAGGGATTCGTTGCCAAATACCCTGGGGTCCAGGATGTCTTGCGGCAGGCCAGGAAAATCTCTGCCCATTTCAGAAGATCTTACACGGCCATGGCTCGCCTTGCTGACATTCAGCGGCGACACAACCTGCCCGTCAGACGTCCTATTTGTGACTGCCGGACGCGATGGAACTCAACCTTGTATATGCTTTATAGGCTGCTCCAGCAGAAACGTACAGTTAATGAATACCTGTACAAACTCTGCGGCAGGACATGTTCTGGGGAGCTTGTTTTTTTTTTTCACCGAGCCAGTGGCTGCTCATGCGCGACTCATGCAGACTTCTGCGGCCATTTGATGAGATCATCAAACTGGTCAGTCGCAGCTAGGGTGCCATCAGTGACATTGTACCTTATGCCGCGTACACACGACCATTTTTCGGGTTGTAAAAAATGAAGTTTTTAAGGGTCTAGAAAAAACAAAGTTTTTTTCAACCCGATCATTAAAACGGCCTTGCCTACACACGATCGTGAAAAAAAAAGCTCTAGTAAAGTGCGGTAATGTACAACACATAAGACGGCACTATAAAGGGGAAGTTCCATGCGGATGGCGCCACCCTTTGGGGTGCTTTTTTTGCTGATTTCATGTTAGTAAAAGACGATTTGCGCTTTTCAGTCTGTTACAGCGTGACGAATGTGCTTACTCCATTACAAACGCTAGTTTTACCAGAACGAGCGCTCCCATCTCATAACTTGCTTCTGAGCATGCGCGTTTTTTCACGTCGTTAAAGACCACACACGACCATTTTTTACACCGTAAAAAACGACAACGTTAAAAACGACGTGAAAATTAGAGCATGTTCGAAATTTTTAATGGCCATTTCTTACATTGTGAAAAATGCTCTGGAGCCCACACACGATTGTTTTTAATGACATAAAAAAAAAACGTAATTTTTTACAACTCGAAAAACGGTCGTGTGTACGCGGCATTCAACCTTCTTTCTGGAGCGTGCATTGCGTTGTGTCATTGATCAAGCCGTCAAGGAGCAGGAGCAGGAAGCTGAGGAAGTCGCAATGCTGGATGAATTCCCAGGGGGGCTACTCCACCTGAGACAAGTCAACAACGGGAGTCTGAAGAGGAGTCAGAGGAGGATGGTGCCGGGGCAGAGGAGGAGGAGCAAGAAGAGCATACTTTAAACCTTTCTGGGATCCCTGGTGTTGTCCGTGGATGGGGGGAGGAGAA
Organism: Rana temporaria; assembly: GCF_905171775.1. NCBI lineage: Eukaryota > Metazoa > Chordata > Amphibia > Anura > Ranidae > Rana > Rana temporaria. The sequence goes on along the minus strand of NC_053493.1, from coordinate 119,733,997 downwards.
CGACATTATCCTGGATGATGAGCAGGAGCCAGGCCACTACACCGCTTCCAGTTTAGTGCAAATGGGGGCCTTCATGCTCCAGTGTTTTAAGAGGGACCCCCGTATAAAAAGCATAAAGGACAAGGACCAGTACTGGGTGGCAACATACTTAGACCCCCGGTACAAACAAAACATGGTGGAAATTTTACCACCATCACAGAGGGCTAGCAGAATGCAGCACTTCCAGGCCTTGCTTCGAGAAATGCTGCATTCTGCTTTTGTGTGTGCTGGCAGAGGAATTTCCACTCACAGAGAAACAGTTGCGGGTACCAATCCAACAGCGCCTGCAAGAAGAGGGCGGTTTGAAGATGTGTTGGTCACTAATGATATGAGATCATTCTTTTAGCCGACCCATCGACAGCTGTCCTCCGGATCCAGCATCAGGGAATGCCTAGACCGACAGGTGTTCGACTACATCGGGTTAATGGCCGATGTGGACGCACTGAGAAGTGATGAACCCCTGGACTACTGGGTGGGTAGGCAGGCTTGACCTCTGGCCAGAGCTTGCACAATTTGCAATGGAACTGTTGGCTTGCCCCTCGTCCAGTGTCCTGTCCGAAATTACGTTCAGCGCAGCAGGGGGGGTCGTGACCAATAAGCGCACTCGCCTAGCTCACGATAGTGTTGACTACCTCACATTTCTAAAAATTAATGGCATGGATCTCGGAGGAGTTCAACACATGTGACCAGTAGACCATGTTTGATTCATGGCTAATTTTTGGGGCCTGTAATGGATGACACTTACTTCTGTACCCGGTTTTCCGCTTAATACTTCTGGTAGGTCAGTGTCCATGTTGTGGGACTATTTGTGCACAGCTAGTAAGTATTTTGTGGCTGCAAATATGACCTGCAGGTTTTTAATGTTCGCCTGCCATTAAAGTCAATGGGGCCTGCCGCGAACTCGCGAAAATTTGTTTGCGAACCGTCCCGTCAGATGTTCGTCCATCGTTATTGTTCAGTTTTTATTCCTAACCAGGGAAGACTTCTTCCTTCATAATAAAGATTTCTTCCATCATAATCACAATTTAGCAAGAAAACCTGTGACTTATTTTAAGAGACAGAAAGTGCTGCCAATATATCACTTGACATTCTAGGATTAAAAAAATTCAACATTTAAAATTGATATTTTGTTTACTCTCATTCTATTAGGTTGAATTCAAGCATTAATAGACAGATTTTTGTTTCTGTAATTGAAAGAAAGGAGGGTATAGTACTGCACTGCCAAAAATGGTGAAACTAACAAAAAAGCTGCCAGCACCAACAAACTGGAAATTTGTGACAAGGTATGGAAAATGGAATAAGTGCAGCGCTAATGATAAACTAACATAATATAAAGCAAGCTGAATGCAATATAGAATGTAAATAGTGAATAAACATAAAATTAACACCAATGTAGGTGAGTAAGTGCTAATAGAAAACAAAGCATGAAAAGGAGGTCTTTACAGCAACCAATTCCAAAACATAAGAACTCTTTCTCAACAGTGAATAAACATAACATTATCACCAATGTACGTGAGTAAGTGCTAATAGCAAATCTTTGCAATAAATGATCCAAAAATACAACAATTTTGTCTCTATAGTCTCTATAGAGATCTCACAAACATGTAAGGAAGTGAATAATCATCAAATCAGTGTCATGTGCATGACATGATAGACAGTCAGTGGGTTCATCCACTGGGCCAAACAGCTGGTGTAAATCCTGACTTTTAAGCAGGTAACATCACCATTTGCATGAAATGAAGAAAAACCGTTCAATAGAACGAAACATGTCGGGTTTCTCTGCCTACCATTGCACTTAATCTATCTTTTAACTTTGTGATCACATTTTTATCTATTGTACACACCGGAGGGTGTTTTTTAGTACAACCATTTTTTTATTAAACCATTTTTGATCTATGCCATGAGGAGGGTTCCTTTTCTTTTCTTTCCTTTTGTGAGGGGCCACTACACCAACTTGCTGCTTCATCACGGACTCACCTGCACCACGGGCCATTGACTGCATTACCTTCTGGAAATCCTTGACCAGCCGTCCATTGGAATGATCGCCTTCAGAAGCAGATAGTACCCCTATGCTGTTTTGACTCACCACTATCGTGGGGGAGTCCACATCTCACGGTAAGGGTACCCATCTTCTTGATGCACGCTGCACTTGTTCCATTTTCCATACCTTGTTTCTCTAATTGTTTCTAATTAATCACATACACAGTTGTGGGGAAATTGCCTGCAACAACCATTTATTATTATTATTATTATTTTTTTTGTCAGATTAAGTACATTTTTTGTTTATTTTGGATTACTGCATTTTGGATGATTCCTCTTTGCACTACCTTACAGAATACATAAGAAGGAGCTTTTTTTTATTAAAGGTGCTGTTGAAATTTTTTGACTTTTGGATACCACACATGAAAGGCTTTTGCAGCTTTTGTAGCATTTAACAAGCTTCTAAAGCACAGGTGTCAAACTCAAGGCCTGCGGGCCGAATCCGGCCCTCCCACCTCTTCTGCTGCTGCCAGAGAGCTCCAGCCCTCCTCTGGTCCTCCTGCAGACCCTTACTTTCTGCTTTCAAGCAATGCATCCAGCTTCTTCCCAGCAGCAGCATAAGAAAATGGGGGTGCACTGTGATGAAAGGGAGAGTAGGAGACTCAACTTCTGATTGTGGCTCTTGACATCTAATGTAAGGGGAGGGGATGCGCTGGACATCTAATCTTACAGATACAACCGGCCCTTTTAAAGGCAATTATAATGCTGATGCGGCCCACGATGAAATTGAGTTTGACACCCTTGTTCTAAAGCATTCAAGATAGCTATATTGGCACTGCAAGAAAGTAGTTATTAATCCCACCTACACTTTAGTTTATAAAGAAGGATTGTAGATAGGAGGAATGTGATGAAATGTAATTTCTATTGTCTTTGAAACGGCTGTTTTTTAATGGATTCTTTGAAACTAATATCTATGATTGTGAACCAGGTGTATCTTAGGCCCCGTACACACGACCAAACATGTATGCTGAAACTGGTCCGCGGGCCAGTTTCAGCATACATGTTCGGTCGTGTGTAGGCGCGAGCGGGCCGAATTCCAGCAAACATTTGCCCGCCGGGCCTTTTCCCAGCAGACAAATATTCCTGGACGTGTTTTAAAACCGTCCGCTGGAATCCTGCCCGCTCGGACATGTACGGTCGTCAGTACAGACCTACCGTACATGTCCGAGCGCCCGCCGTCCCTCGCATGCGTCGAATGACTTCGACGCATGCGTGGAAGCCTTTAAATGGCAGGCCCGCCCACGTCGCCGCGTCATCGCCGCGTCATCGTCGCGGCGACGACGCGGACACGCCCCGCGTATTGTTTACGCGCGGACTTCTGTACGATGGTTAGTACAACCATCGTACAGAAGCCCTCTGGCAGGCATGTACGGTGAAAACGGTCCGACGGACCGGTTTCATCGTACATGTTTGCTCGTGTGTACCGGGCCTTAAGGGGATGTTGAACTGACTGTGATTATAATGGGTGATCCTGTTTATACTGGGTTTATCTTCTGGACTTGCAGCATCTCTACATATTATAGTTTCTATAAAAATTCCAGGATTATATGCAGATGAGTAGTCACACTTTCAATGCTCTGCTTGAGATCCTACAATCCACGTTACTGCATACATTGGGGCAGATTCAGGTAGCTTTTACGGCGGCGTATCTCCAGATACGCCGCCGTAATTTGAAATCTGCGCCGGTGTATCGTTACGCCGATTCTCAAAGGCAGATACGCTTAAAAAATAGGCTTCCTCCGCCGTCGTAACTTGAATGCGGCTGTGTATAATTTTGTGCAATATTACGTTGACCGCTAGGGGCGCTTCCGTTGTTTTCGGCGTAGAATATGCATATTACCTAGTTACGTTGATTCACGAACGTACGTGCGCCCGGCGGTAGTTTTTTACATCGTTTGCATAAGGCTTTTTCGGCGTAACGTTGCTCCTGCTATTAGGAGGCGCAGCCAATGTTAAGTATGGACGTCGTTCCCGCTTTGAAATTTGAATTTTTTACGTCGTTTGAATAAGTCGTTCGCGAATATGGCTGGACGTAATTTGCGTTCACGTCGAAACCAATACGTTGTTGCAGCGTACTTGAGAGCAATGCACACTGGGATATGTACACGGACGGCGCATGCGCCGTTCATAAAACACGTCAATCACACATCAGGTCATCACACATTAGCATAAAACACGCCCCCCTTCCACATTTGAATTACGCAGGCTTACGCCGGCCCCATTTACGCTACGCCGCCGCAACTTACGGAGCAAGTGCTTTGTGAATACTGCACTTGCTCCTGTAAGTTGCGTCGGCGTAGCGTAAATACAATACGCTGCGCCGCCGTAACTAGGCGCGCAGGTACCTGAATCTGCCCCAATGATTCTTGCCAGGGCGGCTTCTAGCCTTCTAGAAAGGGATTTTTGAAGAAAATCCATTTTCTATTACTGCATGTGGGCACATACTGTAGGAACCAAATGCAAAGTGGTTTTCCCAAATTAGCTAGCTATAGTTGTGGAGCAAGTAACAGTGCCAATATTGTATCATTCTGTTGATTAGCTTTCTGTGTTTTTTTAAAAACAGTTTTCATATCCCCTTTCCTTCTTTGCTCAATTTTGCTACTGTACAATTTTTTTTCTATTCACATATTTCTTCCAAAAAACTGGGAAGTGTTGACAGCATCCCCTCAGGCGTGTGACAATGCATGGGCCCACTGATTGGGCTCTTCCATACTCAGAAGTGTTGAGCAGTCTCGTTGGATGCAGAGGAGCAAGGAGCTGTCAAGCCCTGTACACACGATAGGTTAACCAGAGGACAACGGTCTGAAGGACCGTTGTCTTAGGTTAACCGATGAAGCTGACTGATGGTCCGTCACGCCTACACACCATAGGTTAAATAACCGATCGTGTCAGAACGCGGTGACGTAAAACACAACAACGTGCTGAAAAAAACGAAGTTCAATGCTTCCAAGCATGCGTCGACTTGATTCTGAGCATGCGCAGGTTTTTAACCAATGGTTGTGCCTACTAACGATCGGTTTTGACCTATCAGTTAGCAATCCATAGGTTAGTTTTAAAGCAAGTTGTCTTTTTTTAACCTATGGTTAAATAACCTATGGGGCTCACACACAATCGGTTTTGACCGATAAAAACGGTCCTTCAGACCGTTGTCCTCTGGTTAACCTATCGTGTGTACGAGGCCTAAAGGAGCCCATGTAAAGTGAGAATATGGGGGTGGGTGGGGAAGGGTGATGTCAGAGACAATGTCACCTTGCCCTGTATGTCTGTTTAATCATTCAGACTTATCTTGGCACATAAAGGTACATCACAGCCACTGTGATCCAGTTACTTCCGCATGTAGAGTTTTGGCTTAACTTGCTGCACGATTGTTTCAGGTCAGTGATTCAGAAGTCACTGAAGCCAAAGACATTCAGGTAACTAGTATTTTCAGATATAATTTAGCAATGGTAATCCCCATTTTTGTTTCAAGGAAAACTCCTGCAAATGCTGGATCTCGGTACAGAATATACCTACCCAATTGCACTGTACCAAAACTACGGTCTAAGCCATAATATAAAGTACTTTATAATATGGCTTAAACTGTAGCCATATTATAAAATATATAAAAACAAAAAACCAGCAATGGGAATGAATGAATCTATCACATTACTAAAGAAATGTATTTTTTAGATCTTGTAATAGATGTGCTATAGAACCAAATTAATACTATGTTTACCTGGCTTTTTTTGCAGATCTTTCTTTACTATGACATGCAATTTTAATACAGGTGTAAGTATATATTCATGCATTTACTGCTAATTGTTATTCTCTCGAAGTCCTTGTCACCTGGAATTCCTACAAAACATTCCAGTTTTAATTGCAGGCTTGCATCTCTGTGATATACATTGTGTAATTGTCTGCAGATGAAACATCTGCTTCTACATTATCAGGCTTATTTAAAATGTACAGTGCCAGTACAGTGCCAAAAAGGACAACATTAGCCAGATCTGGATGGATTACTATTTTATTTGCTAATCACAACCAGCCATCTGCTGGCAACCTGAGCACTGAAAAAGATTTTTGCCTTAAAGCGGAGTTCCACCCAAAAATTTCACTTTTGTTTTAATTGATGGTGACCTCCTGACATGCCACATTTGGCATGTAATTTTTTGGGGGGCCGGGGGAGCAGATAACCTCTCTTTTGAGGCATCCAGCTCCCAGCGCCGGACGGAAGTTCACCTCTCCCCTCTCCCTCCCTGAAGATTGCCCTGCCATTCACAGCAGGCAACGCGGTTCGTGCATTCACAGTGCAGGCGCCCACAGTTACAATTCCGGCGCCACAGAGAGGAGGAGGAGAGGAGCAGGGTTTCATTCGCCCGCATCGCTGGACAGTGGGATAGGTGAGTGTTCAATTTTTAAAAATCAGCAGCTACACTTTTTGTAGCTGACTTTTAAATAGGTGGAACTCCGCTTTAAAAGTGATTGTAAATGTAATTTTCATTTTTTTAATGAGCAATCAGGTTTATGCTTACCTGATCTATGCAATGGAATTGAATGAGGGCTCAGGTAACTGTAAAGAGGGGGGGGGGGGATTTGTAATCTAAACATGTTTTACCCCAATGCAAGTGTAGCAAACCCCCAAAGGAGCTGCTTTGGTTTGTTCAGTCTGTTATTCTGCCTGCCAACCCCAATGAACTGTCCCAGCCCCTCTGGCACACCTAGCAATGTTATTAATGGAATAACTCCACAGCAATACACAACACAGGTCCGTTTGTAGTTTACTTAAAGAAAAGAAAAGTTCAGGTTAACGTTTGTCAGCCAAGACCTGTATAAGTACCCAGGACTTGGCTGAAACAGTTTAAAGAAACAATCAGGAACACTATGCAACCAATGAAAGCAATACGTAAAAATATGCACAGATTAAACAGACATCCCAACAACTTGTGGTGTGTGTGGGACGCTGTGGCTAAAGCCAGGCCGGCCTACGATACCTCTAGTACACATCCAGTGAAATAATCTCAATACCCGTGGTGTGTCCCCTTTAAGAGCAACTGCGGCAATGTCCTGGAAGCAAAGCTTTGCGTTTTATCTTCACCGGCAATGTAGGAGCTCTGTGGACAATATTTGGATGTGATATTCTATGAAAAGCATTAAAGGTTCCTGGGCAAAGCCCCCTCACCAAATCCTGTACACAGTCAGCGGTCCTCCCCTGAGCGATTGATCGATCTTAGATGTGGGTGTGTCGCAGTGGCATTCAGTCCTTGAGCTATTCCTCTGGGCTGGAGCTGCATAAACAATCTGTTCCTCTGGGCTGGAGTTGCGGCTGTGTGCCCCTTGGTAGGCCGCGATTCCACACACACATAGAGTGCAGGAGATGCTCTACTGATGGGGTGCAGGCACAAAGAGGCTCTCGCCTAGCTTTTTATCTGCTCCCCCACAGTCCTTTGCTGCTGCCTGATGATTGGCTCAGGCTCTTCCAATAGGGAGTTTACAGACAACTTCCAATAGGGAGTCAGTTTTTATTGCTGTCTGTGTCCCAGTTAAATCGGAGTTCCACCCAAAAGTGGAACTTCCGCTTTAAGCACTTACCCCCTTACATGCCACATTTGGCATGTCATTTTTTGGGGGGGGGAGTGGAGGCTTCGGTAGGAGTGGGACTTCCTGTGGAGCCCGGCGTCCATTAACACCCCTCGCCTATACCCGCCATAGTAACTTTGCATTGGAAATAATTACAGGCTTTTTCCCCCTGATTTTTACATCAGGAAATGTAATAAAAATATATGCATCCAAATGTGTTAACAAGTTAAAGTCTTATTTTCCCCAAAAACAGTGTGTAATACATTAGGGTAGACTACAATCACTAACAGGTATAATGCGTGGAATTGAGACATTTCGCTAAAATGACAAAAAAGCCTGGGACTTAGGGGATTTATGTAGAAAAGGGCCCAAATAGTAAAGTGGTTAATCTCTGATACATTGAGGCGGATGAGATTAGTAATTTACATAAGAAATCTATTATTTTTCCTTCCTGTTCATCTCACATGATGTGACAAGAACACTGCATTTCTGGCAAGATAAACAGGTGATTGCTAAAAAAAACATTTAGCCAGAAAAATGAGAAGTAATGCATCCACTTGGTACAAGTTTATGCTGATTCTTTGAACCATGGGGGGTACATATTTGTGACTGGGTAGTTTGCGGGAAAGCGTGTATAGCAGTGTGCAGAGGGTCCATCCAGAATGTGTAGTGTTAATATGTGGTCACACCCCTTTAGCACCTGATATTTTAAAGCAGGGGTGTCCAAACTTTTTTCAAAGAGGGCCAGATTTTATGAAGTGAACATGCGTGAGGGCAAACTATTTTGCCTGACATTCTTTGAACCATTAAAATTCGGTCTAAGTGTGTTCGTCCGAGCACTAATACACTGCCCAACAAGAATTCTCTTGTCTTTGTGGCTGTGTGTGGTGAAGAGATGAGCTCAGACGTGTTACTTGGATATACTGTGTATATTTCTTTTGTGGCTCCAACAAATCCCAGAGCGCTGCTCAGGACTAAGGATGAGCTTGGGCGTGTTATTTGGATATACCGTATTTATCAGCGTATAACACACACAGGCTTACCATTGCCATGAATGCAGCCTGACACGTGCCATAAATGCAGCCTCACACGTGCCATAAGTGCAGCCTCACACGTGCCATCAGTGCAGCCTCACACGTGCCATCAGTGCAGCCTCACACGTGCCATCAGTGCAGCCTGATCGATGCCCATCTGCAGCCTCGGAGGGCAGAGGGAGGGGGGCAAGACGAGTGCCGACAGATTACAAACAGGAGAATCTCTTGTTTACTCTGTGGCCTCTTTAATACAAAGTCCCGCCTCCTATGATAGACAGAACAGTCGTCCAATGGCATCCCAGGAGATGGGACTTCCAATACAGACGCTGCTGAGTAAACAGGAGATTCTCTTCATGTATTCTGATGGCGCTTGTCCTGTCCCCTCCAAGGCAGCGCCGATAAATACGGTGTATATCTGGGGGGCCACAAACAATATATATCCAAATCCCCAGGGGGGGCCATATTAAATCAACAGCATGTCCAAAGTCTGGGCCGCATTTGGCCCACGGGCCAGACTTTGGACATGCCTGTTTTAAAGGATAAGTTTACCCATTTTTTTTCTAAATTTCAGCACCCCTATGTACCAATATAGCATCAATGTACTTATTTTGCAAAAATAAAGCAGCTTTCCAGTTATTCTACACATGCTTACCTACCTGTCTTTATGGATGTTTAAAAAAAACTGCTGGCTTACTTCTGCCTTACTTCCTGAGCATACTTGACACCATGACATAGGAAAGAGTTGACTAGCTGATTGTTCTGACTCCGATTGTTGTGATAGCGATATATCCCTTGCTGAGACCTCTATGCCTGGCCTGTATAAGCAGATATACTCACTGCGGACAATCCTTGTCAGACAGCTGAACTCGTCAATACCGATTCATTCAAAAGAGGTGTTTATTCTTTAAACTTCAGAGGTTACAGCAGATAACAGGAACAGCAGATGAATGGTGATAGTATTGTGCGGTCAAAAGATGATGCCTTTCCTACCTTGGGCAGAGTACATGAGTGTCCTTCTACATGTGGCTTGCTGGCTGAAGAGATGACACAGGAAGTACTCCACACAGGAAGCAGGGAGGGGCATACATACAGTGAAAATATGTGGTAACTCAAAGAATCACATAAACATGTGCATTGCAACAAAGGCCACTAGATGGCAGCATAGGATAACACATAGATTTAGCTATGAGAAAAGAGTAGGCAAACCACACTATATAGACTCTAATCTATATAACAATGCTAATATTAACTGAGGCTATGCATCTCATATTCTATGCCCCTATTGGGGCAGCACACTCCCCGTCTGGCATGATAATGCCACTATTTACATAATACAACGGTAGTTATGCAAATAAACAACAGCGCAATTTGCTTGATGTCTTGAAAACCTGAAAGACATAATGGAGAACATGCATATAATACAACAACTATAATATAAGGCTTCAAGTTGTGACAACTAAAGTTCCAGATACTTCATACTCGAAGTCGCAGGTAGGATCCAATAGCATACCCAAGTAAGTTCAGTCTCCAAACGGCAAGAGCAAAATGAGTTCCGTGATAGGTCTGATGAAAGTCTTTACAGTCCCTATAATCCAAAGGCCTGCAACTCTTATGGCTCCCTCTGTGAAGTGTGTACCTTGGTGTTTCACCCTTTCATGGTAGTGCCGTATGAGCAAAGTGGTGATGTGATGGCGAGCAGGTATAATGAGAGGATTCTGTTCTTGCTCACTGAACTTAGCCTTGTTTAGGCGTCCACCAACCCTTAACGTGCCATCATTGTCAATGAATGGGTTCAGGTTAGCAATTGGACTGTTTTTTGGAATGTCCCCCTTGTCACGGATACGTCTGATTTCTGAGCCAAAGACATCCTGTTGTACACTGCGTATTATGATCAGTTCAGCTTCAGCAATGTCTTTTGCAGAAAGAAGCTTTTGGCACATGTGCCAACCTTGACAGTGAGCATCTGTGAGCTTCGTGTGAAAGCAGTGTGCAATATGAACTAACCTTGCGGTGGTGCGTACCAGCCTTGTCCACTTGGAGAAACGTTCAAAGCGTTGACAGCCCAAGGCACATCTTTGTTCAGTTCTGGTGACAAGGGTTTTAACTTCAGGACGAACCTCTGGATCTTTGTCGGGTTCTAGAAGACTGAAGACGTCAGCCGTGGTTTCTTCTGGATCAGCCAACAAGAATTCAGGACCTGTTAACCAAGAAGAATTTACGAAGGCACTCGCAGACACTGGCCTGGTGCCATGATCTGCAGGATTAATTTCAGATGGAACATAATGCCATTGTTCAGGTTTAGATGATTTTCTTATTCTTTCTACACGGTTGCTGACATAGACATAGAAACGTTTAGTCTGGTTGTATATGTAGCCCAGAACAACCTTGCTGTCTGTGTAGAATTTGATGTCATCTATCTGAATGTCTAGCTCACGCAGTATGAAATCTGCAATCTCTACAGCTAGCACAGTCCCACAAAGTTCAAGCCTAGGAATTGTGTGTTCAGGCTTGGGTGCTAACTTAGCCTTCCCAAACAGAAACCCTACATGGGTTAGATTAGCTGAATCCCTTACCTTGAGGTAGGCAACAGCCGCTATGGCCTCAGTAGATGCATCTGAGAAGATGTGCAGCTCTTTCCTCCGACTGGTGGCAAGGGAAGTCGGAGTGTAGCAGCGTGGTATAAGGATTCCATCTAAGGCATGTAACGACTGTTTCCAGGACTCCCACCTTGGAAGTTTGTCTATTGGTAGTGGGGCATCCCAATCTTTGATAGTCTCTGAGAGCTGTCTAAGTATGGATTTACCTTGTATGGTGATGGGAGCCACAAATCCCACTGGATCGTATAGGCTGTTCACCACTGACAGAACTCCACGCCTGGTAAATGGTTTGTCTGCAGAGCTGACTTGAAAGCCGAAGCTGTCCTTTAATACGTCCCACCGTAGGCCTAGACTTCTCTGCACAGGTGGCATGTCCATCCCCAGATTTAAGTCTTTAAACCCTGTGGCATGATCGCCAGGTTGAAAGGCTTTCATAACAGCAACACTGTTTGAGGCAATCTTGTGTAGTCTGAGGTTAGCCTCAGAAAGCATAACTTGTGTCCTTTGGAGCAGGTCTATGGCTTCTTCCGCTGTAGGTAAAGATTTAAGTCCATCGTCCACATAGAAATCTCTCTCGACGAAATGTCGAGCATCTGCACCATACTCCTGTTCTCCGTCAAGAGCAGTCCTTCGTAAACCGTATGTTGCGACGGCAGGTGAGGGGCTATTTCCGAAAACATGAACCTTCATGCGGTATTCAATCATCTCATTGTTCATGTTGTTGTCACGGTGCCACAGAAACCTTAGGAAGTTCCTATGGTCTTCTCGTACAATAAAGCAATGAAACATTTGTTCAATGTCCGCAGTTATGGCAACTGGCTCTCTTCTGAACCTCATGAGTACACCTACAAGGTTGTTGGTAAGGTTAGGACCAGTGAGAAGAATATCGTTCAGGGATACGCCCTGATGTTTGGCACTGGAATCGAACACTACCCTAATTTGTTTTGGCTTACGTGGATGGTACACTCCGAAGAAGGGTAGGTACCAGCACTCATCGTGTATTTGAAGAGGTGGAGCTGGCTCAGCATGCTCATTGTCAAAGATCCTCTTCATAAAGGTAATGAAATGGTCCTTCATTTCAGGCCTATTCTTTAATGTTCGTTGAAGTGAGTTGAATCTGGATAAAGCCTGTTCCCGATTGTTTGGCAGTTTGACCTTTGCAGCACGAAGAGGCAATGGTGCAACCCAGCTGTTAGACTCATCCTTGAAGAATTCTTTGTCCATTATTTTGATGAACTCTCTGTCTTCAACTGACAAGGCTATTTTGTTGTCGTCACTTGTGGTACAAAACACTGTGGTACCTAGGTTGTCATCACACAGGATAGGAGTGGCATCAGGTACTTGGCTGATGTCAAGAGGCTTCTCCTTTATTTCATAATGGTGAGGGCACTCTTTGAAGTGGGATGCGCGTCCATTTCCTAACATGTAAGTTTTGAAGGAGTGGATCTCAGATGATGTACACATTCTATCCAAGCATACATCGCCCACTATTACCCAGCCTAGATCAAGTCTTTGTGCATAAGGGACATCCTCAGGTCCATCACACTGCTCACGTACCTTATGTACTCTAAGAATGTCTCTTCCTAGCAAGACTAAGATTTCAGCATTCATGTCCATTGCGGGAATCTCATCAGCAAGGTGCCTTAAGTGAGGATGGTGATATGCAACCTCTGGAGTAGGAATCTCTTCTCTTTCGTCTGGTATCTGGTCACACTCGACTAATGTTGGTAGGAGTATGCCCTCTTTCCCTTCGATATGAGACACCATGAACCCATCGACCCTTCTGCCGAAAGTCTCTACGCGACCAGAACAGGTTCTGAGAGTATACGGTGTGGCATGACCCTCAATGCCAAAGATCTCAAAGAATTTAGGCTTGACCAGGGATCTGTTGCTCTGTTCATCTATTATGGCATACATCCTGGTTGACCCTCTGGGTATACCTTAACAAGGCATATCTTGGCACAGCACTTGTGATCTAAACCTTCTCCACAGACTTCTGTGCATGAAGAAGAAACATTCTCCTGGGCTAGAGCGTGGCTTCGTTGCTCCCCGCCATGATTTGAGAGAGGGGTGGAGGTAGGTAGCTGCTGTGGGCTGTCTGTAAGTGGAGTAGGATGCATAGCTGTCACATGTCTTTCGCTGCTGCATTCTGTGCACTTGATGACAACTTTACAGTCCTTGGCAAAATGACTATAAGAAGCACAGCACCTGTAGCATACTCCAAGTTTCTGGAGAATCTCCCTGCGCTCTTGTAAAGTCTTTGCTCTCAGCTCTCGGCATTTCTTAAGAGGGTGAGGCTTCTTGTGAATAGGGCACTGACGATTAGGATCTTTATCTTTATCACCCGAATCACTCTGGTATGCATGAGAGGATACGGGTGGTGAGATGTCTGTCCTTTTAACAGATATTGCTCTATGAAAGTCTCTGTGTTTAGCTGCTGTGTTGTCATACCTTGGAGATGGTGATGAAGCAGGCAAGTTGGGTTCACTGAAGCTGAAGCTGGGATCATTTCTCATCCAGGCTTGTTCACTGATGAACCTGCAAAAATATGAGAATGGAGGAAAGGATACGTTATAGTCTCTTTTGTACCTTGAGCCCTGCTGCGCCCATCTCTCCTGCAGGCCATATGGCAGTTTAGACACCACTGGATTGACACCATGAGCAGTGTCCAGGAAGCTTAGACCAGGTAGACGTGGGTCTGTCTTTGCCAACTCTAACTCCATGAGGAGGTCACTTGGATCTTGGAGCTTGCGATAGTCTTTGTTCCCTATTTTTGGGAAGTTTTGCAGTCTCTTGAATAGAGCGCTTTCTATGGCTTCTGAGCTACCATAGGCTTGCTCAAGTCTTGCCCATGTGGCAACAAGACCTGCATCTGGGTGGTCAACATGTACTGTCCTCAGTCTTTTAACACGATTTGCAGATTCTGGCCCCAGCCACCTTATGAGCAAATCAAGTTCGTCCTTGCTATTAAGGTTGAAATTAGCAATAGCAGCCTTGAAGGTTGATCTCCAGGCCCTGTAGCTCTCTGGACAGTCATCAAACCTTGAGAGGCTGGTGATAATGAGCTCACGGCGTGCCATATAGCTGGCTAAGTCATTCAAGTCTGATCTCTCACTCTTTGGTGCCAAAGTAATCTGTGGAACCCCTTGGGTGTGAAAGTTCTCTGGTGAAGAAAGGTGAGGTTTACCAGGATGAAAGGATGTTGCATGAGCGCTTAACTTTGGTGTAGTCTTTAAGGCTTCTGCTGGCTGTGGCTGGAGCTGCGGCTTGTCGCAGGAAGTAACCTTGTTGATGGCAGGAGTTGATGTGGTTTGCTGCGTAGATGCTCTGGCGTTGTGGACTTGAGGAGACTCAGGCATTTTGAGCTGGGAGGTCCCTGAGTTGAGAGTCAGAACAGTGTTGTTAGTAGGAGGTACAGGAGATGACTCTGTATCTTTGTAAACATTATGCTTTAGCACATAATCACTGGTGCGATCAATTGGATCTTCCAGTTCTGCTGGGATAAGACAGTCTGAATTAGTACTTTGACCCATTGCTTGTTCAAGGACTTTCAGCCTTGCTAGCGCACCTGCTTCCTCTTTCTCTATTTGCAGAATCTTTATTTGGGATTCCATTTCTGCTTGGCGAGTTTTGCTCTGGGCTTCCATCTCTGCTTCAAGAGCTTTGCTTTGGGCTTCCATCTCTGCTTCAAGAGCTTTGCTTTGGGCCTCCATCTCTGCTTCTTTCTTAGCAAGGGAGCTTTGCGCTTTTTTGGATTCAGCATCAGCACGGGCCTCTATTAGCTTGTCGCTTAATGTTGAACTTCTGGAGCGAGAGGATCTAGAAGAACGTGCAGTGTGCTTGGTTGATGTTGATCTGTGAGATCTGGTCTCTTGCAGTTGAGCAATGCGGAGTTCTGCCTTACACTGAGCATTTTTCACTAAGAGATCCCTTTGTTGGTTCAGTGCATCAGTCTTGGTCAGTTCTGCTGAAGAGTCCTCTATATTACAGTCTTGCAAGAAAGCAGTGTATTTTGCAGACAGCCGTTGGTAATGTTCATACGCAGCAGATAGGCGAACTATAGAATCTCCTAGTTCAGCCGGTTGATCATTAAAGTGTGGCAAAACTGACATGCAGTGTGAAGTTCTGTCCCAGAAGTCCGATAGCTTGCTGGAGAACTTATCTCTAGTGTATTCATAGTTTTCTCTGAGTTTCTGTATTGGTTTTATTGTACGCTTGGGTCTTACACTCTGTTCAGCAATATCTGCAGAGTCTGTTCCCTGTACGTCTGCGGGTTCAGAGGCATGATGAATCTGCGTTGGTTCAGCCGTAAAAGAGTGTTCAGAGCCTTGTCTAGACATTTCTCACGGTTTTGTAAAAAATGGTACTGTCTCTTTAAGAAGACGAACAGCAGCTTAGACAGGTGGGGTAACACAGTTCAATTAGAGAAACAGCTTTCAACATTCACATGAAGAGCAGTAAGCTTGTGCGACCATGTGCTTTCACAAGATGGCGGCTGGCACTGAGCTTGATTGCAGATTAGGCACACACATATACACAGCATGCTGTAAGAATTCTATGCATCTTTTGACTGTTCTGACTCCGATTGTTGTGATAGCGATATATCCCTTGCTGAGACCTCTATGCCTGGCCTGTATAAGCAGATATACTCACTGCGGACAATCCTTGTCAGACAGCTGAACTCGTCAATACCGATTCATTCAAAAGAGGTGTTTATTCTTTAAACTTCAGAGGTTACAGCAGATAACAGGAACAGCAGATGAATGGTGATAGTATTGTGCGGTCAAAAGATGATGCCTTTCCTACCTTGGGCAGAGTACATGAGTGTCCTTCTACATGTGGCTTGCTGGCTGAAGAGATGACACAGGAAGTACTCCACACAGGAAGCAGGGAGGGGCATACATACAGTGAAAATATGTGGTAACTCAAAGAATCACATAAACATGTGCATTGCAACAAAGGCCACTAGATGGCAGCATAGGATAACACATAGATTTAGCTATGAGAAAATAGTAGGCAAACCACACTATATAGACTCTAATCTATATAACAATGCTAATATTAACTGAGGCTATGCATCTCACATTCTATGCCCCTATTGGGGCAGCACACTGATCTCATTAGCATACACCATGTATCATCTACCCTCAGCTGGTCAACACTTTCCTGTGTCATGACTTAAAGTCTGACCAGGAAGTAAGGCAGAAGTAATCAAGCAATGTTTTGAAACAGCTATGAAGAGAGTGAGGTTATCCTGTGTAGAATAAATAGAAAGTTGTTTAATTTTTGCAAAAGAAGTACATTAATGCTATATTGGTACAAAAAAAAAATAAAGAAAGGTGAACTTAGCCTTTAAAAACATGTACAAGCTATTGGATTTTGAGCACAGGTATATTTCTTCTCTGTTGTAATGCTGGTCAGTGAGCCCCCCCCACCTTGTGTCTCTATGCCCCAGGTTGGCATGGTGTTCACCGTAGCATTTGCAGTGGCAAAGCAGTGTAGGACTGGCCATAAGGGGGATTACTTTGGCACAGTTGACTTAAACATGTATTGCAATATATGTGAACTAAATATCCCTGTTTCTCATTTGCATAGTTGGCTGAAATGGGTGTATAGCACTGTGCAGAGGGTCCATCTAGAATGTGTGGGTCATGGATAATGTGACTTCAAACTCAGCCCATCTTTCCCGTTGCATTCCTTATCTGCATACATACTGTATGTTAGAATATTATTATTATTATTAACAGGCAACTAGCATTTTTAGAAGGAGTTCAGTTATGACAGCCATATTGGCAGAGCAGAGATAGCAGGCATCGTCTTTTGTAAGAACCTCCATATGTGAATTTCACATTTGAAAGTGTTTTTCATATTGTTAGGCTATTCCCATTATAAAGGTTGCTGTTTCAGATTACTAAATGCAGAGCCATCACATAACAATTAGTAATGTTACTGACTAGTGCAAATTATACTGTACATATTTCTGAATGAACTATTTGAAGGGAATTTTGTATTTTTCCATCTATTGTCTTTATTTTCCACCACCAAATTTCATTAATCATGAAAAATTAAATGCTTAAAATTCCAAACAAATGAAGAAGATCAATTATGTGTATGTTTCTTAATTTCTTCACTTTGTACCAGTAAAACATCTAATGAATATTCACTTCTAATTGCTGGACCTAATCAATAAGGAAGACAGCAGTAAATTCCAGGCTTTGTTATGTGGAAGCAGACCTTCCAACCACATTTTTAATATATACTGGGATATATACTATCATTATTGCATTAATTATCCTTCTCTAAATTTTTCAATATATACTTAAAAGTGTCAGGAATTAATCTTCTTTTTTTTTTCTTTTTTTTTTATTTATAACAGGAAACCGGTCCACATGGACCACACATACAGGGCAAAAGTGTTAACATTGGTACAACAAGAAGGTACATCACTCCGGAAGGTATATGCATTAGTTATTGCCAGCACATGAGTATTTGGAATTAATCTTCTAAGGGCTCCTTCATATTAGAACTATAAACGTGTTTTAGTATCTTGCTCACTAGAGTTATCAAGCGAAAGCATGAAATTGGATAAATGTAGTGGATTTTCAAAGCAGTTTTGTAGACACTTTTCTTGTCCATGTCATAGAAATGTGTGCTAAAAGTTTAGACACATTTTGTGGTGTACCAGTAAAGCTGGCTATACATATATAAAAAAATTGTTTGAAAAAGCGTTTGATAAGCCAGATCATTTGACTTTAGAAACACTAGTAAACGCATTTTGAGCACTGCGTCCTGAGCCCACCCAGCAAATTAATATTCGCTATTGTCTTCCTGATTCTCCTTCTGGCCAATCAGGTAGTAAGTCTTAAGACCCGATCGAGAGGAGAAGTGACGGTATTGGCCGCCCTAAAAATGGAGCACAAGCTGCCACTGGTGACCATATCTAAAAATGGATTGAGGAACGTGAAAAACTGGTGCCTTAGGCTAGACATCAGGGGCCAGATCCACGTACCTCTGCGTAAATATAAGCGGGCATAGCGTATCTCAGAAGTAAGTTACGTAAGTTACGGCGGCGTAGTGTAAATGTGTCGGCGTAAGGGCGCGGAATTCAAATGACAAAGATGTGGGCATGTTTTATGTTAATTCATCTTGACCCCACGTAAATTACGTTTTTATTCAACGGCGCATGCTCCATCCGTGGGGGTATCCCAGTGCGCATGCTCGAAATCACATCGCAAATAGTCAATGCTTTCGAAGGTGAACGTAATTTACGCAAAGCCCTATTCGCAAACGTTTTACGCAAACAACGGAAAATTTGACGCTGGCCCGACGTCCATACTTAACATTGCGTACGCCTCATAGACCCAGGGGTAACGTTATGCCGAAAAAAGCCTTACGTAAACAACGTAAAAAAATGCGCCAGCCGAACGTACGTTCTGAGAATCGGCGTATCTAGCTAATTTGCATACTCTACGCGGAAATCAACGGAAGCGCCACCTAGCGCCCAGCGTAAATATGCACATAAGATCCGACAGCGTACTAAGACGTACGTCAGTCGGATCTAGCCCCCATTCAGGCGTATCTTGTTTTGTGGATACAAAACAAAGATACGCCGGAGCATCCTAGAAGTTACGCGGCGTATCAATAGATACACCAAGATATATTGCTTTAATATTTAATATCCATTTAGCTACTCATGCTAACATTTATGCGGATTATACAGCAGATAGCTCCATCGCCATATTCGGTTAATATCAGTCCCAGATTATTCACAATGCTGTGTATCACCAGGCGTATAATTCAATCAATGGCTTTTTGATCTGGGGCTACACTAAAATGGCCGCCGGGAATACACAGCGCTCTGGACTCATAGACATGTTTAAGCTGATCCTTACCCACCGTTAAAATGGCCGCTGCCAGTAAAGAGACACTTTCTCTGACAAAATGGGATCGGGCTATTTCCTGCTGGCTCTTATAAATGACAAGTCCAACAACCAATCCGTCACCTCTGATGAAGCCACGTGACGTGGTGTAACATGTAAGGGACGGACTGATTTTTGAAGCAATACATCAGTAAGCTGTCATCAGCTGTTTCTTAGTTTCGTTTTCTTTTGATCTTTTAAAATGCACTTGTTAGCGTTTTTACCAATAAATTAGCCTTGGTTTACGACACTATGGGAAGCTACCTTTTTTATTTCCCCATGCTGAGCACCACCGCTGCCAAATAGAAATCTGGAGCCCACAAACATTGGATTATACAGGACGCCCTGAACATCCACAGCTAGTTGCAGATTCAACAACACCCCTTGTGGATATCCATTTAATCAAGGCTTGATTACTACC
Organism: Rana temporaria; assembly: GCF_905171775.1. Classification (NCBI taxonomy): domain Eukaryota; kingdom Metazoa; phylum Chordata; class Amphibia; order Anura; family Ranidae; genus Rana; species Rana temporaria. The sequence goes on along the minus strand of NC_053493.1, from coordinate 119,714,391 downwards.
TTGGGAAGGTAAGCGCATTGTGAGCCCACATTATTTGAAGATCCACATGAGAAGATTTTAAACATTTGTTTATCACTATTGGAGAAGTTTATATTTATTTTTGTCTTTATGGAACTTCCTACACTTTTATGCACGTATAAAGGCTGTATTGTTAGCCTATTATTCCAGGACTGATTTAGGCTTCATATTTATGTTTGCCTGCTGACTTTTGCAGCTATTTTTGTGCACACTTTTTTTTTTTTTTTTTTTTTTTTCACTGGCCACTTGCTGGCTGAACGTTTTTATTCATTATTGATGTTTTTAATGTTTTTTAGCACTTTGTTTCAATTTTAGTTTATTATCAATGTTCACTGATTAACACTTTGATTACTTAGTCATATTCATTGCGCTCGTCACTTTACCTTTCAATAGATACACCGACGTAACTTCTTTGTGGATCTGGCCCCTGGTGTTTTTTTATACAGATTCAGATCCATTAATCCAAAGTAATGCTGAATAAGTAAAAAAAAAGCCTGAAAATACAGCACAGAGATTCTGTCCCAAGGCTGGCTTGATAACGAATGGAAATGGTCCAGGAAAATCTGGTGGCACAAGAGAGTTTGAGCCATTCTGCTTCCCGTACAGGACTAAGTGGTGGATAAATGAATAAATAAATGCACAAATTGATTTTAAAATCAATGAATGAGAGGACTTGCTTCTTCAAATTTAAGAGATTTCTGTGTCTTAAAAAGAAATAAAGAAAAATCTGGCCAATAGAAAGCCACTTGCCCAACAATGTATTAAAAGGCTGACTTATTTTGCCAAGAGATTCATTTAGATATGCTTTTTTTCCCCCTTTTTTTTTGCCTCATATCCAATATAACGGTGAAAGAAAATTTGAATGTTTTGTTGTTTTTCTATTCTCTTCAGTCAAATGGACGTAGATGACAAGGAAGATTTATCTTACCATTAATTGTGCTGCATAAGCTATTAACAAGCAAGAAGCATTATTTTATGAATGGAAAAAGGGAAATGAAAAATTAATGATAATGTCTCCCAGATGCTTTATTAAATAGGTTATGTGCGTTAGAGGATCGAGAGGAGAGCAGGAAATCTCATCTAGGGTTTTTTTTTTAAACGGCAAATGTTTAGGGAAAGAACTAGAAAGGAATCTCGGAAAAGCTTTGAACATTACTTTCATTTTGTTTGTTAATAGCGGATTACCGTTAGAGATAAGCAAAAATATACAAATGAATCCATATTCACCCAAGATCAAGGAGATCTTCAAACTGCAGATCCAGATACCTGTGATTTGAATCTCAACACCCCCAAACACCCGCTGTACCAGCCAATGTGTAATGCCCTGTACACACGATCGGTTCGTCTGATCAAAATGAACCGATGGATTTTTTCATCAGATATCCGATGAAGCTGACTTTCATCAGTCTTGCCTACACACCATCGGTTAAAAATCCCATCGTGTCCAACGCGGTGACGTAAAACACAACGACGTGCTGAAAAAAATGAAGTTCAATGCTTCCGACCATGCGTCGACTTGATTCTGAGCATGCGTGGATTTTTGACCGATGGATTTCCCCACAGATGATTGTTTTTTTCTATCGGTTTTTAACCACTTAAGACCCGGACCAAAATGCAGTAAAGGACCTGGCCAGTTTTTGCAAATCGGCACTGCGTCGATTTAACTGACAATTGCGCGGTCGTGCGACGTGGCTCCCAAACAAAATTGGCGTCCTTTTTTTCCCACAAATAGAGCTTTCTTTTGGTGGTATTCGATCACCTCTGCGGTTTTTATTTTTTGCGCTATAAACAAAAATAGAGCAACAATTTTTAAAAAAATGCAATATTTTTTTCTTTTTGCTATAATAAATATCCCCCAAAAATATATAAAAAAACGTTTTTTTTCCTCAGTTTAGGCGATACGTATTCTTCTACCTATTTTTGGTGAAAAGAAAATCCCAATAAGCGTTGATCGATTGGTTTGCCCAAAATGTATAGTGTTTACAACATAGTTGATAGTTTTATTGCATTTTTATTAATAATTTTTCTTTTACTACTAATGGCGGCGATCAGCGATTTTTTTTGTTCTGATATCTGTTTCTGGTATTCTACTTTTGCATTACTATTTATGTTTTCTTCTCTATTTTAGATTGTACAGCGACAACCTTGCATGACCCTGGCCCTGATGAAGAGGCCATATAAGCCTCGAAACTTTGGCATATCTGTCTTTACCGCAATAGACAGCTCTCTTAGGGGGTTTTCTCTGCACGCAATTTTTTGTCGCTATTATATATTGTTTGTTATGCTTTGTTATTTTTGATGCTAAAAGTTTTTTGATTTTTGTATGTCCGGATTTGCATGTCCTCTCTCTTGGTCATTTGGATGCTTTTACTACATTCTGTAACTCTGGCCTCGATGTGTTGTTCATCAATAACAACACTGAATAAAATGTGATACTTTTTTGACAATATAACTGTCTATCAATCAATTTTTCACTTTATTTATAACCAGTCTCTAAAAGTCCCACCAAGGAAACACACCCCATTCTTGGGGTACACAATTTTTTTTAGCGATTTTTTTTTTGTGATCGCGACATTATGGTGGACACATCGGACAATTTTGACAAATTTTTGGGACAATTGTCATTTTCACAGCAAAAAATTCTATAAAAATGCATTGTTTACTGTGAAAATGACAATTGCAGTTTGGGAGTTAACCACTAGGGGGCGCTGAAGGGGTTAAGTGTGACCTCATATGTGTTTCTAACTGTAGGGGGCGGGGCTGGACGTGTGATGTCATTGATCGTGCTTTCCTATATCAGGGAACACACGATCAATGACAGCGCCACAGTGAAGAACGAGGAAGCTGTGTTTACACACAGCTCTCCTCGTTCTTCAGGTCCGGGGACCGATTGTGGGACTCCAGCGGCGATCGGGGTCCGCGGGTCCCACGGCCGTGGTCACGGAGCTTCGGACCGGGTCGCGGGCGCGCACCCGCGACCCACGGCTGGGCACTTAAAGAGGGCGTACAGGTACGTGCTTGTGCCCAGCCGTGCCATTCTGCCAACGTATATGTGCAGGAGGCGGTCCTTAAGTGGTTAACCACACAAAAAATTTAAAACAGGTTCTATTTTTTTTCACCGATGGGGAAAAAAACTGATGGGGCCAACACACGATCGGTTCATCCGATGAAAACGGTCCATCAGTCCGTTTTCATCAGACGAACCGATCGTGTGTACAGGGCATTAAGGTTGCGATTTTATTTTTCCCTATAAGCATGTGAACGGTGATATCCTTTCGTACAAACTTTTTATTTTTTGTCACCATGACACAAAATTATATGCCATAAATTTATCCCCTATCTGTAGACGTTATATCTTTTGCGCAAACCAATAAATATACACTTATTGAGATTTTTTTAACCAAAAATATGTAAAAGAATACATATCGGCCTAAACGGAGGAAAACATTTTTTTTTTTTCAATTGGGATATTTATTATAGAAAAAAGTAAAAAATATATATTTTTTCAAACTTGTCACACTTCTTTTGTTTATAGCGCAAGAAAAAAAACAGCAGAGGTGATCAAATACCACCAAAAGAAAGCTCTATTTGTGGGGAAAAAATTATAAAAATTTAAATTTTATTTGGGTACAGTGTTGCATGACCGCGCAATTGTCATTCAAAGTGCGACATCGCTGAAAACTGAAAATTGGCCTGGACAGGAAGGGTTTCGAAGTATTTAAGGCTGCATAAATATAAATATGTATTTAAATCCTACCTCTAAAGAACATCTCTACATGTGCGCTGTAACAAAAACGGCATTCAAAGCCACCATTTAAGTCTCTAATAGGACTGGTAGGTTTATTACAAAATGGATAATGACTTTTATTTTAAAAAGTAAAATAAATCAGAAAAAGGAATGTATAAATAAGTGATCTTACTAAGGAAATGTGTTTCTTCTTTTTTTTTTCAATATACATATTATAGAAACAAATTAGTGCTTGTTTGTTGCATGGTTGTTTCAATGACATCCAGATCATTGTCTACTGTGTCATGATCTTTTTTGTACAGATGTTAGGTTATGTTAATTGATTTACTGCTAATTGTTATTCTGTCAAAGACATTGTTGCCTGGAATTGCTACAAAGCCTTTTCACTTTAATTCCTTGTGTCTCTGTGCGTTACGTGATTCTCTGCAGATCAGATATCTGCCTGTACATATTCCAAATTTACAACCCTAGAAAGGATAGCATTTGCAGTGTTTGCCTGGTTTGTTTATTGATTTGCTAATTTCAAGAAGTCATGGGCTGATAAAACACTGAGGAATATTTCAGCATAGCATGTGAAAATCAGGTCAAGCTATGAGAACTTCATTGCACATATTTCTAAGAAATTTAAAAATCTCTGCTTCAGAACACCGGGTGAGTCCCGGACAGGTGGCAACCCTAGGATGGAGGCTTTACTGTGTCTATGGGGCAAGAGTTCTGTAGAATTCTACTCATCCTGGAGTAGCATGGTTGTAGCAGTAGTAACGGTTATAAACCTACCTAAGCTGTCCGCACATACAGTACCTTCTCTTGTGTTATATGAAAGTGTTGCACTGCCTGGGAGCCCCTCTGCATGACCTCCATAATCATATAGTTGTTGAACTAGCAACTATGATAAAGTCACTCTTATGTCCTGTACACACGATAGGAATTTCCGATGGGTTAAAATCCGATGGAATTTTCCGTCGGAATTCCGTTCAAGATGTCTTGCATACACACTGTCAGACCAAATTCCGACTGTCCAAAATGCGGTGACGTAAAACACTACGACGAGCCATAAAATATTAAGTTCAATGCTTCCGAGCATGTGTCGACTTGATTCTGAGCATGCGTGTTTTTTTCTCCGTCGGAGTTCCACACAGATGATTGGAATTTCCGATAGGATTTTTTTCTATTGGGAAAAAATAAAACATGTTCTATTTCTAAACTCTGATGTAAAAAAGTCAGATGGGGCCCACGCACGGTCGGAACGGTCGGAATATCCGATGAAAAAATTCCGTCTGACTTTTGTGTACAAGGCATTAGAAAACTTTGAGTGAGGCTATGAGAAGCTTAGCTATCAAATCTTGCATGAACGGGTATGTAATGACGTTTGCTATAAATAGGGACCTTCTTTCAAAACATGTTAGCTTGTTTTAAAGACTGGATATATGGAACATATACTGAATCATTTGTAAAATATTTATTTACATGTGCTGACATTCCTTTTGCTATTTGGATTAGCATTTTAGATTTATAGATTATAGATTCCCCAGATGAAGACACGTGACGGTGTCGTAACGCATAGGGATTGGCCGTGGATAGACGTACATCTGGAGTGACGTAAGAACGCTGCTGTCGATGTTTTACTTTGCACCCATTGTTTATTGTTGATGTAAGGGCATATGCATTTGAATAAACGTCCCCTTTTTTTTAATACTACACCATTGGAGGTTTCTTTCTGTCTTTTCTCCCCCGGTTTCCTTGTTGGAGCCCTCAATATGGACCATTTGAGGAATTGGTTGGAGTAATCCGCAGCAATCTATATGAAGTCTGCAGGAAGTCTGAGGGATACCAGTGGAAGTGTATTAAGTGGAAATATCGTCTGATGCATGGAGGTGAAGCTCTTTATGGATTTCCTTGTTGCTGTATCTATATTCATATGAGGTAAGAGTTCTGAGAGACCTGATACGCTGAGAATCAGACCACTTTTTGACTGTTATGGGCTTACAGATCAACGGACATTTATCTACTATTTTTTCATTCACACATTAGATTCTTAGTTTTTAGCAGTTTATCTGCCTTATATTTATGGACTATTGTTTGATGTTATACATGATTATTATCACATACCACTGTTATTGCTCCATTCACTATATTGCAATAGAATTTTTGCGTGTACAGATCATGCGCGAGAACCCTTTATTCGCTTTATAGATTTTTATTGCTGTCTGGGTCTCTACTGGGAAGTTGCCCCCCCCCCTCTACTTACCTACTGATGATCACTGTTAGAGGGACAGGAACTGAAGATCTTTGATAAAGTCCCTCTATGATGAAACACGTCCGAAGGCAAAGTTGGCTCGCATATATGCTCTGTATTCTGTCAGTGTTTTAATCTGGAGATTTTAATTGCTCCGGTGGCTTGGTTGTGCTCAAGCGGTTGATCTATTTCAACAAGCAACTGATACTAGTGCTAGTTGTAGCACTTGGGAATTTGAGTGGTAGATAATTTGTTTTGAACATGATTTTAAATAAATATCAGTAATACACTATTATGAGACACACTTTTTTGGTTATATTGTTTCACTTGACGTTTGATTTGAGTTTTCTGGTTGATATCCCAGAGTTGATGATAGATAGCTATATCTGTTAATGAAAAATGGATGCGATAATAAGCAATCAGAGACCTTTTATAAACAAAAGGTCATAAAAATCTTGTGGATAGTGAAAGTTTGAGCATCCAGCATTTTGGAAACACTACAGCGTCTTTTTTTTTTTAAGTATTTTCATAGCACCAGTGCAAGTGGAACAATTGGGGCCATCAAGCACTAATTATGCATGATGAATCATTGTGGACTATTCTTTGTTATATGCTCTTTAGCTGTAGTGTTCTTTTTACTGATGTTATATGTGCTTTATTTTGGATCCTAAATGTACTTTACATATAGATTACACCTCTTTTGATCATTTCTTAGTTGCAATGTATTTTTAACATATTTGTTCACTTATACCAAAATTAAAACTAGATTATAAAATATTTAATATGCTATTCTAAGCAGTACTGCATGTGGCCAGGGGTGGGGCGTGCCGGAGACACTAGGAAACACTCAGAGACCGCTCTGAGCCACTCGGGACACTTAGAGTGTATACAAGTTTTTCTGAGTGTCTCTGAGCAGCTCACGGTGTGACTGGCGCCCCCGCACCTCTGGCCAAATGTGGTACTGTACACCCCAGAGGCTTGAATCCTGCTCGTCTTGCGAGACAACGCTTGCAAATCGAGTCAGAATTAAAAAAATATATATTAGCTCGTATTGTGAAATGCTCATAAACTGTGTTACTCGCAATCCGAGGTATTTCTGTATTGCAGAATAAATTACCAGAGCCAATGTAGCAAAGGGTCTAGGGTAGTGACAGGCAAGATGGGTGAATGCTGTAAAACATCAAGTGGTTGATTTACCAAAACTGAAGAGTACAAAATCTAGTGCAGTCAAAATCTGTTGCAGTCCTGTATGGAAACCAATAAACTTCTAGGTTTTATTTTGGTAAAAGCTTAATTAAACAAGCTGAAGTTATTGGCTACTATGCATAGCTGTACCAGATTTTGTACTTTCCAGTTTTAGTAAATCAACCCCAAGTCACAATTTGCTCACCTGTCAGACTAATGCTAACTTAACTAACTTAACTAATGCTCTTTGACAGAGCTCCTTGGGCTTGTAGTTCTGAAATACCGGGAATTCTTCTTTAGCCAATCTTGCAGTAGCTCATCACACATGAATGCCAATCAATGGCTAATACATACACATACAGAGGCGCCTCTAAACTTCTTGAGAACATCAAGTATATGCAGTCTAGAAAGAAAAATACTCTGGGCTAGATTCAGGTAGCATTTACGGCCGGCGTATCTCCAGGTACACCGCCGTAATTTCAAATCTGCGCCGTCGTATCGTTACGCCGATTCTCAAAGGCAGATACGCTCAAAAAATAGGCTTCCTCCGCCAACGTAACTTGAATGCGGCGGCGTATAATTGTGTGCAATATTACGCTGGCCGCTAGGGGCGCTTCCGTTGTTTTCGGCGTAGAATATGCAAATTACCTAGATACGCCGATTCACAAACGTACGTACGTCCGGCGCAATTTATTTACGTCGTTTACGTTAGGCTTTTTCTGCGTAAGGTTGCTCCTGCTATTAGGAGGCGCAGCCAATGTTAAGTATGGACATCGTTCCCGCTTCGAAATTTGAATTTTTTACGTCGTTTGAGTAAGTCGTTCGCGAATAGGGCTGGACGTAATTTACGTTCACGTCAAAAGCAATGACGATTTACGGCTAAATTTCGAGCATGCGCACTGGGATTCTTTCATGAACGGCGCATGTGCCGTTCGTAAAAAACGTAAAATACGCGGGGTCACCATTATTTAAAATAAAACACGCCCCCTCGTCATCATTTGAATTACGCGCGCTTACGCCGGCCCCATTTACGCTACGCCGCCGTAAGTTAGGAGGCAAGTGCTTTGTGAATACAGCACTTGCCTCTCAAACTTACGCCGGCGCAGCGTAAATATGATACGCTGCGCCGCCGTTTGAATGGGCGCAGCTACGTGAATCTAGCCCTCTTTTAGTAGATCAGTCCCATAGTATGTTCTACATTGACTGGTGACAGACTTTATAATTGAGATTTATTTTACTAGCTAACTACAGCAGGTGTTCCCTTTCCCTTTCACAAAGATAAAACAGGTACAGCTCTAATTTTCTCTCTCATTAAGTATAGTTCTTAAGATGTTAAAGACATCTTCAAATAAACGAGTATAATTGACATATAAATGGACCAGTATTTCTATTGCCAGTTAATGAATAGATCATGTTTCTAATTTATAATTTTTGCTACGTCCTCAATCCATTAGCTGCAATTATACATTGATAACTGTCACCTAATTTCCCTCACTGGAATTTCTTTCATCTAGTACTTGAAAAAAAGTAGGGCATGTGCTTTTTTAGGACATTATTTGACCTGGTAGCAATAAACAACCCATATGAAAACATATATAATCGCTATTTATACAACATAGGCTGTTACATTTTTTGTACATAACAAATGCATTTATGTACAAACATTTCCTCCTTGTAATTTTCAGAGAAATAACCTTGATATAGACATAACACGACCTACAAAGAATGGGATTATCTGCCTTTAATGGTATCCTATCCACTAACAGGCAATGTGAGAATCAGTGTGCATACTATTGACAAGATAAAATATATGGAGAATCTGATTTCAGCTCTTGTGATTCCTTCCTGGCTTTAAAGGAACCTTGTACTGAGAAAATATGTAGACTGCCATTGGTGACCCTTTCTTTTGAAAATGCTAATTGCCTGGCTGGTGTCATATTTTGTCACGTATTTGGGGTTGTATTTAATATGTGCAAAGAGAGATCACACAAATACTTATAAGTATAATGCCGCGTACACACGATCATTTTTCGGCATGTATAAAAAACAAAGTTTTTCCAACTTCATCATTAAAACGACGTTGCCCACACACCATCGTTTTTTAAAAATGCTCTAGCAAAGCGTGGTGACGTACAACACGTACGACGGCACTATAACGGGGAAGTTCCATGTGGATGACGCCACCCTTGGGGCTGCTTTAGCTGATTCCGTGTTAGTAAAAGACGATTCACGCTTTTCTGTCTGTTATAGCGCGATGAATGTGCCTACTCCATTACGAACGGTAGTTTTACCAGAACGAGCGCTCCCCTCTCATAACTTGCTTCTGAGCATGCGCAGGTTTTTAACGTCATTTTAGCCCACACATGATAATTTTTTACAACCAGAAAAACGACATCATTTAAAACGCCGTTGAAAAATGCAGCATGTTCGAATTTTTTTTTTGTCGTTTTTCAAAACCCAAAAAATGATGTGAAGCCCACACACAATCGTTTTAAATTAATTTTTTTTTAAAACAAAGTTTTTTTCATGCCGAAAAATTATCGTGTGTACGCGGCATAACGTTTATTAAAAGTAATGACAGATACAGATAAAAAAAAAATATGACAAAAATACTTAACTAAAGATGCTGTTTCCGCCACGGGTTCCTCTCAAGATGGCGTGGCGAAGGTGACCACAGATGCATGCATGATTGCAAGCGCTGATTTGAGACACGTATTTCAAGCTGTGTGTGTTATAGCCCATCCCTCTCTGGAGCAAAATGAGAAAGTGGGCTCAGCCACATCCTGGTCAGTTAACAATACCATTCCTTTGGTGTGAGTCAACTAAGGTAAAACAATACTAAAGCCTTGTACACACTACCAGTTTTCTCGTCGGGAAAACTGCCATGACAGCTTTAGGCCGGGATAACTGTCCGTGTGTATGCTCCATGGCATTTTTTCCGACCGGTATCGCCGTGGGAAAAAATAAAATGTTTCCTTTTTTCCTGCCGGGATTCCTGTCGGTTTTTAACCCAGCAGTTTTCCTATGGTGAAAGCCTGCGGGGAGCATACACATGGCCGGGGTCCCCAGGCCAAAGCTCTCATGGCAGTTTTCCTGCCAGGAAAACCGTCCGTGTGTAGGGGGAAAAAGCTGCCAAGCCGGTTCTCGCCTTTTTCCCTCGGGTTTCCTGGCGGTAAAAAGTCAGACGGGAAACCCGATTGTGTGTACCAGGCATTACACTATATTGCTAAAAGCAGAGCTTTTTTCTCCAAAAAAATGTGCAGGAACTCAACCACGACCCCGTTCAGATTTCACAAACAGTAGAAGGGTCTTAAAGGGGCATTAAATACCAGAATTGCATTACATACAGAGTGCAGAGCTCAGGGGGGTTGCACACAGAGTGCAGAGCTGTCACTTGTAAACACAGAAACCAGACTTCTGTGTTTACAAGTGATTGTGGTGAGCAGGCACCAAAGGGTCTGAGCCAAAGGTGGTGGAACTGAGTTCCCCCAAGTTCCCCCTGAAAAAAAGCCCTGGCTAAAAGTATTGGGACATCTGCCTTTACACGCACATGACCTTTAATGGCAACCCAGTCTTAGTCCGTAGGGTTCAATATTGAGTTGGCCCACCCTTTGCAGCTATAACAGCTTCAACTTATCTGGGAAGTCTGTCCACAAGGTTTAGGAGTGTGTCTATGGGAATGGTTGACAATTCTTCCAGAAGCGCATTTGTGAGGTCAGGCACTGATTGTTGGACAAGAAGGCCTGGTTAGCAGTCTCCTCTCTAATTCACCCCAAAGGTGTTCTATCGGGTTGAAGTGAGGGCTCTGTGCAGGCTAGTCAAGTTCCTCAGGACCCACCAGCAGGCCAGATTTTAAGTATTACCTTGGGGAGATGCAGACTAGAATACTACAATCACTGAGCAGAAAATGATATCAACTGTGATGTATTTTAGTTATCTGGCAAACCTAGCCTGTTGGTCCTGTGGACAGGAGTTTAGAACCACTGCCATAGACACACTCCTAAACCTTGTGGACAGCCTTCCCCGAACAGTTGAAGCTGTTATAGCTACAGAGGTTGGGCCAACTCAATATTGAACCCTACAGACTAAAGCCGCATACACACAACCATTTTTCATGTCATGGAAAAAAACAACGTTTTTCTCGACGTGATTGCTCTCAAGCCTGCCTTGCATACACATGGTCGTGATAAAAAAACTGCTCGAGCAATGCTCGGTAATGTACAACGCGTATGACGGCACTATAAAGGGGAAGTTCCGTTCGAATGGCGCCACCCTTTGGGCTGATTATGCTAATTTCCCATCTCATAACTTGCTTCTGAACATGCGTGTTTTTTTCCCCGTCGTTAAAGTGTACACACGACCGCTTTTCACAACGAGAAAAACGACGATGTGAAAACGATGAGAAAAATTAGAGCATGTTAATGGGCATTTTTCTTGTCGAGAAAAATGCTCTGGAGCCTACACACGACCGTTTTTAACGACCAATTTCAAAAATTGCATTTTTCTCATCATGAAAAACAGTTGTGTGTACGCGGCATAAGACTGGGATGCCATTAAAGTTCATTTGCGTGTAAAGGCAATTGTCCCAATACTTTTGGTAGTATAGTGCATGTCCTTATATGGCTTGTATGGCCCGTTAACCAGGGCTTGTAATTCATTATTAGATATTTGTGAGACCACTAGACAACTCTAACTAAGGAAATATGTCATATGCAATTTCCCTATCATGTCATAGCTGGTAATATGTGCAGTACCATGGCTAGCACAGATCTAAATAGGGGCTAGGATGGCACCATCCTTAGTGGATAGGAGGGTTTAGCTCAACTTTAAGTAACACTCGCAGGTATTGCCCCTTTCCCAGCCTGTGACCAAAAAGTCAAAGAGAAATCAGCAAACTGAGAGCATACTGAGCTTCTCTGTCACTCTGATCTCTCTTCCTATCAACATGTTTATTGTTAGCACAGCTGATTGGCTCCATGTGCTGCATCTCTATTATTCAATCTGAACTCTGCTGTATAGGTGATTGCAAGAGACTGATACCAACTTCAATTCAGTTGTTGACACTGCTTGCATTAAAAAAAACATACATTAAGTTATGTATTAGTGCATATAGAGATGTGTTATTTTCTAACTGCCTGGAGTTCAGCTTTAAACATTTTCTGAGCCAGTGACCCACAATTGTACAGAACAGTTTAACTTCAGTTGTTCAGTATTGAACTTAGAGACTATCAGACAATGGGGGTTATTTACGAAAGGCAAACCCACTTTGCACTACAAGTGCACTGCAAACAGGGGTCAAGTCCTGGGAAAAAAAGTGTGGGAACTCACCCAAGCGTGATCAGTGCCCATCAATGCAGCCTGATCAGAGCCCATCAAATGCAGCCTGATCAGAGCCCATCAAATGCAGCCTGATCAGTGCCCAGTAATGCAGCCTTACCAGTGCCCATCAAATGCAGCCTGATCAGTGCCCATAAAGAAATGGTCAGAGACTGCCCGATCAGTGCCCATCAATGCAGCCTCACAAGTGCCCATAAGCTCAGCCTCACCAGTGCCCATCAATGCAACCTTATGTGGGGGGTCAGCTGTGTCAGGGTCTCTCACCTTAGCGATGTCAGCTCAGCAGGTCCTTGCACGGCCTCCTGGGGGGCTGATGCTTCTGGTCCAGGGGTCAAGTTGTTGCAAACCAGCGTCTAGCCCCACAACCAGATTTTTATCGGTACTGTGACTTTATGGTAGACACATCAGACACTTTTGACACATTTTTGGGACCACTGGCACTTATACAGCGATTAGTGCTATAAAAATGCACTGATTACTATGTAAATGTCACTGGCAGGGAAGCGGTTAACACTAGGGGGTGTTCAAGGGGTTAACTGTGTTCCCTATAGTGCGTTCTAGCTCTGGGGGGAGGGGACTCACTATAGGAGATGACAGATCATGGTTCCTAGCTCACGATCTGCATCCTCTTTTCTCACAGAACAGGGATGTGTGTGTTTACACACACACGTCCCTATTTTGCCTCTGGTGCCCACGATTGCTCGTGGCCGGCGGTCATCGCGACCGCCGTTCACGAGCATCGGCACCCCTGCTGTGCAGCGGGTGCATGCACGTGCTTCCGGCAGTGCGCGTGCCCGCTATCCCGCTCAAAGGTTCTGACGTACAGCGATGACGGTTAACAGGATTCTGCCGACGGTGGCAGATCGGCAAGTGTTTAATTAGGACATCACTGGGAATATCATCACTTTTTTTTGTTTAAAGAGTACTGCTATTGGACTCTTGTTTTTTTTTCTTTTTATGACATTTTAATTTTATTATCTTTTATATATTGTTTATATTTTCTTTGCACATTGAATATTATATATATTTAATCATTACATTTTTTTAAAGGAACACTGCATGAATTAGGTGTTTTTGTTACTACTGTGAGTTTTGCTATATATGCACTTTAATATATATAGCTAATTTTCACTGGTTTTGATTCCATACTTTTTGTCTTGTTATATATGTAAGAGGTTTGCCTGTGATCAGATGTGAATTTGTATGACTTATTTTTCTTCTCCATTGCTCTTACAACATTTAGCATTTCCTAGATGAATATAGTGACTCAGCTTGATATTACACATCATTATCTGTATCTTCTTGGAAGTCAGGCGTTCAAGAGAAATGCCCTTGAAACTGACATATTTTTCAGATGCCTCCACTTGAATTTAACTAAGCAATCAACATACAGTATATTGGATACACTATGCTAAAAAAAATGTCCTTGTGAAAATTTAGCTTGTGTAGAATACAGTGAAATTAGTTCAAGCTACCATATACATTTGTCTCTCCTGGAATTTACATATTATTGCCCTAATGTCTTCCAAGTTGCCTAGTTCCCTGGTTTTAATGGACCTTTTTTTACTCATTAAAATGTACAGTATACATATAAAAAAATATATGTGCCGGCTTTTTAATGCAGTTCTTCAGACATTATGCTTAGTGAGTACATTTTAGAACATTTGCATACAAAATGATCTAAATTACAATTTTCTATCTGAACCCTATACAAATATATTTCAGTTTTCTATGAAATATGGTGTATTGACTTGTCATCAACAGGTTTCCTATTTCTTTTAGTTAATCCTATGAAAAGATTTCTCAGTCAGACTTATGCCACGTACACATGATCGGTTCATCCGATGAAAACGGACCGATGGATTTTTTCCTCAGATATCTGATGAAGCTGACTTTCATCAGTCTTTCATCACCCTCAGACGAAGTCAGGAAGTGACGCAACGCGTCAGGGCGCGACTCTCCATCAACCAAACCGGACGTATCGTGTGCGCTCCACAACGACTAACCAGGAAGACGCTGGGGAAACTGTACAACGGCAGTCTTCAGACTGAACACTGCATTAATTAGGTGTTTTTGTTACTACTGTGAGTTTTGCTATATATGCACTTTGATATATATATAGCTAATTTTCACTGGTTTTGATTCCATTCTTATTGTCTTGTTATATATGTAAAAGTTTTGCCTGTGATCAGATGTGAATTTGTATGACTTATTTTTCATCTCCATTGCTCTTACAACATTTAGCATTTCCTAGATGAATATAGTGACTCAGCTTGATATTACACATCATTATCTGTATCTTCTTGGAAGTCAGGCGTTCAAGAGAAATGCCCTTGAAACTGACATATTTTTCAGATGCCTCCACTTGAATTTAACTAAGCAATCAACATACAGTATATTGGATACACTATGCTAAAAAAAAATGTCCTTGTGAACATTTAGCTTGTGTAGAATACAGTGAAATTAGTTCAAGCTACCATATACATTTGTCTCTCCTGGAATTTACATATTATTGCCCTAATGTCTTCCAAGTTGCCTAGTTCCCTGGTTTTAATGGACCTTTTTTTACTCATTAAAATGTACAGTATACATATAAAAAAATATATGTGCCGGCTTTTTAATGCAGTTCTTCAGACATTATGCTTAGTGAGTACATTTTAGAACATTTGCATACAAAATGATCTAAATTACAATTTTCTATCTGAACCCTATACAAATATATTTCAGTTTTCTATGAAATATGGTGTATTGACTTGTCATCAACAGGTTTCCTATTTCTTTTAGTTAATCCTATGAAAAGATTTCTCAGTCAGACTTATGCCACGTACACACGATCGGTTCATCCGATGAAAACGGACCGATGGATTTTTTCATCAGATATCTGATGAAGCTGACTTTCATCAGTCTTTCATTACCCTCAGACGAAGTCAGGAAGTGACGCAACGCGTCAGGGCGCGACTCTCCATCAACCAAACCGGACGTATCGTGTGCGCTCCACAACGACTAACCAGGAAGACGCTAGGGAAACTGTACAACGGCAGTCTTCAGAGTCAAGTTAGTGAGAGCTATCGCAGCACACATCTTTTACCTGTATTGATTATCTTTTTGGTACGCATATATGTACAAAGGGGGGTATCTATTTTTGGGTTTATTAAAGCTTTAAAAAAACGATACTGCTCTTTATGGATTTTATTTTCCACATGTATCCACGGAATTGAATATCAAGTATCATTAACTACTTGCCGACCGCCCACCGTCGTTATACGTCATCACTTTAGAGATGAATATCTCGGTAACGGTAGCAGCTGCTGCCACAATCGAGATATTCATCTCTTCTGTGGGCGGCCGTGTTAACGATAATGGCGGTCTCCGCGGCGAATCCGCCGCGGGATCGCCGTTATCGGTGGCGGGAGAGGGGCCCCCCCCCCTCCCGCCGCTGTTCCGCGCCCTCCGCCGCTTACCGGAGCCGTCGGTAGCGGCGGAGGAGATCGCGACCATCCGGATGGTGAGCGGGGACGAGACTGAAGGAAAAATCTCCTTCGCCCGTCCCCATAGCTTCGCTGGGCGGAAGTGACGTCAAAACGTCAGTCCCGCCCAGCGTCTTAAAGAAAAATTTTTTTTTTTGTCATTTGAAAAAATGACATTTCCAAATTTTTTTTTTTTTTTTTGCATTTAAGCCCAAATATGAGATCTGAGGTCTTTTTGACCCCAGATCTCATATTTAAGAGGACCTGTCATGCTTTTTTCTATTACAAGGGATGTTTACATTCCTTGTAATAGGAATAAAAGTGATAATTTTTTTTTTTTTTTTTTTTTCAGTGTTAAAAATTGTAAAATAAATAAAAATAAATGCGAAAAGCAAAAAAAAAAATGTTTTAAAGCCCCCCTTTCCGACGAGCTCGCGCGTAGAAGCGAACGTATACGCGAGTAGCGCCGACATATGAAAACGGTATTCAAACCACACAAGTGAGGTATCGCCGCGATCGTTAGAGCGAGAGCATTAATTTTAGCCCTAGGCCTACTCTGTAACTCAAAAAATGCAACCTGTAGAATTTTTTAAACGTCGCCTATCAAGATTTTTAAGGGTAAAAGTTTGACGCCATGCCACGAGCGGGCGAAATTTTTAAGCGTGACATGTTGGGTATCATTTTACTCGGCGTAACATTATCTTTCACAATATATAAAAAAATTGGGCCAAATTTATTGTTGTCTTATTTTTTCATTTAAAAAAGTGATTTTTTTCAAAAAAAAGTGCGCTTGTAAGACCGCTGCGCAAATACGGTGTGACAAAAAGTATTGCAATGACTTCCATTTTATTCTCTAGGGTGTTAGAAAAAAAAAATATATAATGTTTGGGGGTTTTAAGTAATTTTCTAGCAAAAAAAAATGGTTTTGTCTCGTAAACACCGACTCTGAAAAACAGGCCCGGGGCTAAAGTGGTTAAAGTGGTAACCATAGACGGTGGATGCTGCGGTTTAATGAATGCTGTTTGAAACCTTACCTCTGGTGAGTGTATCCCCTGAAGGGGACCAAATCCCCCCACGTGGTGAACATCCCTTGGTGAATGGAGCACTCTTGTTAAAGCACAGCCATCCCTGTCATCTGCACTGACTGTCATTTACACAAACGCATTGTTTGCAGCACTGCTGCAGGATTTTTTGTGGACTTTTTTTTAGTTTTTTCATTATTTCTGCATTTTTGTTTTTCATCAGTCTTGCCTACACACCATCAGTTAAAAATCAGTTAAAAATCCGATCGTGTCCAACGCGGTGACATAAAACACAACGACGTGCAGAGAAAAATTAAGTTCAATGCTTCCGAGCATGCGTTGGCTTGATTCTGAGCATGCGTGGATTTTTGACCGATGGATTTCCCCACAGACGATTGTTTTTTTCTATCGTTTTTTTGAACCATCAGAAAATTTTAAAACCGGTTCTATTTTTTTTCACCGATGGGAAAAAAACGATGGGGCACACACACGATCGGTTCGTCCGATTAAAACGGTCTATCGGACCATTTTCATCAGACAAACCGATCGTGTATACAGGGCATTAGGGCTCCTGTCAGCAGTCTTTATTGTTAAACACTGCATTTTCCATTCAAATTCAATGTACTGTATGCATTGGAATGGCAAACATAAGAAAAAAGTTAGTTCAAATGCAACTTAATAAAACATGCTGCTTCCAAAGAAAAATACTATGTTCAAAGCAGGCAAATTGCAACCTTAGAACAGCTATTTGTACTGCTCAAATAAAGGCAATTGGATTTTGCTGACCTGCATTTGATGTACATTCTAAACTTCCATTGGGCCCTTGCTATTACCACTGTGGCTAGGGTCAATACAAAGGCAAAAAGCGGGGTTTTACTATTCCTTCCGTGGTCTCAAATTAATGTCAATAGTTAAGGTACAACTATGGCATCCATAAAAAAAAAAAAAAAATATGTGCTACATATGTTAGACTCCCTGAAAGTCCCACAACTACATATGGACCTTGCCAGTAAGCCAACCTAATGTAACTTCCATAGGCGTGAGCAAGGGTTGTGCCAGGTGTGCCTGGGCACACCCTAATCCTGGGGTTGGCAACCTGTCAGTGGTGGGCAGGTGATAGGTAAACCACAATCCTTCCTTGTCAACCCTCAGAACCTAGACAGGAGAGGTGGCGGAGGTGGAATTTAGTGGAAGAGATCTGTATTTTCCTCCTGCAGAAGCTGAAAGTAGGCTTCTCCTTCTCTCCCTTTTGTAAATATTCAGCTGCCACAGGAGTTAAATATAGGGGATCGGTACTAATATATGCCTAATCGGTACTAATCGGTACTAATATATGCCACCTCTTCCTTCCCTGTTCCTCTTCCTTCTGTTGTCTGGATCCCCCATGTGCTCCCTTGCTCCCCCTTCCCCCCATTGTTTCATGGAGAGCGGGGAAGAGGCCAGTAAATATGCCAAACCCATATGTGTTGGAGCTTTGGGGTGCACACCCTAAAGCAATAGGCTGCACACACCTATGGCAATTTCCCATGAAGATGTGGCATCAATGCTTCACTGCTCCTGAGCTGAGTTGCAACTCTCATGTAGGCTGTGCCTGTGTGCACTACTGTGGGATAAAAATATATTCCAGGGGCGTGTGACTATCGGCATTGTCACTGCTGATTTAGGAGTCTGTAGCTTGTCAATTAAAGTGATATTAAAATCTTGTTTTTTTTTGTTAAAAATAACAAACATGTTATACTTACGTGATCTGTGCAATGGTTTTGCACAGAGCAGACAGATCCTCCTCTTGTTAGGTCCCTCATCGGTGCTCCTGGCCCCTCCCTCCTGTTAAGTGCTTCCACAGAAAGCCGTTTGCTATGGGGGCACCCCCAACAAACCGCAGCTTCCTTTGTCCATTTAGACATGGAGCCACGACTCGGGCCCGCCCCCTCTCTCTCCTTATTGGCTCACTGACTTTGATTGACAGCAGCGGGAGTCAATGGTGCTTCACTGCTGTCTCAACCAATAAGGAGGGAGAGTCCCGGGCACCAGAGTCTCTAATGCAACATCGCTGGGTCGAGATATGGCTCGGGTAAGTATTAGGGGGGGGGGGGGGTGCTGCATTAAGATAAAAAACTTTCTGCCTTTACAACCACTTTAACTCTGGGCCACACTTAGTCAAGTCCACTTCCTTCTGAATTAACAGCACTACCTCTGTTGCTATGGGGGTGGAGAATTCCACTGAGGTTCTCGGATACTGCTGTGACTTTGCTATTGGTCATGAAAGCCAGATAGGCTAACCAATCGACAAGAACATGTCAGTGAAGTGGTATGATTGCTCGCTCACTTCCATTGTGATTGCGACTGGTGGACTCAGGTCACAAGAAGTGAACTTCCGCTTCTCTTACTACATATAAGGGATAAAAAGGAACAAACAGGTTCATGTGCAAAAAAGTTTTTTCTGCAGTTCTGCTACAGATAGTTTTATTCTTGTTCTGTACAGAGTATTGCTGCTGCCAGGGAAACAGCAAGTATGTCATTTATACAAGCCTGTGTTCATGCACTTTATATCTTTTGGAACAATGAAGCAATGCACTGACATTTTGTAACTGTTATGCCGCGTACACACCATCACTTTATGTGATGAAAAAAAACGACACTTTCTGTGAAGTAAAAAATGACGTTTTTGAAACTTCAATTTTCAAAGACGAAGTTGCCTACACCATCGTTTTCTCACAATGATCTTGCAAAGTGAGGTTACGTTCCACCACGTTTTACCATTGAAGCTCGCTTCATAAGTAGTTTCTGGGCATGCGTGGATGAAAAAACGTCTTAGAAAACGACGTTTTTTGCTACACACGGTCATGGGTGTAGGAACCCTTACAAATCTGGGGGGGACAGCATTTTTACTCGCCAGGTATATTCGTATCTGAAGCCAATAAATCAAACTAATAAAGCAATCCAGAGAGGGTAATGCGAAGAGCAAAATCCAGCAATAAAAAAATAAACCATCATAGCATTAGTAAAAATAAACCGACATATAGCATTAGTAAAAACCAATGAATCAAGCAATGCTATGCTGAAATGTTAGTTGATTTTTACTGATGTCCTCCTGATAGTATCAGTAAAACTCAACTGACACATGGCATCAGTAAAAATCAACCAGTATAGCATTAGTAAAAACCAACCCACATGGCATAAGTAAAAATGTACTTACAGGCACGGTGAGGCATGTTACAGCAGGCACGGTGAAGTATGTTACAGCAGGCACGGTGAGGCATGTTACAGCAGGCACGGTGAGGCATGTTACAGCAGGCACGGTGAAGTATGTTACAGCAGGCACGGTGAGGCATGTTACAGCAGGCACGGTGAGGCATGTTACAGCAGGCACGGTGAGGCATGTTACAGCAGGCACGGTGAGGCATGTTACAGCAGGCACGGTGAGGCATGTTACAGCAGGCACGGTGAGGTATGTTACAGCAGGCACGGTGAGGCATGTTACAGCAGGCACAGTGAAGTATGTTACAGCAGGCACGGTGAGGCACGGTGAGGCATGTTACAGCAGGCACAGTGAAGTATGTTACAGCAGGCACGGTGAGGCACGGTGAGGCATGTTACAGCAGGCACAGTGAAGTATGTTACAGCAGGCACGGTGAGGCATGTTACAGCAGGCACGGTGAGGCATGTTACAGCAGGCACGGTGAGGTATGTTACAGCAGGCACGGTGAGGTATGTTACAGCAGGCACGGTGAGGTATGTTACAGCAGGCACGGTGAGGCATGTTACAGCAGGCACGGTGAGGTATGTTACAGCAGGCACGGTGAGGTATGTTACAGCAGGCACGGTGAGGTATGTTACAGCAGGCACGGTGAGGCATGTTACAGCAGGCACGGTGAGGTATGTTACAGCAGGCACGGTGAGGCATGTTACAGCAGGCACGGTGAGGTATGTTACAGCAGGCACGGTGAGGCATGTTACAGCAGGCACGGTGAGGTATGTTACAGCAGGCACGGTGAGGTATGTTACAGCAGGCACGGTGAGGTATGTTACAGCAGGCACGGTGAGGTATGTTACAGCAGGCACGGTGAGGTATGTTACAGCAGGCACGGTGAAGTATGTTACAGCAGGCACGGTGAGGTATGTTACAGCAGGCACGGTGAGGCATGTTACAGCAGGCACGGTGAGGTATGTTACAGCAGGCACGGTGAAGTATGTTACAGCAGGCACGGTGAAGTATGTTACAGCAGGCACGGTGAGGTATGTTACAGCAGGCACGGTGAGGCATGTTACAGCAGGCACGGTGAGGTATGTTACAGCAGGCACGGTGAAGTATGTTACAGCAGGCACGGTGAAGTATGTTACAGCAGGCACGGTGAAGTATGTTACAGTAGGCACGGTGAGGCATGAGAGGGATCCCCTTCTTAGGGTTGCTGCCTTTTTCTACTGTTGTGATTTAGCGCTGACCTATTTTGTTTTATTTGTAAATCTAATGCCCTGTACACACAATCACTTTTTGTGATGAAAAAATTACATTTTTTATCATGAAAAAAATGAATTTTTTCCAACTTCATCATTAAAAATGACATTTTGCCCACACACGATCATTTTAAATGACATTTTTAAAAATGTCATTTTATTTCATCACAAAAAGTGATCGTGTGTACAGGGCATAAAGAACGCAAGTTTTTAAAATCCAAAAACGTTTTTGCGACGATCACAACACATTGCAAATTCCTTTGCTATGGCTTCAATGTCTAGTTCATCCATTATGTCTCTATGGATGTTGCATATAGCAACATGGTTCAAACGTTTCTGGGTCATTGTGGACCTCAACCAGGTTTTTAATCTACGCAGTGCACTAAAACTTCTCTCAGCTTCACAGGAAGAAGCAGGAATAGTTAATAGGATTCTGATAATTTTTTCTACTTGAGAGAAAAAACATCTCTCTCTGGCAGGCATCTTTCGCAAAATATCTACAACCTCAGAAACTGAAGTGTACTTGTAAACACTTGATAAGGTGGTTATCTGGGCAGAGAGAAGATGATATTCAATCTCTGGATACTGAGGAAGAACTTCACTAGCTTGTCCTGTCAACAGATAATGTTCCAGTTTTTCATATACAAGTAAGCCCTCTTGGTCAAAGCGCTGCTTTAACTGTGTCGATATAATATCCATTATTTGGAAATACTGAGGACAATAGTATTCCTTCACGGTCTTTGCATGAAATTGTTCAGCTGGCCCATGTTGAAGACGTTTAGGAATATTGTGTTGCCTTGGTACAGTAACCTCTGTTAGCTGGTATTTTTCCACTAAATTAATAGTGGTAGCAAGAACTCTCTCAAAGGACGTGTCACAGCGTAACTTTTGTATAGCATCATGGGTCCGTTGTACACTTACTAAAAGTCCTGATATGGTTTGTTCTCTGCCTTGCAAGGCTACATTCAAGCATTCTAAGATCTCCATGACATTAAGAGAGATTTGAAGACCTAATAGAGTTTTCCCTTGCCTAAATTGTTGTAGTAGGCCACGTGCACGTGGATTTATATCTCCACTACTTCTGGTATTCGCAATTTCTTCAAGTGTTTCCAAAATCAGCTGGTAATTATCCAGAATTTTTTTCACAGACTTCATTCTAACAGTCCAGCGTGTTGGGCACAATGGTTTAATATGCAAGACTTTAAGAGGCCCTTCAGCTTCACGATGCACAATTTCTGAAAACGTGGTTCTGCATTTCATAGATTGCCCAAAGAGTTTTCCAAGATCTTGCACACACATAAGTGCATCTTCCATTATTGTACATTGATGTGCTGCGGCCTGCATAACTAAATTTGTGCAATGTGCACCGCAATGGACATAAATGGCAAGTGGCTGTTCCTGCTTGATTAATGCCTGGGCACCATGATATTTACCAGCCATATTTGAAGCTCCATCATATGTTTGCCCTCGCAACATTGACATACATAGCCCATTACGGCATAAAACATCCTTGACAATCTTTGCGATTGCAGATCCACTTGTTTCATCAACTTGATATAAGCCTATGAAGTCCTCATGTGGGTACAAGTCTTGATCAACATAGCGGATACAGAAACTTTCTTGTTCTTGACCAGATATGTCTTGTGTGCCATCAACAATAATTGCAAAGGCATTACTCCCAATCTTTTTCCGAATAAGGCGTAATACAGTGTGAGACAATAACTTCAAAATCTCATTTTGAATGTCGGGACTCATGTATTCTACTTTGTGTGATACCCAATTTTTTAGATAAGGCACATCATCTGCTCGTGCAAGCAGAAACTGTTTAAAATTGCCATCATTGTCTTCATGGCCACGAAGAGGGAGACCTTGTTTTGCCAACAGGGCTATTGTTTGGACTATCTTGATAAGACACAGCCATGCATCATTCTGTTGCTGTTGAATTTGTAGTGAAAGCTGAGCATTAATGGGTTGCGAATCTTTATGATGCAATAGTTGCTTCATGGAATACGTATGAGCAGAACAACTCTGATGTTTTTTAAACTTTTCAATAGCTTTTTTCCAATTTTTAAAGCCTACACATACAAATGCTGGCTCAGTATTTTTTTCGAGTTGCGTCAGATTCAGGACTGCTGCTTTAGCACAGTAGAAACATAGCACCCCTTCAAGAGTAAAACTATAGTGCAGCCATGGAAAGCTTTGGAACCAGCACTCTTGAAAATGTAAAACACGCTTCTTTGCCTTTTGCGTTAAAATGGTCTGAGCTGGAATTGTTTTGTAGTCTGGTTGATTTGGTACCACTGCCGTTCGTAGTGTTTTCTCATCATCAGCTGGAAGAGAAATGCATTTTCCTTTTGTGTATGTTTTAAATGTACTATGAACATCTTCTACAGTTTTGATTGCAGGAACACAAGCATTGTCTTCCTCACCATCACTACTGGAGTCACTCATGAGGCCAACTGCTCCTAAAGACACTTTCTCTGCACATTCCTTTTCTGTCTCAACAAAATGATGCCTGACTGGTGATTCAGTGATCTCCTTTTGCTGACATGCTTCTGAGCTTGATGAGGATGTATTTGCTTTACTCCGCTTGTTTGTAAAAAACTTGCGGATATCCATTCTGAGTTTTTTTTGAGCATAAAGCCAAGGTTCTAGCAAAGACAATATATAAAGAAGAATGATAATACTGAATGATAACAAAAGATTTAAGAATAACATTAACTTTGTAATTTCTCTACAATTAATTCATTGAATTTGTTAAAGCGGATGTGCCACGGGAAAAATATATTAAAAGCCAGCAGCTACAAATACTGCAGCTGCTGACTTTTAATATAAGGACACTTACCTGTCCTGGAGTCCAGCGCTGATCGCAGCAGATGACGAGCCGATCGCTCGTCACCCTGCTGCTCCCCCCTCCATCCTCGGTGAGGGAACCAGGAAGTGAAGCGCTCCGGCTTCACTGCCCGGTTCCCTACGGCGCATGCGCGAGTCGCGCTGCGCCCGCCGATTGGCTCCCGCTGTGTGCTGGGAGCCGAGTGTTCCCAGCATACAACGGGGGGACGGACGGGAAGGAAGGAAAAAACCCGTCCTTTGCCCGTATCGTAGGGCCGGAAGTGGGTGCAGATACCTGTCTGTAGACAGGTATCTGCACCCCCCTCCCCCCTGAAAGGTGTCAAATGTGACACCGGAGGGGGGGAGGGTTCCGATCAGCGGGACTCCACTTTAGAGTGGAGATCCGCTTTAATTATATCTGGCCCATTTCCTGACATAGCATCTATAACCTAGTGTATGTTCCAGAATTACTGCTAGTTGCCCCCCGGCAGCCGTAATGCGTGACTTAGGCAGTCTGGAACTGTTCTGGACTGCCTAATGTCAATTCTTGCCATAAAATACATCTGTCATCTTAGCACACAGCGCACTGGTGACAGATGTAATGACATTCTCCCTTGCAGGTAGCGCTCCCAGTGCTTCCTGAATGGGAAAGCCTAGCTTTCTTCTCCCTCCCACCTCACTTATGCAAATCCGTATCTCAAGCCAATAAATCAAACTTTTAAAGAAATTCAGAGAGGGTAATGCGAAGAGCAATATCCAGCAGTAAAAAAATAAACCATCATAGCATTAGTAAAAATAAACCGACATATAGCATTAGTAAAAACCAATGAATCAAGCAATGCTATGCTGAAATGTTAGTTGATTTTTACTGATGTCCTCCTGATAGTATCAGTAAAACTCAACTGACACATGGCATCAGTAAAAATCAACCGGTATAGCATTAGTAAAAACCAACCCACATGGCATCAGTAAAAATTAACCTACATGGCATTAGTAAAAACCAACCCACATGGCATTAGTAAAAATCAACCCACATGGCATCAGTAAAAATTAACCCACATGGCATTAGTAAAAAATCAACCCACATGGCATCAGTAAAAATCAACCCACATGGCATAAGTAAAAATTAACCCACATGGCATAAGTAAAAATTAACCCACATGGCATAAGTAAAAATTAACCCACGTGGCATCATTAAAAATTCTTCAGCAATAGGGCCAGGGCAGGCACTGGCAGCGTATTCTCTCTCGTCTCAGCCACTGCATGCCACGCACCTGTGGGAGGAGCCGTCGCCACGCCGGCTGAATCGGCATCGGCATAGGCATAGCAACATACATTTACACAGGCAGGCATTGCACCACAGGGGGCAAGTCAAGTCAGTGCCATCTAAGACCCCATTCACACCTAAGCGACAAAACGCCCGACGCGGGACGCTTCTGTCGCTAGAGGGGAGAATTCCCATTGCCGTCTATGGAGATGGTTCACATCTCATAGACGCGCAACGCCTGTCGCCTGAAAAAAAGTCCCGGACCCTTTTTTTCACGCGACAGGCGCGTTTTCCCATTGACAACAATGGGAATACTTTAGGAAAAAAAAAAAAATGAAACATTTGTAATCGCGGCAAATCTGCCGCTACACGCGAACGCGGCTGTCGCTTAGGTGTGAATGCAGCCTTAAGAGCATTATAAGCCCCTGGGCAATAAAGTGCACTGGGGCCCCCGGCCCTGTCTACATAATCACGCATGAGAATAAAAAGTAAATTAATTCATCTGTGACCAGTAAAATCATTCATCAGCGACCCGTGACAAGTGCAGGACATTCATACATGAGTTACTATTAGGGTTGTCCCGATACCACTTTTTTAGGACTGAGTACAAGTACCGATACTTTTTTTCAAGTAGTCGCCGATACCGAATACCGATACTTTTTTAAAATGTGTCCCCAAATGCAGCCATGTCCCCCCACAGAATCACAGATGCAGCCATGTCCCCCCACAGATGCAGCCATGTCCCCCCCCCATTATCCAGCCATGTCTCCCCCCCCCATTATCCAGCCATGTCTCCCCCCCCATTATCCAGCCATGTCTCCCCCCCCCATTATCCAGCCATGTCCCCCCCCATTATCCAGCCATGTCTCCCCCCCCATTATGCAGCCATGTCTCCCCCCATTATGCAGCCATGTCTCCCCCCATTATGCAGCCATGTCTCCCCCCATTATCCAGCCATGTCTCCCCCCATTATGCAGCCATGTCTCCCCCCCATATCCCGCTTACCTGCATCCCCGCTACCGCCGACTGTGCAGTGC
Organism: Rana temporaria; assembly: GCF_905171775.1. Classification (NCBI taxonomy): domain Eukaryota; kingdom Metazoa; phylum Chordata; class Amphibia; order Anura; family Ranidae; genus Rana; species Rana temporaria. Next base: position 119,687,787 of record NC_053493.1, on the reverse strand, counting down.
GGGCCCAAGACATTGTGCTGCCTGGGACCAAGAATGAAATGCTGTCCCCCCCCAAATAAATCACGCCCACCAAAAGGCCCCCACATTCATGATTTTTTATCATGATAACTAAAGGGGACACGTCATGGCTCTATACATGTATAAAAGGAGGGGGCCGACGGGGGTCGCTGACACAGAGGGGGCCGACGGGGGTTGCTGACACAGAGGGGGCCGACGGGGGGGTTGCTGACACAGAGGGGGCCGACGGGGGGGTTGCTGACACAGAGGGGGCCGACGGGGGGGTTGCTGACACAGAGGGGGCTGACAAGGGGTTGCTGACACAGAGGGGGCTGACGGGGGTTGCTGACACAGAGGGGGCTGACGGGGGTTGCTGACACAGAGGGGGCTGACGGGGGTTGCTGACACAGAGGGGGCTGACATAATAAAAAAAAAAGTATATATATAATATATATATATATATATTTATGTTACCTCCATACATGAGAGCTCTTATCTTTGAACTGTTGTGCGGCACCACCAGCTATTTCAGATATATCAATTTAAAAATGTTATTGCAAGCAAATTATAGCTGTTTTATGATAAAACAGCTATAATTTGCTTGCAATAACATTTATAATTTATATAACTGAAATAGCTGGTGGTGCTGCACAACAGTTCAAAGATAAGAGCTCTCATGTATGGAGGTAACATAAATACTTTTATGCTGTTATTACCTTCCTTAAACAAAGTGCCCTACCTTTCCTGTGGCAGAGGCACTGGCGGGCAAAATATGGTATCCGATGATGGTACAGTAGTTGTAGCACGCAGTAGGCTGGCTCTGAGCTGTTCTTCTGAGAGTCACTGACTCCACCCCCCGGGAGCAGGGAGTTGAGCATGTAGCCGGCGGCGCCGTGAACTACAACTCCCATAACCCCTAGCGGCGACCATCTCACGCGACGTCACCTGACAGACTGACGTGAGTCAGTATTTCATCGCTGCTTCGGCGGCGGCCAGAAACTCCAGTACAGACACAGGCAGCGGAACGGGCTGGCAGGGGTGTCAGAATGCGGCTCCCCTAAATGTGTAATACGCGCCGGGAACATTACAGCTTAGAATAGCTGTAATGATTGGCGCCACGCATAGTCACTCCCCCTCGCTCGGGATTGGACAGTTCACCCGAGCAAGGGGGAGTGTCTATGCGCGGCGCCAATCATTACAGCTATTCAAAGCTGTAATGTTCCCGGCGCGTATCACACAGTCGGCGGGAGCGGGGATGCGACGAACGAAGGCATGTAGCGTGACGGCGGCGTGGGGGGGAAAGTATTCTATTTGGGTATCGGGGGTATTTGCGGGAGTACGAGTACTCCCGCAAATACTCGGAATCGGTCCCGATACCGATACTAGTATCGGTATCGGGACAACCCTAGTTACTATGACCAGTGCAGGACATTCATACACGAGTTACTATGACCAGTGCAACACATTTACCCCCCTCCCCCCGCCACATATTAAAAAAATCAGTCATCACAGTTAATAATCTTCAGACTGCATCATTCCGTATGGCATGATGCCATACGGAATGCAGTCGGAAGATTTCTTTAATATACAGCATGGCGGCGAGGGGGAGGGGGGTAAATGTCCTGCACTGGTCATAGTAACTCCTATTAATGTCCTGCACTGACATTAATACATGCGTTACTATGACCACTGACCAGTGCACCCACCTGGCACTTTAAGGGTATATATATACAAAGAAAAATGTGAAGGTTTTTGTTGCCAATCCCCTTAAAGCGGGAGTTCACCCGAAAATGTTTTTTTAACATTAGATTGAGGCTCATTTTGTCTAGGGGAATCGGGTAGTTTTTTTTAAAATTGAAGCAGTACTTACCGTTTTAGAGAGCGATCTTCTCCGCCGCTTCCGGGTATGGGTCTTCGGGAGTGGGCGTTCCTATTTGACAAGCTTCCGACAGGCTTCCGACGGTCGCATCCATCGCGTCACAAGTAGCCGAAAGAAGCCGAACGTCGGTGCGGCTCTATACGGCGCCTGCGCACGACGTTCGGCTACTTTCGGAAAATCGTGACGTGATGTATGCGACCGTCGGAAGCCTGACGAAAGCCTGTCAATCAAGTAGGAACGCCTAGTCCTGCAGGCCATACCCAGAAGCGGCGGAGGAGATCGCTCTCTAAAACGGTAAGTACTGCTTCGATTGTAAAAAAAACACCCGATTCCCCTAGACACAACGAGCATCACTCTAATGTTAAAAAAAAAAGGTTTTTGGGTGAACCTCCACTTTAAAGTGCTAGTTGTTTTGCTGTCTCTGGTGGCTTTGCAGCCATGAAACTAGTATTTTCAGAAGGGACGTCGGTAAAAGCAGGCTGGCTTTGCAGTGCAGTAATGCAACACACATTGGCGCACTTTGCACATATTAATGTTTGCACTGACATTTTTTAATGGCTCCCCAATGCACTAAAGGAACACACCTGCATTGTAGCACACCACAATGCATGGTAATGCACTACCTATGGCATATGGTCTGTTTCAGTCATTTGGGGATACTTCAGCTTGAAAAAATTATAATATAAAATGTTTTCCTGATATTCCATATTGTGTACTCTCCTTCTTGTATTCTTTATTTTGTTCTGCAAGCTAAATCCCATAATAGGCCGGCATGATAAGTACCAGGAATATAGAAAAATGTGTAAACCATATTGTCCTTTCCTGGTGGCTCATCATGTCAGTGCGTCTAGGTTTGCCTTGATTGCTTTGGGGGCAAATGTATTAGCTGAGCTCCTCTTATTTGTCTTAACGGCTAGGCCTGAGCCATTTTACAAGTGGGTCTTAAACTTGCCTTTACACTCAGCGGCGATGGCTCCTCTAGGTGCAGCAGAGCAGCTCAGCCTCCTCCCATCAGTCCCACGATGAACCCCTCCCGGCGCTTGTGACGTCACGCCGCCAGGACGAGCGCCGGGCGGGGCTGTAAAGTGAGCAAATCATCTATTGGCTGGCGGCAAACAGGGGCGGGAGCGGAGCGGAGCGGAACAGAAGATGTAACTGCATACTAAGCAACAGACATGCCGCACTCACAGACACAATAGACAGTGTCATCGGCGGCGCAGGCAGCCTTGGACCACCGATCGTCTGCGAGAGGCGGCCGCGGCTCTAGTCTTTCTAACCTGGGGGGGATTTTACAGTACATGTCCCCCCCGCATTATTTCCTGGGGGGGATGCGTCCCCCCCGTCCCCTCCGGTTCCTACGCCCGTGCACACGGTCAATTTCTGTGAAGTAAAAAGTGCACTTTTGAAAAACGACACAAAAAATTGAAGCATGCTTTTTAGAAGACATAAAACTACGTTTTCCCCCACACACAGTCAATTAAAGTGACGTTTTTAAAAACGTCATTTTTTTTCATCACATAAAGTGATGGTGTGTACGCGGCATAAGAATTGAATACTATGCTGCATAGATTTAGTTAGTTAGTTATTTTAATATTTTCTCACTACCTTTCCATATATAATATTCCCATATATTCTCATATTGCACTTATAAAAGATTCTTCTTCTTCTAAAACAAATAGCCACTTGGCCCCTCCTTGACATATTTATCTATTCCTGCATCTGTAATAGGTACCCCAAAGCCCGCACAGATGGGGAAGTGAAAGTCCACTCATGAAAAAAATAGATTTATTAATAGTTATAAAGTAAATGATTCAATATCAATAAAATATAACATTAATTCCATAATTAAACCATTATATTACTGTTATGCCTCGTAAACACGACCGGTTTTCCTGGCAGGAAAACTGCCATAAGAGCTTTTGGCCGGCAATCCCAGCCGTGTGTATGCTCCATTGCAGTTTTCCCGCCGGGATTCCCAGCGGTTTTTAAGCCGGCAATTACCCTATGGGGAAAACCTGCGGTGGAGCATACACACGGACGGCTTTCCCGACCAAAGCTCTCATGGCAGTTTTCCTGTCGGGAAAAAGCTACCGAGCAGGTTCTCGGTTTTCCCATTGGTTTTCCCGGCAGACTTTTTACAGACGGGAAAACCGATCGTGTGTAGGCATCACACATAGATCCACACTCCTGCCGTGATCATGGGCAATCGTGGGTGCCCGGCAGCCTCTGGGCACGTACACTGGGTCACGAGTGGTACCGCAGGCGCGCGCGCGCCCCCTAGATGGCCGGAAAGAAAGGACGTAATATGACGTCCACCCGGAGGGAGGGAGGGTTCCTGCCAGCGTCATATTATTATGGCCCGGTAAGGAAGGGGTTAAAGTAATGACAGTAAAGATGTAAACTAATATTTGAGTAGTCAGGGGCTAGAACCACTATCAGGTTTTTATTTCTATCTATATCCCCATTAGGGAGATTAGCTTTTGCTTGTCCTGATCGCCAATGCCACCAGGAAAGAAAGTGAGCCTAAATATTTGAGTTGGCACCAGGGCAGAAATAGAGGGGCAATTGTGTTTTGTCGCATCTAAGAGGGGATTTCCACCTGGAAAGATGTTTTCTTACTTTCTGTTAAGTCTACAGTGCAGGAAGTTAAGGGACAGTAGATTATTACTATTATTATTATACAGGATTTATATAGCGCCAACAGTTTTTGCAGCGCTTTACAACATGGGGGCAGACAGTACAGTTACAATACAATTCAATACAGGTGGGATCAGAGGGCCCTGCTCATTATAGCTTACAATCTACAAGGATGGACAGTAGATTTAGATATACTTTGATGTGTATCTATTCACAAGAAAAAAATTGCTACAGATTGCATGTTACACACTCCCAGTCCTAGAGTGAAAAACCTCATTCACTGTACTGTATGCAGCTGCTTTCCCCTGATTTGGACTACAGTTCACCTCCACCTCACCTCCTTTGCATACCATGGGGGTGGGGAGAAGAACAGGAAGTTAGGGCATTTTAGGAGATAATAGTCTGTACTTATTTACTTTGTATTTATAAAATGGATGTAAACCTGATTCATGAAATTTGAGCTGGGCACATATATCTGTAGTGTTTTCTTATCTCTCTTTAAAGCACTAAGTCCCGTGACTTTCTCCTGCTCTGTTCTTCTGTTATCAGCATGATAACTTCTGACAAGTTCTCTGACACATGTGATAAAAGCAGCCTGAAATTTGTGTCAAGGTGGGTGCTATGAATAGATCAGCAAAAAGCAGGTCCATTCACAGCACATCTCTGCAAGTCTCTGCCTATGAGGAAAGCGGGTGTGTGCCTTTCTAGCAATCAGCTGGCTCACATGTATGGCAAGATTCCCCTCCCACTGCTGGAGCAGGAAGAGAAAATTCTAACAGGATGTGAACTTTCTAAACAGTATATAAAGATGAAGTCAGCAGATATTATTCATCTATGTGTATTATCTGAGGCTGTTCACTTCACTGGATATAGGAGAGGTTTAAATCCACTTTAAAGAGATGTAGTGGAGAGATGTATTAAATATGTTTTTTTATACTACCTGGACATTCACTATAATAGAACACATTAAAAAAATGTTGTAATTTAGACAATATATCTGTAAAATAGGTTTCACTAGTTATTTTTACCTTAGCTGGAATATGGCAGCAGAAATTTGGACTTAAAGGGGTTGTAAAGGTTTGTTTTTGAATTGCTAAATAGCTTCCTTTGAACTAGTGCATTGCTTGTTCACTTACCTTTTCCTTCGATTTCCGTTCTAAATGTCATTAATCCTTGTCTGAAATACTCACTTCCTGTTCCTCTGCATGGAACTTGCCCCCATCATCCAAGCTGTTATGCCTGGGGGTTAGTCATCGTGCTCCCCCCTTCCTTTGGGCTACAGCCCTGCGTGCAGATGCACTGCACGGAGGCAGGGGATACGTGGGCGTGTCTACGCCACTGTAGCTCCACCTCTCGTGCCTTTGTTTTCAGCTGAACTAACATTTAAGCTTCACTGCCCCGCCTTAACTCCATCCCCTTGCTGCATTGAGAGTAGGATTCAAGATCTACTATTTGGTTCTTTGTGTTATGGGTGTGCTGGGGAGGCGGGAATGGGCGTGTTGAATAGGCTGCTTGTGAACTAGCAAGCCTGAAATAGCAACGAGAACTATGCTCGTTCTCGTTCGGTCACATGCGCGATACCACTAAGTCTCAAGGGAAATGTAGTTCCCTTAAAGCCGTGATGTCGCAAAAGTGAACACGCTCTGAAACCCGGAAATAGAGGACTGAAAGAAAAGAGGAAATGATGAGGCAAGAAATGGGATACTAAATAAACAGGTTTATACGTGTAGCACCCCCTTGCTTTCAGTATGGGCACTACGCTAAAGTTAGTGGGGAATGGGCACTAACTTTGCTCCCATTCACAATTTGCTAAAATTGGGACTTCTGTCACTCAAGAAACGTCCACTGGGTCAGTCTGTGCTCCAGGGATGCAATACCATCCCTGGCCAGAAGTTGGCGCCAGAGGGGTTCTGGCAGAGCAACTTTCCCCAGCAGCCAAGTAGAGGAGCTTTTCCCTCGCGGGGCATGCTGGATGAGTGTATATCTGTGACAGGTGTCATGTGCTAGGCAAGTTTTCGCGGGGTCCCGGTTCCAGGTGCGGCATCCACCTTCTGGGTGCGCGCATCCATGGACCCCGCCAGCGAGGCCCACCAGGCCAGAATTGCAGTCTACATAAACCCTCATCCAGAGGTAAATCCAGTGACTTACTGGGTCCCCAGTTCTATTGAGAGGATCCCAGGCTGGGTGCCGTTCGATTGGGGGGTCGGCTTGAGGAGAACCCGGAGGCAGGTTGTCCAACAGGGCTTGAATGAACCAATCAGGGATCTGGTGACCGGAATGTTGACAGGTACGTTTTGCTGTCATCTGGTGACCTATGCTAAAATCTACTGGGAGGATTCGCTCCATTTATCCATCTAGCTCATCTAAAGTAATTGGCCTGTGGCAGAGGCCCTAGAGCCAGGTCTGTGAGAGAGATCTGTTCCTCCCAGCAAATCCTAAGTGACACTTCGGCTGCCAGGCTTGTGAGAGGGGTCTGTCCGGGGGCTCTTTACCCACTCCAACTAGAGTGGCGACGAATAATAATTTGGTACTCCATTGAGCAAAGACTGCTCAATTAATATCCAGGCCTGACACTGCAAGGTTCTCCCTTTTCTTCATCAACCTGCTCTTCCCATTTGATGTTGATGTTGGCCGTGTTTGGCCTGGAAATAAAGCATTGGAAAACCTTTTATTCACTGTCTGGACCTTCGCTCACTGCTTTGTTCTTCAATTGCACCCATACACCACACTAAGGTAACTCAATATGCCGATCCCAACAGCAAATCAGCGGCTCCTGCGGGGGTAATGCTACATACATTTAAAAAAAAAAACGAATTTATTCAATATCTGTATGCTAAATTGATCGCTTATAGCCTAAAAATATTTAACCTTTACAACCCCTTTAATAAACAGACCCAAAAGGACTGATTGTAATTTTCAAATCTATCCTTATCGTAATGTATAGTTTTTTATTAATGGTTTCATAGCAGACTGCTTGTTGCTCTCACCTGTGGGCACTATTGTGGTTTATTTGATGATAGATATTCCACTGAGCACATATTTAATCAGCTTGACAAGATCAAGGTAAATGTCCTCTTAATTTTTAACCAATCAAAGAAAAAAAACTGTACATCCTCAGAACCCCAACACCTCAGTTCATGCAGAAGATAAAAGCCTTCCCATCTGCTTTAACAGGAAAACACAATTCCTTCTTGATGCCCAAAGGTGCTGGATCATCATTCATTAGTGATATTTCTTATAAATATTAGTAGCCGTCTACATTTTGTGCATTTAAAAACACATTAGAGCCCTTTTACAAAACAATCACCTAATCTTGCTTGATGTGAATGCATTTAGTTCAGTAAAGTGGATTTTTTGATGTCACAATGTACAGTATAAGATTTCCTATCATCTGTGCCCAGTCTTGCCACACAGAGTTAATCGAGGTCTGAGCAATCATCTTTTATTGTTCAGTGAAATACAACAGACTTCCAGATAAAAACCAAAGTCCTTGCTTCTGAAAAAAAGTGCACACTTCACATCCCCTCCCCTGTGTTTTGATTAAATGTTTTCAAAATATGGGGTGAGTCACAGTTCAGTGCCATGAGAAAATGCAACAGCCATCAGAATATACATAGAGCTGGAGGGAAGAGGGGAGGGGGATGTGAATTGAGCACTTTTTACAGAAGCTGTGTATGTCTGCAAGCAGTGCACGAGATATGTAAATAACCTGTCACTCAAGCAAGGACTTTGGTTTTTATCTGGAAGTCTGTTTTATTTCCCTGAACAATAAAAAGAGGATTGCTCAGAGCTGGATTAACTCTGTGTGGAAAGACTGGGCACAGGTCATAGTAAATCTTATTCTCTACATTGTGACATCAAAAAAATAAATAAAAAAAATTGGGGTTTACATCCACTTTAATCTTTCCTCAAAACTAGTAGATATTTAAAGGGGTTGTAAAGGTTCATTTTTTAATTTCTAAATAGGTTCCTTTAAGCTAGTGCATTGTTGGTTCACTTACCTTTTCCTTTGATTTCCCTTCTAAATGTTTATTTTCTTTGTCTGAATTTCTCACTTCCTGTTTCTCCTCAGTAAACTTCACACAATCATCCAAGAGTTGGTTAGTCATTTAGAACAGCTTACTGAGGAGAAACAGTAAGTGAAAAATTCAGACAAAGAAAACAAAGAAAAAAACATTTAGAAGGGAAATCAAAGGAAAAGGTAAGTAAACAAACAATGCACCAGCTTAACTACTTGAGACCCGTGCTATAGATGAGAGACGTCCACAGCGCGGCTCTCAAGTGCCGGGTGGACGTCCCTGGACGTCCTGTTATTTATATTCCCTGCACCCGCCGGGCACGCAGCGGGGAAACACTGTGCCCGGTGGATCGCTGGGAAGCCGATGCGCGTGCCTGGCGGCCGCAATGTCCGCCAGGTACCCGCGATCAGCGGTGACAGCAGGGACGTGGAGCTCTGTGTTTAAACACAGAGCTCCACGTCCTGTCAGGGAGAGAGGAGACCGATGCTGTGTCCCTTGTACATAGGGACACAGCATCGGTCACCTCCCCCAGTCAGTCCCCTTCCACACACAGTTAGAACACACCCAGGGAACACATTAACCCCTTCCTCACCCCCTAATGTTAACCCCTTCCCTGCTAGTCACATTTATACAGTAATTAGTGCATTTTTATAGCACTGATCGCTGTATAAATGTGAATGGTCCCAAAATTGTGTAAAAAGTGTCCGATATGTCCGCCGCAATATCGCAGGCCTGACAAAAATCGCAGATCGCCGCCATTACTAGTAAAAAATCAAAAATAAATCATAAATCCATCCCCTATTTTGTAGGCACTATAACTTTTGCGCAAACCAATCAATATACGCTTATTGCGATTTTTTAACAAAAATATGTAGAAGAATACGTTTTGGCCTAAACCGAGGAAATTAAAAAAAAAAATTAAGATATTATTATAACAAAAAGTAAAAAATTGTGTTTTTTTTTCAAAATGTTCTGTCTTTTTTTGTATATAGCGCAAAAAATAAAAACCGCAGAGGTGATCAAATACCACCAAAAGAAGGCTCTATTTGTGGGAAAAAAATTATAAAAATATCATTTGGGTGCAGCATTGTATAACTGCAATTGTCATTCAAAATGCGTCAGCGCTGAAAGCTGAAAATTGGTCTGGACACGAAGGGGGTTTAAGTGCCCAGTAATGAAGTGGTTAAAAGAACCTATTTAGAAAATAAAAAAAACAAACCTTTACAACCCCTTTAAGCACACAAAATAAACAACATTTTTGGTTCATGATCTGCTGATCCTGCAGAGATAAACAACAGCCTCTGGGGAGATTGCCCAATATATACTGATCTGTGGGTATACATGTCCTAGTAAAAATAATTTCTTCTGATGGACTAATCTTTTAAAAACTGAAGCTTTTTTTGTATGGTCAATTTAAGCCTTGCCTGTCATTAAATATATAATGGTGAATGATGTAAATATTAAAGTACTAGCTTATAATGTGCATTAAAATGTACAAACATTACAAAAATATTCCCTTAATGCAGAAAAATGCCTTATGCAAGGTGGCCATTTGACATATAGGGGTCATATAGGTTCTTCAAGCATAATTTGCTTCATCAGATGAATATGTAAGCATACAGATAAAGTACAGCTTAAGTGCAGTCTGTCTGCCGCTGCCAGGACCAGTTAATTTACAGTGAATATAAGCCAAGAGTGCAGCAGAGGCGTAGGTGGGGAGAGTAGCAAGCAGAGTATTCCTCAGACTGCATTGTGGCACCAACCCAAATTTTCTGGAGACAGAGAACCATGCCAGAACTTCATCATGGACCACTTTACAACTAAAATAACAACAAAGTGTATTTGTCTCCATAACGTAAGAAGAGGAATAATCTTTCATGCTTTCCTATAGCTCTTTTCCGGCCATATGTAGTACACTGTAAAACTGTGAGTAATGGTCAATTGTGACTTTGTAACAAACCTGGTAATTGAAATAAGGCACATGATGGAAAAATGCACAACCTTAATGGATATGTCAGTAAAAATAATAAAAAAATATGCAGTAACCTCTGCAGTACATTCATATTTCCCCATGTTTTATCCTTTTAAAGACCCTGCAAGTATATAAAAAAAAAAAAAAATATCTGCCCAGTTGTCTTTAGCTAAACTATTTAAACCCACCCAATCTGTTATCGCTACAACAATAGACACTAAGGAGCCTTTCACGTGGGCTTTCTGATCAGGCGGACCTGATCGGAAGTTCCATTCACTCCTATGGGGCAGCGGATGTCAGTGGTGACATGTCCGCTGACACCTGCTGCTATCTGATCCGATCATGTCCGTGAAATCCAGAAGGATGATGACCCTATTTTCCATCTGTCTGGTGGATCGGATTTGACGGGATCGGATGAAAACTGATAGGCGGTCCATTTTCATCCGCTCTGCCCATAGAGGAGATTTGGGCTTTGACAGTTCTGTCTCAGCACAGTGAGCGGAGACAGACCTGTCATCCGCCTGCTCAGCAGGGATGAAGGGAGTGATCCCCCCGCTGAGCAAAGCAGAGTCTGTCAGGTGGATTGCCTGTGTGAAAGGACCCTAATTATTCTGTAGTCCTGGATAAGAACTAGGAGGGCTTATTAGACACCTTGGCAGAAGTGTGCAAAGGGTACAGGGCAACTGTGAATTTCTGACATGATCAACAGGTATTTTTTGAACTTTTAAAGGACATATAACAAAACACTTTCAGTGTTTTATTTAACAGATAAAAAGGTAGCAAAGAAGAGAAGTCCATTGTTAGGGTTTACATACACTATGGGCCAGATTCACAAAGAGATACGACGGTGTATCTACAGATACACCATCGTATCTCTGACTTACACTGGTCCTATCTATGCGCCTGATTCATAGAATCAGATACGCATAGATAGGGCTAAGATCTGACAGTGTTACACTGTGTTACACTGTCGGATCTTTTTTTCAATTTAAAAATGGCGCCGGGGGCGTTCCTGCTGATTTACGATAAATAATATGTAAATCAGCGAGATACGCAAATTCACGAACGTACGCGGACCCGTCGCAGTGTTCTTACGTTGTTTCCGTAGCGGTTTTCCCGTCGTATACTTACCCCTGTTTTTAGCAGGCGCAGCCAATGTTAAGTATAGCTGGCGTTCCCGCGTCGAATTTGAATTTTCCAACGTCGTTTGCGTACGCCGATTCATGAACACGCGCGTCGCAAGCCCCGCTCACGTCGAAACCACTGACGTCCTAGTGACGTCAGTGGGAGCAATGCACGCCGGGAAATTCCCCGGACGGCGCATGCGCATTTAAATCGGCGCGGGAATGCGCCTGATTTAAATAGTACACTCCCCTAGCCGCGGAATTTGAATTCCGCCGGGGGATTTAGGATCCGCCGTCGCAAGTTTGGAGGTAAGTGGTTTGTGAATTAGCCACTTGCCTCCTAAACTTGCGGGAGCGGATCTTAATTCACGTAGATCAAGCGGATCTATAGATCCGCTGAGCTACGTGAATCTGGCCCTAGAAGTGAAACCTAAAGCCTAGTACACACAATGAGATTATTGGAGGAATGATTGTCCATTTTTTCTTTTGCATGCTAGTCTCCATATTGAAAACGAAAAGGTTACAAAAATATGAAAATTTCCGTATAACAGAATAAAAATTTGGAACTGATGTAATGTATTGTATTGTATTGTATTTGTATTGTATTTTCAGACAAACACTGTACTGAATAAATAAATATCATACGATCTGGTATAGTACGAGAAATATTTTTGTGTACTAACAATCAGATTATCGTACGATCAATTAGAAAGCAGTATTTTTTGTATGATTTTTTGATTGTGTGTATGGGCCGTAAATGTCAACATGGACACAGAGATTACCAGATCAAACTGTATGCAAATCTTGACTTAAGAAAGAGCCGCATGTGGCTTGAAATGTCTTTCTTTTCCATGGATTCCAAAGGTTTTGCTCTTGAAACTAGTTACCGTAATAGAAGTTCTTATTGCAGATTATCTTGCTAAAATATAAAGTAATCTAAAATGTAAAAACTATTTTTTTTGGCAGTTATATGACTGACAATTCTTACTTTTTCATAATATAAATAAAAAATGTTTTAAAGGTCTTTTTAATAAGGTAATATTGCATACAATAAGTAAAAAAATGCACTCTCTGAAAATGCACTGCAGATCTCCTTTAAGACATGAATTCATAGCAAGATTTTATATTGCTCATCCAGCTCACAAATATGCCAGCTTCTACATACATGTTGACCTTCAAGACTATCTTCAATCTAAATGTCTACCAGAACTAAAAACAAGACCTTTTGGCAAAAACATCAAGCTCATTATCAGTTAAAGTCCTCTGGGACAGATTAATGACATTATTTACAGAGGTTTTACTTGTTTCCGATCCCGAATTGGATACCATATTGATCTGTCACTATCCCCTTCCTGCTTTTCGCTGCCTGTAGTCTCTTTGGATGTGATCATATGTTTCTGCCTTGGCATTTTTCTAAAACAGCTAGAAAAAATATGAAGTTATATTTACAGCCTGTGCACTACTTTCTTTATACATTATTTAGGTAGTACACATATATAATCTGGATCCATATAGTTCTGTCCTTTAAAATATATATCAGCCCAAATTAATAAATCCATGTTAGGTGAACGGTGGTTAGGGAGTTTGATGTACAACCATACTGTATATCATACTTTATAGTCACACATTAGTTCATATATTGTCTCCTGTAACTTTTTTTGGTTGATCTCCTCTTTTTTCTGCTACAGCTGTCACCAAATTGTAATTATGTATACATGAAAAAAAAGTAGAGAAAAGCATGGCTACCTAAATGTAATATTTAATAAAGCATTTTAAAATAAAAAACAATAATTATGCACTTACATGTACAAGGTATTGAAAAGCATATCATTACGTCTCCAGCAGGTGGCAATCTTCCCAGGAGTCAATGGTGAGCAAGCCCCTCTGGGTGGATGTGATGTAATGTGTTTGGAACCAGGAAGTTAAAGCGGAGTTCCACCCAAAAATTTAACTTCCGCTTTTCCGGCCCCCCCCACCCCTCCATTGTCACATTTGGCACCTTTCAGGGGGGAGCAGATACCTGTCTAATACAGGTATTTGCTCCCACTTCCAGCGATAGATCGCCACAGAATCTGCGGCGATCTATGCCATGTCTGGCCCCTCCTCCGTCCCCCTGCTGTCTTCTGGGAGACACACATGTCCCAGAAGACAGCAGTGACCAATGAGGATGTGCAGCGCGACTTGCGCATGCACAGTACAGAACCAGGCTGTAAAGCTCTAAGGCTTCACTTTCTGATTCCCCTCCTGAAGATGCTGATGCCTTCAGCTGGGCGCCGAGGGACAGATAGGCTTGGGGTGAGGACATGGCGGGTGCCCTGGACAGATAAGTGTCCTAATATTAATTAAAACAAATTCTGCAGAATTCCGCTTTAACCTGGGTAAAACCAGGAAAGCCAACAGAAGCAGCAGACTGTATGTGTATATCACATGGATGAGAACCACTGTGGTTGGCAAGGAAGTGTTGCAGGCCAACCAGACAGCCGTGATGATGTCATTATGTGACATAAACGAGCATGTAAGCATGGCCCCCTTTCACATCAAGGCTGTCTGGCAAAGAGCAGCAGAATTATCCTGAAAAAAAGGCAAAGTTTCAGGCTGGATTTGGTTGAAATATACAAAGCACACTAAGATTCAAGTAAGAATAGACATTCTTATACATGTTTCTGTAGGTGCTGAACTACAGAAACATAGAGGAGACATTGCACTCTTTATAGTCAGTTTTCTTTCACTTTTGTACTGTTAAGCATGTGGAAAGCTATACCTGGGGAAGCCCATGGACTTCTATGCAGAATTGAAGTTCAGGGTAGCAGTCATAGAGTGGGACTCATGGACCTTTACGCTACAGTTCCCATGGGCGATATAATTTTTACCGGACTTATCTAAGATCTTCTTCTTCTTGGTGCACTGGGGAATCCATGAGGGCACATCTTCCTGTATGCCCATATATAGTTGGGTAGCGGAAATAGTGGGGACTGGAGCCAGAAGGCAGTGACCCCAGGGAAAGAGCAGGACTGCAGCCATCGCATCAGTACTACATTTGCTGCAGGGAGATTGGAGAATCCTCTCACCACCCTCTTTCACATCTGTGTAACAAGGGGCTCTTTTCTATAGCGGGAACTTTACAGTGGCACCACAAGAACCAGTGAGAGGGTGAACTGCCCATCATTTGCATACCGACTAGCAGGGAAAAACAGGACTCTTAGTACCTAGCGCCCATACTGCATCTACGTATACTGCACCTATACCGCACCTGGACTGCACCTTTGCTGCAACTATACTGCACTTAGACTGCACCTGTACTACACCTAAACTATACCTATACTGCATACTGGTTTATCAAGACTGTCATTAAGTGCACCAACACTTAAAGTGCCCCAACTATAGCTGGCAGAAGAACTTGATAAAGAACTGCCTCTACAAAGCCATTCTACTAGCCCCTATTTATTATTCATGTAACTGGTACCTCTGCCCAGTGAGCCTAGGTCTAGCATAGTCACCAGTAAGACACTCTGGCAGTGAACGCGGTTAATTAAGCTTCATTACTACCCATTACGGCACTTCAGTGGCCTTGTTACTGTTTACGTTGGTTTGGCACTTGCTACTGAGTGCTTGCTACTGATCACACTGTATGCCAAATTGTGTTATTATTATTGCCAATTCATCTTTAAGCTTTCCTTTGTCACTGTCACATACCTGATGGTAGAGCCTGATCTGAAGAGAACAACTTCCTTTACAGCTCCAGTTCAAAGGCCCCTGGCAATATGACAGAAGGAACAAGAGCATGAAGAGGTACGAGTGCCTGTAGCTTGTCTAGCAGTCTGTGCACTCAGGTAGCTGGTGCTTCTCCAGAGATGAGACAGTAGGTAGCAGCTGGGCCTTGACATGCTGATGGGCCACTGACTAGTAGCAGGTAGGTATCAGAAGACCCTGGAATGCAAGGCAGCGGACTGGTAGACATCTGGCAGGCAGATGACAGGTTGCCAGTGTTCAGCAGGCTAGCAAGAACCAGGTAAGTAGAGAACAAGTCAGCAGGCACTTAGCTGGCATGATAAAGCAGGATGCAGAGTCACAATGCATTGCACAAATGCAAATACAAAGTGTAGCACAACACCACTGTGCCTCTTAGTGTGTCTTACTGTGTGATCATAAATTCACTACACTATTAAATAAAAATGTGATCAATAAAAATACTTATAAAGTATTGCCACAAATTATATAAAAATTATTATATAAAAAACATAAAAACATATCACACAGTACTAGTATCGTACCCTCTCATATAATTATAAACCACAAAGAAAACTTGTTCATGACACTGCATCAAAGAGTGTAAATCATGCAAAAATATCTGTCAGCTGAATCACTTCAATAGTGCCTTATCCAAACAATGTGAATATGCTGTTTTCCTTAGGCCCTTGCATAAACCAGTTCACAAGTTCCACCACCATTCATAATGTGCTATCATCTGAACATATGGACCTATTGTTGTAAATAATAGGTCTGCACCTTCCTATTTCTAGGGCTCCTCCAAACTCTCCCTTCTAGATATCTCACCACTGGCTCCAGTATGCATCACCACCAATATCAATTTCCATTGGCTCCTCCACTCAAAAGAGAAGAACTGGCATAGAGTTTTACCATGCAACACAAATCCCTTAATTTAAAGTAATAAAAATGTACACTCACATGGTAGCAGATGGTCACGGTTGCATCGGGCGTAGGTGGCAGGATGAAAAGTAGTCAGAGTGCAGACCAAGGTCAGCAATGGTGAAACAGATCAGGTTAAGCAGAAGACAGAGGCGGATTCCAGAAACAAGTTGGGTTGGGTCAGGTAGCATTTAAGGATAGTCATGTGTAGGGATGGACTATCTATTAGGGTTGAACTTGTCTGTTCGCCCGTTTGCCAATTTGGGGTGTTCGGGGCAAATTCGAAAAGCCGTGCTTAGAAAAGTAATTTCTAAAGGAAAAAAGTCATTCAAAACTACTTGCGGCTATAATGAATTGTCGGGTCCTGGCAATACAGATAAAAGTAATTGAAAAAACAACAACATGGGTTCCCCCTTAGTCCATTACCAGGCCCTTTGGTTCTGGTATGAGTATTAAGGGGAACCAAAATAAAAAAAAAAGCGTGGGGGTCCCCCCAAATTTTATATCAGTTCCCCTTAATATCTATACCAGACGAATAGATATTAAGGGGAACCCTGCACCATTTAAAAAAAATGGTGTAGATTCCCCCCAAAAATCCATACCAGACCCTTATCCTAGCACGCAACCTGGCAGGCCACAGGAAAAAAGGGGGATGAGAGAGCGCCTCCCCCTCCTGAACCGTACCAGGCCACATGCCCTCAACATGAGAAGGATGTCCCCATGTTGATGGGGACAAGGGCCACATCCCCACATCCTTTGCCCAAAGGGCCTGGTAATGGACTAAGGGGGGAACCCATGCTGTTTTTTTCAATGACTTATCTGTATTGCCGGGACCCAACAATTCATTATAGCCGAGATCAGTTTTAAATTACTTTTTTTCCTTTAGAAATGTAATTTTGCTGCAGGGACTTTTCTAAGCAGGGGAAACATGAGCTACTTTACATGCATGCTATAGACACCCCCCAGGTACGAAATTTAAAGGAATATTTCACTTTTATTAGAGTACAAGAAAAACTACGCTAAGCCAACAAATAAACAAAATGATGAACCAGAAGGCTGCAATTAGGTGGTATAAACACAAGCAATATAGATAAGAAAAATAACTGCACCAACAAAAATTTGTAGCAACCAAGACTAAATAGAAAATCAAATGTAAATATACAAATGTGAATGTAAACTCAAACCATATACATAAATTGGTTTGAGTTAAATGAATTAAATAAGTAATGTCCCAAAAATGTGCTGGAAATATCTCCTTGGTATCCGTAATCAAAACAGACATTACCACAGTGCACTTGACATCCGTGAAGACCGCCACCACATGGAGAGCCGCTTACCACATTGACAGCTAAAACCAGCAGTAATATATATAGTATACATCCACAGGTTAGACGCTGGGTTAACAGGAGCCTCCACAGTGTAACCTCTGATCAGGAAATGCTGCACCCTTGTCATACATGCGGTCCAGTTGTTGAATCAAAGTGATGACAAACACAGAGAGCCTAGCGTGTCTCTCCTCCCACCTTTTTTTACCCTGAAAAACTGTGCCTGTGTGTTATACGCATTTCACTTTAAGCATTATTAAAATCACTGCTCCCAAAAAAACTGCTGTTTTAAAAAAAAATTGCATTGATACATGTCCCCTGGGGCAGGACCCAGGTCCCCAAACACTTTTTATGACAATAACTTGCATATTAGCCTTTAAAATTAGCACTTTTGATTTTTTATGTTCGTGACCCATAGATTTCAACTGTTTTTGCGCGTTCAAACACATTTTTTGCCTGTTCACATGTTCTGCCGTGAACCAAACCGCGGGGGTTTTCGACTCATCCCTAGTCAGGGGCAAGAATGGTCAGCAACAATGGATCAAGAACAGGAATGGGTAACAGGTTACATGGAAACATTGTAGATCAGACAGCAAAGGGCCAGTGTAGCAGTCCAGTTTAAATAGACCACCTGGCACCGGTGTAAGTGATGGATGTGTGTGTCCAGTCATGAATGTGTGCATATACGCAAGCCTAAGCATACCCATAAATTTCCATGTCAACGGCTACCCACTGGCCTGGGCCTGCGCCTCTGTATGTGTACTGAAGCACCATAGTAACTATAGGTAAGCCTTACCTGACAGTTACTATCCAGACTGTGTGAGAATATACTAAGACTTGCCTTTGCTAACTTGAGTATCGCCTGTTCTTGATAGAGTACCATAACTGGGTATCAGCTAATGCCATCATTGGTTTTCTGTGATATTGCATGCTTTGTTTATCTAAACTAGTGTGTCAGAGAGGCTTAAGTTCTTGAGGAGGTCAAAGCAAGGAACAGAGGACCCATTCTAGTTAGCGGACCCTGCAGGGGTAGAGCTACACTTGTATTTAGACAATGTTAACTTATCCTGGAGTTCATCTTTAAAAAAGTAAAAAAAAGAATCATGTCAATCGATTACAGCCCCTCACATCTCATGTAGTTTTGGTCCAGAGGAAGTAAAAATAAACAGCCTTGACAGTTTTTGCTGATTTTTCCACTCTGGAAGAAAAAAAAATGTCCTCAAAAAATCCAATGGGAAGTCAGATTACTTCCCCGAATTCAAAATTTACCCTCTTCGCCTCTAGTAATGGAGAACTGTAAGTATAATTTGTTGCAAGAAAATGATAGATTTGTTTTTGTAATCCTGGACAGAACTTATTTTGGTTTTAAATAGAGTAGAGAGGGGTTAGAACCTCTGTAAGTTTAATTGGCGTCAGTGACCCAATTGGGGTAATTTCCCATTTTTGTGTGTTTCAGTTAAACCCTTGTGATACCAGGACTGGGAATCTGGCAGAATGATGGCCAACAGGACAGGAAGCTATAGACAGCATAAAAACCTCACAGAGGTCCAACCTTTCCTCACTTTACTAAAAATGTGTTTTTGTTGCTGCTTATGTTCCCCTTGGAAATATTTTCCATCACTTCCTGTCCCTCCGACTCCCTCTCACTGGGACAGTAAGAAAGAGTTAATCTATAATCTATCTCATGGTATCACAGACACGCAAGACAAATTTGAAAGAGGTTCTAACCCTTCACCATCCCTTTGCTCATTCACTTTTCTTACTGTAGAACCCACATTCTAAACTGATGAGCAATATTCTTCCTTTTGTATGCAAGTGATGTCTCTTTGTCCTTTGCACAGTCCTTGGGATTAAAAGCTTGTTTGCCAATTTTTTGTATGCCTTGGATATATTAAAATATGCTAATTAACACTATTAGCAATTTTTTTTGATACTTGCCATTAACAAGGTTTGTAGGACAGCCGTCTATGCACTCTTCAACCTTCAGCATTTATGGCATGAGGCTGTGTTGGAATTTGTAAAACAGTCTGAGCACAGGACACATTTGAAAGGAAGCTTCTTGTGGTGTTCTAATCTTCATTTTGGCTATATAAATAATTAAACAAATTGTTTTATGAGTTGTACAGACAGCAGCTAACCCAGATTTCAATTATTTAGGTTAAAGCAGACTTCCAGAAAAAATAGCAATATAAAACAAATAATAGATTACCAGCTTTTGCTGCAATATTCGCCTTCAGTTCAGAGGTTTTCCCACAGTCTTTTCTTTCACTAGATGTCCTCGTTCTGATGAAGAGCATCCTGCAAACTGCTTTCTTTGAGCCCAGGACCCATCCCAGCCTGTCAATGGACAATCAAAGTATAAGGCCGCGTACACACGGTCGGTCAAAACCGATGAAAACTGACTGAAGGACCGTTTCATCGCTCCAAACCGATGGTGTGTGGGCCCCATCGGTCAGTTATCCTTCGGTCAAAAAAAGAGAACTTGCTTTAAAATTGAACCAATAGGTCAAAACCGACGGTTATTATGCAAAAGCATTGGTTAAAAACCTGCGCATGCTCAGAATCAAGTCGACGCATGCTTGGAAGCATTGAACTTCATTTTTTTCAGCACGTCGTTGTGTTTTACATCACAGCGTTGGTCTCGATCGTTTTTTTAACTGATGGTGTGTAGGCACATCAGACCATCAGTCAGCTTCATCGGTTAACCGATGACAACGGTCCTTCGGACCGGTCTCATCGGATGGACCGACCATGTGTATGCGGCCTTAGCTGCACAGCAATGATTTAATCCATCTGTCATTCTGCTTTTTGTTCCAATCACCATGCTTTTTGCCTGCACATGATTTGCTTGTCTCCTTGTGCTGCTTCTTCCTCTCAAGCCCTGTACACACGATCGGAATTTCCGAAGGAAAAAAGTCAGACTGACTTTTTCCATCGGAAATTCCAACCATGTGTATGCCCCATCGGAGTAATTCCATTGGAAATTCCGATGAATTCCATTGGAGTTTCCGATGTGAATTTGGTCGGACAAAGGTCCGACCGTGTGTACGGGGCATCACACTCCAGCCCTGCTGTACAGATGATGATACAGGATCAAATTCAGGTGCTTAGACTGATTGCATTTTAAAATTACAGTTAATAATTAAGTACTATTAATCAGTATTAAAGATTACAGGGTTGTAATATTTTGTGTCTTTCATGTCTGCATAGATTTCAGTTCAGCTTTAATTTAGTTGATGAGATGAACAGATTATACAATACATGATTATTATCATGCTAGAGAAAGAAAAGGTTTCATATATGCCAGAATATTTTCCTGTACCATGAGGTCTGAGCAGCTTTTGTGCCATTGAAGATTCTCATTAGGCTAGCAGTTGTTCAGGAGGAGTCATATCTTATTTCAGATTCTTATCTATTGTGGCTGCCTGAGAATCACATGGAGAAACAGTGCGAAACAGAATGACTAAACAGAAATAGTGATCCGTCTTTTTATACACAATTTCTCCTCTGACCCATTTTAGTTTAGTCATTTAAAGTATTTATTTCAAGACAACCATATATTTGCCTACACATCCATGATATTATATTAATACCTCTAATGCTTCATCATCTCCTCCTAATGCTTTATCATATTCTGGTTTGTTTTAAGAATTTTAACCATAAAGTAGTCTGCACTTAATAATAGTATAGCCTAGTTAGTGATACTACACTTGGGGTTATACACCTCTTACAGTTGACTATATGAAAAGATAAGGTAGTAGTAGTTTTTAGCACATAGGGTGGATTTATCTTGCAACGGCAGTTGCACTCTTTTTCCCAAGAGCTTCTTGAATGTGGTGAAGCTCTGCTGATTTCCATGATTCAATGTGCAAGCATAAATGCAGTTTTTTTATTTTCCTTGCACCTGATTGTGTATTTTTTACAAAGTTAACCTTCACCACATTCACTAAGCCAACATAGATGGTTTTATTATCAGCCGGTCCAGCAGGGACTGGCCGATATTTGATGCATGTCATAGGCATACACACAGGGTGTGCCGGATGTGCCCAGGCACACCCTAATCACCCTTTACAGCACAAATTCCCTCCTACTGCTCCTCCCTTCCCCCCTGCAGTGCTACCAGCTTCCCTCCTCTACCGCCAGCTGTTGCTGCAGGGATGTTTTAGGATGAGTGGAGGAAGGGGGCGTCCCCTTCCATTTTTGATTGAACATGGTGAGTGATCGGTAGTGTGTGCTTGAGCTTTGGGGTGCACACCCTAATGCAATACACTGCACACACACCTATGATGAATGTATGGGTTGCAGGAAAGAAAATTGTATCCTCTATGGCCTGCCTAAGATCCAGGAAAATTTGTGGAACTGCACTTGCAAAGTGCACAAGTCTATTTGCCTTTAGTAAATCTTCAGTACTTGTTTATAATGGACATTAAAGTTTAACTCTAACCTTACCTTTAACCTTTCCCAGTTGTACAGGTTCCTATTCTGTACAGAAATGTCTTCATCTTTCTACTGTGATCTCATCCCAGTGTGCATTAGAAGCCGAAACAAGCCAGATAGAGCCCCCCTCATTTCCTGGCTGCAGGATGCCCAGAATTGTCCAGTAATTTCTTCCTTATTGTTACTGCACCTGGCATGCCCCCTTTCATTTATTGGATTTCAGTTTTTTCATTCACGGAGACTCATCATCACATGTGATGGTTATCTAGGTCTGCATGCAAATACAGCCTGCCTTAGCGTGCTCACTCCTCTAGACCAGTGATTTCTCCAAACTGTGGCCTGGTGGCCGGATGTGAACCTTTGCTTGCCCGTATATGGCACTTTGGGCACTATTCCTCCCACTGACACCATCAAAAGGGCACAATTCCTCCCACTGACACCAATGATGGGACACAATTCCTTCCTTTGAGCCCAACAATGAGGCACTATTCCTCCAACTTACACCAACAATGGGGCACTATTTCTTCAAAGATAGGGCATTGTTTTCTCCCACTGGACGCCAGGACAATTTCTACTCCCACTGGTCACAGTTCGGCCCCCCTAAAGCCTGAAGGATAGCAAACTGGCCCTTTGTTTAGAAAGTTTGGAGACTCCTGCTCTAGACTGATATCCAACCATCAATGCATTTTGATTTTTGCAAATCTCTTCCCAAAAGCCATACTGCTATTTGCACCACTTTTTTTTTTTTTAATTCAGGACAGTGAATAGATGTTAATACAACTTTTAAACATATACATTTGAAAGAGTTTCTGTAAATGTAATTGACCAATACAATTTTTGATGAATTAAATGTAAAAGTAAAACATAACATATGGTACATTCAATTGTTTGGATGAACTGTCGATTAATATTGAAGTCCTGTACACACGGGCCAGAATCTTGTCAGGAAAAAAACGTTGTTTTTCCTGACGAGATTCTTGGCAAGAATCTCTTGCCGCCCGAGTGTACAGACACTCCTTTCAAAAGAACCCGCAGTTCTTTTGAAAGGCAAGAACACAGTGACGTCATCGCATACGACGAGCATGCGCTCGTCACATTAGAAGCCGCCGCCGTCATCTTGCTGCACCCTACCTATGCCTATGAAGCTACCGCGCATGCGTCAAAGTAATTTCGAGCATGCACGGTTTTCACAGCGACAGGTAAGTATACACACTCTCTGGTTTCTCGGCAAGAAAACACTGCCGAGAATCACGACGAGAAAATAGAGAGCAGGTTCTCTATTTTTCTCGTCGAGATTTTAAGCAGTTTTCTTGACGAGAAACCTGAAAGCCTCATACACACGCACGGTATACTCGGCAAGAAAGCTCTGCCAGCAGTTTTCTTGCTGGTTCTTGCCGAGAAAACCGAGCGTGTGTACGAGGCTTTGGTATTAACTCCTTTGGTAAAGATTGCAGCCTCCAAATATCTCCTGTAGCTGGCCAGCTAACATTTTTCCTATCTTTGCTTTACACATTTTTTCTGCTCTTTTTGTTGGTAACTTATAGTTAAAAAAATATTTTGTTACTTTGCATGGTTTAGATTGACCTACAGATATTTTATTAGATTTAAGAACTTAATTTTTTGTTTAGGGTTTATTTCAGCATCTCTTTTGGATTTTTAAATATTAAAATATCGAACTTTTATCAATTTAGGGTTTTGTTTTTTGTTTTTTTCTGGTTATAGGAAATAATCCTGCATAGTTTAATTATAATTTGTAAAATCTATTCTTTATTTTGCCTGCTAAGTATTTCCTGTACCACTGGCTGTCACACAGCATAACATATGGGGGATTTTATTTGGTCTTTCAGATCTTGAATTTGTTATACAGTGCCTTAAAAAAGTATTCATACCACTTGAAATTTTCCAGATTTTGTAATGTTACAACCAAAAACGTAAAAGGTATTTTATTGAGTTCTTATATGATAGATCAACACAAAGTGGCACATAATTGTGAAATGGAAGGAAAATTATAAATATTTTTCTAAATTTTGTACAAATAAATATGTGTAAAGTGCAGCATGCATTTGTATTCAGCCCCCCTGAGTCAATACTTTGTAGAAGCAACTTTCGCTGCAATTATGGCTGCAAATCTTCTTTTTTGGCTATGTCTCTACCAGCTTTGCACATCTAGAGAGTGAGATTTTTGCCCATTCTTCTTTGCAAAAAAGTTCAAGCTCTGTCAGATTGGATGGAGAGTGTCTGTGAACATAAATTTGTATGTCTTGCCACAGATTCTTAAAAGGATTAAACCCCTGACTCAACTTCAGGGCAAAAACCCATTCTACCGTTGACCCAAATTATGAAAGCATGCAGAAAGCTGAGAGGGAGCCCTGCTTCTTTCGGTGTTCCAGCGTCAGAGAGACCGAACCCATTTATTTCCATAGCTTTATAGACAAAATGACATCACACACATGAGCACAATCGATTGGTCAGTCCATATAAGGGTGGTTTCTCCTTGCAAGTCCATTTTTGGCACAAACAGTCCTCGTGGCAAATTCTTCCTTCCACAATCCCCATATTTGTTTCAGTTGATGGAAGGGGCTTTGGAGTGAAGCTGTTTAGGAGTGCAGTAGGAGGGAGGGGTTGGAGACGCATCTCTTTTGGATTAGAAGCCAAGCCATCTGTCTCTTGTAGATTTTAACCCTGTAACTCTGTCACTTCATTTAAGGATAATAACAGTATTGTAACATATACCCATACATACATATGTATTATAAATATATATATATATATATATATATATATATATATATATATATATATATATATATATATACATACATATATAGATCAAGAAAAAAAAGAATACAATAACATAACACAAAAATATTCATTTTAGTATCTTCCATCACAGTCCCCCCTTAAAATGACTATTTTATCAGTGCTGTCCCCAGGTAACATTCTAAATACACCCCCCTTGTTAGCTAAAATCATGTCTAGGGCCATATGATTTTACAAAGTCATTTGTGAAGTGGCCTCTAGTTGTTCAGCTATACCTTGGAGTGTGTCCGTATTTATAGTTAACGAACCTCTGTTGATTATAGCAAATATAAATAATCCAATCTACATTCTTATTGGTACCCTCTTTATCCCATTACTAAATTAAATTTCATAAAAGCAACAACCTCACCAGATTACTGTATTTTTCTTCTTACTATACT
Organism: Rana temporaria; assembly: GCF_905171775.1. Lineage (NCBI taxonomy): Eukaryota > Metazoa > Chordata > Amphibia > Anura > Ranidae > Rana > Rana temporaria. The sequence continues at coordinate 119,662,550 of NC_053493.1, read as the reverse complement.
ATCAATCATAAGCATTTTAATTTTGCAAAAGAACATTAATTTATATTGGGCTTTCCTAAATATTTTATTTCTTAAAATAAACTTATTCATGTTGATTTACACGATTTTCAGAACCAATCATACAGTATGATCAACTGAACCACATGTGCTCTTGCCACACCATGACTGTTTAAACAAACACAAGGCAGTCTTTGGTTCATTCTTCAGTGTAGACAAACATACAGGAAGTTCCACTCTGCTCATATATGGATCCATTTATAAAAGCACAATATTCCTCCCCAATAAATACATTTGTCAACCCAAAGCCTGAAAAAGTGACCTTTTGATACATAACTGTGGCTCTATCACACTGCATCATTTCAGTCTCATCATTTTATATCCTATTTCAACTGACCTTTCTTTTTAACATCCAGTTGTCACTAGAAAAAGCTTAGTCAAAGCCTTGTGTTTTGACACCATGTTTTCCTTAAAATAACAAAATGGTGCAAAAACCCACACATTTTACTAAAATACCAATGAGAGAGAGAGAGAAAAAGAGAGAAGGAAAGAGAGCGAGAGAGAGAGAGAGAGAGAGAGAGAGAGAGAGAGAGAGAGAGAGATCTCTATATTATTAAAGAAAGACTTGCCCTATAATAAGCTTTATAGTTCACTAACATTCACTCAGACAGATATTTTTGTCTTCAAAAATCTCAATGAACTCTCAAGAAAAGTTATTTAGGCTCAAATTTTTTTAAAACCATTACTCTAGTAGCCACATCTTCTAAATATATTTTCCTCATTTGTGACCTCCGTTGCAGGTCTCTGGTTTCAAAAGACTCACAGAAGGGTAATTTACCACAGTGTGTAACCTGATCTGCATCTCTGCTAAGAGAGATCATTTCCTTAATGACCTCTAAAGGAAAACATCTGCTGGCTACTGAAAGAACAGATATTTCAAATATGTATAGCCATACACTGTAAGATCTGCTAACAATCGAATTTTATTGTTTTTCTAATTTTTAACCTTTTTTAAAAAAATGTAAACATATTTAGTTTGTACATCTGCCAAAAATCATGTACATTACATTATAATATGATATTTCTTGACTACAGTAGCGACAAAAGATTGTTTAGAAGACAAACTCGAGAAATTCACAGACTAGCTCCAGCCTAATGAACTGTGAATTGGCCATTTTCACGAGAAACTCCTCTTCCCAACCAAAGTCCTCACTCTGAAACATCAGATTACAAAGACGTTTAACACTTGTTTGTTTTTTGTTTTGTTTTTTTACAATTTTTATAATTTTTTTGATTGAACATAACATTCATATTTTAATATTTTCCCTGGGGAACCTTAAGTAAATTAGAACAATCTACTACTTTAATTTAACAACCAAATCCTAGTTTAGAATCTTTTGTAAAAATTGCTCAATCCTCAAATCTGTAGGATTTTCTGTTAAATACTAAATACCATGTTGTTTACCATTATCTGAATTTTAAACAGTTCTTTACACAATCTTAATCAATAATGTTCTCTTAAAACTTTGTTCTGATCCCATGTTTGTGCTTTGAATGACATATAATAACATATTTTCAGTTGTTTAGGCTAAAATATTCATAAACATTTACAGGCAGTATTAAACTTAATTTCCTCAAAAAAAGAACTTCTTTACACTCTGACATTAATTAACCAATTACCCTATGGGATATATCACAGTGATTATGGGGCTCAAAACCTGCAGTTACTTGGTCTCTTGCTTTAAACTCATCCGGGACCCCCCTTGGGACCCCTCTGGCATCTATATCAAAGCCTATATCACACACATATATATGGTTCCTGAACATATTACCCTGCCAGTCTAATGGAGGGAAGGAGATTATAGTACAGTAATCAAATATACGAAAAAAAGATATATAGTTTCATTCTGATGCGGGTGGCACAGTCCATCATATCTCATCTCCAGAGAATGTTTTCGAAGGAACTTCTTAACCATCACCCAGGGAGTATACAGTGAATATCGGTACCTACATCAGAATCTGAAATGCAAGAAAATACTCGTACACGGATATTAGTTTTTAATTTTCAAGAGCGGTCACATCATTTCTCAAAGTATCAGACTGTAATTGCAACTGCCATGGGTAACTAACAATCTAATCTAGAGACTGTTTCAAACAAGATTTCAAAAGAGGATAATGAATGCTTCCCCCTTGGGGCCACTTTCCCACTACACTGAGGGTGGTAAAATGTCTAATGTGGTACCCAGGACCTTCCATATTTTTTTTGTAACTGTAGCAGTGAACGCAGGGCCTTGATCACTCTCTATCACCTCAGTTACCCCATATCTGAATCTGGAGCCATCAGCATACAAGGTGAGTTAAGGCATTGGGGTCGGGGCACACAGGACAGAGGGTAGGTGAGCGGATTCCACCTTCATGAGTTCAGAGCAATCATGTTCATCCAGGGTAGGAGCAGGTAGGTCTGCATCATTCTCTTCTTTCTGTGTTTGTCCAAAGACATGGCATGATACCCCCCTTGGACAAAACAAAGGAGAGAAGAAGGGTTGGTGGGTTACAGAGCACATAATCCGGCATGGGCAATGGGCGGTGGGCAGGAGAAGATACCATCGGCATTCTCAGGGGATAGAGGGGGTAGTGCAATACTGAGCACATGGGGTTGGGGCAGGATGGGGCAGGTTGGAGCAAGGCCTGTTTGCAGGGGGAGAACAGCATTCAGACGGAGCCCATGCTTCCACAATAGCAGTGGGGTTGCTCAGCATACATACAGCAGCTTAAACCTTGGGCAGATCACCACCCGGTAGGTAATACCAACAGGGAAAGCAGCAGGGGCATCAGTCCATAAACTGGACATCAGGCATGGTCTTGAAGGGTCCATAACCGCAGTAACAGCCCTTGGGCACCACATTATAACAGTATAACAGGCAACAGGCCATTTATGTATCAGGTCCTGGGTCACATACCAACATCAGGGTAGGTAGGTCATGTAAGGCTGTCTCAGCTAAGGTGGCAGGGAAGGTTGGCCTGAAACTCAGTGATAAATACAGGCAGGCTCTCATGTATCAACATTAACAGTTGCTGTGAACGTGAAACAGATAAAACTCATATATTATCTTACAAAGAAACAGTTGCAATTCACCAGTCTGTCTTTAAAAAACCCTTTTCCCAATGTTTTTTTTCCCCCTTGGCCTCTAACAGCCAGCAGACACATGGTTAACAAGACACAGCAGCCGGAGAGGGGGGGTGAAAGGGGGGGGATTACGTAAGCTGCCAGCAGGCAAAGCAAACAGGGCTACACGGACTGTTCCTTGAAATGAACTGTTACGGAGCAGGAGACTACTCGTATTTTAACTTTAAATAACTTTTACATCCAAAACCTGATAACATACAACAAACAACAGACCAAACACAGTCAGATGAACATTAAGATACACACACATAGCTAGAATGTGACTAATAACTGTGCAACAGTTAATATAGACTTCCTGGGATGGCCTGGGGTGGGGCCATACAGGGAGGAATGATGATAAAGCCAGCCAGATAAGGGAGTCTGGTCTCTAATGAGCACATGGAGAGTAGGTAAGCTGCCAGACATGCTACATATCCATGACAGTACCCTCCCTCTTATGGCCCCTCCCCAGCCTGGGCCCAGGCTTAAAGGGAAATCTCAGATGAAACCTCCTCAACAGACGAGGTGCAAAGACCTCAGATGCAGCGATCAAGATGCCTCCTCAGGACCAAACCCTCTCCAATGCATGAGATACTGAAGAATGTCTCTGCAGAGACGAGAATCCAGAACTTGAGTAACTTCATACTTTAGATTATCCTCATTGACCAGAACCGAAGTAGGGAGAGGACGAGAGGATTTAGTGAGGACCAAAGGCCTTTTAGGAATAAGCAAGGGCATGAGAGGATCAACAGGAACCTGAGGAGGGTCCCCCAGACCCTTAACGATGAACTGGGCATCTAGCACAGGACAATCAGACTGGGCAGAGGTCAGAGGAACCCTGAGGTCAGGTTGGTTAGGAGGTGACATGAGACAAGAGTCAAGCTGGATAGCAGAAAGACCAGTAGAATGCAGAGAGCCCTGAAAACAAGATTGAAAACCCCACCTGGCCGAATGAGGCAGTCTATCCAAAGGATGGATTGAGCCCCTTAGACGGGTTTGAATGGACGTAAAAGTATTAGGATGAGGCGAGGTTGCAGAAGGTCCTGAACAATAAAAAGTAGGAGGCTCACTGGGCATGGCCTGGACTGGCATAACTGATGCAGAGGCTGAGTGAATAGCATAGTCAGGTGTAGCGACTACCTGAATCGCATCACAAGGCGTAGCGACTGCAGAACTTGCAGACAAGTTAGCCTGGCTGTTCAAACTGTCAGGTCACCTGTGACCAGGTGACAAATGCACCCCGATGGAGACAGGGGTGCACCGCAAGGTAGTGAACTCAATGACAGACTGCTGCGGATGGACAAGAAACGTGAACCCAAGATTCCCCAGGGCGCGGAGTCTAAGGTCCAGCAGGTGTTCACCAGAGCCTCTAGTGGTGAGGATGGCCTTCGCTGCAACTGAACCCAGGTCGCAGGCCCTGGGTTCCCCCAGGTCACGCTCCGTAGGGAGAGAGGGGAAGCAGTCACTGAGGACACAAGGGATGGTGATAGGCAAGCTGAGGTCAGGGCAACAGACAGACAAGGGTGGGGCCATACAGGGAGAAATGATGATAAAGCCAGCCAGATAAGGGAGTCTGGCCTCTAATGAACACATGGAGAGAAGGTAAGCTGCCAGACATGCTACATATCCATGACAGAGTGATGCCTGGGGTCCGGTACTGATAATCACTATACATAGAGTAGTGCATTGAAATCCTTACTGTAGTTGTGCTCATTCACGTTTATTGTAATCTTTCAATCTATATGTGAGAGAGATGATGTAGTGAACCCCCAAACTCCTTTTCTCAGATTTTTTCTCTGATTGGAGTGACGCCTGGGGTCCAGTACTGAAATTTCACATAGCATAGAAAGGTGCATTGAAATCTTTCCCTAACCGCAGTTGTGGTTCACTCTCGTTCACTGTAGTTTGTGACAAAGTCCAGGTTTGTGGAGTGCACGACTAATAGTTGTCCTGTGGACAGATTCTCTCACCTGAGCTGTGGATCTCTGCAGCTCCTCCAGGGTTACCACGGGCCTCTTGGGTGCTTCTCTGATTAATGCTTTTGCACTGGGCAGAGGATGGGGGCTTTCAGGAAAGCGTATATAGCATTTTCATAGAAAGCCTCCTCCAGTTTTAAGCATGTTGGAAAGAATAGCCAAGTCGAATTTAGACAATTTTCTGTAGCCTTCCTCTGCTTTATCAGAGCCGGTAGTTATCTTTATTTTTAGATCCCACTTACTTGCTCTGAGAGACCTGTAATATCACCTTGAGCTTGATATATTTTATCAGGCTCTGGAGTTGTCCTTACCTGACTTAGACTTAGTAATTTTTTAGAACTTACAATAGAAAACACCACTAGATGATCTTGGACGGTGCCCAAGTGTTCTAGTCCATTAAATCCAGAAAATAAGCAATAATTGTGCATTAACATTTGCAGAAAAATGTTTTGCTTCAGTTTGTTCCCTGTAGAGGTTGTGATAACTTCATTTCATGGAGAAAATGAACAAAACATAGATTTTGACCAGGGGTGCATAAACTCTTTCACCTGCACTTCTAAATCCTCTAAAAACCAATAGACTAGTAATAAAGTGTTCTAAAAATCTAAAGTGTCCTAAATATATATGTTTATATGTATGTGTATATCTATCTATCTATCTATATATATATATATATATATATATATATATATATATATATATATATATATATATATATATATATATATATACACAGTGCCTTGAAATTTTCCAAATTTTTTCATGTTACAACCAAAAACCTAAATGTATTTTATTGAGATTTTCTGTAATAGACCAACACAAAGTGACACATAATTGTCAAGAGGAAGGAAAATTATAAATGGTTTAAAAAAATTTTTTTCAAATAAATATGTGGAAAGTGTGTCGTGCGTCAATACTTTGTAGAACAACCTTTCTCTGCAATTACAGCTGCAAATCTTTTTGGTTATGGCTCCAACAGCTTTGTACATTTAGGGCCCTTTCAGTAATGATCCGCTCCGTGTGTCCGCAAAGCTCAGCGGGGATCCTCCGTAAAATCCCAGCTGAGCTGGCAGCTGACAGGGCGGTCCCCCCACACTGTACAGGGACCGCCCTGTGTTTCCTCCGCTCTCCCCTATGGGGGATTGGACGAACACGGACCGTATGTCCGTGTTCATCCGATCCGATCCGGCAGACGGAAGAAAAATAGGATTTCTTCCGTCCGCAAATGCGGATCTTTGCGGAGGCGGACAAATTACGGGTGTCAGCGGATGTTCATCCGCTGACACCCGTAATCACATAGGGACCCATGTATGTCCCGTTTTCATCCGCAAACGGACGGATGAAAATGCGGACATACGGTCCGTACGTGTGAAAGGGCCCTTAGAGAGTGAATTTTTTGCCTATTCTTCTTTGCAAAATAGCTCAAGCTCTTTCAGGTTGGATGGAGAGCGTCTGTGTTTAGCAATTTTTGAGTCTTGAAACAGATGCTCAATCGGATTTAGGTCTGGACTTTGACTAGGCAATTCTAACACATAAATTTGCTTTGATTTAAACCATTCCATTTTAGCTCTGGCTGTATGTTTAGGGTCATTGTCCTGCTGGAAGGTGAACCTCTCTGCCCCAATCTCAAGTCTTTGGAAGACTCTTAACAGGTTTCCATCTAAGATTGGGGGCTGTGAGTGCAGGAAGATGTGAGTGTACCGCTATTATCTTTTAATAAATGCTGTTTCTGTACTGAGAGCATTAGATCTCTCTTCCTTTTTATTTTCACATACACCGCAATCAGTGGTGGAACTACCGCCATAGCAACCCACGCGGGCGCTATGGGGCCCGCAGCTGAGCGAGGATCAGGGGGGCCCGGACCAGAGCGACTGTGTACTGTGACTGAGGGGGAGAGACGCGCTAGTGCCTACTCATGCAGACACAGCCTCGGGCTCTTCCTCTCTGCGGAGGCTTGCTTCCCCGACTCGTCTTCCCGATTCCCAGCTCCCGCTGACGCCTCCCGCACACATGCAGCCCACGGTGGCCGGCCTTCTGTGGCGGCGCTGGCACTTGCAGGTATGGGCTAACAGTGCGGTGTAAATGAGGGTGCTTGGCCGAGGAAAGGGCGGTGGGTGACACGCCCCCATAAGCAGCAAGCAATAGGCAATGTAAAGTGACTGGCGGAGGTGGAGCCTTAAGCTCCGCCTACCCACCTCCGCACGGCTTCCCCCAATCATTTCCTCTGCACCAGGGCAGGGTCTGGCTGTAACGTCAGGAGGAGGAGGAGGAGAGAGAGAGGAGCACGAGGGAAACCCCCAGGCCAGGACAGCAGGTAAAATGTTAACTTTTGATTGGCACAGTGGCGGGAATTATTTGATGGGGCACAGTGACATTATTTGATGGGGCAGAGTGGCATTATTTGATGGGGCACAGTGTCATTATTTGATGGGCACAGTGGCGGCATTATTTGATGGGGCACAGTGGCGGCATTATTTGATGGGGCACAGTGGCGGCATTATTTGATGGGGCACAGTGGCATTATTTGATGGGCACAGTGGCGGCATTATTTGATGGGCACAGTGGCGGGAATTATTTGATGGGGCAGAGTGGCATTATTTGATGGGGCAGAGTGGCATTATTTGATGGGCACAGTGGCATTATTTGATGGGCACAGTGGCGGTATTTGATGGGCATTATTTGATGGGGCACAGTGGCGGTATTTGATGGGCATAGTGGCATTATTTGATGGGCACAGTGGCGGCATTATTTGATGGGGCACAGTGGCGGTATTTGATGGGCACAGTGGCATTATTTGATGGGCACAGTGACATTATTTGATGGGGCACAGTGGCTGCATTATTTGATGGGGCACAGTGGCATTATTTGGGGCACAGTGGCGGCATTATTTGATGGGGCACAGTGGCGGGAATTATTTGATGGGGCACAGTGGCATTATTTGGGGCACAGTGGCGGTATTTGATGGGCACAGTGGCGGTATTTGATGGGCATTATTTGATGGAGCACAGTGGCGGTATTTGATGGGCACAGTGGCATTATTTGATGGGCACAGTGGTGGAATTATTTGATGGGGCACAGTGGCATTATTTGATGGGCACAGTGACATTATTTGATGGGGCACAGTGGCATTATTTGGGGCACAGTGACGGCATTATTTGATGGGGCACAGTGGCACTGCCCTACTGACACCGCTCACTGCCCTACTGACACCGCTCACTGCCTACTGACACCGCCCACTGCCTACTGACACCGCTCACTGCCCCGCTGACATCGTCCACTTTTAAGGTAGGCTAGGTTCATATTTTAACTGTGACATTTATTTTATTTAATCATATATTATGGGCACACAAATGCTTTTGTTTTATTTAACCATGCCCCTTTAAGTCCACCCCCGCCACAGCCACTGTTCACTGCAGCGCGCTATGCGTGCCTCCTTACTACTCTCCTAGGGTAACTCAAAGGTGTCCCAAATCTCTTGCCATCCTATAGCATGTACTACAAAAAGAAATTGCTGTACGCCGCTAAAATGTTCGGGTTTGGCTTGACGAAAAGGTGGCAACCCTAGGCCCGGTGAGGATAAGAGCATCGCCGGCATGGTCTCCCAGCCACGGGAAGAGAGAGGAGAGGAAGAGGCGAGCTGCCCGTATCAGCAGAGAGCGGAATTGCCCGCTGTAATAGCTTTCATTAGAACTTCCAGTGTTCCTGGGGCTCATGTCACATAGCTCCACCTCTTGGTCCGGCACCTTTGATCGACAGAACGCCGGTCCATTGTCGGACATGTGACGTCATCAAAGGCGTTGGGCTAAGAGGTGGGGCTATGTGACGATGAGCCCCGGGAAGACGGACAATCCCGCCCTCTGCTGATCCGGCCAGCTTGCCTCTTCCTCTGCACAGGTGAGACTGTATTGGACACAGGCAGGCCAGGCTGTATTGGGCACAGGCAATACTGTATTGGGCACAGGTCACGCTGTATGGGGCACAGGCAGTTCAGACTGTATTGGGCACAGGCAGGCCAGGCTGTATTGGGCACAGGCAATGCTGTATTGGGCACAGGTCATGCCGCATTGGGCACAGGCAATGCTGTATTGGGCACAGGTCACGCTGTATGGGGCACAGGCAGGCCAGACTGTATTGGGCACGGGCAACGCTGTATGGGGCACAGGTCACGCTGCATGGGGCACAGGTCACGCTGCATGGGGCACAGGTCACGCTGCATGGGGCACAGGTCACGCTGCATGGGGCACAGGTCACGCTGCATGGCGCACAGGTCATGCTGTATGGGGCACAGGTCACGCTGTATGGGGCACAGGTCATGCTGCATTGGGCACAGGTCACGCTGTATGGGGAACCGGTCACGCTGTATGGGGCACAGGTGCATTGACACTAGGGCGGCTCTGGGGGGCCCCATACAACATTTTGCTATGGGGCCCTGTGATTTCTAGTTACGCCCCTGACCGCAATGCTGTTTTAAATGGGCCTTCCATTATCATCCTGGAGTTGTCAAGCGACCCTCTGACCGTTCCTATAGGACCTGAGATTGATTGTCATACATTGTGACCTTTTAAAGGTCGAATTGTTGAGGTGAGAGGCCATCCTGACTTCTTGGTGGAGGATTTCTCTTTCTGGTCACCTGGTTTTGATTATACACCACTGAATGAAATGTATTTGGATTTCTCCTCTTCACTTTCACTTATGGACTCTGCTCTGTTTAATATTATTATTTATATGTTTGTGCTGCACTGTTTTTATTACTTATGCTATGTTGGGAAGTTTATTTGAATTTGTCCTGAGTGCTGGCTTGCAATTTTTTTTCTTTTATTATTAATTATTTCCAGCGCTGAATACCTTCTTTATTTTTTGCATTTGTAAAGACACAGATCCCACAGCAAACAACCAAGGATGTGATCCAAAAAATTGCAACCATTAGGAGCATCACATCTCTCCTCATTTTCTGGATTTGCTTGTCTTCTTCCCTGCAGTCTTCCCTGCAGACCGAGTCCTCGGAGGCTGGGTTCCTGGAGTAGAGGTTGTGCCAGGAGCAGGACCAAGAGCAGGCTCAGGAAGAGGAGCAGGAGCAGGACTAGGAGCAGGAGGAGCAACAAGAACAGGAGGAGCGATCCACATAATGTCGGTGTCGTCATCGAGCTTCCCCAACATGGCCAGGTTTACTGCCATAAAGATGAGGGTTTCACAGCGCACATGCTGGCCCCACTCCAGATTCTAGATCTTGCAATAAGACCCCGCAGTTGCTTCGCGAATAAGGGCCTGGGTCTCCTCCTCCATTTGAAGAAGCCTCCTGGCCCTTTTCGCGGGAGTGCGGAGAGGAGGAATCTGCGAGATGGTGTCCCAGTGGGCTCTGCCGCCTCCTATCTTGCAGTGGGCCCTGCCTCCTCCTGGCTCCCTGTGGGCCCTGCCTCCTCCTGGCTTTGCTCTGTCTGTGTATAAAAAAGGTACATAGTTTATTTGTTGTCTTCATAAATCACACACATTTTTTCAACTCATGACAGATGCAAATTGAATGCTAATATATATTACAGACAGGGCCGCCATCAGGAATTATGGGGCTCCTTACACAGCTTCAGGCATGGGCCCCCTGGAGCCAGGGGGGGGGGGGTGCTGCCGCCTGAAATTGAGAAGCTGGGGGGGCTAATTGAGAAGCGGGGGGGCCTTAACAAAAAAGGAAATAAGGAAAAATATATATATAAAAAATAAAAAAAATTACAAAAAAAGGGGGGTTGTCTTTCGGGCCCCTCTGGGCCCTTTAATAAAACATTTTAAAAAATATATATATTTTTTTTATTTTTTTTTATAAAAAAATAATTTAAAAAAAGGGGGATTGCCATCCGGGGCCCTGCGGACCTCTGGGCCCCTTAGGCCCCGTACAGACGAGCGGACAGTCCGACGAAAACGGTCCGCTGGACTGTTTTCATCGGACATGTCCGCTCGGAGATTTCTGTCTGATGGTTGTACACACCATCAAACAGAAATCCGCGCAGACAGGATACGTGGTGACATGGCCGCGCCGTCGCAGCGCCGATAATGCGGCGACGTGCGCGACCCTGGAAGGTCAATGCTTCCACGCATGCGTCGATTCACTTTGACGCATTCGAGGGCTTTCGGCCGAGCGGACATGTCCGGTGAGTCATACAGACGACCGAACATGTCCGACGGACAGGCTTCCAGCGGACATGTTTCTTAGCATGCTAAGAAACATTTGTCCGCTGGAAACCTGTCCGCTCGGCCGGGAATCCGGTCCGGTTGCCCGTACAGACGACCGAACATGTCTGCTGAAACTGGTCCGCAGACCAGTTTCGGCAGACATGTTCGGTCGTGTGTACGAGGCCTTACAGGTGTACTGCTACCCCCTGATGGCTTCCCTGATTACAGACAATCATTCTGACCCCAGTATTTTTCATTCTTGTCCCCATCATGTTCGGCCACTGCTGTCTATTGATATGTCCAACACTTTTTGTTCAATCCTTTTAAATTTTGAGCACTAGTAATATCAATTTGACATCATTATACTTTTATTCACAAAAATTGTTAGCAAAATGCAATACCTGGCTCCATGGGTCACAATCATGCTCCTCCAGGAACTCTGGCTCTTCCTCTGAGGATGGCTGCTCTGCAGGTGGCAATCCCAGGTCATCCGACTGAAGCCGTTGGGCGAACTCGGTCTGGGCAAAGACCCCGCCATCAGACATCCGCCCATTTTTCCCCACATCCAGAAATAAAAATTTGTAAATGGCCGACACCACCACCATCAGCACAACACTGTGGAACCCTTTATAGTTAAAGTAATAGGATCCAGAACGGGGTGGTGGCACGATGCAGATGTGCTTGCCATCAATGGCTCCTCCACAGTTTGGAAAGTTTCAATGCTGCACGAAGTCTGATGCCACAGTCTGCCGTTCCTGTGGTGTAGTGGGGAATTGTGGCGCATGCTGCAAGGCATGCGCATCGGCACCTGAATGAGGCAATGGGCATGCGCGCCAGTGGCCTGGAGGCCGAAGGCCGTATATAGAGGGCCTCCTGGCAATTCAGAGCCTTTTTGTGGCCGTAAAAACCCACCGTGCGGGCGGGAAGAGGTTAAAGGAAAAATGTATGTGTATGGATAAAGAACTGATTACAGAACAGAAGAAAAAGTATGGTAGTAACTTTTTTATACCTTACTTGCTTAAAACATCTTTAAAAATAAAAAGCACTACCTGCAAATAAAAGGGTTTAAATGTAACTCTTTTAGGTGTGTCAGATGCCTGGTCCCCTGCTGTGTCTTGCAGTGATGCTCGGGCCAACATATGTGTAGAGCTTTGCTTTGGGCTGATTAAATTAAATTGTTGGCTCTGCTTTACTAAGCTAACCAGCAATTTATTTTCTAGTGAATAAAGTGACAGTGCTTATGCGCTACTATAGACACTCAATGAGTAAACCCTAAACAAAATGTATCAATAAGTTGCTGCAAAACCTAAAGTGTTTACAATACACAAATATATAAATGAAAGGGGTGAGGGGTTCCGCGCAACCTAGCACGCGGACATGGTGAAAGTGCTAAGTATAAATAAATAAATAAATAAATATAAATACTGATCAGTGATAACACAAACACGAGCAAATGACAGCTCAATCCAATCCAGTGAGAGAGTGTAAATATCCAAACATCAAAATACCAATTCTATATATAAAATGTATATAGAATATAATATGCAGTGAATATATAAAAAATATATACATATAAAAATAAAAATAAATATATGAATGTATATAGTGAAGTCTATAGCCGTGAGAGAGTGTCCATTCATAGGAAGAGAAATGGATAAATAAATAAATCAATCTGGTGATCCAGTGCTAGTAGTGATTCTTCAAATAAGCATAGGCTGCCAGAAGAGATGTAGCTGATATGATCACAAAACAATCCAATAGATTGATTTATTTATTTATCCATTTCTCTTCCTATGAATGGACACTCTCTCACGGCTATAGACTTCACTATATACATTCATATATTTATTTTTATTTTTATATGTATATATTTTTTATATATTCACTGCATATTATATTCTATATACATTTTATATATAGAATTGGTATTTTGATGTTTGGATATTTACACTCTCTCACTGGATTGGATTGAGCTGTCATTTGCTCGTGTTTGTGTTATCACTGATCAGTATTTATATTTATTTATTTATTTATTTATACTTAGCACTTTCACCATGTCCCCTTTAATTTATTTTCTAGGTCTGGTCAGGTCTCCCTAAGCATTGGAGTTAAATGATCCTGCCGCCCCTGGAAGAAGCTTCCAGAAATATAGTAGAATGGTTAGCCACTATGTTATGAATATTTATCAGACCTCAGCCAATCCCTGTGAGGTAGGCCCATAATGTGTGGCTTGAAAGAAGAGTCTGTCTCTTCTCCTGGGGCCTCTGCCCCTTGGAGGCAGCTGAAATAATGTTGCTCTCAGACCTGGACATTTGCTGGAGGACACTATCTTAGGAAGCTGGACTGGAGAAGGACCCCTTTCACTAATAAGTGTCACAAGGAAGCTGGTTGGGAGCCGTCTCTGGACATTGTGAATATGACCTTTTGCCTAGAGTCCCAGGTGTGCCTATGTTTTGAGGGTTAGAAGACAGAGGTTGCTACAAGGACCGTGACTTATTTTATAGAGTCTCAAACTAATTGGCTGTCCTCTCCACCTACAGCAATACTTGAAGTGTTTGTTACCCCGACACTTCATATTCCTGATATGTGCCTGTGGTACCATGTACTTGTATGAGAAAGTATCCTGTTCTCTTTGTATTGCTTTCTTTATGTGAAATCCCTGGTGTTCCTGCTGACCACACTAAGCAGGAGAGCACACCGTGATCAGTTCTCTAGCTGTGCTGGGAAATTCAGTGTACTCTCCTCCAATAATCAGACTTGTCCTGACTCGTCCCCACTGCACAGCTACTCACTGGCAAGCTCAGTGTGCTGCTGCTTCTCCTCCCCCAGCTCTTATGCAGCTGAGAACAGAGGAAATGTGATCACTTATAAAAAAGGGTGGAAAAAGGTATTTATAACGTATTTTCATTTTGTATCACTTTAAGGCTGTTACTAAAGGACTTTGCCTGAGAATCTGTCCTCTAATGCATGTGTGTGTTTGGAATATCCTACACCCTCATCCCTCTACCCACTGTGTTCAGGTACTACAATAAATCTTCAAAAAGACATCCGTAGACTGAGCCTGTTTGTCAGTGTGCTCTGGAGCTCATACCTGGGCTGGCAGGCTCTGAACAGGCAAGGGAGACCAGGGTTGTTTCCAGTGGACCCTCTGGGGGTACGTGCTACACATGGAAAAACAACAAGCGAAAGAGGAACCAGGCATCCAATACTTCCAAAACTGTTGATTGTTGAAAAATTTTCAACAAGTGTATCAGCAAAATGCAATTGTGCAGGCAGAAGTAGGGTTAAGTGTTAAACCTTTGGTTGTAGGGAGTGCTATAGTGCAGTGGTCATCAACCCTGTCCTCAGGGCCCACTAAGGCCTCGTACACATGATAGGTTAACCAGAGGACAACGGTCTGATGGACCGTTTTCATCGGTCAAAACCGATCGTGTGTGGGCCCCATAGGTTATTTAACCATCGGTTAAAGAAAAGCCAACTTGCTTTAAATTTAACCTATGGATTCCTAACCGATAGGTCAAAACCGAACGTTAGTAGGCACGACCATCGGTTAAAAAACCACGCATGCTCACAATCAAGTCGACGCATGCTTGGAAGCATTGAACTTCATTTTTTTCAGCACGTCGTTGTGTTTTACGTCACCACGTTCTGACACGATCGGTTATTTAACCGATGGTGTGTGGGCGCGACGAACCATCAGTCAGCTTTATCGGTTAACCAATGACAGCGGTCCTTCAGACCGTTCTCTTTGGATGGACTGATCGTGTGTATGAGGCTTAACAGGCCAGGTTTACAAGATAACTGAAATACATCACAGGTGATATAATTTGCTGCTCAGTGATTGCAGTATTCTAGTCTGCATCTCCCCAAGGTAATACATAAAACCTGGCCTGTTAGTTGACCCTGAGGACAGGGTTGATGACCACTAGCTAGCCATTATATTTTGTCATGAAACACATTATAGCACCAAGACTTTTAGGCAAAGCACACTACTTTGCCAAATGTTAAATTATTCTTTACATAAAAAACCTCTAAGGCCTCGTACAGACGAGAGGATATCCACTGGAAACGGTCCGCCGGACCGTTTCCAGCGGACATTTCTCCTCCGGATTTTGACCTGATGGCTTGTACACACCATCAGATCAAAATCCCCGCGGAAAACATCCGCGGTGACGTGGCCGCGCCGTTGCCGCGACGATGACGCGACGACGTGCGCGACCTTGGAAGGTAAATACTTCCACGCATGCGTCGAATCACTTCGACGCATGCGAGGGATGGGGATCGGGCGGACCTATCCGGTGAGTCTGTACAGACGACCGGATAAGTCCGAAGGACAGGATTCCAGCGGATAGATTTCTTAGCATGCTAAGAAATTTTTATCCGCTGGAAATCCGTCGGCTGGATTTTTATCCGCTGGAAAATGTCCGCTCGGACCTACACACGACCGGATCTGTCTGCTGGAACTGATCCGCGGATCAATCCCAGCGGATAGATCCGGTCGTGTGTACGGGGCCTTACATTTCTGAGGAATCAGACAATCCGTCTTACAGCACAGATAGTGCTGCATATCTGTATTTCAGTTCATTCACATACTTGTGATTCACATACTTCTGTAGATATATCCCCGAGCCAGAGGGGTAAAATCACTATAGCAGCTCTGCCTGCGTGCTGGACTACCTAAAATCTGGTCTCCATGCTTGCAAGCCCTTCTAAACCCCACCTCACCACAAAATATATTAGGATAACAGCTTTGTTTAGTGCAGTATATCTTTATTAGCTTACAGTTCCTGTAATCTTACTCTTTGTCTGGTTTCTGGAGGGCAGAGGATTTTGGGGCCATGAAAAGACAGATCTGAGATAGTACCATTAGCAGTATTCAAAGTGGAACTCAATTAGGGAGGGTCAGAACTCCTGTATGCTTTTCATTGTCAGTTATGCCCTGTACACATGCCGGACCGTTGTCTGACCAAATTCACATCGGAATTTCAACGGAATTTCATCGGAGTAAAATCGAACATGTTCCCTATGTAAACTCCGATGGAATTCATTTGAATTTCCGATGGAATTACTCCGATAGGGCATACACATGGCCTGAATTTCCAATGGAAAAAGTCAGTCAGACGGGGCTTTAGGTTAATTAACCCTTACTTTAGGTCCCGGTGACAGTTACCAGGACAGGAAGAGAAGGAAATCTCACAAGTAGGGTTATAGAAAGCAGAGATTTGTCCAGTTAAAAAGCATTGTTCTGCAAATTTTGGGAATGAACTCCTGCACTATTCAAGCAAAACCATTCAAGATGGTCGAAGATCCAGAACCTGAACGAAGACCAAGTGAAGATAAAGATGACAGTATTTAGTTGTCACATTGCTGGAGGAGAGGTGGGTAAAGTTCTGAATTAAAATTATAGCAAAAATTGAATCTTAAAGCGGAGGTTCACCCTAAATATCAAATTCGTCTCATAGCAGCAGCATACATAGATGTGCAATTCATCGTTTTTTTTTCGTAGGTCAATGTTTACCTTTAGAATCGTGCATTTCATGTGGCTTCCAGGTTTCATTCCCTGCGGGAGTGGGCGTGTCTTTAGATTTCCCCGGCCGTGCGCAATGTCTCCTGGGAGTGATGTGTTGAGACTCCCAGGAGATGATCCATACTGTAATCCCGCGTTATCTCGCAGGTCACCTGACTCGGCAAGCGGGTCATGTGACGAGGGCGACTGTGTAGTGTTGACGGCGCCGCTCGCCGTCAACACTGCACATGCGCGGGATAGAGCGGTGAATGCTGGGACATCAGCATTCACCGTATCCCGGAAGGAAATGCTTGTGGGCTTCAGAGTGC
This sequence comes from Rana temporaria, assembly GCF_905171775.1. Classification (NCBI taxonomy): domain Eukaryota; kingdom Metazoa; phylum Chordata; class Amphibia; order Anura; family Ranidae; genus Rana; species Rana temporaria. The sequence continues at coordinate 119,645,417 of NC_053493.1, read as the reverse complement.
CCACAAGCAAGATGGAAGCGTCCATCTAAAATTTTTATAAAACACAATGACAATGCTGGCAGCTATAAGATTAGGACACGTGAGTACCAAATTCACTAAGGTAACAGCGCAAGAAGCATCTAAAAAAAAAAACGAATTCCCGCGGAACCCCCGCTTTAAGTATAGTATATTTACTTCAGTAGTTTTCTGCACATGTTCCTGACTCTGCAATCTAGGGAATAAAATGGTGGTCATTGCAACTTTTTATCTTGCACGGTATTTGCCCAATCATTTTTCAAACGCCTTTTTTTGTAAAAAAAATGGTTTCATGAATTAAAAAATAACAAAACAGTAAAGTTAGCCCAATTTCTTTGTAAAATATGAAAGATGATGTTATGCAGAGTAAATAGATACCTAACATGTCATGCTTTAAAATTGCGCACACTGGAATGGCGCCAAACGTCATTACTTGGATAGTAGCTTCATTCTCTGTCCTCGCACATCTATCTGCTTTTTGTATGGAGTTTGGACATTTTCTTCTTTATATCAGATTGCTTTGCCTCATCTATCTGGAACATTTTTTTGGGCCACTCATTTGTTTATTTGGTTCCTTTGGACATTCATGCTTGTTCCCACAGGACATCTAGCATTATTGTTTTATTCACTTGAACATAATTTGTCACTCTTTTAAGATTTTTGCAAGGTGATATTTATGTATGCTGACAGAGTGATCTGTCACTTGGAGTACACTCATTTATTTCACTTATTATTTTTCAATGGTTTTTTCTCACTAAGATTTTTCACATAATTTGTTCTACTTAGCGCAACTATATTGCTTCTTTACTGTTTTTTCACATGATTATCACATGTTTTTATGTTGCAGCTTTTTTCTCACTTTTGGTTTATCAATAATATTGTTTCAGTCTGATTAGCGCAGAATTTACCCCCCCCCTTTTTTTCCTGGTTACATTTAATGAAGGTACAACATTTAGCAACTTATTGCCACACTTAGGCCCCTTTCACACTGTGCGCTGGAATGTTCGATGGCGGTATAGCGGCGCTATACCGTCGTATTTACTGCAATATTCGTCCGTTAGCAGTGCGGTTTTAACCCCCGCTGGTGGACGAAAAAGGGTTAATACCGCTGGCAATGCGCCTCTGCAGAGGCGCATTGCCGGCGGTATTACTGCAGTTTCACATTAATTTAAATGGGAAGGAGCGGTGTAGGAGCACTAATCACATCGCTCCTTCACTGCTCCAAAGATGCTGCTTGCAGGAGATTTTTTTTCCTCCCGCCAGCGCATCGCCTCAGTGTGAAAGCCCTCTGGCTTTCACATTAAGAATGCTGGGGCAGGATAATTTCAGGCGTTATGTATGCGCTATTTTGAAATACGCCTCAGTGTGAAAGGGGCCTTAGAGGTGCCTCTCTTCTCTTTTATACCCTGTAAAAAAAAATGCTTTGATATACAAGTGCTTTGGATTACAAGCATGTTTCTGGAACAAATTATGCTCTCAAACCAAGGTTTTACTGTATTTTAATTTAGCATTCTCCATTTTGTTTTGAGACTAGCCACTTCTAGCTTTGTACATGTAGCTGACCAGACACAATAAGCTCTATTAAGGTTGGGAAGGTTATTTGTAATTTTTTTTTTACATCCTGTTTATTGATTTTCCTATTTGTACACAAATTATCAATAAAATGCACCCAGCCAACTGTGCTAGCTACAAATATGTCTGAAAAAGATGAAACATACAAAAAAAAATAAAAAAAGGAAATGGGCTTGCAAACAGCTACAGTGAAGAAAGGAAATTGGTTATATTTCTGTGCTGAATCTGCTTTAAGGGTGTTTAAAACTGAATTGAATTTACTAAAATGAAAATTATTATCACAAGCTTTTCAAATAATAAAATAGTTTTTTAAAATGAGTCAATAGAAAAACACATTAATCAGGCTACGTATTCAGTAAGGAAATGTAAGTAAGTGTATATATATATACTTTTATATATATACACACAGTATATCTGTTACTTACAGGTGTCTGAAGGTTGGGAAATATTTACAGAAAATCTGTTCTAGACTAATACTAGCTGAGAATACTCACCCCTAACATGACAGCATGAGTACTGCACTGTCTGAGGCAGAGGGAGTGTTGAGTGTTACCTTGGAGCTAGGGTTGTCCCGATACCGATACCAGTATCGGTATCGGGACCGATACCGAGTATTAGCAGGAGTACTCGTACTCCCGCTAATACCCCCGATACTAAAATAGAATACTCCCCCCCCCCGCCGCCGAAACCGCCGCCGCTGCCACGTTAATCACCGTGGCGGGGAACATTACAGACAGCGTTCGTTTGAACAGCTGTTTTCCCCGCCGTGCATAGACACTCCCCCTTGGACGGATCTGTCCAATCGCGAGCAAGGGGGAGTCACATAGACACTCCCCCTTGCTCGCGATTGGACAGATCCGTCCAAGGGGGAGTGTCTATGCGCAGCGGGGAAAACAGCTGTTCAAACGAACGCTGTCTGTAATGTTCCCCGCCGCGGTGATAACAGTAGGTACGGGGGACAATGGCTGCTGTATGGGGGACAATGGCTGCTGTATGGGGGACAATGGCTGCTGTACGGGGGACAATGGCTGCTGTAAGGGGGACAATGGCTGCTGTACGGGGGACAATGGCTGCTGTACGGGGGACATGGCTGCTATACTGGGGACATGGCTGCTATACTGGGGACATGGCTGCTGTACTGGGGACATGGCTGCTATACTGGGGACATGGCTGCTATACTGGGGACATGGCTGCTATACTGGGGACATGGCTGCTGTACGGGGGACATGGCTGCTGTACGGGGGACATGGCTGCTATACGGGGGACATGGCTGCTATACGGGGGACATGGCTGCTATACGGGGGACATGGCTGCATTTGGGGACACATTTAAAAAAAAGTATCGGTATTCGGTATCGGCGAGTACATAAAAAAAAAGTATCGGTACTTGTACTCAGTCCTAAAAAAGTGGTATCGGGACAACCCTACTTGGAGCTGAAAATCCCAGGTATTTCTCTGGATTTTCATGGAGAATTGTTACGGTGGGGCAGGGAGTGCTAAAGTCCACTGTCAGTTGACAACACTCAGCCAGTCCAGGCTTGAGAAAGATCCTGACTTCACAGTCGGGTTCCACCCAGATGTGTGGACCGACAACTAGCCCAGCCTCTCAGCGAGTCGCTGGAAGACTGAGCCAGCCAATTCTATCTCCTCCACAATGAGCGCTGGAGGGGCAGAGCAGAGAGCTGGTAACTGACAGTCACTGTCTCTCTACTCACCGAAGACCGAGAACTGATCAATCAAAAGTCTTTGATCACTCAGTACTCAGTCTTAGATGTGTATTCTCAGTCAGTGCTTTGTACACTGGTCCAAATCATTTGGTGGAGGTGGAATTGTGGTGTGGGGTTGTTTTTCAAGGGTTAGGTTTGGCCCCTTAGTTCCAGTGAAGGGAACTCTTAAGATGTCAGAATACCAAGACATTTTGGACAATTTCATGCTCCCAACTTTGTGGGAACAGTTCGGGGATAGCCCCTTCTTGTTCCAACATGACCAGTGCACGATGCAAGGTCCATAAAAACATGGGTGAGAAAAAAATCATATAGGTTGTGTCCGATTAATGGCTAAACACCCAATAGAGTTGGCACATCCCAGGAAGACAATATGTCAAGTGGGAAGGGAAAAAGGGATTTTAACCACTTGCTTACTGGGCACATATACCCCCTTCCTGCCCAGGCGAAATTTCAGCTTTCGGCACTGCGTCGCTTTAAATTAATATTGCACGTGCCTCCCAAACAAAATTTACGTCCTTTTTTCCCCCACAGATAGAGATTTCTTGTGGTGGTATTTGATCACCTCTGTGGTTTTTATTTTTTGCGCTATAAAAAAAAAAAAGAGCGACAATTTTGAAAAAACACAATATTTTTTACTTTTTGCTATAATAAATATCCAATTTTTAAAAAAATCAAACAATTTTTTTATCAGTTTAGGCTGATATGTATTCTAAATATTCTTGGTAAAAAAAAAACATTCGCAATAAGCGTATAGTGATTGGTTTGCGCAAAAGTTTTAGCGGCTGCAAAATAGGGGATATAATTCTGACAATTTTCTTTTACTAGTAATACGGCGTTCTGCGAATTTTGTCAGGACTGTGATATTGCGGCAGACACATCGGACACTTTTGACACATTTTTGGGACCATTCACATTTATACAGCGAACAGTGCTAAAGATATGCACTGATTACTGTATAAATGTGACTGGCAGGGAAGGGGTTAACAGTAGGGGGGTTAAAGGTGTACCCTGGGAGTGATTCTTACTGTGGGGGGGAGGGGACTGACTGGGGGAGGTGACCGATGCTGTGTCCATATGTACAAGGGACACAGCATCAGCCTCCTCTCCCTGACAGGACATGGATCTCTGTGTTTACACACAGAGATCCACGTCCCTGCTCTGTCACTGCCGATCGCGTGTACCCAGTGGACATCGCGGCCGCCAGGCACGTGCATTGGCATCTCAGTGACGTGTCTGGCGCACGCACGCCCCCCAGTGGCAGGAGGACTCGAGGCCATAAAAAGACGGCCTCCCGGATTTATAGAGCCACCTTGAGGCCATCTTTTTACTATGGCCGGGTCTAAAGTAGTTAATGGTGCAATGGTCACAACAAACAGGTCAAGTTGAAAAGGTGAAAACTTGCACATTTGGGATAGTGTGCAAGTTTTCTTCTTCTTTTCAACTTGACCTGCTTGTTGTGACCACCATTTAAATGAATTACTGCCTATTTCTTTGATTATTGTTTATATGCTTTTTAATCAAATCTATTAAAAAAAAATATATATATATATATATATATATATATATATATATATATATATATATATTACGGTTATACTCTCTTCTCTCATCATTATTTGTCCTTATTGCACCATTAAAATCAATTTTTCCCTCCCCACTTGACATGGATGTGTAAGTTTGGGGTGGAGGAACTTAACTGGCCTTCACAGAGTCCTGACCTCAATCTGATAGAACCCCTTTGGGATAAATTAGAGCAGAGATTGCGAGCCAAGCCTTCTCGTTTACATCAGTGCCTGACCTCACAAATGCACTTCCGAAAGAATGGTCAAACATTCCCATAGTCACACTCCTAAACGTTGTAAACAGGCTTCTCAGAAGAGTTGAAGCTGTTATAGCTGCAAAGGGTGGGTCAACTCAATATTGAACCCTACAGACTAAGACTGGGATGCCATTAAAGTTCATGTGTGTGTAAAGGCAGGCGTCCCAATACTTTTGGTAATATATTGTATCAATGGATGTCCCGGGTACATGTGTGTGTGTGTGTGTGTGAGAGAGAGAGAGAGACAGTTTCTAGGTTATAGAAGGGTTATATAACTGAAGTAAAAAAAAAAATTATAGAGAAGCTTAGTAGTCTCTCCAATGCGTCGTTATTTTGCAAATGCCATGTATATTTTTGTATTACATTACAAACTTATAATTAAATATAACAAATTGTATTTACTGAACATGCAGGCTCATATCTAATTTCAACACAATCCCATTAAACCTCATTATTTAGGATTCTGTAAAGAGTTAAACCTTCTTGTCAGGTTAAATAGTTACTAAAATCTTTTACTATTAACCTAAAGGTCAGAGTACCTAATAAATTACCAGCCTGAAACCAACTATTGACTTTATTTACTGCCGGAATACTTTCTTAGCAGTAATTCATTCCCTGCATGACAAGTATATGTAAATTGTGGGTGGCAAGGCCCTATCATAACAGATTTATGCCCAAGACCCCATACAGGAGCAGTGCCATTGCTGCCCTGATGGCAGGCGTGAATGTTACTATTCAGGAAAAATGAGAGGCAAATTGAAATGGTTCCAAATGTCCATGAGGTACTGAATATGGTGTAGTGTTCAATATCCATTATAGACACAGATGAACTATAAGCTACTATTGAAGCGGAATTAAACCCACAGATTTAAAGTTTAGCAAAACGGTTACATTTAAGGCACGTCTGTTACAGTTACTAGTGTGCTTTCAATGCTCTCAAATGAAATATCAAGCTATAAAATGTCTGGTATCATAGCTAATCCCATTTGCATGGTAATTGCAGAACAAAGGCTAAGATGGCTGTTTCCTTGGCTGTAAAGGATAGGAGGGTTTAGTTCCACTTTAAATTAAAGTGGTTGTAAAATATCATAAACATTTATTGTTGGTGGGGACAAGGGCCTCATCCCCACAACCCTTGCCCGGTGGTTGTGGGGGTCTGCGGGCGGGGGGCTTATCGGAATCTGGAAGCCCCCTCTAACAAAGGGGACCCCAGATGCCGGCACCCCCTATGTGAATTGGTAATGGGGTACATTGTACCCTTACCATTTCACAAAGAAAGTGTAAAAATAAAAAATAAAAAACATACAGACACAGCTTGGGACAAGTCCTTTATTAAAAATAAAAAATAAATTCCAGCGATGTAATCCCGTCTCTCAAAGTCCCCTACCATTTCACAAAAAAAAGTGTCAAAATGTTAAAAACCACAGGAGACAGTTTGGGACAAGTCTTTTATTAAAAAGAAAAAACGAAACAATAAAAAAAAGGTTCCAACGATGTAATCCACGCTCGAGCGATACGGAGAAAAAAAAACCCAGACGCTACGAACGATACCGCCTCATAGGAGGAGCTCGGCCGAATGACGCTCACTTGGTGTGACAGCTGTTTTATATCTAAGGGCAGGGCCATCTGTCACATGCGCTGGTGACCCTGCCCCCTCTCTGACGCAAGGAGAAAGCCCAGGGTTACCCAATGACGTGTACAGGTTACCCCGCCCCCTCTGGCGAGTCGCAGGTTTCCCGCGATTCCTGCATGGCAAGTGTAGCACTACCCCCGAAGGAGCTGCTGGTTTGAATTGGGTCTACGCTCTGGCTTTCAACCCCTGAAACTGTCTCGAACCCTCCCTTGGCACAACTGGTATCAGTAAGGATTGTGGACCCCAATGGCTGTTGGGGAACACAATATTTTGTCACACCTCTATAAATATGTAAGCAAATTGTTACCTTGTGTTGCACTGGTCCCCCAGTAGGACAGATGATCTGCACACAGATGCAACTTAACCAATGGAACTTTACTGGGTAAGCATAAAAGCAAAGGAACAAAGGTAAGACAATAGTGGACTGCTTACAGGGCCCTGTAAAGCCGCGTACACACAATCAGTCCATCCGATGAGAACGGTTGGAAGGATGGTTAAATAACCTATGGGGCCCACACACGATCGGTTTTGACCGATGAAAACGGTCCATCAGACCGTTGTCCTCTGTTTAACCTATCGTGTGTGTACGAGGCCTAAGAGTCAGAACTATTGTTAACAATTAAACGCAGTTTAAGTTATAATTATGAGGATCTGTGTAAGTGCACAGCAAAGAGATTCCTTCAGCAAGATGTTCACACTGAAGCACCCCTCAGCCAGGCCTCACACAGCTGTCTCTGATAACAAGACTGTACAGCTTAATATAATCAATCGCTTAGTTATAGAGCAAATAAATAGATATCAACAGTCTATTTTACCTATCCGGCAGTCTTTGAATACTATACTTCACTAAGGTAGTTTGGTTGATCAGACCAAACGTTTATATGATCGTTTCCTAACTGTTCACACGTGTTTTAGTTGCATGCGTTGGTGCACTATGGTTAATTTGTAATCCAAAACGGGAACAAACAACTGATGAGATAAACCAGGTAATCAAACTGCACCGGCAAGTCTAACGATCCCCCCTCCTGCAATACAGTCAATATGTTAGGGCAGGTGCCCGTCTCACCCAACCAAGTTAGGCCTTGTGCTTCCAGATTGCTCCGCCTGCAAACTCCGATCCACGATCCCTCCGGCACCTACAGTCTCCGGTCCCCAACAGGTCACCGTTGCACTGGAACATCGTCCGATCACTCCGTCAGAGAACCTCTCTCCGTCTGATGGCGAACCGCACAGGCCTGAATAGGCCTCAAGACTCTGGCCTAGATTTCCGGAGAGACACCTCACACAGACGTCCTCCTGGGTCGATGAGGCGGTCCTGAGAGAGCGTGCCAAAAACGTCCTCCCCCTTAAATTACCTCCCCCAGCAGGCTGTGCGGAGTGCCAAGCATTCTGGGGTTGCACAGTTGCTCTCTGGGTAGTGTAGTCTATAGACTGACCAGGGCAATGGAGTCTCTTTCTCCCTGTACTTTGCTTCCCAACATCCCTTGTGGTATCAGTGCAAAACTAAATAGAATGTGGCTATGCAACAATTGGCCACTGGAGGGAGCGGAGTTCCTTCTATATCTGCAAATGGTAGTCTTTGAATCGCATATAAAGTGATGCCTTGCTACACAAGCCTATCCCGAAAATAAGCCCTAGTGTGTTTTTGGTGTCCAAAATTAATATAAGACCCTTATTTTCTGGGAAACACAGTGATAAAAATGAAATTCCTTGCTGGGAATGCACTGTAGTCTGTAAGTCAGTCTTAACCTCTTTGCCACCACGCCATAGACAAAAGACGGAATCATCATCCGTGAGTGCCGGGTCTAGAAGACCCGGCGCATCACAGATCGCGGTAAATTGCCGCTGATAGCGGCCGTTTACCACGTGATCGCTCCAACAAATGACGGAGTGATCACTTGTAAACAAACCGGCGTCATGTGATGCCGCCGGTTCCTCCCTCTCCTCTCTGTACCGATCGGTACAGTGTGAGGGGAGAGGGGGGAGAGCGGAAGCAGCAGCAGCTGCTGTGGGCTGGATCTGTGACAAATGCAGTCACAGATCCAGCCATCCATCCCTCCCTGTGCAATACTCTGCAATAACACCAATACTCTGCAATAACACCAATACTCTGCAATACCCCCCATACTCTGCAATACCCCCCATACTCTGCAATACCACCAATACTCTGCAATACCACCAATACTCTGCAATACCACCAATACTCTGCAATACCACCAATACTTTGCAATACCCCCAATACTCTGCAATACCCCCAATACTCTGCCATACCTGCTAATATGACAGAAACGAGAATTTATTTTTTATTTTTACAGAATTTTCAGTGTTTTTTCTTTTATAGCGCAAAAAATAAAAAACCCAGAGGTGATCAAATACCACCAAAAGAAAGCTCTATTTGTGGGAAATAAAGGACAACAATTTCAGATGGGCACAATGTTGTATGACTGAGTAATTGTCATTCAAATTGTGAGAGCACTGAAAGCTGAAAATTGGTCTGGTTAGGAAGGGGGTTTAAGTGCCCAGTGGTCAAGAGGTTAAAGCATAGTTTTCTGTACCATTCATTTGATGCATTCAAAAGATAAGGTATAATTATCCAATAAATAGGTAATACAAGATGGGTTTTTTTAGCATAATCCTTGAAATGATCCCTGGCCTTCAAATTTATGGTAGTTCCCTTAACAAACAAATGTTATTCAAAAAAAATAACACTGCAGCATAATAACTATCACTGCTATCAAATAGATGTTCCCTAAATGATTTGCTATTAGTGCAAATATGCAATACAAAGACAGGATAGATAGCTAATTCTGCACGGCTTGCTCTGAGGACACATAAAAGAGACTGGAGTAATTGTATGGTGCTCTATCAGGCACTGTATGGCTGCCTTTCCTGTGTCTCTTTATGAATGATGCTGACAGTGTTTACAAGTTGCAGACCTTAATAATCCATCTTATTGTTTCCTCTGCGCCTCATATGTCTGGTGAAAGTATTGAAGTGCACTTGTAGTCATTGCTCCTGCTAATATCTATGGCAAGATAATCAGTAAAAAAAAAAGTGACAATTACTTAATCAATAAACGCTATGAACCTTTTGGCTGCATCCCTCAAAAAGGATTTTTTTTTTTGTGCTAAAGCTGAGCTGTTGGCTCTAAGAAGCTATAACAGATTAAAAGCAAAATTTGCCTATTACGCATGTGTCAAATGAAAAAATACAACATTCCAATAAATATTTTCTCTCTCGAGTTCCTGCTAGAAAAAATCTTTCTACATTACAGTTATGAGCTGGATCAAAAAAAAAAAGAATTAGCAATAATCGCAAAAGTCAAAGTAGATGCACGCAAATGATGAGTCTAATCCCCCCCACCCTTCCAACACTGCCACACTGTCTACTCGTCTCCAGGGGGAATGGAGGATGTTCTGCAGGGAGAGGATGTGAGTTACAACACTCACACGTAGTCCAACTGCAATAACAGGTCAAACCAGGACATTGTTTTTCCTCTATAATATCAAGTCTATTAAATCTAATCTTTAATGATAGTCGTTCAAAAGATCTACGTAGCGTTAATTGTTGTTTATATTTTCACTGCACTAGCTGCATAATTTACTTTAACTTGACCTTTGGAAGATTCACCCCCCCCCCTTCATGACCAGGCCATTTTTTGCGATACAGCACTGCGTTACTTTAACCACTTAAGGACCGCCTCCAGCAGATATACGTCGGCAGAATGGCACGGCTGGGCACAAGCACGTACCTGTACGCAGGGATGGACTGGCCATAGGGACTACAGGGAGTTTCCCGGTGGGCCGATGGCTCAGTGGGACGTTTTTTAAAACAGAGATGCTGCTTGGAGGACTTTTTCTAACGCCCTGGCAGCACCCCAGTGTGCAAGCACTCAGGCTTTCACACTGGGACTGCAGCGGAAGCGTTTTTCAGTCGCTTTACAGGCGCTATTTTTAGCCAAAAAGTGCCTAAAAAACGCCTCAGTGTAAAAAGGGGTCCTACACTCACCCCCTCTCTTTTACACTTACTCTCTTTTTCTTACACTCACCCCCCTCTCTCACCCCCTTTCCCTCAACCCTCCCTCTCTCTCTCATTCCCCTCTCTCTCACCCTCTCATGATATACAATAATGGATGTAGGGGCCTTTTGGTGGGCATGATTTTTCGGGGGGCGGGGGCAGCATTTTATTGAATTAAAGTGGGCCGGTCTGGGTGAAGTCCAGGGCCAAATTTTTGTCCCAGTCCAGCCCTGCCTGTACGTCCTCTTTAAGGCTGCATTCACACCTTGGCGTACAAAATCGCGGCGTTTTGTCCCGCGAATTGCGGCGACAAATTGCGGCGTTTTGTACCGCGATTTGCGGCGACAAAACTCCGCGATTGTGAATGAAGCTGTACCCCCTGTATGGAGATGGTTCACATCTCCTATGCCGAACACCGAAAGCCGCCTGAAAAAAAGGTCCGGGACTTGTTTTCAGGCGGCAGGCGTACGGCGTTCGGCATTCGGCGTGGAGATGTGAATCACCTCCATAGAGGGCAATGTGAAATCATGCCTCCAACGTCTCAGGGGCGGATGCGGCGTCGCACTACAGGCGTATATACGCCTAGGTGTGAACGGGGGCTAAGTGCCCAGCCGCGGGTCGCCGGCGGAGTCCCGCGATCGGTCCCGGAGATGAAGAACGGGGAGAGCTGTGTATAAACATAGCTTCCCCGTTCTTCACAGTGGCAGCTTCATTGATCGTGTGTTCCCTAATATAGGGAAACACGATCAATGATGTCACATGTCCAGCCCCGCCCCTTTACAGTTAGAAAAACATATGAGGTCACACATAACCCCTACAGCACCCCCTAGTGGTTAACTCCCAAACATGCAATTGTCATTTTCACAGTAAACAAACCATTTTTATAGCATTTTTTGCTGTGAAAATGACAATGGTCCCAAAAATGTGTCAAAATTGGCCGATGTGTCCGCCAAAATGTCGCAGTCACGAAAAAAATCGCTGATCGCCGCCATTAGTAGTAAAACATTTTTTTATAAAAATGCAATAAAACGATCTCCTATTTTGTAAACGCTATAAAATTTTGTGCAAACCAATCGATAAACCCTTATTGTGATTTTTTATTACTAAAAATAGGTAGAAAAATACGTATCGGCCTAAACTGAGGAAAAAAATAGTTTTTTAATATCTTTTTGGGGGATATTTATTATAGCAAATAGTAAAAAATATTGCATTTTTTTCAAAATTGTCGCTCTATTTTTGTTTATAGCGCTAAAAATAAAAAAAACGCAGAGGTGATCAAATACCACCAAAAGAAAGCTCTATTTGTGGGAAAATAAGGACGCCAATTTTGTTTGAGAGCCACATCGCATGACTGTGCAATTGTCAGTTAAAGCGACGCAGTGCCGAATCGCAAAAACTGGCCAGGTCCTTTACCTGCATAAAGGTCCGGGTCTTAAGTGGTTAAATGACAATTGCATGGTCGTGCGACACTGTACCCAAATACAATTTGTGTAATCCCCCCCCCCCCACAAATAGAGATTTCTTTTTGTGGTACAGTGGAACCTCGGATTGCGAGAAACACGGTTAACAAGCGTTTTGCAATATGAGCAATTTTTTTTTAAATCCTGACTCGGTTTGCGAGTGTTGTCTTGCAAAACGAGCAGGATACAAGCCTCTGCGGTGTGCAGTACCGCATGCGGCCAGAGGTGCAGGGGCCCACATGCGTTATTACATGCCATAGAAGTCAATGTGGAATGAATTAGCTTAGTTTCCATTGACTTCTATGGGGAAACTCGCTTTGATAGGCGAGTGCTTTGGATTACAAGCATTCTCCTGGAACGGATTATGCTTGTAATCCAAGGTTCCACTGTATCTGATCACTTCTGTGGTTTTTATTTGTTGCGCTAAGAACCTCCTAAAAATATACAATTTTGAAAAAATCTGTTCCCGAGGGTTTCCGAGCCTTTTCAAGGGGTTCCGAGTGCAGCCCAAATGGTCTCTGAGTATTTCCGAGTCTTTCCGTTGCCCTCCACCTCTGGCCACATGCAGTATTACATGCCATAGAAGTCAATGTGGAATGAATTAGCTTAGTTTCCATTGACTTCTATGGGCAAACTCGCTTTGATATGCGAGTGCTTTGGATTACAAGCATTCTCCTGGAACGGATTATGCTTGTAATCCACTGTATTTGATCACCGCTGATGTTTTTATTTGTTGTGCTAAAAACAAAAAAAGACCTACAATTTTGAAAAAATACCAATATGCGTATATCGATTGGTTTGTGCAAACGTTATAGCAGCTACAAACTATGGGGTATATAATTATTGGATATTTTATTTATTTTTTTACCAGTAATGGCGGCGATCAGTGACTTATAGCAGGACTGCGATATTGCGGCATAGAATCGAAAACTAACTGACACTTTTGACCAGGGGTCACTAACTGGAGGCCCTCCAGCTGTCCCATGAGGCATTGCAAGGCTGACAGTTACAAGCATGACTCCTACAGGCAGAGGTATGAGACTTGTAGTTTTGCAACAGCTAGAGGGCCACCAGTTTGAGACCCCTGCTTTTGACACTTTGTGGGAGTCAGTGACATTAATACAGTGATCAGTACTAAAAATATGCACTGTCCCTGTACTAATGACACTGGCTGGGAAGGGATTAAAAATATAAGGCAGTGATTCTCAACTCCTGTCCTCAGGGCCCACTAACAGGCCAGGTTTGCAAGATAACTGAAATACATCACAGGTGATATCATTTGCTGCTCAGTGATTGCAGTATTCTATTCTGCCCCCCAAGGTAATACTTAAAATCTGGCCTGGTAGTGTGTCCTGAGGACAGGAGTTGAGAACCACTAATCTAGGGCGATCAAAGGGTTAACTGCGTGCCTAGCCAGTGTTTTTGTGTACTGTGTTAGGTGGTTTTACTAAGGCAAGAGATGGATTTTGTTCCCTGCTTTGCAGGTACACAAAAGCCATTCCTTTCCCCTGTCAGAACTTAGATCTGCCTTGGTTACATAGGCAGATCTGAGTTTTGTGTGTATTACCGATGATGGACCGGTGACGGCGGACATCCAGTGCCTGGCACCCTGCAGATCGGCTTCTGCTGTGAATAATCACAGCAGGAGTGGCCCGCCGATTGTGCGTGCATGCCCTCTGCAGGTGGAAGTGCTGAATCATATTCTGCACAGGAAAGCTGTCCTAAAATAGTAAAACTGCTATGGGTAGCGGACTGTAAGTCCTTATCAAGAATCCTCTTTTAAATTCTGATTACGAAAGTTAAAGCGGGAGTTCACCCATTTATAATTTTTATTTTTTTCTCCCCTTAGCTTCCTGCTCGTTCGGTCTAGGGGAATCGGCTATTTGTATTAAAATATGAGCAGTACTTACCCGTTTTCGAGCTGCATCTTCTTCCGTCGCTTCCGGGTATGGGTCTTCGGGAGCGGGCGTTCCTTCTTGATTGACAGCCTTCCGAGAGGCTTCCGACGGTCGCATCCATCGCGTCACTCGTAGCCGAAAGAAGCCGAACGTCGGTGCGGCTCTATACTGCGCCTGCGCACCGACGTTCGGCTTCTTTCGGAAAATCGTGACGCGATGGATGCGACCGTCGGAAGCCTCTCGGAAGACTGTCAATCAAGAAGGAACGCCCAGTCCCGCAGCCCATACCCGGAAGCGACGGAGAGGATGCATCTCGTAAACGGGTAAGTACTGCACATATTTTAAAATAAATAGCCGATTCCCCTAGTAAAAACGAGCAGGAATCTAAGGGGGAAAAGTGCCCTCTAAGGGTGAACCCCCGCTTTAAAGTCGGTCTCTTATTTTAAAATTTCTTGTTGACTTATCAGGTCCTGTAAGGGCATTTGACCCAAATAGGTAATTTTAAAAATAAGTTGCTTTAAAGTTGCTTTAAAGTTTGCATGGCCTTTTCTATGTTTTATTTTTTATTTTTATTTAGATTGTTCCTCCCAGAAGCTTTAAGTGGCACTCTGGCTGCCAGGCCTGTGAGAGAGGTTTGTCCAGGGGCACTTTACCCACTCCAGCGGGAGTGGCGACGTGGACTAATATAACTACAAGAGGGCAGGATTGCCTTTACTATTCATAGCCTAATACAGTGAAGCTGCTCTACTTTCACCAACCTATCCTGTCTACCTCAAGTTCACATGTTGGTCGTGTTTGACCGGGAAAAATAAAGCATTTGAAAACGCAGCCAACGGTCCTGGACATTCTGTTATTGCTCTCAGCACTACCATTACCCCTAGACACAGAATAGAGGTAACCTAAACACGCCGATCCCAAATCTAATCAGCGGCTCCTCCGGGGGTAGCGCTACAATAATAATGAATGGCATGGGGTGAAAATACACTTTTCTTTTAAAACCCCATTCATGAATGTTTTTTCTAATTTAATTAAATTAAAGTGTAATCCTGATGGAGATAACTATTGCTGGTCGAGATCCATTTCTGGATTTCAATCATTGGAGCCTGTAAGCAAGGTTTGGCTGTAACATCACATATTCATGCAGTGTGCTTCACCTTTCAAATAATTCAGTACATCACTCCTGGATTTGCCCTCTCTGTCACCATATTGTGCTAAATGAATAACCATTAACAATACAATACATAGTAGCAATGCCTCCAGCTTTATTCACATTGGCAGTGACATCCATACGTTTATCTACATTATTTCTAAATGCATATCAATGCATATAATGATTTTTTTATTGGTATAATTCATATTTTGCTTTCAGTCTAGCTGCGTTTAGAGAAAATTTAATTCTGTGCATCCAGGGGCACATTATATACAGTAAAACCTTGGATTGCAAGTATAATTTGTTCCAGAAGCATGCTTGTAATCCAAAGCACTTGTATATCAAAGCAAATTTCCCCATAAGAAATAATGGAAACTCAAATGATTTGTTCCACAACCATTTATTCACAGGTCCTTCCATTTATAGTCCACAGAAAAACGCCCCCCGGCGATGGCCTACCAGGCCAGGGTCGCATTCTACGCGGAGTTCCATGTTCCTGAGAGGGGCCCCAGCGACTTACTGGGTCCCCAGTTCTATTGAGAGGATCCCAGGCTGGGTGCCGTTCGATTGGGGGGTGGGCTTGAGGAGAACCCGGAGGCAGGTTGTCCAACAGGGCTTGAACGAACCAATCGGGGATCTGGTGACCGGAATGCTGACAGGTACACTTTTCTGTCATCCGGTGACCTATGCTAAAACCTACTGGGAGGATTCGCTCAATTCGTTCATTTAGCTCATTTAAAGTAATAGGCCTGTGGCAGAGGCCCTATAGCCAGGTCTGTGAGAGAGACCTGTTCCTTCCAGCAATCTAAAGTGACACTTCGGCTGCCAGGCTCTTGACAGGAGTCTGTCCGGGGGCACTTCACCCACTCTGGCTAGAGTGGCGACGAACTGCAATTGATACTACTGAGAGCAGGATTGCTCGGTTCATATCCAGGCCTGATACTGCAAAGTTTCCTCTCTTACTTCATCAACCTTTTTCTTCCTACTTGATGTTGATGTTGGCCGTGTTGGTCTGGAAATAAAGCATTGGAAAACCTTTATTCATTGTCTGGACATTCGTTCAATACTCTGTTCTCCATCTGCACCCCTAGACAACACTAAGGTAACTTAATACGCCGATCCCAACAACAAATCAGCGGCTACATCTAATAAACCATCCATATGCATAAAATACAACATACAATAACTAACACAGATAAAAAAATAACAAAAAATCTGATTACGAAAATGCAAATAATACACCACTTTTTCTAGCATTAACCCAAAATATAATTAACATAATACCAACATAATATAAAAACGACTTAGAAAATCCTGATCATAAACCAGATTTAAATCTTCACCTCCAGCCCTCACACAGAAGAATTATATAACTTGATGGTCACAAGCAAAAATGATTTCCTGTGTCGCTCTGTTGTGCATTGTTGTTGTGACAATCTGTCACTGATGGTACTCTGCAGACTGACCAGTGTATTGTGGAGTAGAACGGAGGAGTTCTCCAACATTGAACGTACCTTGAACAACTTTCTCCTCTACAATACTGTTGTTAAAGACTCCAACTCTAATCAAACAATATCACTGGCTTTGAAAATCAGTTTGTTAAATATAAGTTCTTGTGAGTGGGGACCAGGAATGCATATGTGTTGCGCACCTTTTCTTTCGTGTCAGTAATTATAGATCATGAGTTTTACACTTCACTGCACTCCTGTAATCAGTGCAGAACACAAACTGCTAGAAGCATGCAGAGTTCATTAAATTAGTTGCAGTGTAAAAAGGACATATCTCCAATAATAGTACTTAAAATAACAAAGACACCAACAAACACTTTATATGTAAATTCTGCTTTCTACAGCCTGAAATCACATGGCATGGGGGGATTTAGGGGAGCAACGGATCAAAAAACTCACGGTTCAGATCGTTCCTTGGATCAGAGTCACGGATCGGATGATTTTTCAGATCAGCAAAAAAAAAAAAATCTCCCCCACTGTAATATCCACATCTCCCCCCCCCCCCCACTGTAATATCCACATCTCCCCCCCACTGTAATATCCACATCTCCCCCCCACTGTAATATCCACATCTTCTCCCCCCCACTGTAATATCCACATCTCCTTCCCCCCCACTGTAATATCCACATCTCCTTCCCCCCCCACTGTAATATCCACATCTCCTTCCCCCCACTGTAATATCCACATCTCCCTCCCCCACTGTAATAGCCACATCTCCCTCCCCCCACTGTCATATCCACATCTCCCCCCACTGTCATATCCACATCTCCCCCCACTGTAATATCCACATCCCCCCACTGTAATATCCACATCTCCCCCCCTACTGTAATATCCACATCTCCCTTCCCCCACTGTAATATCCACATCTCCCCCCCACTATAATATCCACATCTCCTCCCCACTGTAATATCCGCATCTCCCCCCCCCCCACTGTAATATCCACATCTCCCTCCCCCCACTGTAATAGCCACATCTCCCTCCCCCCACTGTCATATCCACATCTCCCCCCCACTGTAATATCCACATCCCCCCACTGTAATATCCACATCCCCCACTGTAATATCCACATCTCCCCCCCCTACTGTAATATCCACATCTCCCTCCCCCCACTGTAATATCCACATCTCCCCCCCCTCACTGTAAAATCCACATCTCCCCCCACCCACTGTAATATCCACATCCCCCACCTCCCGCTGTAATCCACATCCAGGCAGACAGTAACCCCCCAGTAGTACAGGCAGACAGTAACCCCCCAGTAGTACAGGCAGACAGTAACCCCCCAGTATTACAGGCAGACAGTAACCCCTAGTATTACAGGCAGACAGTAACCCCCCAGTAGTACAGGCAGACAGTAACCCCCCAGTAGTACAGGCAGTCAGTAACCCCCCAGTATTACAGGCAGACAGTAACCCCTAGTATTACAGGCAGACAGTAACCCCCCCAGTAGTACAGGCAGACAGTAACCCCCAGTAGTACAGGCAGACAGTAACCCCCCAGTAGTACAGGCAGACAGTAACCCCCCAGTAGTACAGGCAGACAGTAACCCCCCAGTAGTACAGGCAGACAGTAACCCCCCAGTGCAGACCCATCATTAGTATGACTGCCAGTCCCCCTTACAGACCTCAGACAGCGGTGTGTGTGTCCCTCGAGCGCAGGCTCCTCCTCCTCTGTGGGTGAAAACAGAGAGGAGGGCCGTCGCCGGGTGTACCAAGATGGCCGCGGACCCGCAGATCGCATAGCGTGCCAAACCGAAAGGGGTGACCCGTTCGGATCACGGATCAACTGTGATCCGTTGCACCACTAGGGGGATTGAATAGACTTTGTTAAACTTATGCAAAGGCTGCCTACTTCTCTAGTGATTACAGTGAGTGCAGTGCAGAATAGAACTAATAGTGCATAAATCCTTGTGATAAAGGCAATCAGCTAAACATGTAAGCAAAGCAAATGCGCTCTTTGTGGTTAGTTCTTGTTTGAAGTTATGGGGAAGATGCCAACAAGCTGACAGTAAAAAATACAATGTTTGCAGTCCCCTGTACCGGGTTCAAAGCACAGGAAAAAAAGGAGGCAGCTGTGTTTTAAAATGTGCTTGGTATTCCAAAATATTTTAAAAGATCCATATATTTAAAAGTACAATTTTCCTTTAAAGCAAAATGGAAATTAGAAAGCTGGGCTATATTTTTTGGTTCATTCACGACTTTTATAAATGCAACACACTTGCCAAGGGTAGTAAGCAATATAAGAAAATTGGGTCAATTAATCCGCAGTTCACCTATTTTATAATAACAGAGGAATATTTGCTAAAGTATATTAGCTTGTTGGGTGCATAGTTAGTAACTGTCTGAGCTTCTTTAGCTTTAGGGTCAAACCAAACAAAAATGACCCTCTGGGTGGGTGGATAGATATAGGTAGGTTTAATTCTCCAAGGGTTTCTTACAACCAATAGTAAGGCCTAATTAGTGTACTTTTTGCTTCCTGCCAAGGTCATTACATGTCACACGTTCAGTAGCTTCCCAACTTCATTTATTTTACATTATAGGGTCCCCAGAATGGGGAATGTAACACCATTGCTTTGCATTGTAATTGGTTTATCACATGGTTAAATCTGAGATTTCTGGTGCAGAAATATCACAAAAAAGTAACTTGCTATATTGTTCTGTCACTTTCAATTTATGGCAGTAACAAGTTGCGTGGTCTGCATTTTCCCAAGATTACCTAGAGCAGCAATATTGTGAGGGCCACTTTGCTTGTGTCTGCAAACCTCAATGGCCAATGTGTCCTCACTAGATAATATAAGAAATCTTCTGAGATGGTCCCTGTATTGATCAGCTGACAGCAAACCCCTGAAGCAAAAATTTGACCTTATAATTAAAGCTCTTTCGACTGAAGGTGTAGCACAACATCCAATTAACTTTGTGTCCTTTCATTTAGTATTCTATGATCATCTAGAGCCAATCACTTTAGCTGTTAAGGTGTTTTTTTGTTAACAGCATTACCAATTTCTCTGATTCTTTTGAAGGAAGAGGCAATTGGACACTGCAGTTTGGGGACACAAGACGAGTGATCATTAGTAGAAAGTTGCCCGATAGGATCTGGGGATAACATATTATAGTGACCTAGAAGTGTTTGGCAATTCAAGTAGCAACAGACATACGGTATACAAAATGCTTGTGGCGATTCAGTTCTGCCTAATGAATACCATGTTTGGGTGTTGTTGAACATTAACTTAAAGCACAGAATACAATAAAAAATTACCTTCAATGCTTTTGGGCTTGGAGGATAAAATAGAACTAGGGTTGTCCCGATACAACTTTTTTGAGATCGAGTACAAGTGCCGATACTTTTTTTCAAGTACTCGCCGATACCGAATACCGATACAACTTTTTAATGTCATGTGACAGTGGCGGTATTTTTTTTTTACACAATAATTTTTTTTACTATTATTTTTTTTACAGTGATTTTTTATTTATTTTTTAGAGGGGGGGAGCTCCTCTCCATTCATAAACTGAAGCATCGTAAACACAGGTTACAATGCTCAGTTATATGAATGGACAGAGTCAGTGATCACTGACTCTGTCCATTCGGAAAAGGTAGGAGCCGGGTTTAGCTGCTCCTACCTCTGCTCTCCATCCTGACAAATTGAGGGGGGAGAGCGGCACGGAGGGGGAGAAGACAGCACGGGGGGAGAGCGGCACGGAGGGGGAGAAGACAGCACGGGGGGAGAGCGGCACGGAGGGGGAGAAGACAGCACAGGGGGAGAGAGGCACGGAGGGGGACAAGACAGCACGGGGGAGAGCATCACGGAGGGGGAGAAGACAGCACGGGGGAGAGCGGCACGGATGGGGACAAGATAGCATGGAGAAGACTTGTAACTGCCCCCACCACCCAATACCTCACTGCCCAGGTATCGGGTGAAGCATCGGAACATTTACCCCCGAGTACAAGTACTCGGGAAATGCTTGGTATCGATACCGATACTAGTATCGGTATCGGGACATCCCTAAATAGAACAGTTAAAAAGAAACTACAACACACTGGAAGTCTTTAGTGATCCCTACAGTGCAGGAATGGCTACTGAAGGTGCAAGATATAATGGAGGCTGAGGAGTGGAGACACCAATGTACTGGCAACTTTACCAAAATTCTATGCTATTTGGTCTTTATGGATAGATTTCATGTCCTCTGACTTGTACAAACAACTGATATTATGATTTTGTGCAACTATTTTTTGTAATGTTTAGCCCGCCACTGTTTAGTGTGGGAATGGTTGACCAGGGAATTGCTATGATACTCATTTGTTAATGTTTGCATCGCTGGTTTTTCTAGCGATAGGGGTTTGCTCTTTTGTTTTCTTTATTCCTTTTGTTTGTGTCTTTTCCTTCCCCCTCTCTCCCCTCTCCTGGGGTTTCTCCCACCTTCTTCCCTTCTCTTTTTGTTCTCTACATATATTCCCTGCTGAGGGGCTTTTATTTTCAAGTGTGCCTCTTACAGTGTCCTATACTTTTGCTAATGATGCTATTTTATGTTGCTATTTCAGTTTCTGTTGGTTTTGTACCATGGTTTACACCCTTATGTTGGGAATGTCCATGCAGTCTTATTTTTCAGCAAAAATGAAAAATAAAGATTTTACAAAAAAAAACAACTCAGAAACTACAGTGGTTTGGGGTAATATTGCATACGTTTTTCTTGAATTTGAGATGACACATCAGGGTTGGAGAGCGCAAATTCTCCAACAGAGCGCGGACCCCAAATACCAGGAGGACGTCAATAGACGTCCTCCCCTTCGCACACGCCCTGCGAGTCACTGAGCAATACAAAAAATATAAAAAAAAAATGTATACATTATCACTTACAAACTATAGGCGAAGAGAGTCCATTCTGTTGTATTTTTTCATTGACTCACATGGTCTGTTTGCCATATATACAGTATCTCACAAAAGTAAGTACACCCCTCACTTTTTTGTAAATATTTTATTCTATCTTTTCATGTGACATGAAATTACACTTTGCTACAATGTAAAGTAGTGAGTCTACAGCTTGTCTAAATTTGCTGTCCCCTCAAAATAACTCAACACAAAGCCATTAATGTCTAAACCGCTGGAAACAAAAGGGAGTACATCCATAAGTAAAAATTGCCAAATTGGGCCCAAAGTGAAATATTTTGTGTGGCCATCATTATTTTCCAGCACTGCCTTATACCTCTTGGGCAAGGGGTTCACAAGAGCTTTACAGATTGCCACTGGAGTCCTCTTCCACTCCTCTACGGAGCTGGTGGATGTTAGAGACCTTGCTCTCCTCCACCTTTCATTTGAGGATGCCCCACAGACGCTCAATAGGGTTTAGGTCTGTGGACATGCTTGGCCAGTCCATGACCTTTACCCTCAGCTTCTTTAGGAAGGCAATGATCGTCTTGGAGGTGTGTTTGGAGTCGTTATCATGTTGGAATACTGCCCTGCGGCCCAGTCTCCAAAGGGAGGTGATCATGCTCTGCTTCAGTATGTCACAGTACATGTTGGCATTCATGGTTCCTTCAATGAACTGTAGCTCCCCAGCACCGGCAGCACTCATGCAGCACCAGACCATGACATTCCCACCACCATGCTTGACTGTAGGCAAGACACACTTGTCTCTGTACTCCTAACCTGGTTGCCGCCACACACACGTGACACCATCTGAACCAAATAATTTTGGTCTCATAAGACCACAGGATATGGTTTTAGTAATCTATGCCCTCAGTCTGCTTGTCTTCAGCACACTTTTTGTGGGCTTTCTTGTGCATCATTTTTAGAAGAGGCTTCCTTCTGGGATGACAGTCATGCAGACCAATTTGATGCAGTATGCGACGTATCGTCTGAGCACTGACAAGCTGACCCCTACAATCATATCATCATTTAACTCCCCTGCCACTAAAAACACATCTGAGACAATTGGGTTGATTTACTAAAAGAGAAGAGGCTACTCTTCATGCAAAGTAAATGTTCACATTTCAAAGTGAACGCTCCTTTACAAAGTGAATATTGCTAGATCAAATGAACCTTTGTTCACTTTCAATATCCAATCATGTGCAAGATAAATTAAAAACAAAGGGCCAGATTCACATACATTTAGATAGGCGCAGCGTATCAGAGATACGCTACGCCGCTGTAACTTACTTTTTCATTCTTTGAATCCACAAATAATTCGCGCCGTAAGTTACGGCGGCATAGTGTATCTCTCGGCACGTAATTCAAATCGGCGGGTAGGGGGCGTGATTCATTTAAATGAAGCGCGTCCCCGCGCCGAATGAACTGCGCATGCTCCGTTTCAACATTTCCCGCGGTGCATTGCGCTAAATGACCTCGCAAAGACGTAATTTTTTTAACTTAGACGTGAATTACGTCCATCCCTATTCATGGACGACTTACGCAAAAAAAAAAAAAAATTAAAATTTCGACGCGGGAACGACGGCCATACTTAACATGGCAAGTCTATCTATACGCCGCAAAATAGCAGCTTTAACTATACGCCAGAAAAAGCCGACTAGAGACGACGTAAGAGAATCCGACCGCCGCGCGTACGTTCGTGGATCGTCGGAAATAGCTAATTAGCATACCCAAGGCGGAAAACGACGCAAACTCCACCCAGCTGGCGCCGAAGTATTGCATCTACGATCCGAAGGCGTACGAAGTCGTACGCCTGTCGGATCAAACCCAGATGCCATCGTATCTTGGTTTGAGGATTCAAACTAAAGATACGACGTGGGAAATTTGAAAGTACGCCGGCGTATCAGTAGATACGCCGGCGTACTCTCTCTCTCTGGATCTGGCCCAAAGGATTTTGCTTGCACATGATTGGGTATTCACAACGTCACTTAATAATGTTCACCTATCATGCCGTGTACACACGATCATTTTTCGGCATGAAAAAAACATTGTTTTTCAAAAACGTCATTTAAAATGATCGTGTGTTGGCTTCAGGTTCTGAAAAACGACAAAAAAAAAAATTCGAACATGCTGCATTTTTTAACGTCGTTTTAAACAATGTCGTTTTTCGGGTTGTAAAAAATTATCGTGTGTGGGCTAAAACGATGTAAAAAACCTGCGCATGCTCAGAAGCAAGTTATGAGACGAGAGCGATCGTTCTGGTAAAACTACCGTTCATAATGGAGTAAGCACATTCACCACGCTGTAACAGACAAAAAAGCGCGAATCGTCTTTTACTAAAACATAATCAGCTAAAGCAGCCCAAAGGTGAATGGAACTTCCCCTTTAGACCCTGTACACACGATCAGTCCAAACTGATGAAAACGGACTGAAGTTCAGTTTCATCAGTCCAAACCTACTGTGTGTATGGCCCATCAGACTTTTGTCCTTCAGACCAAAGTTTTAAAACTTGCTTTAAAATCGGACTGATGACCGATCGGTCAAACCGATGGTTAGTACGCAAAAGCATCGGTTCAAAACCTGCGCATGCTCAGAATCAAGTCGACGCATGCTTGGAATCATTGAACTTCGTTTTTTTTTAGCACGTCGTTGTGTTTTACGTCACCGTGTTGGACTCGATCGGATTTTGAACTAATGGTGTGTAGGCACATCAGACCATCAGTCCATCAGACCATCAGACTTCAGCCTTCAGTCTGTTTTCATCAGTTTGGACTGATCGTGTGTACAAGGCCTGATAGTGCCGTCGTACGTGTTGTACGTCACCGATGGTGTGCAGGCAACATTGTTTTAATGATGAAGTTGGGAAAACTTCGTTTTTTGACATGCTAAAAAACGTTTTTTTTCATGCTGAAAAATTATTGTGTGTACGCGGCATTAGAGTGAAAATACACTGTGAAAAGTGCCATTTAATCAACCTATACTCCTTTAGTAATTCAACCTCACTTTTCCATTTTCAGGTTCTAAAAAGTGTTGATTGCCTGGCTGCCATGTTGATTGTATGATTTCAGTACTTCATCATTGACTAATGTGGAACAAATATACAGACTAACATATATTCTTACCTAGTCATGTCATAATAGCAGCCTTTGTACTATTTCAAGTTTTCTTAACCCCCCTGGCGTTATTCCCGAGTCTGGCTCTGGGTAAGATTTTTATACCAAAATCGGTATCCCCGAGTCAGACTCGGCGTCGCCACGCTGCAGCCAGAGACAAAGTTACTTACCTTGTCCCTGGATCCAGCGATGCCGCCGCGCTGTGTGAGCGAGCAGGACCTCGCTCGATTCACACAGTGTCCTTCTGTGCAGCCGATCTCCGTTCCCTGCGACGTTACGACGCACAGGGGCGGAGAACGGCGCCAAATTCAAAAAGGTAAACAAACACATTACATACAGTATACTGTAATCTTATAGATTACAGTACTGTATGTAAAAAATACACACACCCCTTGTCCCTAGTGGTCTGCCCAGTGCCCTACATGTACTTTTATATAATAAAAACTGTTCTTTCTGCCTGCAAACTGGAGATTGTCCAAAAGTGTCCCTTTATGTCAAAAATGGTTTTAGAGCAGCTAGAAAACAGTGATACTAAATTATAATCACTTGCAGAATTGTGCGATAGCGATTTGTGGGGAAATTCGTCATAACATTTTTTAAGTGAGTTATTCCTAAGAATTACAGGCCTACAGTATAAAACGCCAAATTTCCTTGCAAATAATGGTACTGCTTTCAGCACCTTTTTTCTGAAATAATCGTACCGCCAGGGAGGTTAAAGCTCTTGACTACAGGTGCCCTCTTGGTAAAAAAAACTGTGTTTTATTTTTTTAAGATAACTGTAAAAGCTATGATAATTTATGAAGAGCACTATATCCATATTTGTTGTCCATAAGATAAAGCAAAATAAAATCAGTAATATTTGCCTATGGCAATGCAGAGTCAATTACGACAAAACGTGATTAATTAGAAAAGTTAAGGATTCAGAATGTAATCATTTTCTTTCTAAGCAATATCCTCTACACACTTAATTCTAAGTTTCCTTTCAAACGATTAATTACTATTCACCAATTTATTCAGGGAAGATGGCTTACATTGCAATTTGTTCCTCTCAGTACATGAGCTGCACATGCAGAATAAGATATTGTGGTGGCAGGGTATATCATTTTCATGATATATAGTAAGAACCAGAAACACCTTCTTGCCACAGAAACTTTTGAGCCACTACCTTCAAAATAAAAATTATATTTCATACTAGTTTTACTACTTCTACTAAATTATAGAATTTGTGAGAATAATGCTCTATATTAAGATTGAAGAGTAGTGCATTTGGAATAAAGGTCACAAAGATTTCAACACTAACTAAAAAGCGTAGAAATTTTGGTGAAAACTATTAATTTTAACCATTGAAGTGGATACTCTCACTTTGAGCTGCTTACACAAATCTTTCTTGAAAAAATGAATGCCCTCTTTACACCATTGCGCTGAGGTTACATTCATTATGCCCTTTCCGAATGTGCATTTCTTATAGCCGACTTAAAATTATACTTTTTTTCTATAAAAATAACAAACATATTATACTTACCTGCTCTTTGCAGTGGTTTTGCACAGTACAGCCCAGATCCTCCTTTTCTCGGGTCCCTCATCGGCGTTCCTGGCCCCTCCCTTCTGCCGAATGCCCCCACAGCAAGCAGCTTGCTATGGGGGCTCCCGAGCCAAGCCGCAGCTTTGTGTATCTATGACACAGAGCCACGGTTCGACCCCACCCCCTCTATCTCCTCATTGGAGATCTACTCAGGTAAGTATTAGGGGGGCTGAGGGGGGCTGCTGCACACAGAAGGCTTTTTATCTTAATGCATAGAATGCATTAACGTAAAAAAACCTTCTGCCTTTGCAACCATTTTAACCAGTTGCCGACCAGCCGCTGCAGTTTTACGGCGGCTGGTCGGCTCGGCTGCGCAAAATCACGTAATATTACGTGATTTTGCATTTCAGCCACTAGGGGCGCGCCGCCGGGGGAGCGTGCACAAGCCCCCTGCTCGCCTGTGGTTCCGGAGCGCGTGTCCGGCGGGCACGATCACCGCCGGGCACGCGCGATCACTCATTACAGAGCGAGAACCGGGAGCTGTGTGTGTAAACACACAGGGCCAAATCCTCAGAAAACTAGCGTAACTTAACTTTTCCGAGTTAAGTTACACGGCCTTAAAATTTCTACCTAAGTGCCCGATCCACAAAGCACTTACCTAGAAATTTCAGGCCGTGTAACTTAAGTGCCTCCGTCGCAAGGCGGTCCTCCTCTCCGGGGGGCGATTACAATTTAAATGAGGCGCGCTCCCGCGATGGCCGTACTGCGCATGCGTGTGACGTCATTTTCCCGACGTGCATCGCGAAAAATTACGTTACGTCGGGCTTTGTGGATTGCGACGGGACAATAAAGTTGCGTCGGGTAAAAAAAAAGTTACGCGCCGGGAAAAAAAATTCAAAATTAAAAAAAAATCGCGGCGATTGAAAAAAAGTTCTGTTTTTACAAGGTGTTACTAGTTTACACTTTGTAAAAGCAGAACTAATTTTACGTATGCAAAACGTAACTTACGCAGAAAACACAAAGCTAAAAAGCTTTGTGGATCTGCCTAAGTACTCATTTGCATACGCAAAGCGGCATTTCGACTCGAAATGCCCCCAGCGGCGGATGCGGTACTGCATCCTAAGATCTGACAGTGTAAGTGTCTTACAGATGTCAGATCTTCTGCCTATCTTAGGAAAAATCCTTTTGAGGATCAGATCCAAAGATAGGCACAGGGATACGCAGGCTGAACAGCAGTTCCGCCTGCGTATCTCCTTTGAGGATTTGGCCCACAACAGCTCCCGATCCTGTCAGGGGGAGAAATTACTGATCGCATGTTCATACAATGTATGAACAGCGATCTGTCATTTCCCCTAGTCAGTCCCACCCCCCCTTCAGTTAGAATACACCTAGGGAACATAATTAACCCCTTCCTCGCCCCCTAGTGTTAACCCCTTCCCTGCCAGTGACATTTTTGTTTTTTATATATATTTTTGGGGTATATTTATTATAGCAAAAAGTAAAAAATATTCATTTTTTTCCCCAAAATTTCGCTCTATTTTTATTTATAGCGCAAAAAATAAAAACCGCAGAGGTGATCAAATACCACCAAAAGAAAGCTCTTTTTGTGGGAAAAAAAGGACGCCAATTTTGTTTGGGAGCCACGTCGCACGACCGCGCAATTGTCAGTTAAAGCGACGCAGAAAAGATCTGAGAAAAGGTATTTATATTTAGAAGCATTATTTTATACAAATATGTACACTGTGTAAGATTGATAGATCTGAGGGGAGGGCAGTAATTCTTCTTTAAATTTTCTGCCAGATACTAATAGCGACAGGGGGGGTGGGTCAACTCACAGACACAGAAGCTGACAGGCAGGGAGGGTGGAGGAGAGAGGACAGCAGCGGGATAACGGAGGCATGTTTCCAGGCCATGGACCATGAATCAGTAGCCATGATTACCGTGGTCAGCAAACTAAGGGGGACACAGGAACAGGGAGGATACAGCCTAGAGAGAGACAGATTAGACAGCACAAGCACTGCGCTGTTTTACCTGCTATAAGGGAACAGGATCTCGCTCTCTTTTTTTTTTCAGGGTTACAACCTCTTTAAATACTTCAATACCAGGCACTTTCGCCCCTTTCTGCCCATGACAATTTTCAGTTTTCAGCACTGTCACATTTTGAATGACAATTGTGCGGTCATGCAACACTGTACCCAAACTACATTTTTATCAGTTTATTCCCACAAATAGAGCTTTCTTTTGGTGGGATTTGATAACCTCTGGGGTTTTTTTTTTTTTTTTTTTTTGCAAAACAAACTAAAAATTACCGACATTTTTAAAAAGGTGGCACTGATGAGCACTGATAGACAGCACTGATGGGCACTGACAGGCGGCACTGATGGGCACTGACAGGCGGCACTGATGGACACTAATAGAGGGCACTGATGGACTGCACTGATGATGAGGTACTGAAAGGTGTTACTGATTGGCACTGTGGTGGTCACTGACTGGCAGCCGATGGGCACAGATTTGCAGATGTAGTGTGCACCTCTCACGGGGGCTGTGCTGATAATCAATGTGCTGATTTTCAGCGCAGACCCCCCTCGGGCAGGGAGAGCTGCCGATTGGCTCTCCCTGTCAGTACGAACGGAAGAAAGCCATTTACCAGCACTTCCTGGTTCACGCTGTGATCAGCTGTGATTGCTCACAGCTAATCACATGGTAAGGAGCCTCCGTCAGAGGCTCCTTGCCA
Organism: Rana temporaria; assembly: GCF_905171775.1. NCBI lineage: Eukaryota > Metazoa > Chordata > Amphibia > Anura > Ranidae > Rana > Rana temporaria. Next base: position 119,616,392 of record NC_053493.1, on the reverse strand, counting down.
CGATTGGAGATGCGGTGTGTCAGAGTGACACAAAGCACCAGCGATCGCCATGCTGCGCGCCTGGTGCTTTGTGTCACTTTGACACACACCGCATCTCCGATCGTGGAAAGGAGCCTGTAGGTCTTAAAAAAGGTCAGAAAAAAAATTGCAAGGTTCTTGAGCAATAGATTTCAATGGGATTCAGTGTTATATTTTGGGTTCCTGGTGGATTTGACAAATCTGGCTTAAACTGAACCAGCCAGGTTTATTCATCCTTATTTAGAATATTTGTCCAGAGAACAGGAATTATTCATGTATAAGCAGAGCTTTTTTTCTTAGAAAATAGGTGCAGGAACTCAACCACGACCCGTTCAGATTTCACAAACAGTAGAAGGGTCTTAAAGGGGCATTAAATACCAGGATTACATTACATACAGAGTGCAGAGTTCAAGGGGGGGGGGGGTTACACACAGAGTGCAGAGCTGTCACTTGTAAACAGAGAAACCAGACGTATGTGTTTACAAGTGATTGTGGTGAGCAGGCACCAAAGGGTCTGAGCCAGAGGTGGTGGAACTGAGTTCCCCCAAGTTCCCCCTGAAAAAAAGCCCTGTGTATAAGGATTAACATGGCTTCTCTTTTATTACTGAAGACACTTGCAGCTATCATTTTTCAGCATTGGCAAGATCAATGAAACAGTCAATTTTCAGCAGCTTTTTCCAACATAAAAGGGTTTCTTCCTTTTCAAGCTAAATGTTAGCAACACCTTCAATTAGGTTAGAAAGTGTGAACAGATGCTAACTACAGTGAATCTAACGTTTTCTATTTGAGACAAGCAAACACAAGGTATGTTAGACGAGACTCGTGTCTTACAAAGCTTTAGTGTTGCCAACATTTTAAGTATGTGAGGCAATTGTATATTCTACAATTGTTAAAATCTGAATACATCCAGTTTGCTATTGTTATGGGGATATGTGGACTCTTTTAGTAGGTGGTAGATTAGAGATCCTAGAAGGAACTGTTTCTTAGGAGCATCCAGTCTTTACCCAGAACACAATGATATTTCAGATTTATGAATGAGGTTCTTACGTAGCAGCTGTCAGCATTGCCATTTCAGACATGTGTAGTGCCCTGCTCCTGAACAACAGTCGCTGCTCTAAATTTAGTGGGGGTCTGAGCTGGTATTTGGCTTAGACCAGAATGATTAAAGGCAATTTAGCCTCTGTTCCAGCGTGCTGGGAGTATCCACCATTGATCGCCTGGGGTGGTGTTACCACCTCAGGCCAAGGGTGGCAGCAGCCAGGTCATGGTGTTTTGAGTGTCCCCCTCAGCAGCGAATCAGTGGAAGTGGCCGCCCCGCTGTGCATGCTGGAGAGGGGTACTTAAGGGACAGACGCCATTGGTGCGAGGTCTGTCGTCTGTCCGCGCCTCGTGGCCCGCCTGGCCAGGGTTGCTCATTGTGAATCTTAGCTCCGGGACCACGTTATCTCGGGGCTGCGGCTTCGTTTGCTGGGCCCAGTTGTCTGGCTGGGGCCTGTACTGCAGAGGTGATCCTGTGCTGTCCGTCCTGTGGGAGGAAGCCACTTGATGAAGGAAGCCAGGGGAGGACCTATCCTGGTAAGGACCATGCAAGAGGCTGGTGCCTTGGGGGAAGGCCGGGAAACTTCATCTGAGGATGCACCATACACTGAGAGGCCTGACAGTGTCGCCTGTCAGATCTAAAGTTCTAGTGAAGCAAAGTTAAAGAGATCCGGGTGCTGAATCCTGTGGCAGAGGATTCTGGACCGAAACATCTCACCTACAAAGGAAGGTCTGTGGCAGAGACTGTACTTTATTCCGTACACCATCCCAGCTGCTAGGCCAGTGAGAAGGACCTACCCGGGTGAGCAATTCCCACTCTGACTAGAGTGGCGACGAGAACTGTTTGCTGGAAACAAGAGTGTTTCCTTACTTTGCACCTGAACCTACCTACCCTTCCACCCCTCATTCTTCTTTTCTACTAAAGTTCTCCTAAATAAACCCAAAGAGAAAAGAGGTACATTGTGTGTGGACATTGAAATTCTTCGAACTCTCCTTTCACCCTGGACAGCGAGAATATAGAGGCAAAGTGCCACCCAAAATATAACCAGCAGCTCCTGCGGGGGTAGTGCTACACATGTAACAAAAAGAGAATCAAAATCAACAGCTAGAAGAGTAGTTCATAAAACTAAGTGATTGCAGGAGAGTTGCTGTTCAGGCAGGGTAGTGTTACAGTTAAATGGGTTGTAAAGGTAAAAAAAAAAATTCCCTAAATAGCTTCCTTTACCTTAGTGCAGTCCTCCTTCACTTACCTCAACCTTCAATTTTGCTTTTAAATGTCCTTATTTCTTCTAAGAAATCCTCACTTCCTGTTCTTCTGCCTGTAACTCCACACAGTAATGCAAGGCTTTCTCCCTGGTGTGGAGTGTCGTGCTCGCCCCTCCCTTGGACTACAGGAGTTTCAGGACGCTCTCTACATTGCAGATAGAAAAAGGAGCTGCGTGTTACTACTCTTCTGTAGTCCAAGGGAGGGGGTGAGCACAACACTCCACACCAGGGAGAAAGCCTTGCATTACTGTGTGGAGTTACAGACAGAAGAACAGGAAGTGAGGATTTCTCAGAAAAAATAAGGACATTTAAAAGCAAAATCGAGAAGTCCCTCCTACCCCATCGGAACAGCTGAATGGGTGTGCGGTAGACCCTGTGCAACAGAAACAGGTGAGACAATCTATGCGATTGTGAAACTGAGGTCAAAGGCCCCGCTTGTAGACAATTTGCCACTGTGTGGGTGCCAGGTGCCTGCGATCGTGTCACGAAGCTGCAGAACGGGGAGATGCCTATGAAAACAAAGCAATTCCCTGTTCTGCCTAGTGACAGAACAGTGATCTACTGCTCCCGTCATCGGGAGCAGTGATCACTGTGGTGTCACTTGTAGCCCACCCCCCCCACAGTTAGAATCACTCCCTAGGACACACTTAACCCCTTCATCGCCCCCTAGTGTTTAACCCCTTTCCTGCAAGTGTCATTTATACAGTAATCAGTGCATTTTTATAGCACTGATCGATGTATAAATGACAAGGGTCCCAAAATAGTGTCAAAAGTGTCCGATGTGTCCACCATATATAAAAATGCCATAAAACCATCCCCTATTTTGCGAAACGCTATAACTTTTGCGAAAACCAATAAAGAATACGTATAGGCCTAAACTGAGAAAGAAATATTTTTTTTATATATTTGTTGGAGATATTTATTATAACAAAAAGTAAAACATATTGCTTTGTTTATAGCGCAAAAAATAAAAACCACAGAGGTGATCGAACGTCACCAAGAGAAAGCTCCATTTGTGGGAAAAAAAAGGCATACATTTTGTTTGGGTGTCACGTCGCACGACCGCGCAATTGTCAGTTAAAGCGACGCAGTGCCAAATCGCAAAAAGTGCTCTGGTCAGGAAGGGGGTACATTTTTCCGGGTCTGAAGTGGTAAATTACTGTGTATCGCAGTGTAGTGGGCTACATATTGATGATTTATTTTTATTCACGTCACCACACAATTTTGTGGTAAAGTAATGCACATGACAGCACCACATATTTTTTCCCTCTGTTGTATTAGCTACTATTACATTTAGGTAATTTCCATTACTAAAATTGTCAGGCAAGCCTAAAGGGAGAGCCAGAGGTTTTGTATATGGAGGGGGTTAGCAGGTTCTGCATGACAAAGCTGCACAATCTAGGGGCAGGGCATAGTTGCCTTTTCTGTGTCAGATTGGCTGTGCTTTATAGCCACAACACGTGCAGGAGGTAGTTGCATGGTTAACAAAGCCGTCCTCTTTTTTGTCTTCCAACTACTGTTAATGCACCCTCTTGTTCTTCCTCTTCCTTCTTTTCTGCTAATCCAGCCATAGCCCCACAAATGAGCAGTTGGTTGAATTATTTTATCACACGGTCAGAAAACACTGCTGGAGCTGGTGGTTCTGCCTGATATCTTATGTATTGGTGAAAGAGCAGTCATCTGTACGACTCGACATCCTCCTCATTGGCCTTGCCCTCCAACTCCACAAACAACAACGAAAGGTGCTTCTACACCAGGTTAATAAAACTCCTCCTGAGCTGTTGGGTGCAGGATGTGCAATTGCTAAGCTGCCAAAGTGATTTCACAACCAAGGCCATTGCGGCTGAAACGCGTCTACCTCTGCTGTAATTTTATCCTTATAGAGATATAATAAATTTGAACTGATTTAAAGAGCATGTATGGAGTTGTGGATTGTCTTTTATCCACTTGTCCTCCAACTCCCCTGAACCGGTTGTTCCCCCAAAGTGCCCCAAAGCTTAAGCTTATCTCAATCTAAACTCTGCCATGATGTGTTGTGACTCATATACCCGAGGGCAGGAGCCACAATGGGCCAGAGCTTCTTTTAATTCTCTGAGTCCAGGCGAAGGCTGGTCCAGGCTGGTCTAGGTCCAGGCTGACCCCACTTCAGCAAGACAAGGTCATGTGTTACAAGAACACTAAACTTCTGTCTGTCTTTCTCCTGGGAAAATGTACCCACCTACCCTGCCTGGTACATGTCCTCCACTTTGTAGTGCAACAGCTCATTGTTCCATGTTCAAGTACCATGGCTTCCAGGAGGTCTTTTGACATGCAAGAAGAGTTTGTGTCTAATTTAGGCAGTCGTACTTGGCAAGTGGGTAGACATGCAGGCCAACCAAAGCTGCCTGCCAACTACATCTTCTGTGATACTCCCACATGCTGGAACAAAATGTTGGCTATGCTGCCAAGGCTGTACCAGCAGCAGCGTGCCGTCATTGAGCAACTGTGCAATTATGGGTAGCCAGGGTTCTCTTCTCCGCATTATGATTGACAATGTTCCACCCCACTCAAACCCTGGGAGTTGTTCATCAGTGGGGTGAGATTTTTGAAGACAGTGAAGGGTCCTCTGCTGCAGGCAGTTTGTGTTGAACAGAGTAGTTTTTGCTCAAATGCCTGCCCAAGGACCTCAGGATTCTGGGCATCAAAGAGAGGGACCACTATTGGGTGAACACCCTGTTGGATGCCTGATACAAAGACAAAGGCAAAAGGGCTGCCACCTTCTCAAAGTGACCCCAAAATGCATAAGTGAGATGGTGTAATAACCTATTTTTTTACATTATTCTAATTTTACAACTTTTCAAATATTGTTGTATTCAATCCAGAACATACATTATTAACAATTCAGATTCTATGTAACCAGTGTATAACAAAGTTCCAATCAGTGATACTGATGCTTATTACTTATATTTTAATCAATATAACTGCAATATTATAAGACCATGTATACCCTAAGAAACAGCATGTTATTTAAGCCGTTATCCAATATGGATTTTGTACCATGCTATAAAAATATGTAAGGCCTCGTACACACGACCAATTTCCTCTGCAAAATCCATCAAGAAAAATGCTGGCAGAGCATTTTTGCAGAGAAAAACGGTCGTGTGTATGTTTTTCGTCAAGAAAACTGTTGTGGATCTCGTCGGGAGTCTCAAATTCCTCGTCAAGTTTCTCGCCGGGCTGGTTTACGACGAGAAACACGTTTGTGTGTATGCTTAGAAACCCACGCATGCTCAGAATAAAGTATGAGACGGGAGCGCACCTTCGGTAAAAGTATCTTTCGTCATGGAGATAGCACATTCGTCACGCTGTAAAAATTATTGCATCGTTTAAATGCTGCGCATTTAAATCATATTTAGAATTGTACAAAAATTAACAATAATGAACTTCTTTTGCTGCTATATTCACACAAAGTTATGATTAACTTTTTGTAACATTTTTCATGCTGATCTCATGAATATTTTTGATTAATTTATATAGCAAGATATATTTTTTTTTTTTAAATACAGATCTGCATTTTTAATTATTATTTAATTTCTAGTCATCTCCATGATTTATTTTTTAATTTTGTGTGTCAAGTTACCACAATTTTAACATTATTGTTTGGTGTTATCTGATCTGTCCCTTTATAATTAGACCTTTTGTATTTTTTTTAAAGTTAACCTGCCTACTCACAAGCTAGATTTTTGGGTTGATTAAAAACACATAGGCAAGTATGAACTATAAAAAAAAATGACCATTTTTTCGGGTAAAGAATATAAATAAAAGTAGAAGGCAGCATTGGAGAACCTGCTGCCATTTGTGCAACTCTGTGTGGACACTAAACTTGGGACATTGAGAAGCACATACAGGAGGGAGTTCAATCTGGTCCTGGACTCCCAGAGGTCAGGAACAGCAGCAGGTCCGATATATATGTCCCAAGTTTGTGGTACTACAGCAGGCTGCCTTCTGTCAGACCACCTTGAAGCAACCAATTCTTGGTCCATAAACGCCTCCTCACCCTGTTCATGGCCTTGTCTAGGTCTAAAACAATAAGACCAACACAAACCGACTGCACAACACGAACTCTACGACGAGCAGGTGCCTGCAACATGGCTAGAAAACGAACGTCTAATCAGAATGAAAGAACTAACCAAAACGCACTGAAGAACAGCAAGTCCTATAAAGAACGACCTGAAAATCAGAAACGAGCGGACAGGAACGCACTGTAAAACAAATACGACCTGACCACACGCCCTGAAAGACCAGATACGAACCCACAAGCACAAACAGAACTGCAGATAACGATCCGAAAGCACGAAGACTGAAAAGCGCGAATCGTCTCTCACCAAACTTTTACTAACATGCGGTAACGTGAGATTAGCAAAAGCAGCCCCAAGGGTGGCGCCAATGGAATCGAACTTCCCCTTTATAGTGCCGTCGTACGTGTTGTACGTCACCGCGATTGAGAACGACGAGATTTTGTCTTGACAGTGTGTATGCAAGGAAAGCTTGACAAGATTCTCGTCAAGCCTGACAAGAACCTCGTCGAGGAAAACAAAGTTTCTTTTACAATGAGAATCTCGGTCGTGTGTACGAGGCCTAATACAGTAATAATGTCAGGATCAGTGCTATTGCTTGGGTCACCTGCTGGTGGCACTATTACTTTCAGCACCAAAGGATGTAGTTCTGGTGGCCACCAGCGGGTGTCTCCCAGCAGATGGACGTTCTGATGATCAAGCTGCACCTGATGTGGAATTGCTTGGAGTATATAAACCTGCCCTTCACTGAGGCTCAGGGCTTCAGTATTCCTTCTGTAAGCTTTGTCCATGCCTGAACCTGATCTGTTTGCCTGAATCTGATCCTGATCTGTTTCTTGTATCCTGTCCCCTGATACCCTCTTCCAGCTCCCCCTTGCTTTCTGCTCCCAGTACCTGGCCTTCTGTTTCCCTTGTTCCTCTCATCCCTGCCTTGTTTATGTGTGTGTTCCCTTTACTTGTATATATTAGTTAGATATTTAGATTGGGTGTATTGGGGTTTGCTGTGTTTTCTTTTTATTAATTTCTTGTTTATGGTTTGCTGTTGTTTGGTTTGCACGTTTGTCTTTATCTTAAATAAATATATATTTTTTCACTTACTTTGTGCCTGATTCCTTAAAAGTGCAACCCACTGATCTTTTTACCCTGTGCTGGATGCCTGAGTTATGCCATGTACACACGATTGGAGTTTCCGTTGGAATTAACTCCGATGGGTTTTTCCAACGGAATTCCGTTCAAGCTGTCTTGCATACACACGGACACACCAAATTCTGACCGTAAAAAACGCGGTGACGTACAACACTACGACGAGCCTAGAAAAATAAAGTTCAATTCTTCTGAGCATGCATTGAATTGTTTCCAAGCATGCATGTTTTTTTCTCCGTCAGAGTTCCTTACAGACGAACGAAAAAAAAAGAGAACATATTCTCTTTCTAACTCCGTCGGAATTTCCAACGGAAAAAGTCAGATGGGGCATGCACACAGTCGAAATTCCGTCTGACTTTTTCCATCAGAAATTCTGATTGTGTGTACGAGGCATTAGGCATCCTTGACAAATAAGCATCAAAAAGATCATCGGTGACATCGGTACAAAAATCAAAGATACATTACTAAAAAGTACAAACATTGTATGTCAATATAGATGTTATGCAGCATGTCTTAGATTATTTATAAAAAGCCTGTATATACGTACTACAACAAAATAATAAAGATAAACCAAATCCCTACTTATGAGATAGAAAGGAAAGAGGGAGTGAAGAGGAAAAAGCAACCTGTAGAAAAAGGAGGAGAGAAAATACAACGTCGTAGAAATGTGAAATGGTATCTCCAAGGTTTCGCTAATCTGTTACCAAATGTTGTATCCAAGCTGTTCTGGCTGCCAGAATTATGTATGATACTAATCTTCTTCAGTGGTTAGGAAGCTCAATATCCTCAATGTCTAATTTTTGAAAAAGGGCAGTGTCTGGAGCTCTTGGTATGTCACCCCCTTCACCAAACAGATTAGAATAAAAAGCCTGATCCAAAATCTAGTCACCTTAGGCACTGCCACCAAACATGAAGCATATTGCCTACCTGGCCACATTGTAGGAAACAATATGAAGATGTTTGTGGGCACATTTTGGCAACCCTAATGGAAACCATATGCCATCTAAGTGTTATAATTAGATACAACCAGGGTCATATTAATGGATATTTTAGATAATCTATCTCTGTTTAAATCTAATTTAATACACTTGGATCCAGGGACATTGTCAATGAAAGCATGCTTTTCAGGTTCTCTGTATTACTATCATGTAAAATAAATGTAATGTAATGCTGTGTGTATAATTACTTCTAATGCCTTGTACACACGATCGTAATTTCCGATGAAAAAAGTCAGACGGAATTTTTTCATCTGAAATTTTGGACTTTTTCCCGTCGGAGATTAGAAATAGAACATGTTTTATTTTTTTCCGATGGAAAAAAATCCTATTGGAAAATCCGATCGTCTGTGTGGAACTCCAACAGAGAAAAAAACATGCATGCTCAGAATCAAGTCGACGCATGCTCGGAAGCATTGAACTTAATTTTTCTCAGCTTGTCGTAGTGTTTTACGTCACCGCGTTTATGGCGGTCGGAATTTAGTCTGACAGCGTGTATGCAAGACAGCTTGAATGGAATTTCTACGGAAAATTCCATCGGATTTTATTCCACCGGAAAATCCGATCGCGTCTACAGGGCATAAGATTAATCTACATCTGCTAATTTAATCTATAAAGTTCTACAAGGGTTTGTGTTCATATCTGGAAGTGCAAAATGCTCAGAACAGATGGAAGCCAAATGATAATTGTAGTAAATTTCAGATATCATTCCAGAATATTCAGCAGTGATTTGACTCTATGGATAGCATGGCTTCCCTGGTGCATTAATAATTATTTATTTGCACTTATTGTCAATGTAATTTACGGAGTCAGATGAATAATGCAACTTGAAGGAAAATATGTCCAAAACTAAAAACTGTATTTTGAAAAAATCATGAAATATTTATACTCTGTCTTTTCAGTAAAAACCTCAGTAGTAATCAATTTAAAGAGAAAACAAGTTTTGGCATCAATTTATGTTTTTAAGTTAATATTTAACAAATGTTTTATGTTTATTTTCACTGTTTATATAATATTTTATTTTATAAATATTTAATATAGTGTGCACCTATGAATCTAGTGTCAAAAAGCATTATGGGATTTATAAAGAACGAACACAGCTGCAGATATTTCCTTTTTAGACTTTCTAATTTGATCTCTTTCAAAATGAACAGGATGGACAGAGCAGAGGAGAAAGAAAGGGGAAGATTTCAGCTGTTTAGGTATATATTTACACAAGATCTTGAGCTATCGAGTAAGCAACAGGCTTTTCCATCAAAGCAGTTAAGAGTTTCCATGTGAAACATCTTTTTTTTTTCTGAACAAAAATAGAGGGCTCCAGCCCCCCCCCCAAAAAAAAACATCTTAGCTAGTCTAAAAATGATACTCAGGCACCATATGAGCATTAGGAGTAGGCAGCCTTTTTTTGGTTTATAAGCCACTCAACTAATTAGGAGAATTAAAGGCCATACATTTTTGATTCAGCTCAGAATGAGGTCAACCTGTGCACCTATATTGGTTGAACTAGATGGACTTGGGTCTTTTTTCAACCTGACTAACTATGTAACCTACGAAGGAACTCAAAATGTGTGCTTTGATAGGCTGAAGAGAAGAGTGGACTGCAGATAAACATGTTACATTTATGTAGAATGATTTTTTGCATCTCTGTGTCATCTGAGGATTGTCACCTCAGTAGGTATATGTACGGGTATACAACCTGTCAGAAAAGGCATAGCCTTGCAGCAGGAATTACATGGCAGACACACGCATTCACATGTGCCCCCGACACCAACGTTGGCGCCAAAGGGTGCTGCAAAAGGATGCTGCATCTTTTGTGTGTCTGACCTGTTATCTGTGCTGACCTCTGATCTTGACCCGGCTTGTTCTCACTAACCTTGTCTACTTGATACCCTGACTCTGGCTTGTTTTGGACTTCTTTTCTGCCCGCTGCTCTGCTGATCTGCCAAAATGTTACCAACCCAGCCTGCCTGACTCTACATCTGCTCCTTCAGCCTGCGACGGGTCTGCTCTGCAAATCGTATCCAGTTTCTGCTCCATCTGTGATCTCAGCCTGCCACAGTTCTGGTCTGCCTAGCCCTGCCGACCTGCCTGCTGCATATCCAGCCACGGACAACCAGCCATACCGAATACTGGACTGATCCTAGGCACTCCTACGTCACGTGGCTGCTGTCTCAACCTCAGGGACCCACAAGCCAGTGTGGTAAGAGAGGCTCTCCTCTACACGTCAGGCTCACAAACCAGGTACGTGACACAACCACTTAATGTCTGCTTTGTATTCAGATCCACTATCCAAATGTACAGATCACTAAACAATAGAAGGTGTTTCTAAGTTGCGGGAGTTGTAGAAAGTCTTCTAATTGTACACAACATTCCTTGTATTCCTACCACTTCTAAATACATGTATCTGAAGTGGGCCAGAAAAATGTTGCAAAATAAAAAGTAACCATACTTTATACATTTGGGAGATTGGTGCTGTCCCAAGCTAGATAGAAGATTTCCAGTTAAGTTGTTTCTACCATGATCTATAAAGATGTGCAATTAGAGAGGAGTGAACTGAAAATATGCTTCCCTGTACAGTACAAAATGATGGACCTAACAGCAGTATCATGAACTGACTGGGCAGGGAGACAAGCGATAAAGAATAAGATAAAATAACATTACTTATAGATTTTTTTCAGCACATTAGCAAAAGGCAGCGTCATCAGCATTTTGGATCTGGCTGCAAGAACAAGACAAAAATATAATTATGTTACAGTTTCCTTTCTGGGGTGCGACAGCACCATAAAGACATCAACTCAATCAAAGCTTATCTGGAAAGCTGATGATTATATTATAAAAGTTAATCTTTTATACATTTATAATAACTAGACACTTCAAGCACCAAGTTGTAGTAGACAGTCATGGTCAGGACACAAGCATCAGTCAATGGTATGTGCAATATTAAGAACAGAGGGGAGCAAAGTATAAGGCCCCGTACACACGACCGGTTTTCTCGGCAGAATTCAGCCAGAAACACGATGGGAGACGTATTCTGCCGAGAAAAACGGTCGTGTGTACACTTTTCGCCGAGGAAACCGACGAGAATCTCGTCGGGCCAAAAAGAGAACATGTTCTCTATTTCCTCGTTAGTCAATGGGAAAAGTTGGCTCGCCGAGATCCTCGGCGGCTTCACAAGGAACTCGACGAGCAAAACGATGTGTTTTGCCCGTCGAGTTTCTCGGACGTGTGTACGGGGCCTGACATATGGGTTAGGCTTTCAGTGTTGGATGTGCTAAGTGTTGGTTTTATGGCTATGGAGTGATGCTGCACAGAATGTGATTATCTAGGGATGAAATCATAAAATGAGAACTGAATCAAAAGATATCTCAGATCCATGAAACTGTTTGAGAAACTGAATGCACAGACACAGGTGTTGTATCTGTCACTAGAAAAATGTAACCTTTAATGAGTATAATAGGTTGCCTAAAGCGAACCTTGCCATGACTTTACAAGTCTGAGTGAATAAATTCCCGATATATCACAATACTACAATAAAAAAAAAAAAAATGTACCTGAATGGTAGAGGGCCTGGGGTGGTTTATGCCATAATGTGGCAATATGCACTGCATATTTGCACATTATGACAGACTTACCTGTCAAATTGTAACCTCCAACACTGAACTGTCAGTGCTCCAGCTGGTCCTGGGTGCTGCCATCTTCACCCAGTCTTTCCTCTGGGTTCTGTCTGTTAGGTCCCTTGAACAGTGGGGGAGTGATTATGTCATACCCATGCATGTATGAACATCAGACACTTGCGTGTATATTTGTGCGTAGGCATAAAAGCGTAAAAATTATTTTAGCTTCATTTTAATAATGGAAGTGTGGCATATGCATGTACTTGTGCACATTTGCACACATACACACAAAAATACTGATCGGCAACTCAGATTTCTGTCATTTCTTTTTACTGATCTACACACATTGCATTTTTTATGCTTGTGTATATAGGCACATTTAAAACAATTGTCTGCATTTACACTACAAAAAATAAATAAATGCCTGTATGCCTGTATCCCTTTAAACATTGGGGTTTATTTACTGGAAAGTGCAAAATCTGATGCAGATGTGCATGGTATCCAATCAGCTTCTAACTTCAGCTTGTTTAATTAACGCATTGGTGCTGGCCGGACACAAATATGCTGCCTGCTGTGGGGCCGATCGACCACATATTTGCGTGCATTAGTGCAAACAGCAATGTGCTGAGAGCGCGCTTCTGGCACAGTTACTGGCGGCTAACGGAAAACTCCCGATTGCTACTTGGACAGGGAGCTTTCTGAACATGTCACCACAATGACATCCAATTAAGGTGGTCACATGACTTTAAGCCAGTCCCCCCTCTCGGCATTTAAAACCTCTTAAGGGGCAGGCAGGTGCTGGCTCCAAGGGGTTAAGCTTTGGATAAAAAAAAAAACTGAAAGCTGATTGGTTTCCACAGAGCAGCAGGAGATTTTGCCAATCCCAATGTGTTTTTTGACAGCAGTGTGCAAAAGGCCTAAATATTCGCTGAGCTGTGCATGCACGGCTCATTGTACATGACAGTTGACAGGCAGAGAGAAGTATTTATGACAAAAGAAACTAATAGAGTCTCTTCTGTCATTAAACTCTACCTGTCAGCAATTTTTAGAAAGTTAAAGTGGTACTAAAGCTTAATTCGCCCTCTTCTGGGGTCCCGCGGCGGCTCTCGCAGCTCCTCCCTGCAAGAGCTAACCCCCTCTGGGAAAGTCTCTCCCCCTATGGGGTTAGTTTGCGGGGCGCGCTCCCATGCCATGCCATGCCATACAATCAGCATCCATAGCCTCCGATTGTATGACTCGGCCCTGCCCCCCAAAGGCCGCGTCATTGAATCTGATTGGCAGCAGCGGGAGCCAATGGCTGCGCTGCTTTCAATATATCCAATGATGAGCCGACAAGACCTGGGGAAACAAAGCGGGATCGTGCCCACGGAATTCAGAGCTCAGGTAAGTAAAATGGGGCTTGGGGGGGCTGGTGACTGCAAGGTGTTTTTTCACCTTAAGGCATAGGATGCCTTAAGGTGAAAAAAACACAAAGGTTTACAACCACTTTAAAATTAATACAACTTTTAAAAGCAGTTTTGAGCTCCAATCAAGTGATTTTAGATTCCTTTTAGTTCTTGCTGATCACACAGTACCCCCTTCACTAGGAAGCCCAAACTCCAATAAAATTCACCAACTCATGTAAATACCTGCAGAAAAATACAATCTACTGTAAGATGAAATCCCAGGTGGTTAATACAACTTGGTGTGTTTTTTTATAATACTGTATATGCCATGCTGCATTTTTGTGCAGGTCACCCAAGGCAATATCACTTATAGGAACAGCTAATACATGCCTCATCAGAAAAGAGCACAGGCTAAGAAAGCATCCATAGTCAGAGCTGGCATTATTTTCCTAAAGTCATCAATCAAATTTAAATTTAAAGTAGTTTGAGCCTAGGTTCACACTGCTGCGAATTCAAAATCGCGGTAAAATGCGCGATTTTACCGCGATTTCGCGGCCGCGATTTTGCCACGATTTGCCGCGATTTCGGCCGCAATTTAATGTAAATCGCTGCCTGAAATCGCAAAAAGTAGTACAGGAACTACTTTTTGAAATCGCAGATGCGGCGTCGCACTGATTAGGACAGTGCCATTGCCGACAATTGCCGCCGATTTGAGATGCGATTTGACATGTCAAATCGCATCTCAAATCGTTCCAAATCGTACCCAGTGTGAACCAGGGCTTAAACCCTTTTTTACAACCTTATGCTACAGGTAAGCCTATATTAATGCTTATCTGTAGCTAACCAGGATATCTCCTAAACCTACACGGATATATCCCCTGTCCCCTGCATGTGCTGATGTCATCGGCACATGCGCACTGCGGCAAACTGAAGCAATGGCACCTATGCCATATCACAGCGCCAGAGCCGCGACACCCGGAAGTAACTCTGCGACAACATGTCGGTGGTCGGGGGGAGACGAGGACCACTGTGGGGGCTTCGATCTGAGGTAAGTAATACATAATGATCTAGTATGCTATGCATACTAGCTCATGAAGCCTTGGTCTCGCAGGATTTTTTTTTTAACAAGAGTTTACTTCCTCTTTAAACAACTAGCTGGCTTCCTGTGCTGCTTCTGCCTTTCCCAGGCTGAGCTCTGCTATGCAGGGACTTCAAGGGGCTAATACAAAGTCAAATTTCGTTATTTACAAGATGTGCATTTAAACAAAACCTTTAAAGTTGCTTTATGAATACAACATTTTTAAAGGTTTTGACTTTTCCATCCGCCTGAAGTCTAAAGATCAGATTCAAGGCTAATCCAAAATAGTTTGCATCAGGTTGGTCATTCAGGTTAAACAAGTGAGGCAAACAAAAAAAAAGAAACCTAAGAGCCGGTTCACACTGGGGCGACTTGGGATCCGACTTGAAGTCACCTCAAGTCGTCCCAAGTCGTGCTGTCGAGAAAAACATTGCAAGTGAATGGGAGCGGTGTTAATACACACGACTCGAGTCGCTCCGACTTCAAAAGAAGTTCCTGTACTACTTCAATCCGACTTGTAGGCGATTTGTACCCATTGATTTCAATGGAGGTCGCCTCCAAGTCTGATCCAGGTCTGATCACTGTCTTAACTGAAGTGACTTTCCAGGAAGATAACATACATTTCTCAGGCAAACCTCTCCCTCCCCCTCCCTCCCCTAGAGCTGATTGTTGTTTTATTGGCCACTGGAAAGTCTCCTGTCCTGGAGACGACTTCAAGTCGTGTTGTAAATCGCCCCAGATCGCCCTGTGGTTCATGCTCAAGTCGTGTCGCAGTCGCCTCTGAAAGTCGTGCTGGAAGTCGTGTCGCCCTAGTGTGAACCGACTCTAAAAGCTTTGTTTAATATTTTACAGCATTGATAATTCTATTACATTTATTGTATGCTATTCCACTAGTTTAAACTGAGATTAAAAGACATCAGATTCTACCTGCCCAGCACAGTTTAGAAAGAATGCTTCTGATCAGTTGCCATAGATACTTAAGCTTTGCATACATGAGACTTTTCTTTGAAACCTTCCATTATCTGTAAGAATTTCTACAGAGTACTAGTATGCATGACATCTTAAACTGAAATGTTTTTTAGTCAACTGGATTTTATTTTTTTCCTAGATTTTATAAACTTTTTTTTTAAACTTTTGCTTGTTAACTATTCATGAGGATTTTTTTCTTAACAATTTATTTATTACAAGGTTCATCATCTGCTGGCTAAAACTGTTATATAAAAAATATTTTGATACAATATTTTATAGTTTATTGATATCATTATTTTTTTTTTATAATACTGCACAAAGGAAATAAAGAGATCAATATATACTGTATATAATAACAAAACCCTATAACTCAGAGGCAATTTTGTTAATTGACTGAATAAAAGATTTTCCTTTTACTCATAAAACGTTTTGGCTTAGATATGGATGAATAATTATAAATTATGCTCAAAGCTAATGTATGATACTGTAGATCCTCCACCATCTTTAACCTCCAATTCATTGGTAGCCTTAAAATGGAAGCCCTTGAGGTGCTTTGTAAAACTATACTAATGCCTTGTACATTTTTTTGTATGCTAGTCTTATATCGAAAATGAAAAGGTTACTAAAGTTACAAAAATTCTTGAACGACAGAATATAAATTTGATCTGGTATTGTACGAGAAAAAAATTTGTGCTTGTCCCATCGTATAATTTCACATGAAATGTCGTGATTGGCTCTTGGAAACAGTGTATTAATGATCAGATTATCATACAATTGCTTTGAAAGCAGTATTTTTGTAAGATTTTCTGATCGTATGTAAGGGTCTTAAAATTGCTACATAAGTACTCTATTGGAAATGTACTAAGAGCCGGTTCACAATTCCACGGCACGACTTCTGGGGCGACTCTGCAAGTCGTCCTGAAGACGACTTCAGAGGCGACCTGCAAAACGACTTCTGTATAGAAGTCAATGCAGGTTGCCCCGAGCCGCCCCCCCAAGTCGTGCAAGAACCTTTTTCTAAGTCGGAGCGACTTGCGTCGCTCCTATTAGAACGGTTCCATTGCATTGAATGGGACGTGACTCGTTAGGCGGCTGAGCCACCTGACGAGTCGCCTCAGTGTGAACCGGCTCTAAAGGTCTATCAGTTACATGGATACTCATTTTGTCCTACGTCTGGGTAGATCATTATGCAACCAGACTGCCCTGGCCTTTTGCATTGTTTGGTCCCATAGCATAGGCTAATATAACTGTTTTTATTACCCAATTTAGCACTAATTAACGTGAAACTATTTTTTTTCACCTATTTTATGTGACTGACACATAGTGAGGGGAAATCTCCCCAATAGGAAGCAGACAACAATAAAAAGCTGACAAAGGCTATAAAACTTATCTAAGTTATCCAAAAGAATTTCATTTTTAATACTAAAATTAATGCTGCTATTTTTAAGTTTTTGGGCTTTATGGTCCTTTATGTTTTGCCAGTGTTTTGGATATTACCTTTATATGATCAGCTCATTTCCCCTTTGTGAAGTTTTTTTCTTGGATGTACTGCATGTCTTTGAGATTTAGTAGGGTCTGAACAGAGATGAAATGTAAGGCTCCGAAATACAACTGTTTCTAATGTTCTGCACCTTTTGTAAAGTAGCAGTTTTACTACTTTTCTGTCTGCAAGTTGGGATTGATCAATAAAGGCAGAAAAGCGTGGATCTTCACATCAAGGTTAACTGCTCACAGTCCTGCCAAGAGCTTCATGTCTTTATTTCAAAGTGGCTTCTGAACAGATACCAGGAGGTTTTTTTACGGTTTGTTTTTTTAAGGTTAAAATTAAAATTTATATACAATTATTTTAAATCATAGGGGATTACTAGGAAAACATATTAAAATATTTCATGCAATAAATATATACACTTAAAGGGGTTGCAAAGGCTTGTGTTTTTTTTTACCCTAATCCATCCTGTGCATTAAGGTGAAAAAACACCTGGCAGTCACCGCCCCCCCCCATTTTACTTACCTGAGTTTGTTCATCTCCTCGGTGGGACATGCCGTCTTTCTCTCTACGGGGTCCAAGCTCTTGATTGGATAGACTGATAGCAGTGCAGACATTGGCTCCCGCTGCTGTCAATCAAATACAATGACACGGGTGCCGGGGGGCGGAGCCCAGTCTGGCATTTGTGTCTATGGACGCAAATGTTGGACTCGGGAGCGCACCCGCAAGGTATCCCCCTGGGGAGAGCGTTTCTCCTAGGGGGTTATCTAATGTGGGGAGGAGGCGCAAGAGGCGCCGGGGGACCCCAGAAGTCGGTGTTCGGGGCCACTCTGTGCAAAACGAGCTGCACAGTGGAGGTAAGTATGATATGTTTGTTATTTAATAAAAAAATAAAATGTAGTATCACTTTAATGATTTTTGTATAAAGTAGTATATATCAAGGATTTTAAAACACTGTAGTAGATATTTGCCCTCATTCAATAGAGAATTCTATCGATCAAAGCTGAAGTTTAGTATATTTTTTTTTGGGGGGGGGGGGATACAGACCCAAAAATGGTAAGTATGTGTAATGGTGTGTATCCCGTTACCAGCAGGTGGCAGGTAATTGGATACACATCTCTTCAATGTCTCCTTCACAGCAGCTGGATACTACCCTAAGCGGCTGTCTTCTGGCGCTCTGAAGAAATAACAGCAACGACATGTATCGAGGAACGTGGATATGGCCACTCGCCCCCTTCTGCCCTTTTTGGTATCTACAGAACTCATATTACTACACTCCTACAATGCATTGCATTTTGTGAAGATAGGAGGAGCAGTTATATGACAGGATCTCCCCCACCCCTTCACAGAATGCGATGCATCATGGGAGTGTAATAATACAAGCTTTGTGAATGGTGGAGAGGGTATAAGGGGGCGGGCAGCTTCAGTTGCTGTTAACTTTCACAACACCAAAAGACAGTTGCTCATGGAAATATCCAGAAGGTAATGGGATAAACACCATTACCCATAACCAATGTGTTTGGTACTGTATCCCCCAAACAATAAAACATTTTGTGAACTAAAGGAAAATGTAAACATCAAAATGAGTAACTAATGCAGGGGAAAGTAAATACTGCATCCATTTGTAATTGACCATAATAGAAAACAAAACAAGGACTCATTCACATTTTGCATTTTTTGTGCATTGTGTGTTGTCTCACGTGTTAATGTGCAATTCTTTAAGGTGGCCTATTCAAGGCTTTGGATATCTTTTTATACCCTTTTCCATCTGTTTCATTACCTTGTTACGCAGATCTTTTGACTGTTCTTTTCTACCCCCTAATGGCTTAGCGTCTAACCTGCTTAGTGCATCCATGTGAGAGCTAAAAAAAACTCATTGACTATTGATACACAGACACTAAATGTGATTTAAAAAGCCACACATGTGTGAAATTACCCTTTAATTGCCATTTTAACCTGTGTGTGCCACCTTCTGTGTCTGTACCAAGGCCAAACATTCCAGGGTATGCAAACTTTTTATCAGGACCATTTGGGGGAATTCTGTTATCAATATGATTTAGAAAGGTGAAAGAGTAGCCTCTTGAAAAGTAAATAGATAATCTATGATGAAATTGGTCGTATCATCACCCAGAACATTTTAGTATATAAAGATCGGAAAATTGGTCCCCAAATCAAAACTTCGAAAAACAGGGGGGATGCGGGAAATTGGACTATCACGGTACAGATAAGGAAATAAAGTCCCCCCCCCTCCTTTCCACTTCCGATTGTCCCTTGTTTTTCCCGCCCTTCTCCCCCTTCCCCTTTTCATTCCTTCCTCACCCTGTGCTCTTCCCCCCCTTTCCCCCTCCCCTCCCCTCTCCCTTCTCACACCTTCCCTCCCCTTCTTCTCTCATCCTCACTTCCGCACCCATCTCATCATATCACCCCTTTCTGGCTTTATATCACTGCTCTTTGTCACTTCACATACCTTATCCCAGGCATGTTTTCCATTCCTTCTTCACTCACTTCCACTCATTCAATATGTTTTATCATGTTTTATTATTTTTTTGCCTTGGTCATTGCCCTGTATGCCTCACCACCAGCACACCTCCCCATCGCCACTCCTCCTCACTCACCCTCACTCGTCTCTATCCTTTGGTTATTTATATCAATGGTCTTAACAACCATTGACATCTTCTTTCAATCATTTGGACAGTCAGTCCATTCATGGCACGTCCCCCCATGTCCGCCGCGGTGGACCTCCTTTTGTGGGGCTTTAGTGTCCCGGGTCTATTAGGTGCTTTAGGTAAGCAGCTTTGATAAATTTTTCCCCCTCAATATACATTGGTTCTTGTTTTTATGTATGAGACTGTAATTTTGAAATTTTCATTGTATAGTTCTCTGATTAAATTATTAATCGTTTGCAGACATTCTCCTGATGAAGCGGTTTACACCGCAAAACTAGTAGAGATGCCCTTCGCGACCCATGTCCCATTGGGATTCTTCCCCCACTTGGGGCTTCTTCTATTGGTGATCTGTGTGGTCTGCCACCAAATGTTTTTAACTATATATGAATGTTATTGTCTTTTATTAAATTTTTATTAATAAAATTGAGTTATTATTCTATACATGTGCATTTTTCCCTAACTTTATCTTCTTATCTGTACCGTGATAGTCCAATTGCTCGCATCACCCCTGTTTTTCGGAGTTTTGATTTGGGGACCAATTTTTCGATCTTTATTTACATGATTTAGAAAGGATCCAAAAAACGATGTGATAATAAATGGTTTCATATTATTGCTTTCCTTAAAGCGGTTCTCCACCCAAAAGTGGAGTCCCGCTGATCGGAACCCTCCCCCCCTCCGGTGTCACATTTGACACCTTTCAGGGGGAGGGGGGTGCAGATACCTGTCTAAAGACAGGTATTTGCACCCACTTCTGGCCCGGCATTCACGGGCAAAAGATGGGCATTCCGAACACATCCCGTCGCCCCACCGTTGTGTGCTGAGAACACTCGGCTCCCAGCACACAGCGGGAGCCATTCGGCGGGTGCGGCGAGACTCGCGCATGTGCCGTAGGGAACCGGGCAGTGAAGCCGCAGCGCTTCACTTCCTGGTTCCCTCAGCGTGAATGGCGGGGGGAGCAGCAGAGAGACGAGCGATCGCTCGTCCTCTGCTGCGATCGGCGCTGGACTCCATCGACTCCATCGTTTTCTCACAATGATCTTGCAAAGTGAGGTTACGTTCCACCACGTTTTACCATTGAAGCTTGCTTCTGGGCATGCGTGGATGAAAAAACGTCTTAGAAAACGACGTTTTTTGCTACACACGGTCAATTTCTGTGAAGTAAAAAGTGCACTTTTGAAAAACGACACATAAAATTGAAGCATGCTTCAATTTTTTTTGGTCGTTTTTTACAAGACATAAAACGACGTTTTCCCCCACACACGGTCAATTAAAGTGACGTTTTTAAAAACGTCATTTTTTTTCATCACATAAAGTGATGGTGTGTACGCGGCATAAGCCTATAATTCTTAGGAATAACTGAGATCTGACCAAACAAGAGTCTAGTAGGCATCCCGGGTATGACATTTTTTTAAAAACAAAATTATAAATTATAATATAATAAATAATTATAACAAATAATAATATAATTATAATAAAAATTATTTAATAATAAAATCAACTCAAAATCACTGAAATGTACTAAGTTGCAGAATTGTCGCTGTCATTACTTTTATTTTTGTATGACGAATTTCCCCACAAATCGCTATCGCTCAATTCTGCAAGTGATTATAATTTATTATCGCTGTTTTCTAGCTGCTCTAAAACCATTTTTGACATAAAGGGACACTTTTGGTTGCTATGGACAATCTACAGTTTTCAGGCAGAAAGAACAGTTTTTATTATACAAAAGAACATGTAGGACACTGGGCAGACCACTAGGGACAAGGGGGGTGTGTATTTTTTACATACAGTACTGTAATCTATAAGATTAAAAGTATACTGTATGTAATGTGTTTGCTTACTTCTTTGAATTTGGTGCCGTTCTCCGCCCCGTGCGTTGCAACGTCGCAGGGAACGGAGATCGGTGGCACAGGAGGACAATGTGTGAATCGAGCGAGGACCTGCTAGCTTACACAGCGAAGAGGCATCGCTGGATCCAGGGACAAGGTAAATAAACCATGCCTGTGGATGCTGCGAGGCGAGCCCGAGTCTGACTCGGGGTTACCGATCGCGCACAAAAATTTAACCCCGAGTCAGACTCGGGAATGCCACCAAGAGGGTTAAGCTTCAGAATATTATATTATTTAAAAAAACTTTTGGGGGTCCAAACTATTGAACAAGGCATGTACTGGACTGATTAAATTAGAGGGATCCTGAGGAGAAACTAGTATGATGCTGGATAAACCCCTAAAACACATTGGGGTTGATTTACTAAAGACAAATATTTTGTGCACTGCAAGTAAATGAGGCAAAGCTTCACTTTGTAAAAAATACTCAATCACATGCAAGGAAAAAAAAAAAAACACTTTTACTTGCACATGATTGGATGGTAGCAATAAGCAAAGCTTCCACTGATTTCAAAGTGTCTCCTCAGATCTAGAGCGCAGAGCAGTGCACAGTATATTTGCCATTAGTAAATCAACCTCATTGGGTTTTTATGATATAAAGGCCTAAATAGATCAGATTAGGATTTTTTTTTATGTTCTGCTTTTGGCACTGTCCTTCTTGCACATCCCTGCTGAAGCAAAGAGCTGACTTTCAGCCACCACTCCTGGGAGAGCTGCCTAAGGAGAATCATGCTTAAAGCGGAACTAAAGTTCCACTGTAACATACTGTGAGCAGTCGGGCCTTTTATTGCAGAAGAGACTTGAAATAAGCTACACCTACCTGCCTGCTCACAGCGATCCCCAGAATGTCGACCTGAACCCTGTTTGCTAGCATGACTAGTTTCTGTGCAGGAGGGACGTAATCCCATGTCGGCCAATGAAGATGGCAGAAAACCGTCACACAGGAGAAGATGCTGGTGCGGAAACATTGGAAATGTGAGTATTAACACTTTAGTTATGCTATTAGAGCTGATTGAAAACACCTACTTCTTTAAGAGATCCAGCATCTAACACCTTTTTTCTGATTTCTAAATGTAATTGTAATTTTGAAAATTTTTAAAGCTGTCACCTTCATTAACTGCTTCAGTCCCGGAAGATTTTACCCCATTCCTGACCAGAGCACTTTTTACAGTTTGGCACTGAGTCAATTAAACTAACAATTGCGCGGTCATGCAACGTTGTATCCAAACAAAATTTGCATCCTTTTTTTCCCTCAAATAGAGCTTTCTTTTGGTGGTATTTGATCACCTCTGCGTTTTTTATTTTTTGTGCTATAAACAAAGAACAGTGAAAATTTTGGAAAAAAAAAACACAATCGGGGTTATTTACGAAAGGTAAATCCACTTTGCACTGCAAGTGCACTTTAAAGTGTAGTTGGTGTAGATCTGAGGGGGACATGCAAGGAAAAAAAACAGCATTTTTGCTTGCACATGATTGGATGATAAAATCAGCAGAGCTTCCCCTGATTTCAGAGCTTCTCCTCAGATCTACAGCGACTGCACTTACAAGTGCACCTGTAGTGCAGAGTGGATTTTCCTTTAGTAAATCAACCCCAATATCATTTACTTTTTGCTATAATAAATAGTCCACATTTAAAAAAAATAATAATAATTTCTTCCTCAGTTTAGGCCGATATGAATTCTTCTACATATTTTGGGTAAAAAAAATCGCAATAAGTGTATATTGATTGGTTTGCACAAAAGTTATAGCGTCTACAAAATAGTGGATAGAATTATGGTATTTTTACTATTTTTTACTTTTTTACTAGTAATGGCGGAGATCTGCGATTTTTATCGGGACTGCGATATTATGGCGGGCACATCGGACACTTTTGACAAATTTTTGGGACCATTGACAATTTTACAGCGATTAGTGCTATAAAAATGCACTGATTACTGTAAAAATGTCACTGGCAGGGAAGGGGTTATCACTAGGGGACGACCAAGGGGTTAATTGTGTTCCCTTTGCATGTTCTAACTGAAGGGGAATGGGACTTACTAGGGGAAAT
Organism: Rana temporaria; assembly: GCF_905171775.1. Taxonomy (NCBI): domain Eukaryota; kingdom Metazoa; phylum Chordata; class Amphibia; order Anura; family Ranidae; genus Rana; species Rana temporaria. Next base: position 119,592,746 of record NC_053493.1, on the reverse strand, counting down.
GACAGATCGCTGCTCATACAAAGTATGAACAGACGATCAGTCATTTCTCCCCTGAGAGAACCAGGATCTGTGTGTTTACACACAAAGATCCTGGTTTTCGCTGTGTCACTTGCATCTGGCGCCGTGGGAAAGCAGTGGGTGCATGCTTTCGGCGGTGTGCGCACGACCCTAGTGGCCACAGGGCGAAGCGACGTAACATAACGTTGTTTTTCGGCCAGCCGAGCCATGCTGTCGCGGTAAAACTGCCGTGACTGGTCGGCAAGTGGTTAAAATAATACCTGATGTACCTGCCATGAAGGTCATTGTGCACTTGTAGGTACTTTCTGTAACGAGATGAGAATGTCTTTTCAAAAGTGCTACTGTTTTATCACGTTCATGTACTCTCCCAAAGCCAAAGGCTACCAATGGCCATGCTGATACACAATACACAGGTATGTTCCACTGTTGAAAAACCATCCTGAGAAATCCTAAGCAGTCGTTGAAGGAGTACATTTATGTAGACAGGAAGTGGCATTCAGTTTGAGTTTACTACCTTTTACTTTAACACACATTCTAAAGCACATTTAGATAGATCTACACTAAACAAAATTGCATTTAGTTCCCTTCCGTTTCTTCATGTTCCTCACTTCTATAGGTACATTCGAATTCCAAATAACACTTGACAGTCATTGCAACGTCCTGAGATGACTGTTGTACATTGTAATGTGCCGTGACATCAATGGCAGTCATGCTGTGATGAGTCGCACAATCTTCAGATGACTCACAAGTTCAAGACAGAAACATTACTCATGGAAAAGCTGGAAGAACCTTTTCTTACAATGATAAATTAATAGGTATGTAAGACATTTCTCCTTAAATGATAATCACCTGAATTTCTTATTTTGGAAAAACTGCTAACAATTTGCTAGTGAAAAAATCCAAACCAAACTAATGGAAAAAGTTATACAACTAATCTAACTCTAATAACTTGTAATCGGCTTTACTGCTATGGGTTACTGCAGAGTAATGTTGCTCTATGTAGTGCTGTATTTTTGTATTTTTGTTTATATATATATATATATATATATATATATATATATATATATATATATATATATATATATATATAAAATCATTATTCCCTTACAAATAATACACAAAAAACATATACAAGACACGATTGAAGAATACAAAAAGCCAAAAATACAAATACCACACTCCAGCCTAGACAATGATACCTGCATGTCCCCTTGAATTTGCCATCTAGCGTCACCCCTTCCCTGCCAGTGTCATATATAGTAATCAGTGGCTATTTGTAGCTCTGATTGCTGTATAAATGTCAATGTTCCCAAAATAGTGTCAAAAGTGTCCGATCTATCCACCATAATGTTGCAGTCCTGATTAAAATCGCAGATCGCCGCCATTACTTGTGAAAAAAATTATAATAATAAAAATTCCATATATCCATCCCCTATTTTGTAGACGCCATAACTTTTGCGCAAACCAATCAATATACACTTTTTGCAATTTTTTTATCAAAATATATAGAAGACTACATATCGGCCTAAACTGTGGAAGAAATTTGTTTTTTATATATATTTTTTGGGGATATTTATTATAGCAAAAAGTAAAAAATATTGCTTTTTTTCAAAATTTTCGGTCTTTTTTTATTTATAGTGCAAAAAACAAAAACCGTAGGGGTGATCAAATACAACCAAAAGAAATCTCTATTTGTCAGAAAAAAGGATGTAAATTTTGTTTGGGTACAACCAGGGCAGCCATCACAAATTTTGGGGCCCCTTACACAGCTTTAGGCAGGGCCCCCCTGGAGCAGAGAACCGGGGGGGGGGATTGCTGGCAAAAAAGAAGTGTAATCTCCCCACCCTCCTCCTCCATGTCTTCCTATTGTTAAACACTATGGGGGCAGGATACAGTATGCTGATTGATTTACATTTAAACTCACAAAAACGATTTTTTTTACTATAAATCAGTATTATTCCGCGCACACACGATCGAAAATTCCGACAAGAAAAGACCGATGTGAGCTTTTGGTCGGAAATTCCGACCGTGTGTATGCTCCATTGGACTTTTGCTGTCAGAATTTCTGCCAACAAAAGATTGAGAGCAGATTCTCTATTTTTCCGACGGAAAAAGTTCCTATCGGAAAATCTGCTAGTCTGTATGCAATTCTGACGCATGCTCAGAATCACGTGTTGTACGTCACTGCGTTTTTGACGGTCGGAATTTCCGACAAGATTTGTGTGACCGTGTATGCAACACAAGTCAGGAAAAAAAACATGGTTTTCTTGTCAGAATTTCCGATCGTGTGTACGCGGCACAAAAGATCTCAAATGTAACTGCTAATACCTGGTAAGTAAAAAAAAAAAAAAGACCTTGGATGCAGATGCTGTCTGAACAAAATGAAAACTAGTGTCAATCATCTCTGACTCCGCCCACACTATATTATTGCACAAAAAATACACATTTGATGTTCAGTAAAGATTTATTTAGAGCTGTAAAAAAGCTACTGTATTTGGTATTTATCATTTAATTCGAATTGCTCTTCCAATCAGGGCTGGCCAGACACTGTAGAGAGCATACATCAGCAGAGTAACAAAAGTCCCTCCCAAAGCTCTTTCCCTGTAGATGCCAAAGAACAGGGAAAAAAAACACACAAGAGCGCTGCAGGAATAAGGTACATGAGGCTGCATATAAACTATATTGCAATAAACAAGTTTACCTACTAATATACTGAAAGACATACAGTAGCACAGACCTAGCTATCTGGCACTGTACATCTGAGATAATAACAATAGGATAGGGACTTGTCTGTCATTAGGTTTAAGATCATGAAGCCATGGTCAGCTACAGTGTTAAACAGCCAGATCACAAAAACAATTACCTAATAGTCTCTGCTTCTGGCCTGGATAAAATACAATACATTTCTATCATAATCAACGGATATAGTCTGTACTTGCTGAAAATTTTCTAAGGGCTGGTATGCTGTAATATATTAATTTTGTTCTTAGGTTTAGTTATTTTTTAACAACTGTTATGCCGCGTACACACCATCACTTTATGTGATGAAAAAAAATGACGTTTTTAAAAACGTCACTTTAATTGACCGTGTGTGGGGGAAAACGTCGTTTTATGTCTTCTAAAAAACGACCAAAAAAAATTGAAGCATGCTTCAATTTTAATGTGTCGTTTTTCAAAACGTCAACTTTTACTTCACAGAAATTGACCGTGTGTAGTAAAAAACGTTGTTTTCACCCGCGCATGCCCAGAAGCTACTTATGAAGCAAGCTTCAATGGAAAAAGTGGTGAGAACGTAACCTCGCTTTGCTAGAACATTGTGAGAAAAACGATGGTGTGTAGGCAACTTCGTCTTTGAAAATTGAAGTTTCAAAAACGTCATTTTTTACTTCACAGAAAATGTCGTTTTTTTTCATCACATAAAGTGATGGTGTGTACGGGGCATTAGGCCCCTTTTACACGTGCGGACTGTATGTCTGCTTTTTAATCCATCCATTTGCGGATGAAAACGGGACATACATTGGTCCCTATGAGATTGCGGATGTCAGCGGATGAACATCCGCTGACACCCGATCTCGTCCGCCTCCGCAAAGATCCGATTTTGCAGATGGAAGAAAATCCTATTTTTCCTTCCGTCTGCGGATCGGATGAACACGGACATGCGGTCCGTGTTCATCCGATCCCCCATAGGGGAGAGCAGAGAATAGACAGAGCGGTCCCTGCACAGTGTGCGGGGACTGCCCTGTCACCCGCCAGCTCAGTGGGGATCAACGGAGCGATCCCCGCTGAGCAAACGGAGCATACGGAGGCGGATCATTACTGATCCGCCCCGTGTTAAAGGGGCCTAAAGATAATAGGCTTGATTTAATAAAGACAAATAGACTTTTCATTTTGCGAAGGAAGTTGCACTTTGCAAGGAAATTTTCTCCAGAACTTACTGAATGATGTGAAGCTTTGCTGACTTTTATCATCCAATCATGTAAAAGCAAAACATTTTTTTTTCTTGCATGTGGTTGGGTATTCTTTGTAAAGTGAAATGTCATCACGTTCACTAAACTCTTGGGAACATTTTCTTGCAAAGTGTAACTTCCCTAAATCAACCCCCTAAAGCACAACCATTATCCAGACCTGAAAACCAAGAAGCAGAGACTGTGTTTGTTATGAGCAAGTATGGCTGCCCCAAAATACCTACAGGTATATGCTATTAAAACTATACAAAAAAGTGTTTTTAAACTATAACACATAGCAAGCTGGTTTGTTGTACATGTATAATAAAATTAACGATTGACTCCCTTATGAGAACTACTGTATATTTATCTTATTCGTTTTGCTCGTCGAGTTCCTTGTGAAGCCGCCGAGGATCTCGGCGAGCCAAGTTTCCCCATTGACTAACGAGGAAATAGAGAACATGTTCTCTATTTGGCTCGACGAGTTCCTCGGCCAAAAGTGTACACACGACCGGTTTCCTCGGCAGAATACGGCTCCCATCGAGTTTCTGGCTGAATTCTGCCGAGAAACTCAGTCGTGTGTACGGGGCCTTAAGAAATTTCCAGAAAGCCATGACAACCAATCAGGCGTCAGTTTTTTAGATTACCAACAACAAAACCCTGTTGCGCATAAGTATGATAGCCTAGCGAAGATAAAAGCGGTAGTTCACTTCTCAAGGGATAGTGCTTTAAGCCTTGTTGCCCTCTAAGACTGGGGATGTCCTTATCATCTCTAGAAAATGCAAAAGAGGGTGCACCAGCCTAGTGCATTATCCCACAAACATTTATTAAAAAATAAAATCATAAAAACTACTCACAAGCATAGGAATTTAACCTTGCTTTGATGAGCTACTGATGAGTGGTTTGTCCTATGCTTGTGAGTAGTTTTTATGAGTGTTTTTTTTTCAATAAATATATGTGGGATAATGCACAAAGCTGGTGTGCCCTCTTCTATTCCACTTTCAGTTTACTAGAGTCAGTTTCCAGGAATAACAAAGGATTCTGTTTGATTTCTATGCATGCTGCGCTTCCTTATGGACACTGCGGCGGTGGAAGGAGGAGGAGGGTCGAACCTCCAAGAGACGGTGCTGCACCACCGCCTCCGAAAGTGGTGAAAGGGACCTGTCAAAAAGAGGTCCCCGTTCCCCCCTCCCCCTGAAAGGTGCCAAAGGTAGCACCGGAGGGGACAAAAAAGCGGAAGTTACATTTTTGGGTGGAACTCTGCTTTAACATTGCATATGAGGGAGAGGAGAAAGAAAAAGAAAAGGATGAGGAGATGTCCCCTTAGCGAGAGGATAACATGGATGGGGCTGCCTTGATGAGGGGGTACACATATAGGAATCAAGTACAAAACCAGAAGATTTTATGGAAAAGGGAGGGGGAGGAGGGGGGTAAAGAAACTAGGCCCTAATGTGGGCATTTGTTGAACATTGAAAACAACAAAGCTAAAGCTAAAGCCCACGAGCAGGCTGAGGATGGTTATTGAGAAAAGTGTCAGAAAAGACTAAGTATGTGTACGAATGAAAAAGGGACATACATTGGTCCCTATGAGATCGCGGGTGACATCCACTGACACCCGATCTCTCCCGCTTCCGCATTCCTCCGATTCTTCAGACCGAGGAAAACCCTATTTTTCCTTCCGTCTGCAGATCGGATCGGGTGAACACGGACAGATGGTTCGTGTTCATCCGACCCCCCCATAGGGGAGAGGGGAGAAAAGACAGGGCGGTCCCTGCACAGTGTGCGGGGACCACCCTGTCATCCGCCGGCTCAGCGGGGATCCACAGAGCAATCCCCGCTGAGCAAACGGAGGTTCACAGGGCGGATCATTACTGATCCACCCGTGTGAAAGGGCCCTTAATCAAGACCAAGATCATTTTGGCAGGGATGCATACCTCAGCAAAAGTATGTAGGCATAAGACACACACCCTGCCACGCCCCTTAAAGGAGAATTGTACAAAAAATGTATTAGTAAAATCCACAATTCCTTTTTTTTTTTACCACTACTATCCTTTTATACTGGCTTTTAACATTTACAATATGCAGCAATATAGAAGTTGGATGAAAGGTTTTGCGCTGTAAAACACCTTTTGAAAGATAAATAGTGCATTGTATAAACAACTTTATAGATCAGACCAAAACGAATGGCAAATGAGAAGGAAAATCAGGGACAGTTGGGAGCTATGGGGATGAGGTCCATAAATAGACCACTTCGGGTGCAAGACAATGAATTGCATTTTAGTTTCCTGTCTTACATGTAAAGTATCAGCTCTTTATTTAACCACTTGCTGACTGCCTAACGTAGATATACGTCAGCAGAATGGCACGGGCAGGCAAAGCAACGTACCTGTACGCTGCTTTAAAAGTGCCACCTAACGGGCGCGCACACGGCTGTGAAGCAGCAGAACGGGGAGCAGTGATCACTGTCGTGTCACTTGTAGCCCAGCCCCCTCACAGTTAGAATCACTCCCTAGGACACACTTAACCCCTTTTTCACCCTCTAGTGGTTAACCCCTTCCTTGCCAGTGTCATTTACACAGTAATCAGTGCATGTAAATGACAATGGTCCCAAAATATTGTCAAAAGTGTCCCTTGTGTCCGCCGCAATATCGCAGTCACAATAAAAATCGTAGATCGCCACCATTACTAGTATAAAAAAAACTGCCATAAAACATATCCCCTATTTTGTAGACGCTATAACTTTTGCGCAAAACAATCAATATACGCTTATTGCGATTTTTTTTACCAAAAATATGTATAAGAATATGTATCGGCCTAAACTGAGGAAAAAATTAAATTTTTTATATATTTTTTGGGGATATTTATTATAGTAACATTTAAAAAATATTGCTTTTTTTTCAAAACTCTTTTTTTGTTTAAAGTGCAAAAAATAAAAACTGCAGAGATGATCAAATCCCACCAAAAGAAATCTCTATTTGTGGGAAAAAAAGGACACCAATTTTGTTTGGGTGCCACGTCGCACGACCGCGTAATTGTTAGTTAAAGCGACGCAGTGCCGAATCGCAAAAAATGGCCCGGTCATTGGACAGCCATATCTTTCGGGGCTGAAGTGGTTAAAAACAGTATTCTGCTTTTCTATTTTCTGGAGCTCTTTTATGTGCATTACATTGTGTTGCATTGGGCAGCCTATTCTTTTTGAATGGGCTATCAACATAACTCAATGCACAAAAAATAAGCCCTGCTCTGTGTTTTTTAAAGCAGCACACTACAATGCACAGAGAATTTGTTACTGTGTGTTGTGGTGAAATATAATGTATATTCGTTGGGGTGCAATTAACAAGGAACGGGTTACAATTACCAACACACATATTCAGTGAATGCTACTGTATGCATTACTGTAACACATGTTATGATGTGCATCATTATGTGAGCGCTTCTAATTTTGTTAATGTTCTCCTTTTGTAGTACGGCATCAAACACACTCTTTAATCTGGTATGTTCACTTGGACACACTGTTATGTCATATATGATGACATGAAGCACTTAGCATCCACAGACCTGCAGATGTTTTACAGCATGTCTAGAGACTTATGAAAGCATAGAGATGTCCATGGAGTTTACCAAGACGCTACAACATAACCACAATCAATCACCATCTGCATCCTAAAAGCATGTGTCTAAGCACTAGCTTTCTAGATGTACGGTGCAGATGTGACCCTATTTGCATATGCACACATATGGTAAAGCAGATTGCATTCCTAATAAAAAGCATATTTCTGGTTATATATGTACATAATTACATCAATAAATTGTAGCCTAAATGGAGACTTCCCCTTCCATAAACAGAGCTACCTAGGCATTACACCCTGGGACTATACCTAAAGCTTATCTCCAGGCTTGTATAAAAGCATTGTTTAAATCAGCTGTGCACAGACATGTGTTTTATACTAGTGTAGCGCCCCCTTACTTTCAGTATGGGCACTACGCTAAAGTTAATGGGGAATGTGAGAGTTATTTTGCTCCCATTCACAAATTGTTTAAATTTCGGGACATCTGTCATTCCAGAAATGTCCACTGGGTTAGTCTGTGGTCCAGGGATGCGGTACCATCCCTGGCCGGCAGTTGGCGCCACTGGGGTTCTGGCAGAGTGAGTTTCCTCAGCAGCCAATAAGAGGAGTTTCTCCCTCGCAAGGCATGCTGGGGAAGGGTATATCTGTGACAGGTGTCATGTGTTCTAAAATCTTCGCTGGGGCCCCGTTCCAGGTGCGGCATCCACCTTCAGGGTGCGCGCATCCATGGCCCCCGCCGGCGTGGCCCACCTGGCCAAAACCGCAGACTACACAAACCCTTACCCGGAGGTACAAGGGGACCCCAGTGACTTGCTGGGTTCCCGGTTCTATTGAAAGGATCCCAGGATGGGTGCCGTACAATTGGGGAGTCGGTTTGAGGAGGACCCGGAGGCAGGTCGTCCAACAGAGCATGAACAAACCAATTGGGGATCTGGTGACCGGAGTATTGACAGGTATGTTTGCTGTCATCTGGTGACTAATTCAGAAATCCTAAGTGACATCTCGGCTGTCGTGCTTACAAAGAGGGGTCTGTCTGGGATCACTTTGCCCACTCAGTTAGAGTGGCGACGAGTTACAAATTGGTACTATACAGAGCAGTACTGACTGCTCCATTTAATATCCAGGCCTGATACTGCAAGGTTCTTCCTCTCTCTCTCTCTTCATCAACCTCATTCTTCCCAATTTATGTTGATGTTGGCTGTGTTGGCCTGGAAAATAAAGCATTGGAAAAACCCTTACTTCACTGTCTGGACCTTCGCTCACTGTTTGTCTTTGCCACTGCACCCCTGGGCCATATCAAGGTAACTCAATATGCCGATCCCAAAAACAAACCAGCGGCTCCTGCGGGGATAGCGCTACACTAGCTTTATATAGTCATCTGCACAGCACGACAAAACTGGGAAAGAGAGGGGCAGTATTGTTAGGCAATCACATGCTACTGGCTTCCACTGTGTTGTCAGTCTAAAGGCCCGTACACACGATCAGATTTTCCAACGGGAATTGTGTGATGACAGGCTGTTGTCTGAAAATCCGACCGTTCGTATGCTCCTTTGGACAATTGTTGTATTTTCCGCCAACAAATGTTGGATAGCATGCTTTAAAATGTTCCGACAACAAATGTGTGTGATGGATTATCCGATCGTGTGTATCCAAAGTACAAACACGCAATGCTAACCATAACACAACATTAGCAGAAGTTGCCCAAAGGGTGGCTACTAAATAGCTGAAAATACACATAGTTTTGTGTTTGTTGGCCGACAACTCTTTGCCGTTTGTATGCAAGACAAGTTCACGGCCAACACCCTTCGGACAAAAGTCCTACGCTTTGTCCGCAAAAAATCAGATTGTGTGTACGAGGCTTAACACAAGGAGTTTGCTGAGAGGAAGAAGGACAGCGGAGAGGGAAATGTGTAGATCATCAGTGGTGATGCTTTTGTATCGTCCAATCAGCAGGCTAGGGGGCTAGACTGTTGACTAGGATGTACTGGTTAACTGTAGTGCAGACAATTTACGTCGCTGACCTGGCTGCCTATGGGGGCTTGAATCACAAGACTGCTGAGGAGAATTACAAATCTGATATACATGTGTATATACAGTATATATATATATATATATATATATTTCTGCTCTGTATTTAGCTGTTTGTCTGGAGTTTAGCTTTATTATCTCCTACTTGTCCTGCCTAAGTGCAGCAAAATTGATTTTCATAATGGTATCAAAAGTACTGGCTATGTACACTGCATAAAGGAAACAGCAGAAGGACCTTTCAGCCCTCCAGGGCCTAGATTTCTTTCATCTCTTTACTTTATTTCATTATGATGTTATTAACGCTAAAAGGTTCAAAGCTCTGTGCATCTGATTCACTGTAAGGGCCCAAATCTTAGTCCAACTTGCTAGTGGATACAAGGAAAAATATATTAACCATTTGTTTACTGTAATTTGACAGCAAAAAGTGGAAATCACTGGTGCTAAACAATGCATACTCTTTCATAGTAGTTTCCACCTTCCACTGACTTGAAGCCTTTGGCAGACCATAGATAATCTAATGTTCCTTCGCTCTCGATTCCCCCATCAAAACAGTCAGTGTTGCTGGGGAAATGCCCTTCACAGCACTATTGTGTTCTGCTGGTGGGGGAGGAGGTGTTGGGTTTGTTGTGGAAAGTATTTCCTGTCGGCAGAGTCCAATGATTCATTTTGCCAGCTATAGCTTGTGGCACTTATCGTTCGGGTGGGGAAGCAACAGGCTGGTTGTAAACAAGTCAATCAATAAATCGTTGTGCACAACCAGAGTGCCCTTACATGGATCAAAATTCAGTCAGTCCCTGCTGAACCCGCTGAATTTTGATCTATGTTTGGCCAGCTAAAAACTGTCAAGTCAATCAACTTGTGTACAACCAGCCTGTCAGGCTTTTACTAAATGATTAGGTGCCGCCAGCTATAGCTGACAACAGCAGTCATTGTGTTCTGCTGGCAGGGAAGGCTCCCCAAGCTCTCACACAACTCAATAGAGCTGCAGGAGAGATTCCCGATCAATCTAGTCAGTGTGTGGTGGAACACAGTCAGTGTGTGGTGGGAGGAATGAAAATTGCATAATCTATGTGGCATGCCCTTGTCTTCAAATCTGTGGTTGCTTTAATCCTGATCTGGGAAAATGTATATCTCCTGGTGAGTTATAAGATAAGATCACCCAGTAAAAAAAATGGATTAAACTGTAGAACACATATGTATTTTAAGTGTAAGTACAGCCACAACTTTTTTTTAGTTTGGCTGGAGTTAATAAGGAATAAAATCCCTGTGTTTTTTAATTCTTATCTGAGGAGATTTTAGGTAGACATATATTTCCAGAAATTTAAAAAAGCAACGTTCAGTGTGCCCCCGTCATACCTGTTTATACCATGAAATATTAAGAGTATTTCATCATTTCTTATGAAGTGGAAAAAAGTCTGTCATCATATATAAATTAGGCTGTGGCAGGAAACCACCAACTAAATTATACAGAGCAAGCTAAGAATAACCATATGCATGCCACTGAATTTGATTCTTTCACATGCAGCAGTGCTTCTGGTTGTTCTGTTAGGAACTACCAGTCCATAGAAACGTCACAGATTAATACATTTAAAGCGGAAGCAAACCCATCCATAAAACAGTTTAATTTCCGGCACGTGCCGGAAATGTAACACTCCCATTGGTTGTGCTCTCAACCAAACTGTCAAACCATCCAATGGCTGGTGTCATAACTGATCACATGTGCAGCATCATAGCAGTTGTAGAATAAACAGAGACAAAGATGGCAGCCTCCTTGGCTGAAAATGATAGGAGGGTTTACTTACACTTTAAGTCATATATATTGCACAGATGGACTGGTACAGATGCGCAGGTAGAGCTTGATCCAAGACTTGATCCAATGCCCTTATTCCTAAGGGCATTGGCACCAATCCTGTGTAAATGAGGCACTTGTTTTTGCACCCCACTGTCAGCTTGCCCCCACTCCTGCATGTCTTCCAAATTTTGTGATGCAGATGTATTCACTACCATAGACTACCTAGATGTAGAAGCTCAGGTGCAGTCAACAATGGTTGTTCCAAGGGTCAGGGAGAGGTAGACTCAGGATGACTTAGGAAAGAATGACACTGATGTGGCGTCTCCTGGGACCTCTCCTGAAAACAAATGTCAGTCTGGGTAAAGAGTGATATTATTCATCGAAATTCATAGAAATGGTTTTCCCAGTCAACTCATCCTTGATTCTATTATTAAAGCTTTGCCAATAGGAAGCGACCAAGGCCTCATTGTTCCAATTTAACTCTGTTAAACTCTGTTGCACAGGTGAAAGTTAAAGGGGTTGTAAAGGTAAAAATATGTTTTCCTAAATAGCTTCCTTTACCTTAGTTTAGTCTTCCTTCACTTACCTCATCCTTCGATTTTGCTTTTAAATGTCCTTATTTCTTCTGAGAAATCCTCACTTCCTGTTCTTCTGTCTGTAACTCCACACAGTAATGCAAGGCTTTCTCCCTGGTGTGGAGCGTTGTGCTCGACCCCTCCCCTCGAATACAGGAGAGTCAGGACGCTTTCTACGTTACAGATAGAGAGAGGATCTGTGTGTTAGTGGGCGTCCTGACTCGCCTGTATTCCAGGGGAGGGGTCGAGCACAACGCTCCACACCAGGGAGAAAGCCTTGCATTACTGTGTGGAGTTACAGACAGAAGAACAGTAAGGATTTCTCAGAAGAAATAAAGACATTTAAAAGCAAAATCGAAGGATGAGTTAAGTGAAGGAGGACTGCACTAAGGTAAAGGAAGCTATTTAGGAAAACATTGTTTTACCTTTACAACCCCTTTAAAAGCATATTGCCCCAATGTAGAAATGTAAAAAGGCGCAAGCTGCAGATGTTTGTCCAAATTCCAGAGATGCACCTAAAGAGGTGCAGGAAGTCAGAGAGGCTGGTAATCACTGCATTATTTATTTTCCCAAGTGGAAAAGCACAAGCCAAGGCTTCTCATGCCAAAGAGGAAATACTATAAGCTCCCTTATCCTCATCTGAAATAAATCCTGAGATTGAAGCGTAAAGTAGATGGTACACTCACTTGTGAACTCCCTGCATAACCTAATGCCTCGTACACACGACCGGTTTTCCTGACGGGTAAACTGTCATGTTTTCTTTTGGTCGGGAAAACCGGGCGTGTGTATGCTCCCTAGCAGTTTTCCCAACAGAAAAACTGCGGGGGAAAAAATTATCGTGGCATTTTATTTCCCGCAGTTTTCCTATGGGGAGACACTGAACAGTGGGCACAAAAAGGAGCCCAGAACATGGGATTGTGGCCGCCACACTTTATAATAAAGTTTTGTTTAATGTACATAAAAAAAAAGTGGGCTAGTCATGGGGCTTTGAGCGGGAATAATGTGCTGGCACAGGTGGCTGGAGGTTATATAAGCCACCTGTGTGACAGAGTTCCTCACAGCAGCCCCTGAAGCAAGTAGGCTTGGAGCTCCCCTTTATATTATGAAGTCTTTGGTTCGCAGAGTGCTTGAGAGGGCTGAAGCTGAGGGCGGTAATGAATGGCTCCAGCGCTGTTTTGACATTGCGGGAGAGGACCCAGCTCAGGTTACAGTGTCAGTGGAGCAGCTGTTCCAGGTGAGCGGGTCTCCTCAATGTGCCATCACAGCTACCCTGCTCCGGTTCATGACTTACAGAGAAGCTTACCACCGGAGCGACAGAGGAAAGAGGTGGCGTCAGTGAGTAGTGAGATGTCCCTCTCAACTGGGGAATCAGCAGAGCGGATGCCAGTGTCTCCCAGAGTGAGCCAGCGTGTCAAGAAGAACAAGTGGGCGCTGTCTCCATCTCCCACCCGCAGCAGAGTAGGCAGGGGCCGGGGTCTTCCCCCCCCCCCCCCCTCTATTATTAACAATCCTGGCAGAAGAGAAGTGTCTCCACCTAGACCAGCTGAGGCACCTCTCACAGTGCTAACCTGGCTATGTCCAGGGAATCATTGGCTACTAGCTCCACTGGGACTCATCCCAGGCAAAGTCCTTAGGTCATTCCTATGGCATCATTAGCATCCAGGCCATCCATTTTTTTAAATGGTTGCAGGCTTTCTGCATATTTTCTTCAGTTTTGGGTGAAAAGCATCCTGAAAAATGCACAGGGCTCTTCCAGCACATGGAGCATGTTCTAGAAGCATATAAAAATTTTGGAGGTATGGGCTGGTTTAGTTACGATGAGTCCTTCCGCCAAAAAATGGGATTATGGTTAAACCTTATTACCCCTCAAAAACTGGTCTTTGCTAGACCTCAACCTCAGCCAGCTTTGAGTTCAAATTCATCGGCTTCAGTTTATAAGAGAGGTACATGTTATGCGTTTAATGAAACGCAATGCAAATGGCTTAATTCATGTCGTTACCGTCATGAATGTTCCTTCTGTTTCGGCACTCATCCAGTGTCGAAATGTTTAAAAGACCGTCCAACAGTCATTTTCAAAGGAATCAATCAAAAAGCCTGCACGCCGGTGAGGCTGTTCGTAATACATCCTTGGCCAATAGTATACCCCGACAAGGAGAAAGCACAGCTACTAATTAATGTTTTTTCCACGAGTTTTGAACACCCTATTTTTTTTTTTTCTATTTTCACTTTTATTGGCTGAATTACAAAAAAACAAAAAAAGGTTAAAAAAAAAAGTTACACTTTATACATAAAATAAGTTTACTGCCTTCCAGGGGAGCAACATGCTCGGACTCCAACACGCAGAAATAGACGCGCAAAAGAGGAACAAAAGTCTTTAGCATTTAAAAAAAGAAAGAAAAACTTGGACTCAGAAACCACTTCTTCCTCTAAAGCCACCACCTCGGCCCTGGAATCCTCCACCAAATCCACTGCCACCGCCACCCTGGTTGCCTCCTCCAAAGCCGCCACCTCGGCTGCCTCCACCATATCCGCCGCCTCCTCGGTTGCCTCCGCCATAGCCGTCGCCTCGGTTGCCACCGCCATATCCGCCGCCACCTCGGTTGCCTCCGCCATAGCCGCCACCACCTCGGTTGCCTCCGCCATAGCCGCCACCACCTCGGTTGCCTCCCCTGTAGCCGCCGCCTCCATAGCCACCGCCTCGATTGCCACCTCTGAATCCTCCACCTCCTCTATATCCACCTCCGCCATATCCACCTCCGCCATCCAAGCGAGCCATTTTTGAAGGCTCAGGTTGTCAATTATCAAAAAAAAATTAATTAGTTTTTCTTCATGCCGATATAGTAAGGGAAAAATTGATAAAATAAATTTAAGCCAATAGAATTGCTGGTCCATTTATCTCTCCGCCTTTTGAGAACTTTCGAGTCTCTCCTTTAGGTTTAGTCCCCAAAAAAGAACCTAATACGTATTGTCTTATTCATCATCTCTCCTTCCCGGTAGGCAATTCCCTGAATGATCAGCGGATATTCAATCAGCTTTTAGATTATTGTCCATAGCTCCAAGATCTTACAATTCCCTAGGTTTTTGTTTTGAAGGTAATTTTTTCTACGACAAATGCCTCCCGATGGGTTGTTCATTGTCATGTTATTTCAAAATTTTTGCTTCCTTTATTCAGTGGGTGATTACAGTGGAATCTGGTCATTCTGGGATAATTCATTATTTGGATGACTTCCTCTTTATTGCCCACCGGGTTCTTCGGTTTGTTCCCTAATTCTAAAGTTGTTTTTTCTTGTCTCTGATTATTTCGGTATTCCTCTGGCAATTGAAAAGACTTATTTTCCATCTCCAATTTTCAGGCTCCAATCCCTTATTGCCTTTTTTCTGCGCCGTAAGAAGATTTTGCTTAAGGAACTTCAATCATTTTTAGGTCTTCTGGCCTTTGCGACAGGATTTTTTCCAGAAAGCTGATATTGGCTATGTCTGGTTTTAAATCCCCTTTTTCACACATTAGAATGTCCAGTGACCTTAAAGATGATTTGCTAGTATGGTCCTTATTTTTGCAAGAATTTAATGGCAGGTCCTTTTTTCAGGACGACTTTATTTTCGCAGCTTATTTAGAGTTACCTACCGATGCTGCCGATTCTCTGGGCTTTGCAGCTATATTTCAAGCTCATTGGTGTGCGGGTTCATGGCCACCACTGTGGATTTCCAACGGGACTATCAAGAACATAGGGCCAGATCCTCAAAAGAGATACTCCGACTTAAGTGCTGTTCAGTCTGTGTGTAACTTTGGAAACGATCCTCAAAAGGCTTTTTCCAAAGTTACACAGAAGATCCGGCATGTGTAATTGATTTACACTGCCTAATTTTAGGATGCAGTACCGCATCCGCCGCTGGGGGCATTTCGAGTCGAAATGCCGTTGCTAGTATGCAAATTAGCACTTAAGGCGATCCACAAAGCTTTCTAGCTTCTTTTTTGCGCCGTAAGTGTTATTTTGCAAGTGTAAAATTAGGGCTCGTTTTACAAAGTGTAAAGTTAGTCACACCTTGTAAAGGCCCATTGCAGCGACGGCATTTGGTATGCTTTCCCGAGGGAGAACTCCACGTCAATTTGTAAAAAACAAAACCGGCATGGGTTCCCCCCCAGGAGCATACCAGGCCCTTAGGTCTGGTATGGGTTGTAAGGGGACCCCCCCTACGCCGAAAAATTGACGTAGGGGGTCCCCCTACAATCCATACCAGACCCGTATCCAAAGCACGCTACCCCGGCCGGCCAGGAAGGGAGTGGGGACGAGCGAGCGCCCCCCCCCCCTCCTGAGCCGTGCCAGGCCGCGTGCCCTCAACATGGGGGGGTTGGGGGCTCTGGGGCAGGGGGGCGCACTGCGGGCCCCCCCACCCCAGAGCACCCTGTCCCCATGTTGATGAGGACAGGACCTCTTCCCGACAACCCTTGCCATTGGTTGTCGGGGTCTGCGGGCGGAGGCTTATCGGAATCTGGGAGTCCCCTTTAATAAGGGGGCCCCCAGATACCGGCCCCCCACCCTAAGTGAATGGATATGGGGTACATCGTACCCCTATCCATTCACCTGGAGGCAAAAAGTAAAAGTTAATAAACACACAACACAAGGCTTTTTAAAATATTTTATTATTCTGCTCCGGACGCCCCCCCTGTCTTCGTTATTAGCTCAATTACCAGGGGGGGCTTCTTCTTCCGCTCTCCGGGGGTCTTCTTCCACTCTCCGGGGGTCTTCCGCTCTCCGGGGGGGCTTCTCCGGACTCCGGGGGGGCTTCTCCGGACTCCGGGGGGCTTCTTCCATCTTCTCCCCTCTTCCGCTCTTGACTCGGCGAACCCCGGTTCTTCTGCAGCTCTCCGGTGCCTTCTTCTTCAGCGCTGGCTGCCTGCTATGTTTGTGTGTTAGCTCGATTTCAAACAGGCAGCCGGCGCGGTCTTCTGTGGCGTCAGGATCTTCTGGTCTTCTGTTCTTCCGATGTTGTCTCGTCGCCTGTTGTCGCTGTAATGATGGAAGCGCGCCTTGCATCACATTTATATAGGCATCACCGTCCCATCATGCTCCGGTAGGTACCCACGTGGTGGGTGCACGTGGGTAGGCACCCACCACGTGGGTACCTACCGGAGCATGATGGGACGGTGATGCCTATATAAATGGGATGCAAGGCGCGCTTCCATCATTACAGCGACAACAGGCGACGAGACAACATCGGAAGAACAGAAGACCAGAAGATCCTGACGCCACAGAAGACCGCGCCGGCTGCCTGTTTGAAATCGAGCTAACACACAAACATAGCAGGCAGCCAGCGCTGAAGAAGAAGGCACCGGAGAGCTGCAGAAGAACCGGGGTTCGCCGAGTCAAGAGCGGAAGAGGGGAGAAGATGGAAGAAGCCCCCCGGAGTCCGGAGAAGCCCCCCCGGAGTCCGGAGAAGCCCCCCCGGAGAGCGGAAGACCCCCGGAGAGTGGAAGAAGACCCCCGGAGAGCGGAAGAAGAAGCCCCCCCTGGTAATTGAGCTAATAACAAAGACAGGGGGGGCGTCCGGAGCAGAATAATAAAATATTTTAAAAAGCCTTGTGTTGTGTGTTTATTAACTTTTACTTTTTGCCTCCAGGTGAATGGATAGGGGTACGATGTACCCCATATCCATTCACTTAGGGTGGGGGGCCGGTATCTGGGGGCCCCCTTATTAAAGGGGACTCCCAGATTCCGATAAGCCTCCGCCCGCAGACCCCGACAACCAATGGCAAGGGTTGTCGGGAAGAGGTCCTGTCCTCATCAACATGGGGACAGGGTGCTCTGGGGTGGGGGGCCCGCAGTGCGCCCCCCTGCCCCAGAGCCCCCAACCCCCCCATGTTGAGGGCACGCGGCCTGGCACGGCTCAGGAGGGGGGGGGGGGCGCTCGCTCGTCCCCACTCCCTTCCTGGCCGGCCGGGTAGCGTGCTTTGGATACGGGTCTGGTATGGATTGTAGGGGGACCCCCTACGTCAATTTTTCGGCGTAGGGGGGGTCCCCTTACAACCCATGCCAGACCTAAGGACCTGGTATGCTCCTGGGGGGGGAACCCATGCCGGTTTTTTCTTTGAAAATTGGCATGGAGTTCTCCCTTAGGAATGCATGCCGCTGTCATTTTTTTTTCCCCGACGCAACTTTAAGCCGTCGCGATCCTCAAAACTCGGCGTAACGTAACTTCGCGCATGCGCAGTACGGCCGACGCGCATGCGCAGTACGGCCGGCGCGGGAGCGCGCCTCATTTAAATGGGACTCGCCCCATTTGAATAGGAACGCCTTGCGCCGGCGGAATTTTAGTTACACAGCCTGAAATTTCTAGATAAGTGCTTTGTGGATCAGGCACTTAGGTAGAAACTTTAAGCCAGTGTAACTTAAATTGGATTTTTTAAGTTACGTCAGGTTTTTGTGGATCTGGCCCATAGTCTTGTTGGAACTATTTCCAGTTGTGGTTGCTCTTGAAATTTGGGGTTGCCATTTTGCAAACAAGAGGATTATTATTAATACTGATAATAAGGGTGTATTATTTGCTGTGAATTTGCCGTGAACTTCATCAAAATCCATACCAGTGATAAAATTGTTACGTTATCTAGTACTTTTATGTTTAAAATTGAATATTTGGATTAAGGCGCAATATGTCCCATGTAAGCTCAATGTCATTGCTGATGCCTTATCTCGATTCCAGATGGCTCATTTCAGACAGTTGCTGCCTCAGGCAGATTGGGTTGGGTACCACTGTCGAGTCATCTTTGTGATCTGATTTGAATCCAGTATTCTTGGCCATTAAAAATTCAATCGCTCCAAGAACATGGACTGAGTACTCGGTTGCATGGGAAAGATGACTGTCCTTTCATTCAGAGTTAGGTGTACCTCCTACTGAGAGCTCGATTTTAGCTTTTCTTTGTTCTTTAATGCAGTTAAATTTTTCTTTTAACCATATCAATAAGATATTGGCGGGAGTCTCTTTTTTCTTTAAACTTTACAACTTCCCGGTTTGCAATACTTATTTTTCGGTTAGGCAAGCTCTAAAAGGCTTGAGGAAGGAAAAATGCATTCCTGATGCTCATAGGCCTATCACGTTGGATATCCTATCCAGGCTGTGTTTGGCTACTAGGTTTGTTTGCATTTCTGAGTACGAAGCCTTATTATTTCATGTTGCTTTTATTTTTATGTTTTTTGCAGCATTTCGTGTTTCTGAAATGCTATCAAACAACAAGCACAGTTTGGAAGGTTTACTCTTCTCAGAAGTTTTTTTTTTAGATGACAGGGTTCAAATTTTTGTTAGGAGATCAAAAACATATCAAGCAGGAAAAAGCAGATGGCTCAATTTATTTGCATGTGGCGACTCCAATCTTTGTCCTGTGTTGATCCTCAAAAAATTTCTGTCAGGCCAGTTTTAGGTCACCAATTTTTGATCCATCTGGATTCTTCCCCGATGACTAAATTTCAATTCAGTTCCGTCCTAAAACAATGTTTTTCCCATGTAGGTCTCTCCATTTTAAAATTTTCCTCCCATTCTTTCAGGATCGGATGTGAAACACAGCTTCCCCGTTCTTCACTGTGGCGGCGTCATCGATCATGTGATCCCTTTTATAGGGGGACACAATCGATGACGTCACACCTACAGCCACACACCCCTACAGTTGTAAACACACTTGAGGTCACACATAACCCCATCAGCGCCCCCTGTGGTTAACTCCCAAACTGCAATTGTCATTTTCACAATAAACAATGCATTTTAAATGCATTTTTTGTGTGAAAATGACAATGGTCCCAAAAATGTGTCAAATTGTCCGAAGTGTCCGCCATAATGTCGCAGTCACGAAAAAAATCGCTGATCGCCACCATTAGTAGTAAAAAAAAAAAGATTATTAAAAATGCAATAAAACTATCCCCTATTTTGTAAACGCTATAAATTTTGCGCAAACCAACCGATAAACGCTTATTGCATTTTTTTTTTATACCAAAAATAGGTAGGAGAATACGTATCGGCCTAAACTGAGGAAAAAAAACATTTTTTTTATTTATTTTTGGGGGATATTTATTATAGCAAAAAGTAAAAAATATTGAATTTTTTTCAAAATTGTCGCTCTATTTTTGTTTATAGCGCAAAAAAATAAAAACCGCAGAGGTGATCAAATACCACCAAAAGAAAGCTCTATTTGTCAGGAAAAAAGGATGCCAATTTTGTTTGGGAACCACGTCGCACGACCGCGCAATTGTCTGTTAAAGCGACGCAGTGCCGAATCGCAAAACCTGGCCGGGTCCTTTAGCTGCATTTTGGTCCGGGTCTTAAGTGGTTAAGCAGAATCCAGTTTTCACAGTGTAGATCTTTATAACTTATACTTTTACTTAATGACTTATACGTTATTGTTTTGGTTTACTCTAGTACAGTGGTCCTTACACTGTGGGCCATGTACTGTATATCTCATTTAGTCACAGTCCCATGAACTGCATATCACACTTGTCTAAAGTATAATGGTTCTGTAAACTGTTTGGCACCCTAATCTCTCATCAATGACAGCCTTAACATTCATTTTGGTGTTGTGGGGAGGTCTCTCACATCTATGGTGGAATCCAGTCACACACTTGAAATGAATTAAACACTGAAGCTTCACAACCTAGAAATGGCATACACAGTGCTCATCTACAGACACCCTGAAGAGGTGCACATCCTCACAGCCAATGCAGGGTATTTGTGTGTGTTTACCACTAAGTGCCGGTTCACACTACAGCGACTTGGTATCCGACTTGTCAGACCTCAAGTTGCCCCAAGTTGCTGGACACAAGAAATTCCATTGAAGTGAATGAGAGCCGTCTTAATGTACACTACTGAAGTTGCTACGACTTCAGAAAAGGTTCCTATACTACTTCAAGGTGACTTCTAGGCAACTTGTATCCATAGATTTCCTTGTCAAGAATATCTTTATTAAATGCAAGAATAAATTGTACATGAAGCATACATTCGTTACAGTAATCAGGTGGTTATTATAACATAAGATTGACTAACAGTATCATCTTTCTTAAACAATAAACGGGAATATTTTAGCCATGTTCTGTGTACTATCGCAGGAAGAGTTTAAGTAGTTAACATAGCCAAATATGTAATCCTTACAACTTGTCCTAGTGGCTAGTGGATAATATATCAAAGATAATACGTCCTTATTTAATGTAACCTTACTACCTATCAACTTTAAATTTCTAAAATGTGCTACCTTTTCAAAGTTAACGGTAGATACACGAGGGTACTACCTTATGCAGTATCAGATCAGGAAAAGGAAGAAGGTAAGAAAAGGAAGGAAAAAGGGGGGGGGGGGGGGTCAGGTAAGGAAGTCTGCAGGGATGGGCTAGGATCCGTCCTCAAAGCATGAAATGTACAACGGTTATTTTTGTATAGGAAAGCTACCATGGCATCATTACACCTTTATTAAAATTTTCTGGTATAGCATATTGTATCCAAGGGTTCCATATTTTTTCAAAGTTGGCGATCGTGTCCGTTTCTAACGCTTCCATTTTGGCGTGCGTCATAGCAATATTCATTCTATTTTTTGTTTCCGTCGTTGATAAAATTGGAGTTTTCCAAGCTTTTGCTATGGTTTGTTTGGCTGCCGTAAAGAGTTGTGTTAGTAGCTTGAAGTGCGTGTGTGTTAGATTGATGGGCTTTAAATTCAGTAGTGCCAATTTAGGGTCTGGAAGTATTCTCAATTTAGTCACCGCATTTACCATCTTGAAAATCTTATCCCAGAATTTCTGTACTATTGGACACGTCCACCAAGTATGAAAATATGTACCTTCGGTGATGCAACCCCTATAGCAATGTCCGGTGCAGTTTGGTGCATATTTAGCTATTCTGCTTGGCACCAGGTACCATCTCATTAATACCTTATAGCCCGCTTCCAATGCTATTATATTCGAGGAAGCCGATTTAGTGTTTCGCCATATTTGATTCCAATCCGAGGTATTAAGTTCTATACCCAGGTCACTCTCCCATTTCTGAACATAAGGAAGCTTTGTTGTGTTATTGTGGGATAGTGACTGCAAGTACAGAACCGAAATTGTACCTCTTGCATGTGGATTATCTTTACATATACTTTCAAAAGGTGAAATCTGTTTTTTCAGAGCCGAAGAGGTCAGATGTGTTTCCACGAAATTTTTTATTTGGAGGTATCGAAACAATTCTGATTGAGGTATACTGTATTTTTTACATACTGTCGGGAAGGGCATGACACCCGATGAATCCAAAAATTTATAGACATATATACAGTCTTTCCTTACCCATTCCTTGAATGTGTTAGGGAAGATCCATGCCGGATAAAATGTTGGGTTTTTATAAAATGAAAGCAGTGGGTTGAGAGGGGACACCAGTGAATACTTGGATTTATAGCTATCCCATAGTGAGAGAGAATGTTTAATAATTGGATTGCAGATTTTCCCGCGTAGCTTGGGAAGAATCCATAGTAAGTTAGCTGGAGGGATGGGATCACACTCGGTTGCCTCAATCGCTACCCAGAGAGGTGTTTCCTTTTTTGCATGATATTTGGCCAAGGTTGAAATTTGCGCTGCCCTATAGTAGTTTGTAAAATTCGGATATCCTAACCCTCCTTGAGTTTTGGGGAGATGCAAGATTTTCGCCTTTATTCTGGGCCTAGATGTGCCCCATATAAAGGTCGTCATTCTGTTTTGTATTATCCTCAGAAAGTAAGCCGGTATTGGACTCGGGAGCACTCTAAAAAGATACAACAATTTTGGTAATATTGTCATCTTAACTGCGTTGATCCTACCTAACCAGGATAATGGGAGCTGGGACCAGGATTTGAGTAAGTTTGTTATCTGTTTAAGAAGAGGGGGATAATTATAAGAGAATAAATCAGATGTATCAGCCGTTACGTGTGTTCCTAAGTACGGGATGCTCTTATCCGACCATGTAAATGGAAGACCTACTGTGGCTGCACTTAATTCTAGTCTTAAAAGGGATATGTTTAGTGCTACACATTTCTTGGGATTAATGGCTAGACCTGAGAACGTTGCGAATCTATCAAGTATTGGGATGAGATTAGGGCCAGTTACTTGCGGGGAAGAAAGAAATAAAAGAATGTCATCCGCAAATAGGCATAATTTATGTTTATGACCTCCTAATTCTATACCTAGGATAGTGGGGTCTGATCTGATTTTCTGAGCAAGCGGTTCGATAAGGAGGGCAAATAATAACGGGGATAACGGGCAGCCCTGACGTGTTCCTCTTCTGATATCAAATGTGTCAGACTTATATCCTGCGTATTTAACATAAGCTTTAGGGTTATTATAAAGTTCCATAACCCAATTAGTGAAATTAGGGCCAAAGCCCCATTTCTGTAGAGTATATTTTAAATACGCCCAGGAAACAGAATCAAAAGCTTGTTTGATGTCCAGAGAGAGAAAACACGCCGGTATACCCCTTTTCTTTGCTATGTTGGCCAAGAGGCATGCCCTGCGTATATTATCGCCCGCTTGTCTGGATGGCATGAAACCTACTTGATCTCGATTGATTAGAGTACCGATAAAATTGTTAAGGCGGGTAGCTAGTATTTTACCTAATAGTTTTATATCTATGTTAAGCATAGATATGGGACGATAATTGCTACAAAGTGTGTCATCCGAATGTGGTTTGGGAATCATACAAACCGTTGCTAGCAACGTTTCAGGTCTGAAGGTTTTTTGCTCTAGTAAGTTGTTAAATGCCTCTGCCAGTCTGGGTGAAAGTAACTCAGTAAAAGTTTTGAGGTAGTTTGCCGAGAACCCGTCAGGTCCCGGTCTTTTGTTAATTTTGAGTTCCCGAATGGCTAAAGCTACATCCTCTTGCGTAATTGGTTCTTCCAACTGTTCTTTCTGTGATTGACTTATTTGTGGAAGATTAATTTGTGCAAAAAAGGAGTCAGCTTTAGATTCGTCAAATACAGTAGTTTCTGAGTAGAGTTGTTTTAGATGTGAGCTAAACTTTTGAACTATTTTAAGTGGGTTGCTGGAGAGAACCCTGTTGGCAATTTTTAACTTTATGGGTTTAAAAGTCTTATTGAGTGTGTTTAGCGCTCTAGCTAAATATGTCCCTGGTTTATTAGCTTGCTTGTAGAAAGCATGTCTAGATCTATTAAGTGTTCTATTTGCCGAATCGGTTAAGAACAAGTCGTATTCCAGACGTGCTTTGTCCAGCCGAGTTCTATTAGTTTGAGTTTGGCAGTTTTGTAGGGCCAGAAATGCTAAGTTGAATTCTGTTTCCAATTTTCTTGCCATCAGTGCTCGCTCCTTTTTTAAGATCCCTATTTGCCGTATCCATAGATTTCAACGGAAGTTGCCTCCAAGTCGGATATCCATCTATATTGAAGCAATTTTACAGGAAAAAGAAAATAGTTTACCAAGGCAAACCCCTCCCTCCCACAGAGTTGATTATTCTGTGATTGGCCACAACCAAAGTCGCCTGTCCTAGAGGCAACTTTAAGTCACGTTGTAAGTTGCTCAAAGTCACGCTGAAGTCACGCTGAGGTCGCCTCCAATCGCGCTGTAAGTCAGGTTGAACCGGCACTTACACAACTCTGAGCTGTGGCATACATAGCTAGCCTAAAACAATTATACCCATTGCCGTAGGGTAGATCAGGACTTCCTTCATGGTTACAAAACTGCTCCCACACCACCAGACATTGTTAATTTTAGATGGGATACCCCAAATTACCACTTTACCTTATGTATATTGTATTAGCCAAGTTGACGAAGAGATATGCCTAAGGCCCCGTACACATGACCGAACATGTCCGCTGAAACTCCGCGGGCATGTCCGACCGTGTGTAGGGCCTAGCGGACAGTTTTCCGGCCTAGCGGACAGATTTCCAGCGGAAAAAAGTTTCTTAGCATGCTAAGAAACTTGTCCGCTGGAAACATGTCCGTCGGACATGTCCGATGGTTAGTACGACTCATCGGACATGTCCTCTGGTTATGACGTATAACCAGCGGCCCGAAATCCCGTGCATGCATCGAATTGATTCGACGCATGCGTGGAAGCATTGAACTTCCGTGTTAGAGAACGTCGGTGTCTTCTACGTCACCGCGTTCTCTGTCCGCGGGGATTTTGGTCTGATGGTGTGTACACACATCAGACCAAAAGCTCCCAGCAGACATGTCCGATGAAAACGGTCCGCGGACCGTTTTCATCGGACATGTTCGGTCGTGTCTACGGGGCCTTACTTGCTCTATGTTTGACAGTAATTATTTCACTCAATATATGTCTACATTATTGCATACCTTCATAATCCTTCATCTCATGAAATAATTTGGTTTGTATAGATACTTTTTATCTGGTTTGTTCATTGTTAAAATAGTAGATTACATTAAAAAGGCACTTTGTGGCTCACTTTCCTATAACTTGGGTATATAGACAGCTGTTTCATGCTGCTACACAAATTCATAGTCTTTGAACGTGAAGTGGGCCTCGGTTGCTTTCATAAGCAAGCATTGCAAAAACTCTTCCTAAATGATGCAGTGACTTGAGGCTTGCTAAAGACTCAGGTCAGAGCTTAACAGCTCATGCATCCTGCTGATGTCTACAGGGAATACCTGGCAAGATGCCATGTGTGAGGGTGTGTTATTTTTAGCATGTAGAATTGTGGCATGCTCTACAAATCTGATTTTACAAACCTAACCTGGTTGGATTAGGCAAATGGAGTAAAACATGGAAATAAATGAAGTGTAAATTTATCTGTGGGAGAAGTCATAGATCATTCTCGCCTTTTATAACGAGCTAGAACAGAGGAAATTAGTGAAAACGTCTTGCGTTAAAAGCTGTAATCTCACTGCTATCGGCAACATTCCTTTTTACCTGAACACTTGTTTTAAAGCTGAACTTCCGCCACGCAGCTAAATACATAGTTTATACAGTGCCTTGAAAAAGTATTCATACCCCTTCAAATTTTCCACATTTTGTCATGTTACAACTAAAAACGTGAATTTTATTGGGATTTTATGTGATAGACCAACACAAAGTGGCACATAATTGTAAAGTGGAAGGAAAATGATAAATGGTTTTCAAAATGTTTTACAAATAAATATCTGACAAGTGTGGCATGCATTTGTATTCAGCCCTCTTTACTCTGATAACTAAAATCCAGTAGAACCAATTGCCTTCAAAAGTCACCTAATTAGTAGAAAGAGTTCACCTGTGTGTAATTTAATCTCATTATAAATACAGCTGTTCTGTGAAGCCCTCATAGGTTTTTAGAGAACCTTAGTGAAGAAACAGCATCATGAAGGCCAAGGAACACACCAGACAGGTCAGGGATAAAGTTGTGGAGACGTTTAAAGCAGGGTTAGGTTATAAAAAAATATCCTAAACTTTGGACATCTCATGGGGCACTTTTCAATCCATCATCCGAAAATGGAAAGCGTATGGCACAACTACAAACCTACCAAGACATGGCCATACAGGCTGGGCAAGGAGAGCATTAATTAGAGAAGCAGCCCATGGTAACTCTGGAGCAGCTGCAGAGAGCAACAGCTCAAGATGGAGAATCTGTCCACAGGACAACTATTAGTCATGCACTCCACAAATCTGGCCTTTATGGAAGAGTGGCAAGAAGAAAGCCACTGTTGAAAGAAAGCCATAAGAAGTCCCGTTTGCGGGAAGCCATGTGGGGGACACAGCAAACATGTGGAAGAAGGGGTTCTGGTTAGGTTGAGACCAAAATGAAACTTTTTGGCCTAAAAGCAAAACTCTATGTGTGGCGGAAAATTAGCACTGCCCATCATCCTGAACACACCATAGCCACCGTGAAACAAGGTGGTGGCAGCATCATGTGGTGGGGATGCTTTTATTCAGCAAGGACAGGGAAGCTGGTCAGAGTTTATGGAAAATGGATGGGGCCAAATCTAATGCCGCGTACACACGATCATTTTTCGGCATGTAAAAAACTAAGTTTTTCGGGTTCTGAAAAACGACAAAAAAAATATTTGAGCATGCTGCATCTATAAAAAGAACATTTTAAACAATGTCGTTTTTCGCGTTGTAAAAAATGATCGTGTTTGGGCTAAAACGATGTTAAAAACCCGCGCATGCTCAGAAGCAAGTTATGAGACGGGAGCGCTCATTCTGGTAAAACTACTGTTCGTAATGGAGTAAGCACATTCATCACGCTGTAACAGACAGAAAAGCGCGAATCGTCTTTTACTAATACGAAATCAGCTAAAGCAGCCCCAAGGGTAGCGTCATCCGCATGGAACTTCCCCTTTATAGTGCCGTTGTACGTGTTGTACGTCACCGCGCTTTTCTAGAGCATTTTTTTTAAACGATCGTGTGTGGGCAACTTCGTTTTAATGATGAAGTTGGAAAAAACAACGTTTTTTCTAGATGCTGAAAAACTTAGTTTTTTACATGCCGAAAAATGATCGTGTGTACGCGGCAATAGAAGAAAACCTGTTAGAGACTGCAAAAGATTGAGACTGGGGAGGAGGTTCAACTTCCAGCAGGACAACACCCCTAAACATACAGCCAAAGATACAATGGAATGGTTTAGATTAAAACATATTAATGTGTTAGAATGGACCAGTCAAAGTCCAGACCTAAATCCAATTGAGAATCCGTGACAAGACTAAAAAATTGCTTTTCTCAGACGCTCTCCATCTAATCTGGCAGTGCTTGAGCTCTTTTGCAAAGAAGGGGGAAAATGTCACTCTTAACCGCTTAACGACCGCCGGCACGTACAGGCATATGGGCGTACATGTACGTCCCCACTTTTCCGCGGGTCCGATCGAGACCCCCCCGATACATGCGGCGGTCGGAAACCCGCGGGGAGCAATCCGGGACAAGGGCGCGGCTATTCGTTTCTAGCCGCCCCCTCGCGATTGCTCCCCGGAGCTGAAGAACGGGGAGAGCCGTATGTAAACACGGCTTCCCCGTGCTTCACTGTTGCGGCTGCATCGATCGTGTCATCCCTTTTATAGGGAAGACACAATCGATGACGTCAGACCTACAGCCACACCCCCCTACAGTTGTAAACACACACTAGGTGAAGCATAACTCCTTCAGCGCCCCCTGTGGTTAACTCCCAAACTGCAACTGTCATTTTCACAATAAACAATGCAATTTAAATGTGTCAAAATTGTCCGAAGTGTCCGCCATAATGTCGCAGTCACGAAAAAAATCGCTGATCGCCACCATTTTTTTTTACCAAAAATAGGTAGAAGAATACGTATCGGCATAAACTGAGGGAAAAAAATGTATATATGTTTTTTGGGGATATTTATTATAGCAAAAAGTAAAAAATATTGAATTTTTTTCAAAATTGTCGCTCTATTTTTGTTTATAGTGCAAAAAAATAAAAACCGCAGAGGTGAGCAAATACCACCAAAAGAAAGCTCTATTTGTGGGGAAAAAAGGACGCCAATTTTGTTTGGGAGCCACGTCGCATTACCGCGCAATTGTCAGTTAAAGCAAAGCAGTGCCGAATAGAAAAAACTGGCCTGGGCATTTAGCTGCCTAAAGGTCCGGGGCTTAAGTGGTTATTAAGATGTGCAAAGCTGGTAGAGACATCCCCAAAAAGACTTGCAGCTGTAATTGCAGGGAAAAGTGGTTCTACAAAGTATTGACTCAGGAGGGCTGAATACAAATGCACGCCACGCTTTTCACGTTTTTATTTGTAAAGAAAATTGAAACCCATTAATCATTTTCCTTCCACTTCAGAATTATGTGCCACTTTGTGTTGGTCTATCACATAAAATCCCAATTAAATACATTTATGTTTTTGGTTGTAACATGATAAAATGTGGAAAATTTAAGGGGGTATGCATACTTTGTCAAGGCACTGTATATGCATACTGTATATGAAGTGTCTATTTCCCCAAAGGATAGGTAACTAATTTATCCATCCACTTTTGGGATTCATACACCTTTGTCACAAGTTCAACCAGGAGGTTGACACTACTTCTCTGCTAGGGCTAAGGTATGCACTAGTGTCATCTCCCTGCATGAAGCCCGCTAGGCAAAAAAGGTGAAGCAACATACTTAGAAATCATCACTCTGCTCTCTTCTCTTGTCAGTATGTTACCTGTCAGCACATGCGCATGCAGCCAAACTTGATTGGCTCCAAGTGCTTCATTTTTTCCTAGTCTGAATGCTGCTGTGCTAATTATGACAGAGGCTAATGTCAAGGCAGATTTAGACGTTCTAACCAATTGTATGTAAAAAAATTAGGGTTGTCCCGATACCGATATTAGTATCGTATCGGGACCAATACCGAGCATTTGCGCGAGTATTTGTACTCGCGCAAATGTTCCCGATGCCTTTGCCGATACCTGGCTGGGATGGGAGAGAGGAAGTCAGTGTGCGGAGTCAGCGAGCAGGGGGCGGAGAGCGGGGCGGAGAGCAGAGCGGAGACTGGGCGGAGAGCAGAGCGGGGTGGTGAGCGAGTCCTCGGGCGGGTAAGCTTGCAGGGGGCAGCCGCATCGGCGACCAGAGCCGTCACATTCGGTAACAGAAGTGACGCTCTATGTTGCTGTTACAGTCAGTGCTTTGAAAATCCCGACTCCCATCTTGGTACACCCTGCACTCGGCCACAGTATGCTAGCAGCGGACATCTTGTTACACCCAGCCCATGTAGTTCGGGCTGGGTGTAACAAGATGTCCGCTGCTGCTTTATTGAGGCCGAGTGCAGGGTGTACCAAGATGGGCGTCACAGAGGCAGCATATAAAAATATATCCTCTTGTGCCCAGAAGTGCCATTCAGCCAGTGCCCATCCAGCCAGTGCCTATCCAGCCAGTCATCAGTGTGTGCCACCTATCAGTGCCCAGCCATCAGCCATCAGTGCCCAGCCATCAGTGTGTGCCACCTATCAATGCTCATCACTCAGTGCCAGCGATTGCATGCCACCTCTCAGTGCCCAGCCATCAGTGTGTGCCACCTATCAGTGCCCAGCCATCAGTGTGTGCCACCTATCAGTGCCCAGCCATCAGTGTGTGCCACCTATCAGTGCTCATCACTCAGTGCCAGCCAGTCAGTGCCACCTATCACTGCGTGCCACCTATCAGTGCCCAGCCATCAGTGTGTGCCACTTATCAGTGCTCACTCAATGCCAGTCAGTCAGTGCCACCTATCAGTGCATGCCACCTATCAGTGCCCAGCCATCAGTGTGTGCCACCTATCAGTG
Organism: Rana temporaria; assembly: GCF_905171775.1. NCBI lineage: Eukaryota > Metazoa > Chordata > Amphibia > Anura > Ranidae > Rana > Rana temporaria. The sequence continues at coordinate 119,562,644 of NC_053493.1, read as the reverse complement.
CTCATCATTCAGTGCCAGTATGCCATTGCCATCACTCAGTGCCACCTTTCAGTGCCCAGCAATCAGTGTGCCACCTATTAGTGCTCATCACTCAGTGCCAGACAGTCAGTGCCACCCATCAGTGCCCATCCATCAGTGCGTGCCACCTATCAGTAATGCTTAATTAGTGCCACCTATCAGTGCTGCATATCAGTGCCACCTAATCCTATCAGTGTCCAACAGTGCTGCATATTAGGGCCTCCTCATCACTCAGTGTCATCTATCAGTGCCAGCCAGTCAGTGCCACCTATCAGTAATGCTTAATCAGTACCAAAAAAGTATCGGTAATCGGTATCGGCAAGTACTTGAAAAAAAAGTAACAGTACTTGTACTCGGTCTTTAAAAAGTGGTATCGGGACAACCCTAAAAAAAATGCATGTATTGCTTTTTTTTTGTCTTTTATTATTACACAACTGTATTCTGTAATGTGTTCTATATGTGTCTAAAATTCAGCTTTACATTTTTAAATAATAAAATGTATTGCTTAGTGTTTATGATCTCCTTATCAATCTTTATTTAATTTCTCATTTTGTGGCACCCAGAGGAAGTAAATAATCAACAAATAGAGACGATTTTATTAATTGCCCCCGTGTAGATGTCCTAAAAAAGTGTGAAATACCCTTCCTAAAACATGCCTTGTTTGCTTTCTCAAATAAAAATCTTTTTGAAATCTGAAATACCCTTTCTTAGCAAATATACTTTTTGATTTTAATAGCTGATGCTCAGGCCATTACCAGATCCCGCTATAGTCTGACTTTTGGGCAGCAGGATCTTTTATAGTTTTGGTTACATACACATTTTACCAAATTTGAAAAATCACACAGCTTTGTGTAGATATCTGCCTAATGCAGGAAACAATAGAGGTGGTTCCACAATGAATCCATACACGGAAAAAGATTAGAAAACAGATAAAATTAATTTCTGTGCTGTTAATGAAATCCAGCAAACACTGCAAATGTTCAAAAGACAGAGAGTACAATTGGTTCAAGTTAAAGAGACCCTGCCATCTAAAAAAAAGTACAAAAAAAAAAGTCTATAAAGTAACTGGTCTCTAGTGATGCCTGTATAAACCTGCAGCCACTTTTAGTGCTCCTACTGTGCCTAAGTGCCGTGTTGTACCGAAGCTTTCCCGATCAGAACAGATGGCAGAGTAGGGGTATAGCAAGCTGTTATACAACCACAGTCATCTTCCCTGTTCTATTTTGTGTTAGCCGTGGACAGTTGAAATTGTAAAACTTTAAAGAGAACCCCCTACAGTATCTCTTTCCTTTTTCCATATTGAACAAGTAAATTATATATATATATATATATATATATATATATATATATATATATATATATATATATATATTGTGAGGGGTTAGCTCGGTAGCGGGGTTTGTGATCCCTTGGATGGGTTCACCACACACTGAATTTATACAGACAGGCAGTCGAAGACGGTTGAAAACAACGTTTTTGGTTTATTTTTCCATCTTGCTGGAAAACAATTGCAAGCGTCCAAACAGCATAAACAAAATCAAACATAAAATAAACCCTAGCCACTCTGGGTGTCTACCTTCCACACAGGAACCTATCTAAGGAGTCTGGCTCAGCCTAGCACTGGGCAGACAATGCTGGTCATACAGCACAAACAGTAGTCTTTTGATATTTATAACACAGAAAAAAGTCAATGGTCTCCTCACCTCATCAGGAGACTTTCTGGCACTGCTCTCCTACTCACACAGCCTTAGGAGTGATGCAGCAACCAAGTGGTAACCCTCTGGCTACTTATAAAGGCCTTTATTGCTTCATTCTGAACAGCTGACGTTTTTTCACAGCCTTTAGCCTTCCTCTGGCTACGTTTGTAGCCGACGCCCGATAACAATCTGTGTATCGTCTAAACAAGGCAGAAATGTATGTCCCATCAGTGACAACACCCACAGATTTACCTGAATTCCTGTCACTATATATATATATATATATATATATATATATATATATATATATATATATATATGTATATATATATATATATTACAAAAGTAATACAACATTTTTATAACCACAACAGATATTGATAACATTATTTAAAAATGTTAGAAAATACTATAAAAGTATCCCTGTCAGGTTAAAAAAATGCTATTGGAAACTCACTGCAATAGAAGAGTCTCATATAGACTCTTTACCAGTGGACACTTCCAGAGTGTTGGATTCCAGTGCCCCCCCCCCCCCCCGCATTGCAACATGCATTCCTTCCTCCAACTTTTGCGTCATCACAGAGCCCAGCATGGTTGGATGATGGAGCCCCAGTGCATTGCATAAGACAAAGGCATTCAACAAAAAGTTTTTTAATGCAGAAACTTCTGATGGGAAGTCACTTTAAGCAATTAAGGGCTGCAAATGTGTGCAGCTGAGCCTATATTGAGACACTAATGTCTCTTATTAATCAGTGTTTTTTATTATTTTTTTTGTTAAAATTTTTGTTTGTGATATCCCACAACAGCCAATAAATGTTCTCTCAAGAATTCTCTATTGCTATGGGGCACCATCGGTAGTGTTTATTTCAGACATTAGTGGGATTGCATATTCTTTGGTCATGCTTAATGTACTTCCTTTAATGTGCTTTAATGCACATGCATTTACAATGTGTTTGAAAAATCCAATTCAATTGAACAGAATTGGAAAATGCAGCTTAATGGAACAATTTTTTTTAACACACTAGAGCTGTGTGAATGAGGCCCTAAAAGGATATTGACGTTTGACAAGAAGTACATTTCGTTCCATAAAGAGCATAGATTAAAAAACGCTTCTACTGTGAACATAGCCTTGTACATGCTTACCTATGTCTCATTCATTGCCTAGTACTTTTCAAAATGTTTTGCATTGTCTATAAGTAAATGAGTTGTGAATTATACATATATATGTAGACTTGGAAGACATGGGCACCCTCCTAAAAGCTTATCCTGAAAACTCAACTGTTTGTTTTAAATAAAATAAAAAAATACTTAAAAATAGGACTGTGGTATTCAATTTATCGGGCCATGTTGGCCGACTGTATGTACGTCTGTTTTCCTATAATCTTTATTTTTGAAAAATAAAGATTATATAAAAAAAATTGAGGTATAGTCATTTACAGGGTATTGCTATGACTGGTAGGTTTTCAACTATATTTTGGATTTATATAAAAATATATAGTGCATATAGTGGCAAGGATTCCTGTAGCTGATGGGTAAAGACTACAGGCCCTCTCACCCAAAGGATACCAACACTCAGTCATTAGGTTTGAAACGTAGGCCTGTACTCACAATGTCAAAGAATACCTGGATACCTTCTTTCAGTATCCACTAGACACTCTTCAGTCAACGCTCTCAATGCCACAGGACACCCTTCAGTTTCCACTGGGCACACTTCAGTGAGTTCTCCAAAACAGATCCTTAGCTCCAAAGGGATTTGGAGGTAGGCCCCCCAACTATGGGACCTCGATGAACATCAGCATGAATAAGAAGTGATGTGGGGGGTGGGTAACCTCCCCCTTCCCCAGATGGTTGGAATCCTTCCAACTATAAACCCTGCTGTTCTAAAGCTGAGGCTATTTAAATGCCTCTCCGATCACCTACTAGACACACCACCCCAGGAATTGTCTGAAGCACAACAAATATTTAGGTTGCTCATTTGCCTTGTTAAAAATTTCGATGTTCCAGAAGCCTCTAGAAAGCAGGGGAAAACAATCAAACATGCAACCTGTAAGATCCAGAACAGTCCAAAGAAATCAATAGCTGCCCCATTGATTACAGAGGAGCCAACAATAACTAAATGTCCCTGACATTCTACCTATCTAACTAGGAAGGTGTTACAAATAAATGGATGCATGCTCTTGTAAGAAAGACATGGGTGCATATATAGATTGGACATATATGCTGGATGTGTGGAGTGTTTATATCATTGCTAACATATTAACAGAATAACTTAGTACTCTAGAAAGATTCATAGGGCTTCTGATCATTGTATTATTTTACATGTACAGTGTTGGACATGTCATCTTTTGCTGCAATCCAATATATAATACACTCTCTGGAAAAGAACCAAGTTTGCCTGGAACTTGCTTGAAGACGTTGTTCTACACCCATTTCCGGTTTCCACTATAATTACATATATCATTCTATATATTAGAATTTACAACAAAGGGTAGCACAGTAGCTTAGTGGTTAGCATATCTGCCTTGCAGCCCTGGGTCCCCAGTTTGAGTCCTGGTCATAACACTATTTGCATGTTCTTCCTGTGCTTGTAAGGGTTTCCTTTGGGTACGCCACTTGCTCTCACATCCACAAGACATGCTGGAAGGTAATTGGCTCCTGCCTAAAATTGTATAATATTGTGTAGTGCAAACCTTCCACCTGGTCCCGCTGTTTAACCCAGGTTCTGATCCCAATTTAGTGCAATGCAGCCAGTCACAAGGTATTTTCAGGTAGATACACAAAGATCCTTCAAACAGTAAGCAGGCAGATAGTGTATTTTTGTAGTTTTTATTTTATTTTGTTTTGTAGAACTGGTATAGGGGTTGGGATAAACTTTGAATAACTAAAACTAACAACTTGATGGAGGACACTATCTAGAAAATGGTTAATGGAGAAAGAAGAGTCTTCTATGTAGGAAATAGCAAATGATTCAGCAAAGGGGGCTCCCACCACAGAAACAACCCTGGCTAGCATGTCTGGAACAGTCCCTCTTGCAAAAAGGAGCACAATGGCTATAGTCCCTCTCCCAGGATTTCTACCAAGATTATTCACTGTGTCACTGGCTACCTGGATGCTTCCTTCCAGTTTCAGCTGACACGGCACCATGAGCCCCCTGATAAAATCCATCCTGGATGCTGCCTAGTTGTTCCTATGACTTGGGGGTGAGCCTTAAGCTCTCTGGTGAGCCACAATCATCAAGTATTCCTTGTAGCTGCTCAATGACCGGGCCCCTTTTTGCGATTCGGCACTGCGTCGCTTTAACTGACAATTGCGCGGTCATGCAACATGGCTCCCTTTTTTTCCCACAAATAGAGCTTTCTTTTGGTGGTATTTGATCACCTCTGCGGTTTTTATTTCTTGCGCTATAAACAAAAATAGAGCGACAATTTTGAAAAAAAAAAGAATATTTTTTACTTTTTGCTGTAATAAATATCCCCAAAAACATATATAAAAAACTATTTTTTTCCTCAGTTTAGGCCGATACGTATTCTTCTACATATTTTTCGTAAAAAAAAAAAATATCACAATAAGCGTTTATTGATTGGTTTGCGCAAAAGTTATAGCGTCTACAAAATAGGGCATTTTTATTAATATTTATGTTTATGTTTACACACACAGGTCCCCGGTTCTCGCTCAGTAATGAGTGATCGCGGGTGCCTGGCGGTAATCTTGCCCGCCAGGCACACGCGTCGGGACCGGGGGCGAGCGGGGGGCGCCCCTATTGGCTGATTCGCGAGATGACGTAATATTATGTGATCTCGCGCAGCTGAGCCGACCTATCGCCGTAAAACTGCGGCAGCTGGTCGGCAAGCGGTTAATAGGACTTCCAGGCTGGGTCTCCCTTTAACAGGCAAAGGACCCTACTATTCCATGATCCAGACCCTATATACACGCCTCAGCCCCCTGCTGGTCACTTTCCTGGCTTCACCTTCTCCACCCACTAGTTTCTAGTGCTTTCTGGAAAGGCAGGGGGAGACAGGCAAACCTGCAACTGCACAGTCCAGAACACACCAAAATAATCAACTCAGCTCCACTGGCTACAGCAGAGCCCAAAAATAACAAAATTTACCTAAAATCTACATACTTATTAGCATATAACAAGGAAGGTGCTACAATTGTAGTCAGTGGGCCAAATTCTCAAAAACATGTGTAAATTTAGGATTATCTAACTTATGTCATTTAAGTTACGGCGCCCTAAGTTGGTGTCGTAAGTACCGTATTCTCAGTGCATTTGCGCACAAAATTGCGCCATCCTTAACTTAAGTTTCAATGCGTAAGGCGTGGTTATGGCAAGTGGGAATGAAGTGGGCGTGCTTCATTGTAATGAGCCGTGACCCCATGCAAATGAAGTGCCGGCCGTACTGCGCATGCGCGCACGAATCTGGACCTCACTGCGCATGTGCAGAACTTTGGTCAGCGCAATCAGTGAGATAGGTAAAAGGCCAAGCGTACTTAGTTTGAAGATCGCCCTGTGTCTAAATAGCCCCAGTCAAACAGACTTCAATTGCAAAAGTATTTCCCTGTGTTCCCTTCCTAAAGCAAGTTGCTTCTGCTTTGAACGTTTGTCAGTGTTTGTTGGTAAGGCCCCATACACACGAGAGGATTTATCCGCAGATACGGTCCAGCGGACCGTATCCGCGGATAAATCCTCTCGAGGATTTCAGAAGATCCGCGCTGAAATCCTCTGGCGATGACGTGTCGCGCCGTCGCCGCTATTATGACGCGGCGACGGCGCGACGCTGTCATATAAGGAATTCCACGCATGCGTCAAATCATTACGACGCGTGCGGGGAATCCCTTTGGACGGATGGATCCGGTAAGTCTGTACAGACGAGCGGATCCATCCGTTGGAATGGATTCCAGCAGATGGATTTGTTGTGCATGTCAGCAAATATCCGATCTGCTGGAATCCATCCCAGAGGAGATTTCTCCGCGGAAACGGATCCGCTGGCGTGTACACACCATAGGATCTATCCGCAGAAACCCATTTGCTGGGATTTATCTGCGGATGGATTCTATCGTGTGTATGGGGCCTCAGATTTGTTTGTGAGAAAAGTGTTTGTGGAGTTGGAGGGTATAGTTGGTGTTTGTTTTTGCTAATTTGTTCTTTGTTTTGATTGTTTGCCTGTTTGTTTTTGATAAGTGGTTTTTTTTTGGTGTGTTTTATATTTTTTGATTTCCTTTTTTGCCTGTTTGTTTTTGAATTAATAGTTGCTGTCTGTATATTTTTTATTTTTGCTTGTTTGTATTTTCTTTGTTGTGTGTGTGTATTGTTGTTTGTTTTTTGGGTGAGTTCCCTGTTGCTGGGTGTTGTCTGTCATGGCTCCCAAGCGCAGGAAGCTTAATTTTACCCTGGCAGAGAAGCATATACTTGCTCAGGGCGTCATTAAATTTGGGCGATTTCTCCATGGCCCTGAGAGCCACAACACCACCCCGGCCAGGAGGAAGGAGATCCTTCAAAAGATCACCGATCGGATCAATGCGGCGGGGGGGGGGGGGAGACCAGGACCATCGCTGAAGTTAAAAAAAAAAATTAATGACTTGAGGAGTGTGTCCCGGAACAAGCTGGCAACGCTGCATGCCCATACCAGGGGCACTGGAGGAGGGGGACCCTGCCCAGTCAGGATGAGTGAGGAGGAATGGGCAGTGGCCCAGTGTTTCCACCCACAGCAGGTGGTGGGCCTGCCTGGCTTTGACAATGATCCTCTTATGAGGACAGGTAATTTTTTACAATTTCTATCTGGTGATTAGCATGTGTGGGTGGGGGAAGGGAAGATGTGCCAAGTGTGTGGATCCAACAACCTGTGATTGTTTTGTGTCCTCCCCAGATGGCCAGGAGGTTGCAGCCCCATCAGCCCAGGAGGTGGCAGCCCCATCAGCCCAGGAGGTGGCAGCCCCATCAGCCCAGGAGGTGGCAGCCCCATCAGCCCAGGAGGTGGCAGCCCCATCAGCCCAGGAGGTGGCAGCCCCATCAGCCCAGGAGGTGGCAGCCCCATCAGCCCAGGAGGTGGCTGGCCCATCAGGTCAGGAGGTTGCTGGCCCATCAGGTCAGGAGGTTGCTGGCCCATCAGGGCAGGCTGCTGCACCACCCCCAAGACAGGCTCATGCAGAGTCCCAAGAAGGGCAGGATTCGCCATGGGAGGGGAGTGCCCACAACTCCCCTAATTTGGATGTTGAGTGGGAGGAGGATGAGGGGGAGGAAGATGACAATATTCTGATTGGGCAGGAAATAATGATGGGCCAAGATATGACCTTTGAATCATCCCCTGAGGGAACCCCACAGGCGCCCAGCAGTCAGGCCACCATCATGGGTCGCCCCTTCCAACCCTCCTCCAACATGCAGCAGCACCCATGGCTCACTCCAACTCCTCCTCCAAGGCCACAAGCCTCAGGGGCAAGTAGGAGGCTGACCCCGGAAAACAGGGGGGGGTTGGTGCGTCTGCCGGTCAGTCTGTTGAGGGACAATGTCCGGCAGACCCGCAGTCTGTCTGCAATACAAAAAACAATGACCAAGGTGGAGCGCAGCCTGGGTGCAATGAGGGAGTCACTGGGTGACGTGGCCACCAACTCTGTGGGGGTCATCACCTGTTTGTGGGACCTGAGGAACGCCACAACAGGTGTGGCCCAGGAGGTGACTGCCCTCACCCAGGCTGTGCAGGCCAATACCCGGGCTGTGCAGGCCAATACGGCTGACATTACTTCCTGTCTGACAAGGATAGCCGTTGCCTTGGAGGGAAGGCCAGCAGGAGGACAGACACCAGGGGAGGCTGTTTCCTCCCCTGTACAGTCCCCCACCCCTCAAAATACTCCCTCCCCTGCACAGTCCCCCCCCTGAAAATACTCCGTCCCCTGCACAGTCCCCCCCCCTGAAAATACTCCCTCCCCTGCACAGACCCCCCCCCGTGAAGATCCCCCAGTCGGCCGTGGCCGTCCCCGTGGCCGTGGCCGTGCCCGTGCCCGTGCCCGTGGGCAGCCCAGAAGGAGCACTCGGCAACATCCTTAATTTGCAGGGGTACTTTTTTTTTTTTTTTTTTTACACTGTACTTATGATTTGGTTTATGTGTGTGAATGATGTGTGAATGTGGGGGGGTGGCATTCCTGAAAACATAAGGGTGTCACCCTCAGTTTTGGTGGAGTAGGGATCCCCAGGACCAGGGAGAAGTCATCCTAGGTTCCTGAATGGTGTATGAATGCACAGTGACATAATTGGAGCCGTGGCGGGGCGTTACTGCTCCCAAGTACCAAAGGGGGGGGGGGTACTTGGATCTAATCCAATTCGATGTGCATGTGATGTGTCTGTGCTAGGGACCACAGTGACGTGCATTCATGCATTCTCATTGTGAGATAATTAATGTGCGTTTTGTAACAAAAAAAATACATTCTCATTGGCATATAAGTAATGTGCATTTATTTTGCAAAGTAAAGATTTAAAGGTCACATAATCTCTGTGATTAGTTCTGGGCAAAGCAAAAACAAAAAGATAATTAGGATCCATTTACTGGGCAAAGATGCCTTCAGACAGTTGTCTCCTTATTGCCTGGCCCTCAGCAGACCGGGTAGAGGGGTTTGGGGGGGGGGGGTTGCCTGGGTGGGGGGTTAGGTCAGGACATATCTCCACATGCATGCCCCTTCTTAAAGCAAAATTGTGCAGGATGCAACATGCCCCAATAATTTGGCATACAAAGTCTGGGGAATACAATAGTGTACCCCCAGTCTTGTCAAGGCATCTAAATCTTGACTTTAGAAGGCCAAAAGTCCGCTCTACTATAGCCCGGGTCTGGATGTGCACCTCATTGAATTTCCGTTCTCCGGGTGTTTGGGGGTTCCTAAAGGGGGTCATCAGGTGGGGTCCCAACGCATATCCTGAGTCACCTGTAAGGGAAAAGACAGGAGGATATTAGTCATGCATGTGCCCCTTGTGATGTCTGCATCATGGGGGGGCATACCTGACACCAATGTCACTCACCAATCAGCCAGCTGTCTCCATAAACGTTCATCTCCAAGTCTCTGTAGATCTTGGTCTGCCTTAGGATGTAACTATCATGGCACGAGCCGGGAAACTTGGCACAAACGTGCCAGATGAGGCCATGTGCATCTACGATAACCTGTACATTTATCGAATGCCAGCCTTTCCTATTTCTGAACAGGTGTTCAGTATCATGGGGGGGCTGTAATGCCACATGTGTGCAGTCTATCGCCCCGATGGTCTTAGGAAAGCCAGCAATATTATAAAAGTCTGTCATGGCTTGCACACGCTGGTCCTCCTGGGTGGGCATGACAAACTGGTTGCTCATGCGCCGCAGTATGGCAGGGACCACCTGATGGAGACATTTGCTCATGGTTGACTGCACCATCCCAGCCACACCTCCAGATGCTCGCTGGAATGAGCCACTCGCTAAAAAATGGAGGGTTGCCATCACTTTTTCAAGAGGTGTCAGGGCATGGGAACGTAAGGTTGGGGCGATTAGATCCTCATGAAGGAGTTGGGTGATCTCCAGGATGGCCTCCCTATCAAAACGGTAGTTGCCAATCACCTCATAAGCTGGCATTTGCCAAATATCACGCCGTGGACGATAAACACGCGCCTGTGCCCTCATCCTCCTCCTCTGTGCCCTCCTCCTCCTTTGTGCCTGTAAGGCAGCAAGTGCCGTCAAAATCATCGCTGGTCCTGGCATTTTTAAACAAATAACCTTCACAACTAGAGCTCTAACCTCTAGTCACTACCTTCAGCAAACCCTTCCACAGCATGTGTAAAATTAGGGCTGGTTTTATATTGTGGAAATTTAGTCAGAAAAACTAACAGGTGCGCACAGGGCGGAAAATACGGCACACACACTTAATTCTGAGAATCGCCCTAACTCCCTCATTTGCATCTTTGCCTATCAAAAACAGCGGCGAGCCTAGCGTAATTTGCGCCCGGGAATGCGCAGGTGTAACTAATTTAAGTACGGCTGAAAATACGGAAATGTTTGCTTAAGTCGTTTTGACGATCGTGCGCAAATATACGCGCCGTGTAAATTTAGAAAAATGGAGTTAAGTCTGCGTATCTCTTTTGAGAATTTGGCCCCGTGTGCCCAAAATGGCTGCCTCACCATTTTCCCCAAATGCAGATAAAATACTTTGGGTCCTCAGGAAGAAAAGCTCTAAATTAATTAATTAAAATGCCAATGGTGGGAAGTCATTTTTGGTATCCAATTAGATTTCATTTTAGATGAGAATGAAAAATGGGATTTCTGATTGGTTCCAATGGTGTACAGAACTTTCAAAGAAAACGATAATAAGGTTCTAAGAAATAAAAAAAAAAAAAAAAGAAAGTACACTTTAGATTGTAGTGTAATGTCTGAAAAAAAGAACACCACGCCATATATTTGTCAGGTATGTAACGGTCAGTCATATCACCTAGTATTTATTGGCAAGTTGTACAAGTTGGCCTCATGGACCTGTGTAATGCCTTAATCGAGATGTTGTGCACTAGCTTGTCTGAATATCTGTTTTTCTCTGTATGCATGAATACTTTACTCAGCCTAATGGCCCGTACACACGATCCGAAAATCGGACGAAATCGATCGTCCGAGGAAGAATCGTACGATTTTCAGATCGTGTGTACACTACTTTCGAGAGCCGATCACGACAGTTCATTCGATATTATTCGATCAGACAAGCACAAAAATTTTCCTAGTACGATGTCAGATCGTACGATTTTCGTTTAGTCAGTACAGTTGTCGTCCGAAAATACAATTACATTACAACACATGACGTCACTTCCGATTTTTTTTCTTCTGTCGTACGTGAATTTTCGTGACCTATTTCATTTTACTTGCGACTATTAAGCGAAAAAAGTCGTACGATACGTCGTCCGATATTCAGATCATGTGTACGAGGCATTAATTTCACAGCAAAATATGGAGAGACCTAGTGTTGTTGTTGGTTGCCTGTGGTGACATTAACTTTTCAAATTAGAAAGGAAGTATGCAGTGGCAGAAAGTAAACAGTTAATGATTTCCAGTAACTATTGCAACATCTTTGCATTTGGAGTAAATCCGGAAACAGCAATTGTATTGATTTCTGTATTATGTTATCTGTAGCATGTTTCATTTCAGAAATCTCTTTCCACCCTATATAATGGTTGCACTTGGCCAAGACAAAATTGTTCTTTGAAAATACATCTCATAAGTTGACCTGGTACTATTTTTCAATTGATATGATGTAGATTTAAGCTTAATATAAGCCTCTTTATAGTAGCTCCATCACCCTTGGAGAGATCATGGTATAGGATGGAAAGGTTGTGGTGCCTACATTGTTTTATTTATGTCTAGAAGCCTTATGCCGCGTACACACGATCGGACGTTCCGACAACAAAACCATGGAATTTTTCTCCGACGGATGTTGGCTCAAACTTGTCTTGCATACACACGGTCACACAAATGTTGTCGTAAATTCTGAACATCAAGAACGCGGTGACATACAACACGTATGACAAGCCGAGAAAAGAGAAGTTCAATACCAGTTGTGTTAGTAAAAGTTTGGTGAGAGAAGATTCGCGCTTTTCAGCCTTGTGCTTTTCAGTCCGTTACAGCGTGACGAATGTGCTATCTCCATTACGAATGCTAGTTTTACCAGACCGAGCGCTTCAGTCTCGTACTTGGTTCAGAGCATGCGTGGAATTTTGTGCATCGAAATTGTAAAACACATACAGCATACACACGACCGTTTTTCACATCGAGAAAAAAAGACGACGGGAAACACAACGAGAAAAAAGAGAGCTGGTTTCATTTTTTTGCATTTTTACAACCCGAAAAACGGTCGTGTGTACACGGCATTAGTCTTTTGACTAAAATTACATTTTAGTTTTAGGGCTCTTTCACACGGGCGGACCGCTTAGGTCCGCCTGCCAGTTTTTTTAGGGGGACCTGAACGGGCGCTTCGTGCTCCTCTATGGAGCCACGGATGTCAGCGGTGACATGCCCGCTGACATCCGACCCGCTCCAATCCGCCAAAGTGTGATGGAGGAAAACCCTTTTTTCCATCCGTCTGGCGGATCGGATCTGGTGACGACGGACTCTACGGTCCGTCGTCATCCGATCCCCCCATACTGGAGAGCGGCACTCTGACAGATCGGTCCCTGCACAGTGTGCAGAGACCGAGCTTTCATCTGCCGGCTCAGCGGGGATCGACGGATCGTTCCCCGCTGAGCAAAGCGGAGCCCAAAAACGGTCCACCCCATGTGAAAGAGCCCTTAGTCATATTTTAGTCATCTCAATTGTTTTAATTTTAGTCGTATTTTAGTCGACTAAAATGTTTACACTAGTGGAGGAGACTCTGTGTCCCTGCCTCCTGGGACTGCTGATGTATCTCTTGTAGAAAAGTGACAGTTGCAGACAGATGAAGGTTGGAAGTCTGGAGGAGGTTGCTGTGGAGCTTAGCGGTGGCTTGTTCCACAGCTGTTCACATACATGGATAACAAACATTTCAGTCTCAGGAACAGCTGCAATGGATATACTATTTCTCCTGGAAATATTTTTTTTCCTAGGATGTGTAGATAGTAGGGTCATATTTTGGCCTAGGCAGCAGGAATCTATGGGCCAGATCCACGAAGTGCGGCGCTTCTTTCCGTCCGGCGTAGTGTATCTCAGATACACTACGCCGCCGTAATTTACAGCGTATTTTCAGTATTCTCAAAGAAATTGCGCCGTAAGTTACGGCGGCGTAGTGTATCTTTGTCGGCGTAAGGCCGCGCAATTCAAATGTATGAGATGGGGGCGTGTTTTTATGTCAATACGTCTTGACCCATCGTAAAAGACGTTTTTTTTTAACGGCGCATGCGCCGTCCGTGGGGGTATCCCAGTGCGTATGCTCGAAATAACCTGCAACAAGCCAATGCTTAAAACGTGAACGTCATTCTACGCAAAGCCGTATTCGCGAACGACTTACGCAAACGACGTAAAAAATTAAAAATTCGACGCAGGAACGACAGCCATACTTAACATTGAGTACGCCTCATATAGCAGGGGTAACTATAAGCTGAAAAAAGCCTTACGGAAACGATGTAAAAAAATGCGCCGGCCGGACGTACATTCGTGGATCGCCGTATCTAGCTAATTTGCATACTCGACGCGGAAATCGACTGAAACGCCACCTAGCGGCCAGCGTAAATATGCACCTTAGATCCGACGGCGTACTAAGACGTACGTCAGTCGGATCTAGCACAGCTTCAGGCGTATCTTGTTTTGTGGATACAAAACAAAGATACGCCGGAGCAAATTAGAAGTTACACGGCGTATCAATAGATACGCCAGCGTAACTCGTTTGTGTATCTGGCCCAATGGATCCATTTGGCCCATTTGTGAATAATTCAGGGAAGTGGTTGTGGTATTATTACGATATTCCTCTAGAGTGAGCATGGACTAGATTACCTAGGGAAACAATTTCCAGCATCTTTGTGGACCCAAGCAGTAAAAGGAAATATACTTGTATAACTAATGTACCTAATAAAATGGCCACACGTGTTTTTTTTTTTTTTTGTGTGGGCACATATGGAAAAATAAACATATTATATAATAATATTGGGATTGGTTGACTATTGTTTGATCAGAGTACATTTAAACAAGGTGTGTGGGAGGAAGAACAGAGTCACATCTGTTACGGCAAATCTGAAAGAATAACCCATGGGATGCTCTATAAATGGAAATCGGTTTACAATTGAGCTGATAATCTGTCCCAGACTTTGTGATAAAGCACTATATTTCAGCAAGGCACTACCATATGTTCTTTTATGCAAGTGACTTCATAAGAAAAGTTGTTTGCATTCCTCACTATGTGATACTGATTACATTGTCACTGCTGCATACTGGAAGCAATATGCAAATGTGCTGTAATGTGTATGCATGAAGCATTGCCCTGAGAGTCAGCAAAGCGCTGTTTCGGCTTTTAAAGTGACAGCGCCGTGACACTGTAGAACGTAGAATGGATAGATTTCTGAAAGTACACTCGAATATACACAAAGAACCTCGTTAACAAGTTACAGTGAATAATTTGCAGTTGTAACAAGGGCTCGACACATACAGCAAATGCATGTGCATATAAAAGAGCTCTTCTGAGACTATTTTGGTGGAATTAATCCTTACACTTGCTGTGATTCTTCTTTAGTACTTATCAAGATGTGGCTACATTTGTCTGTGCCCAAGGCCAAGTATTCACTAAGGCAGTGGTTCTCAACCTGGGGTCGGGGACCCCCTTGGGGATCAAATGATGATTTGCCAGGGGTCACCGAATCCTGGGCTGTTCTTGAAACCCGCACCACCAGCCTTTTTGCGGCCACCCAGCAGGGCTGTCCCTGGAGCCTGTGGTCGCCCAGCTGGGCTCTTCCTGGAGCCTGTGCCACCCACTCAGCCTTTTTGCAGCCACCCATTCAGTTCACGGCATGGCTGAGGAGCAGAGACTGGTGAAGAATGTGAAGTGGGAGAGGTTGAAGGAGACCCCATCTCCTGATTTTGGCATAGGTGTTACTGCTGCAAGACACCACAAAGTCGGAGACACCGTTATTAAAGCGGGGGTTCACCCTAAAAACGATTTTCTAACATTGCATCCAGCTCACTGTCTACATTGACAGTATGCCGTTTGTTTGTTTTTTGCTGTACATACCTCGTACAGCTGATTTCTTCCGCGGCTTCCGGGTCGGGACTCCCGTGGGAGTGGGCGTTCCTATCCAGCAGGTGATTGACGTGATGACGAAAGCGACCTCAACCTGTCGCATAAGGAGCGTCACGAGTTGCCGAAAGACGCCGAAGGTCGGTGCGCAGGCGCCGTATAGCGCCGACTCGCCGTTCGGCAACTCGTGACGCTCCTTATGCGACGTGTTGAGGTCGTTTTCGTCATCACGTCAATCACCTGGAAGCCACTCAGGGAGCGCTAAATGTCCATGGGTTAGGGGCACAAATTACTTGCCTTGGGTACCTTGGGTGCTGACAACCCACGCTACGAAAATAATGTTAGGGGTCCCTACAACCTGGGAAATTTTATCAAGGGGTCACGGCACTAAAAGGTTGAGAGCCACTGCACTAAGTCATCATGACAGTATTCACTAGAGCCTTGTGACAGTTTATCATTAGAAATTCGTTAATTTATTCCCAACCTGGTGATACAATGAATAGTAGATTCTAAGGGCCAGACTCACGTAGCCCGGGCACAGCGTAACGTAACCGATTTAGGTTACACCGCCGCAAATTTTCTGTCTAAGTGCCCGATCCACAAAGCACTTACCTGGAAATTTGCGGCGGTGTATCCTAAATCCGTCCGGCGCAAGGCAGGCCAATTCAAATGGGGCGGGTACCATTTAAATTAGGCGCGCTCCCGCGCCGGACGTACTACGCATGCTCCCGACACAAATTTCCTGACGTGCTTTGCGCGAAATTACGACGCGCCGACGTTTTGTGAATCGCGACGTGAAAAAAAGACTTGCGCCGGGAATTTTTATTTTTTTTAAAAAAATTCAAAAGCGACGCGGGAAAGACGGGTATACTTTTACATGGTGGAGTCATTTTCCACTTTGTAAAAGGTGCCCTATCTTTGCGACGGCAAACTAACACTTGCGGCGACGTAACGACGGGAAAAAGTTTTGTGGATCGCCGTAACTGCTAATTTGCATACCCGACGCTGGTTTACGACGCAAACTCCCCCCAGCGGCGGCCGCGGTACTGCATCTTAAGATCCGACAGTGTAAAACTATTACACCTGTCGGATCTTAGGGATATCTATGCGTAACTGATTTTATGAATCAGTCGCATAGATAGAAACAGGGATACAACGGCGTATCAGCAGATACGCCGTCGTATCCCTTTTGTGAATCTGGCCCTAAATGTGTACATGCAATTTACCGCCTGTAAATCTACAGGCCTAAATATTTGAATAAAGTCAAAGAAAATTCCCAGCTCAACTTGTCAGCCAGCCTGCAACCAACCGATTTTAACCTTTCTAACAATTTGCGTTAAAGTATAGAATAGAACTAATAGAACCATCTCCCCATTCTAATCATTTTTTTTCTATTCTATTCAAATTCAAATTGATTTTATTTGAATTTAGGGAAATGGATATATTTTTCCTATTCTATTCTTTTATTTTTTTTTCAGTTTCTCTTTATTAAACTTTTTCAACAATACATAAATTACAATACAAAAGTACTTAAAACACCTAATAGACAAATAAACATGTACGGTCTCAATAGAACCCCTTCATAAAAATTGATTAATATTTAGAATAATTTTACTGGGAGGTCCACTTACCCTATTTAAAATATGCCCAGCCTTATATTCTTAATCTACTATTTAAGGGGGACGGAGATAAAATGAAAGAGGTTGAAGATAGCAGGAAAAATGGCAGAAGAGAAACAAGGAGAGGGGAGGGAGAGAAACCCAGGGCACGAGAGCCCTGCCCCCCTCCCACTCCACCCCTGTAAATAAAATAAAAAAGGTAGTGTTAAGTAATTCATATGTATATTACTTTAGGAAGGCTTCTCACTCCAAGCCTATTCATATGAAGAAAGTGAAGAAGAAAAAAAAAAAAAAGGAAGAGAATGTGAGTTCGCCCTACTCCCTTCTTCCTCTGTCCCCGTAGAGATTCATAGTGAAAATTTGCAATTCTAATTACTAGAGAAACATTTTTATATATATATATATACAGTATATATATATATATATATATATATATATATATATATATATATATACAAAAAAAAAAGTAGTGTTAAATAATTTATATGTATATTACTTTAGGAAGGCTTCCCACTCCGAGCCTATTTATGTGAAGGAGAAAGATAAAAAAAAGGGCGAAGAAAAAGTAGGAGGGAGAGATACCTGCCCCTCCAAATTCCTAGTGCAGGTAAACAGTCTACTATCTAATAATAGATTAATATATAAAAATAAAAAAAAGGAAGAAGGTAAAGAAAAAGAAAATGTAGTCCCATAAGGGGTTCATAGCTTGTTTTTTTTTTCTTTCTTTTTTCTTTCTTCTTTTTTCCTTCTTTTCTTATTTTTTATCCTTCTTTTTTCTTCTTTCTTTTTTGTTCCTATTCTATACTATTCTTTTCTATTATATTCTATAATTTTTCTTTTCTATTCTATTCTATTATTTTCTATTCGAATTTGAATTTATTATTTTCGAAAATTAGAATTTCAGAAGATGGTTATATTTTTTCTATTCTATTTTGTTGTTTTTTTTCTATACCTTTTCTATGCTATTTTCTATTCTATTCTAATCTATTTTTTTCTATTCTATTCAGATTCAAAATAATTCTATTTGAATTTTGTGAAATGGTTATATTCTTTCTATTCTATTCTATTTGTTTTCTTATTTTATTTTCTATTCTATTACAGGCATACCCCACTTTTAAGTACACAATGGGGTTTATTTACTAAAGCTGGAAACCGCAAAATCAGGCTCACTTTTGCATAGAAAGCAATGAGCTTCTAACCCCAGCTTGTTCAATTAAGCTTTGTAATAAAACATGGAAGCTCATTGGTTTCTATGCAGAAGTAAGCCTGATTTTGCGCTTTCCAGCTTTAGTAAATAAACCCCATTGTGTACTTAAAAGTGGGGTATGCCTGTATAGCCTATTCTATTAAATTTTTTTCTATTCTAATATTTTCTTTTCTTATGTATTCAAATTAGAATTTATTCTATTTGAAATTTGATTTTAAGAAGATGGTTATATTCTTTATATTGTACTTTATTCAATTCTATTTGTTTCTATTCTATTATTTTATTTTCTATTTATTCTGTTTTACTCTATTATATTCTATTATTTTATTTTCTATTATTTTCTATTTTTTTACGCTATTATATTTTTTTCTATTCTATTACTTTATTTTCTATTATATTTTATTCTCTTTGGAAATTGGAAAACTACCGTATTTGAATTAAAAAACGTTTACATTTTATTCTTTCATTTTCTGTTATATTCTTTTCTATTTTATTATATATTTTCTTATTCTATTCCTTTATTTTCTATTCTATTGTACTCTCTTTGGAAATTAAAAAACGATTTGAATTGGAAATTTGAAAACTATTTGAATTTGAAACTATTCAAATTAGAAACCTTCTTAAAAGTGGAGTATGCCTGTATTCAGAATCGATTTGAAAACTATTTGAATCAATTCAAAATCAAATTTCATGTGAATTTTTTTTCCGTTTTTCCTGACTTCACAAATGCGCAAAAACATTCCCATAGACACACTCCTAAACCTTGTGGACAGCCTTCCCCGAATCGCTGAAGTTGTTGTAGCTGCAAAGGGTGGGCCAACTTAATGTTGAACCCTATGGACTAAGACTGGGATGCCATTAAAGTTCATGTGCCTGTAAAGGCAGGCGTCCCAATACTTTTGGTAATATAGTGCAGCCCTCAAAAATTCCACTCGCATGCTCGCATTTTGCGAGTGGAATTTAGTGCAGGGCGAGTTAGGTATAGGGACAGAGCAGGCTGACAGTTTCCTGGCTGAAGCGATCAGCCAGGAAACTGTCACCCAGAGGACACAGAGCGGCATGGCTGGACTGAAGCCGCAGCCGTCTCCTCCTCACACGCACACAGTGGACATCTCCCACTGTGTGTTACGGAGCTGGGTCTGTTGTTCGGCCGTTCTGTGTAACAAGGTCCCGCCCCCCTAGACCGGCTTGTGTGATAGTAGATTGATTCAGTGATCCGCCTATCACACAAGCCAGTCTAGGGGGGCGGGATCTTGTTACACTGAGCCGCAGAACACAGACCCAGCTCCGTAACACACAGTGTGAACCAGGCGACAATGGTGAGTCTGGAGTGATGGGGCAAGGTGATGGGGCACAGTGAATCTGCATTTGATGGGCCACAGTGACGCTGCATTTGATGGGGTACGGTGACACTGCAATTCATGGGGCACGGTGACGTTGCAATTCATGGGGCACAGTGACGTTGCAATTGATGGGGTACGGTGACACTGCAATTCATGGGGCACGGTGGCGCTGCAATTGATGGGGCACGGCGATGCTGCATTTGATGGGGCACTGCGACTCTGCAATTTATGGGGCACTGTGACGCTGCAATTCATTTGGAACGGTGATGCTGCAATTCATGGGGCACGGTGACGCTGCAATTCATGGCGCACGGTGACGCTGAAATTCATGGGGCACGGTGACGCTGCAATTCATGGGACACGGTGAAGCTGCAATTTATAGGGCACAGTGACGCTGCAATTCATGGGGCACGGTGATGCTACAATTCATGGGGCACACTGATGCTGCAATTCATGGGGCACGCTGACGCTGCAATTCATGGGGCACGCTGACGCTGCAATTCATGGGGCACGCTGACGCTGCAATTCATGGGGCACTGCGACACTGCAATTGATGGGGCACGGCGATGCTGCATTTGATGGGGCACTGCGACTCTGCAATTTATGGGGCACGGTGACGCTGCAATTCATGGGGAACGGTGATGCTGCAATTCATGGGGCACGGTGACGCTGCAATTGATGGGGCACTGCGATGCTGCAATTCATGGGGCACATGATTGTTAAAGCAGGGGTTCACCCAAAAATCAACTTTCTGCCATTAGATCCAGCATAATGTTGGCATCTGCAGTATGCTGTTTTTTTTTTTTTTTTGTACTTATCGTTTTATCAGCCTTTGTTATCCGGCTCCGAGCGGGGATTCCTTCTGGGTATAGGCGTTCCTAAGCCAAGCGGAGTTGATTAACGGGCTGCTAAAGCGCGTCACGCCTTCCGAAAATACTCAAAGTGACACTGTTTACGATGCCTGCGCAGTCAGCTCTACACGGCAGGCGCAGGCGCCGTAAACACCCGAGTGTGACTTCGGGTATTTTTGGAAGGCGTGACACGCTTTAGCAGCCCGTCAATCAAATCCGCTTGGCTTAGGAACGCCTATTCCCCACAGAAATCCCCGCTCGGAGCCGGATAACAACGGCTGATAAACGATAAGTACAATAAAAAAAAAACAGCATACTGCAGATGTCAGCAGTATGCTGGATCTAATGGCAGAAAGTTGATTTTTGGGTGAACCTCGTACTTTGCCGCAATGCACACTGGGATATGTACACGGACGGCGCATGCGCCGCTCGTAAAAAACGTCAATCACGTCGGGTCACAGTTAATATGCATAAAACACGCCCCCCACATCCTTATTTGAATTAGGCGCGCTTACGCCGGCCTATTCACGCTACGCCGCCCTAACTTAGGAGGCAAGTACTTTGTGAATACAGTACTTGCCTCTCTGACTTACGGCGGCTTAGTGTAAATACGCTACGCTACGCCGCCGCAAAGATGCGCGCCCCTACCTGAATCCAGCTACAAATGTAAGCAAAATGGGCCGTTTCTATCTTTGGAACTGATCCACAGAATCAGTTTCCAAGAGATAGACAGAAGATCCGACATGTGTAATTGAATTACACTGTCGGATCTTAAGGATGCAATTCTAGACCGGCCGCTAGGTGGCGAGGCCATTGCGGCCGGCGTAGAATATGCAATTGAACACTTACGGCGATCCACGAACGCTCCGACGGGCCCGTCGCTCTAATGCTACGTCGTTTACATCGAGTTACGCCGTGTAAAAATAGGGCTGAGTCCTATTTGACTAAGCCCTATTAAGTATGGCCGTTGTTCCCGCGTCGAAAATTCAAACTCTACGTCGTTTGCGTAAGACGTCCGTGAATGGCGCTGGACGCCATTTACGTTACCGTCTAAGCAAATGACGTCGGAGCGACGTCAGTTAGCGCAATGCACGTCGGGTAAGTTACCCGACGGAGCATGCGCAGTACGTCCGGCGCGGGAGCGCGCCTAATTTAAATGGGACTCGCCCCATTAGATTCGGCACGCCGGACGGATTTGAGTTACACCGCCGCAAATTTCCAGGTAAGTGTGTTGTGGATAGATACCTAACTTAGGAAATTTGCGGCAGTGTAACTTAAATCACTTAAGTTACGTTGCGCTGCGGGGCTGTGGATTTGGCCCAATGTTAGTTGTCTAGAGCTAAATGTAAGGGTCGTTTTAAGGTGCCTTGAAAAGAATAGAATCTATTTAATAATACATCAAAATTAAATATCAATCGGTAACATGGCTCCTAGGCTCCTAGGTAATTTCAGGTTTTCTATTACTAAAGATCATTAGTTAACATGTGGGCTTTTCTGCAGCTCTTGGAAGGAACTGAGTATAGCACTGTATTGTTACACAATAGGTAATTATTGATTTATATATATTGTACCAGCAGGGAAGAACAGGATACAGATCTGGTGCATAGCATCCTAATGGATTAACCCACTGATGTATAATGTATTTCTAGGAAAGATCAGTCATGGTTTCCTAAGATAGGTGTATTTATCTGATACTGACATGTCCAAGGCACAACCTAAACTCATCTTTGAACCAGGAGTCTTAGCAGTTATTAAACATCTAAAATATTCAGAATAATATAGAAAATATATATTAGGAATATGTAAATTTTACATAATGTGGGGGTCTCGATTTAGGGTGCATTATTAACAAGTGAAATGTAGAATATGGTTCCCCAACAGGTTACACACATGCGTTGTTTGACTCATTTGTTGAGTACAAAAACATGACTATGCTAGCACTAACCTCCATATTTAGTGAGGGCACAACCACCAAGCCCTCACAGATAGACAACTCTTTAACCACTTCAGCCCCGGACAATTTGGCTACCCAAAGACCAGAGAACTTTTTGCGATTCGGCACGGCGTCGCTTTAACTGACAAAAGTGCGGTCGTGCGACGTGGCTCCCAAACAAAAATGACGTCCTTTTTTTCCCTCACAGATAGAGCTTTCTTTTGGTGGTATTTGATCGCCTCTACAGTTTTTATTTTTTGCGCTATAAACAAAAAAGAGCAATATTTTTTACTTTTTGATCAAATAAATATCCCCAATATATATATATATATATATATATATATATATATATATATATATATATATATATATATATAAATGTTTTCCTCAGTATAGGCCGATACGTATTCTTCCATATACTTTTGGTTTAAAAAAACAGCTATAAGCGTTTATTGATTGGTTTGCGCAAAAGTTATAGGGCCAGATTCAGGTAGATCAGCGGATCTTTAGATCCGCGTGATCTATCTGATTTAAGATACCCTGCCGCAAGTTTGAGAGGCAAGTGGGTAATTCACAAACCACTTACCTCCAAGCTTGCGGCGGCGTCTCGCAAATCCCCCGGCGGAATTCAAATTCCGCGGCTAGGGGGAGTGTACTATTTAAATCAGGCGCGTTCCCGCGCCGATTTAAATGAGCATGTGGCGTCCGCAAAATTTCCCGGCGTGCATTGCTCCCACTGACGTCACTAGGACGTCAGTGGTTTCGACGTGAGCGTAACTTGCGACGCGCGGGTTTCTGAATCGTCGTACGCAAACGACGTAAAAAAATTCAAAATCGACGCGGGAATACGGCTATACTTAACATTGGCTGCGCCTCATAGAAGCAGGGGTAAGTATACGCCGGGAAAACCGCTACGGAAACGTCGTAAGAAACTGCGTCGGGTCCGCGTACGTTCGTGAATTCGCAGTAAATATCATTGTTGGACAACTGGTACGAGTACTTGTTATCAGGGCCGGACTTACCATTGGGCTTGACTGGGCTCAAGCCCAGGGGCCTCGCCCAATAGGGGGCCCCCTTTAAAAAAAAAAAATATTTTTTATTTTTTTTATTTTTTATTTTTTTAGGGGTCCGGAGGTCTCCAGGGCCCCTGACGCACCTTTTTTTAATTTATTTTTATAAAAAAAAAATTATATATTTTTTTTATTTTTATATATTTTTTTATTTTTATATATATATATATATATATATATATATATATATATATATATATATATATATATATATATATATATATATATTTATTTATTTATTTATTATTATTATTATTATTATTATTATTATTAAAGGGCCCAGGGGCCTTTTTTTAATTTTTTTTTTATAAAAAAAATGTTTATTTTTATATATATATATATATATATATATATATATATATATATATATATATATATATATTATTATTATTATTAAAGGGCCCAGGGGTCTCCAGGGCCCCCAGATGGCAACCCACCTTTTTTATTTTTTTTATAAAAAAAAAACATTTTTTTTATATATATGTGGCAACCCCCCTTTTTTATAAATGTTTATTTTTTTATTTTTGTTTATTTTTTTTTATTTTTTATTAAAAGGCCCAGGGGCCCAGAGGTCCCCAGGGCCCCGGATGGCAACCTCCCTTTTTTTATGTATTTTTTATAAATGTTTATTTTTTTTATTTTTTTATTAAAGGGCCCAGAGGTTTATTTTTTATTTTTATTAAAAGGCCCAGAGGTCCCCAGGGCCCCCGGATGGCTACCCCCCATCCGGGGGGCCCCCCCGCTTCTCAATTTCAGGCGGCAGCACCCCCCCCCCCCCTAGGTTCTCTGCTTCAGGGGGCCCATGCCTTAAGCTAAAATTCCTGATGGCGGCCCTGCGCATACCTCCCAACACGCATGGATTCTGTGGGACTTTCCCGCACAGACAGCTTCTTCCCGCAGTCCCGCAAAAGGGTTAATTTTCCCGCACTGCAAGAGGAGGCAGCACGGAAGCAGGAGGAACTGGAGCAGTGTGTGGAGGACTGTGGCTGCTGAAGGGAAGAAAGCCGACAGCCGGGCTAATGACAGTCTGTGGCCCCGGGCGAGAGGCACTCCCCCCCCTCAACAACTGCAAAATCCCGGTAAAAAGATGAGGGATGGACAGCCGCACTCCAAACCAAACAGGTTGTCTTTATTCAAATCAACAGCAAGATCACAGCAATAGGAACAGGAGAATACCGACGTTTCGCACTGGCTTCAGTGCTTATTCATGGCTTGAATAAGCACTGAAGCCAGTGCGAAACGTCGGTATTCTCCTGTTCCTATTGCTGTGATCTTGCTGTTGATTTGAATAAAGACAACCTGTTTGGTTTGGAGTGCGGCTGTCCATCCCTCATCTTTTTACCAATATTTGCCTTAGTGCATTGCCTGCACCCTTGGAGTCCTATATTTTTGAAACGACCCTACAATAGACCTACCTTGAGCGGTGATCTTCTCTCTCAACTGCAAAATCCCCCCCCGCTCAACAACTTTAATGCGCACCCCCCCGCGCTCAACAACTTTAATGCGCCCCCCCCGCTCAACAACTTCGATCCCCCCCCAATTCTCAGCTCCAGGGGGCCCCTTCAACACTCAAGCCCAGGGGCCCCCACCACCCTAAGTCCTGCCCTGCTTGTTATAGTTAAACAATGAAAAAGTGAGGTTGCCTTACAAGAAAAAATGTTTAATTTATTAAACAAAATTTCCCAAAACAATGAACATTTTTCACTATTTGTGACTCATATTAGTGAAAATTTCCAATCACGTTCACTCAAACACATTTTGAGTTTCATTTACTGTTGGAAAGAGGTTCTTAGCATTCTCAAGACATAATGCAAAGACACTCCAAATCTTAAAGGGGTAGTCAACTGGAAAATATTTATTTTCAACTGGTGACAGAAAGTTAGACGGATTTGTAAATTACTTCTATTAAAAAATCTTAATCCTTCCAGAACTTTTTAGCGGCTGTATACTACTGAGGAAATCCCTTTCTTTCTTGATCTTGATGCATTGTCCACAGTGCTCTCTGCTGACACCTCTGTCCATTTTAGGAACTGCATGAGCAGGAGAAAATCTCCATAGCAAACCATTGGTGCTGTGGACAGCTCCTAAATGAGGTGTCAGCAGAGAACACTGTGGACAACAAATTACACAAACCAAGAAATAAAGGGATTTCCTCAGTAGTATGCAGCCACTAAAGTGGCTAAAAAGTACTGGAAGGATCAAGATTTTTTATAGAAGTAATTTACAAATCTGTCTAACTTTCTGTCATCAGTTGAAAAGAAAATGGGGGAGATTTATCAAAACCCGTCCAGAGGAAACGTTGCCGAGTTGCCCATAGCAACCAATCAGATTGCTTCTTTCAGTTCTCAGAGGCCTTTTCAAAACTGAAAGAAGCAATCTGATTGGTTGCTATGGGCAACTCAGCAACGTTTCCTCTGGACGGGTTTTGATAAATCTCCCCCATTTTCATCAGGTGGTTTATGTAATTTTAGCAGAAAATGCACCAATATATTGCAAACCATAGCTATGGTTTGCAATATATTAGTGCATTTTTTGATAAAATTACATAAACCAGCTGATGTCAGAAACTCAAAAAAGAGGAGATAAAATGTGCACAAAGCATGACAAGGGACAGACACCACAGAAAATAGATATGAGAAGTATATAATATGGATGGTATTCATCAGTCTGTGAGCAAAGCAACAAAACATCACTCACCATCACAACAGATCCAAAGTACGATGACTGTGAAGTTTTCCTGCACCGTCCTAGGAGGGCCAGTCACATCCACCACGCCGCATCAATCGCTCCTCACAGGCGCGCGGAAAGGAGCTGACGTCATCTGACGTGATGTCAACTCCCTGTGTGCGTCTGCACGTACGGCTCAAGCCGTAGCCCCGCCCCCCCCCACTAGCTTATGGCCGGCCCAGCCACTGACCATCATGCAGGAGACGTTGCGCAATGTAATTCGCCCTGCGCTGCCAGCTACTACATTGCCGTAACTAGCGCTCTGCCCGGGGGTCGGATTAAAAGGTCCGCCGGGCCGTATACGGCCCGCGGGCCGTAGTTTGCCCAGGTCTGCTCTATACTATACTGAAGAAAATTGCACCCTCTGATGTCCCACACTCCCCAGGCTGGCATGTGTCCCCTTTTCAGTAGATGTCCTATAGAGGTAAATTGCAATTTGGAATAGTGTGAAATCCTGTACTGGCAAATTGTTAGAAAAAGATGGTCTCAAGTATAGAAACAGTCTGTATGTGTCACATACCTGATGGTGGTGAGCCCGATATAGCAGAGGGAGGCCTCCCTTACGGCTCCTACTTGTGGCCCCTGGTAAAGTAACAGAAGGCACATGAGTGAGGAGTGGTTACGAGTGCCTGGCAGGATCAACAGAGGTAGAGGTAGTCCGGACGTTCAGGAACTCCTCAGGAACTGGGAAACAGAAGCCGAAGAAGGTTCGGCAGACAGGAACTGAATCACTGGACCTGAACCAGGAACAAACAGGCACAGTTCAGCAGACTGGAACAGCTTGGACTGGAACCAGGACAGACAGGAACTGTTCAGCAGGCTTGGAGCAGACTGGACTGGAACCAGGAACAGACAGGAACCGTTCAGCAGACTGGAGCAGACTGGACTGGAACCAGGACCAGACAGGATGGTCAGACAGGACGGGTTGGTTATCAGGTGGTTGGCAAAGTACAGGGGAGCAGGCAGAAGAGTAGTCAGAACAGGCCAGGGATCAGGTGCAGGCGGATGGCTAGAATAGTCACAGGTAAGCAGGGTCTATCACAGGTTAAGTCACGGATCAGGTTTCAGGTACACAAACTGTCACGTACCTGGTTGGAGGTCGAAATGCTGAGAGGGCTCCCCTTGCGGCTGAGTGCAGTACACCTCTGAGGTTGGGTACAGAGGGTGTAGTGCCCAGAGATGCACAGGTTGCCAGATGGATCCAGGAGAGAAGAGCTGGTGAGTACCTAAAGAATACTGGAGAATACAGGAAACACCACTGGGCTGCAGTCTCTAGGAATCCTCTGTAACACTTGGCAAGGTGTGCACAAGGAGCAACAGTGGAAGCCGGCTGGGGATCAAACACTGTGGATCCAGGCAGGAGATGCAGGTTGCAGGAACGGAGACAAGCCAAAGGTCTGGTATTGGAAAACAGGCAGGAACAGATAACTGAAGCAAAGTCCATGAAACAAGCCGGGGTCAGGTGATGGAGAAGGTAACAAGTCAGTAAAGCAAGCCAGGGGGTCAAACCAGGAGAGCGGATCAGATAGGTCAGGAACAAGCCCGGTCACAACAGGAAATCCAAACAGCAGTTGTATAGAGGCTCAGGAACTCAGGAAAGCTGACGATCCAGCAATTTGGATCAGACAGTGGCAGCCTTTTATAGGCCAGCAGGAGGATCCACCTGTAACATGATGTGCCTATGGCGCCCATTTCTTCTACTGGCAAGATTGCCAGTACTTCTTCTATGGCCATTTCCCTGGCAATAGGCCAGCAGGAGGATCCACCTGTCACATGATGTGCCTATGGCGTCCATTTGTTCTACTGGCAAGATTGCCAGTACTTCTTCTACGGCCATTTCCCTGACACAAACGCTGGCGAGCAGACAGCGGGGACTGTATGTGACAGGCAGGCTTAAATAGCCCGCCTGGCGCCAACAGAGGTTCAAGTGCGCATGAACGGTTGCAGCCACGGTCGGGAACCGGAGAGTCCGCCTCTTTCTGGCAGGATCTTCATGGCAGTATGAAATGTTAAAACCATTACACGTAAAGGTGGAATTTCAGTACAAGTACAAAAGAGGCAGTGGAACAAACTTATCTGGGGTAGCTACATTAGCATTAAAGACTAACTCCGCTTTTGTTTTAAAGTAAGTATTCCCATTTGGGCGATCTACTGTATGTACATTACAAGGATTTTACCAAACTTTGTTGCAGAATCTTACCTTTTGTTATTCTGAAAAAGATCCCTGTGTGTTTGTCTGTGTCCATGTTGTAGATAAATCTGATGGGAGTGGTCTCATAATTATTAACTAGCTGCTGCACCTGCAGGTCACTAATGGGGAAAATTGCAGGGTCTGCATCCCTTTGGATGTGACTTCCTAGTGGGAGTATCCCCCCCAAAAAATGAAATTTTTGATGCAGGGGATGCCTGATATCTGACTTTTATCTTAATGTAGACTTCTTGGAAAATCAGTGAGCCGATCACACAAGCAGGAAATTAGGTTTCTGGGGGGCTACATCTCCAGGTATCCTTATTGCTAGGTACTTAGGGCCAGATTCACAAAAGAGATACGACGGCGTAACTACGGATCTTAGGTTGCAGTACCGCGGCCGCTGCTGGGGGCATTTCTCATCGTAATCCAGCGTCGGGTATGCAAATTAGCACTTACGGAGATCCACAAAGCTTTTTCCCTTCGTTAAGTCGCCGTAAGTGTTAGTTTGCCGTCGCAAAGATAGGGTACCTTTACAAAAGTGTAAAGGTACTCTACCATGCAAAAGTATACCCGTCGTTCCAGCGTCGGTTTTGAATTTTTTTCAAATCTTTTATTTTTCCCGCCGCAACTCTTTTTTACCCGTCGCGATTCACAAAACTCGGCGCAACGTAACTTTGCGCAAAGCACGTCAGGATAATAGCGTCGGGAGCATGCGCAGTACGTTCGGCGCGGGAGCGCGCCTAATTTAAATGGGACTCGCCCCATTTGAATTGGCCCGCCTTGCGCCGGACTGATTTAGGATACACCGCCGCAAATTTCCAGGTAAGTGCTTTGTGGATCGGGCACTAACTTGTGTAATTTGCGGCGGTATAACTTAAATTAGAAAAGTTACGTTGCGCCCGCTAGTTGTGAATCTGGCCCTTACTATCTGACTTGAGTCGCAATTGCACAGTATAAGCTATATTATTATTTTTTATTCGCTATTTTATTTTCCCATGAAAGTGGAGTTACCCTTCAAGTGTAGGAGTGGCATGGGATGATGTACGGCAATCGGAATCAACGTGAAGCTGACAACCCAATAGGTGCCCGAGCGGCTTGCGTGTGTAGCGGAGACGTTAGACAGATTTTATGGCTGTAATAGCCTGGTGCACTGGAAGCACCAGGGAAATGTGAGTACCCTGATGATTAGTGTTTTAAAGCGAAGTTCCACCCAAAAATGGAACTTCTGCTTTAAGTGACGGTGACCCCCTGACATTTGGCATGTCATTTTTTTTGGGGGGGGGCGGATACCCTCTTTTTAGAGGGACTCAATGGAGATGGTTCACACATCTCCGGAGCGAATTGCACGGGAGTCCTGTGCATGTTCTGGTCCATTTTAGGTCTGAATTCAGCCAAAAATTCAGGCTGAAGTCGGACCTGAAATAGTGAACACCGTGAGCCGCTCCGTTCTGTGGTGTGAACCCAGTCTAAAGAAGTTTTAAAAGAGTCTAAGCACTATTAGTGGTTTCCTTTTTCATATACCAGTCATTTCTGGAATTCACATAAGAGAAAATAGCAGAGGTGATTTGGAGTGCGCTCTTCATAGCCCTGGTGTGGCGAAAAAGTTTTTATTGACCATACTTCATTTTAGTGGTCACATTTGAACAGGTGAGAATATTCCTGGAGGGGGAAGCACTTTTGTGATGACACAATATACATCATATAAGCCAGGGGTCAATTCCTGCGGAAAAAAGTGTGGGAACTCCCACCCAAGATCCACTCCCCCACCAAAAAAAATAAAATGATACGCTCATATGCATAATTACTAAACCGCTTCCTGTATATGGATTCATCAGGTAGTGTGTGGGTATTTCGTCACTTCCTCGATGCCGCAATGTCTTTAAGCAAGTTCTTCCTAAATCCCGCGATAACTCGCGGCAGACCTTCGCAATGTCTCCTGGGAACAATGACAAAATCTCCCAGGAGACATTGCGGCATTGATGAAGTGAAGGAATACCCGCACACTACCCGATGAATCCATATACAGGAAGCGGCCAGTAACATAAATGATTACTAAGGTTCACCTGCCCCTGACAGTGACTCAAGCTGGGCATGGCCGCTTAGTGAAGGATTGTCTCGGGCGGCTCGGTTGCTCTCGGCTGCTCTAGTCCTGCAAAGGGAACTGCGTTCCTGCTTTGAAAAAAGTGCAGAGACTCCATTCTCGCGCGTTCTCGCAGGACTTGAGCCCTGATACAAGCACAAGGTAGGAGCCAAAGGGGATAAGAAGCATTTTTTGTGAATGTTGCACATACCACGGAATTACCTTAATTTTGCATGAACTGCATGTTTTATTGCACTGTTAATTTAGTATTTATGCACTGGATTTGCACACCTATGGGATTATATGTATATGAGATTTT
The DNA here is from genome assembly GCF_905171775.1 of Rana temporaria. Taxonomy (NCBI): domain Eukaryota; kingdom Metazoa; phylum Chordata; class Amphibia; order Anura; family Ranidae; genus Rana; species Rana temporaria. The sequence goes on along the minus strand of NC_053493.1, from coordinate 119,531,903 downwards.
ATCAATATTTATTAATTTGTTATTGTCAAAGTGTAAAGCACATACTGTATTGTAATCATTAGTATTGTAGCTTTGTAGCGTGGGACTTGATATATTGATACCCTTTAAGTTTAGTTTGGATTTGAGTGTGTTTTGGGAAGCAGAGGTTGCCACATATTACTTTTTTTTATTATTATAGTCTACTCTTATTACATTGTGCATATACTGTGAGCATTTTGGCTCCATTCACACCATGTGCGGTGGGACTGCATTGAACGACTTTTCCAGGGCAGTCCTTCTGCACCCCCAAAAGGCAAAATGCCTTGTCTCTGGTGTGGCCATTTCACACCACTGCATAGCATGGGTCACTGCATCCCAGCCAGTAGAACAATGTGTGACATTTCAATAAAGTGAACAGTGTAATGTGCCGCTATTGGCCATACTGCACAGCACGTTACAATGCAGCGGCTAGTGTACATAGACCCTTGCTGTGTTGAAATCGCCAAACACATACTAGAAGCTTTATGCAATGTCTGGGATCTGCACAGTGAATGCACAATATGCACAGCCAGTTGTATGATGAGATGTCTGTCTGACAGTCATTATAGTTGGCCTTCAGGTAGCATAGACAGGAGTAAATGTGCTGCATAGGTGTGCGCAGCCTATTGCATTAGGGTGTGCACCCCAAAGCTCCAACACATATGCGTTTGACATATTTACTGGCCTATTCCCCGCTCTCCATCCTAAAACAATGGGAAGAAGGGGGAGCAAGGGAGCACATGGGGGATCCGGGCAACAAAAGGAAGAGGAACAGGGAAAGGAGGGGTGGCATATATTAGTACTGTTCCCCTATATTTTCCTCCTGTGGCAGCTGAATGTTGACAAAAGGGAGAGGAGGAGAAGCCTACTTTTAGCTGCTGCAGGAGGAAAATACAGATCAGTTCCACTAAATTCCACCCCCACCGACTCTCCTGTCCAGGTTCTGAGGACCGGCAAGGAAGGATTGCGGTTTACCTGTCACCTGTCCACCTTTGACAGCAGGGGTCAAGTCTTGCGGAAAAAAGTGTGGGAACTCCCACCCAAGATCCACTCCCCCACCAAAAAAATAAATAAATGATACCCTCATATGCATAATTACTAAACCGCATGTTTTTTTTTTTTCGATCCACTGTACCTTAGTAATCCTTTATGTTACTGGCCGCTTCCTGTATATGGATTCATCGGGTAGTGGGCGGGTATTTCGTCACTTCCTCGATGCCGCAATGTCTTTAAGCAAGTTCTTTCTAAATTCCGCGATAACTCGCAGCAGACCTCCGCAATGTCTCCTGGGAACAATGACAAAAGCTCCCAGGAGACATTGCGGCATTGAGGAAGTGACGGAATACTCGCACACTACCCGATGAATCCATATACAGGAAGCGGCCAGTAACATAAAGGATTACTAAGGTTCGCCTGCCCCTGACAGTGACTCGAGCTGGGCATGGCCGCTTAGTAAAGGATTGGCTTGGGCGGCTCGGCTGCTCTAGTCCTGCAAAGGAAACTGCGTTCCTGCTGTGAAAAAAGTACAGGGACTCCGTTCCCACGCGTTCCCGCAGCACTTGAGCCCTGATTGACAGGTTACCAACCCCAGGATTAGGGTGTGCCCAGGCACACCCCTTGCGCACGCCACAATGCTTTGTCATAATGGTTTCTATAATCTGCTGCTCAATATTAAATAAAACCCTTTGAGTCTTTGAATCGGTGACAGCATAACACACAAATATATATATATATATATATATATATATATATATATATATATATATATATATATATATATATATATATATATATATATATATATATATATCAGTAGCTGCATCTGTGTTCTTTAAACACAATGCACCAAAATCCTACCAGTAAAAAGCATTTCTTTGGGTTGGTTTTGTATGATGTTGATTTATGGCTCGTTTTCTGTGCAAACCACAGTAATTTTGTGAAATGATAGCAGTATTGATTTAAGCAAGGGTCTCACTTTACAAAAGCTATCAAGCCAGAGGAGCCAAATTGAGCCTTGAAGTGAATAATATAGCCTTTTGGTTTATTAATATCATACGCATTGTCTTGCGTGCACTGTACAATCTGCATCTTTTTTGTTGTCTCATGCCCTGGCTTCTATCCTTTTGAAGATTACTGTGAAAAAAAAAAATACTCACGTTTAAGTAGATATATTATTTCTGCTACAGAAACCGTGGACAGCTTATGAGCAATGTACAAATCTAACAAATTATTGAATAAAATAAATATATATATATATATATATATATATATATATATATATATATATATATATATATATATATATATATATATATATAAATATATGTATATATATGTATATATAGAGAGAGAGAGAGAAAGAAAGCCAGGGCGAGTGAGAGAGATTATATATAATCAAATACACAGCTAACTGCAGAAACTAGACATTAAAATTAAGCAATAGACAATAGAAAATGACGGTTTAGAGCAGTTTCAGTACACCTGGTCATCCCATAACTTTAAGGGCTCTATTACACTAGATGCAGCCAGGAGCATTTTTAAATGTAGCATAAACACAGTATGAATGCATATGCAAGAAAAATTAATGTATACCAATGAGCTCAGTTTACACCATTAGGAAGTCGCTTCTCCTCTCTGAAGTGCTGCCGCAAGTGACATTCCTAATATCATCTGTTGCTGCTTATATCAATTAGAAATCTGCTGCTGGTACTAAAGGAGTAATTCTTTCTAAAGCATTCTCATTCCTTTCCCCAGTTTACACCAGTGGTGGCTGGTGCTCCATTGGTTGGGGGGGGGCAAACAAACCTGAAACATCTACCCCCCCAGGTCGCTTCAGCCTGGCTCCCCACACCAAGACTCCCCCTCGGTCACCAGGTCACTTGCTCGTTGATCGATCGGCACTTACCCCATCCAGTTGGCAGCTGCGGCTTACCCCCTCCGTCTTTTCTGTGTCTCATGGCGTTTGCTGCTTCTCCCCCCGGCCAATCGGGTCTTCAGACTCCCAGCTAATGGGGTTTTAGGACTCCCGACCAAACGGGTCTCAGGACCTGCCTCCTGATTGGCCAGGAGGAGAAACAGGAAGACATTAGCGAATATTAATTTGCTAATGTCACACAACAGGGTGGACTCAGATTGCACCCTGAGCCCACCCTTTTTTGAAGCCAATTAGACCAGGGCGGTATTCAGGCACTTTAGCGCTAGAAATAGCCTCTGCTAAGCGCCTGAAAACAACCTCCAATTCACTGCAGTGTGACTTTTCACACTGGGGCGGTGTGCTTGTGGGACGTTTTGAAAAGTCCCGCAAGCAGTGTCTTTGGGGCAGCTTGGGAGCGCTGTATTTGTCGCTCCCAAAACGCCCTGCCCATTGGAATGAATGGTGCAGCACTTTCAAAGTGGGTGAAAAGCACCTCCGCTAGCAGCCGGAAAGCGGCGCTTAAAAAGCCCTAATGGCCAGTGCTTACAGTACGAAAGCAGCCTTATGCCCCGTACACACGATCGGAAATTCCGACAGCAAAAGTCTGATGTGAGCTTTTGAAGAGAAATTCTGACCATGTGTATGCTCTATCGGACTTTTGCTGTCGGAATTTCCACCAACAAAGATAGAAAGCTGGTTCTCTAATATTCAGGAGGAAAAAAATCCTAAAATCCGATCGTCTGTAGCAATTCCGACGCATGCTCAGAAACAATTTGACGCATGCTCGGAAGCATTGAATTTCATTTTCTCGGCTCGTCGTAGTGTTGTACGTCACTGCGTTCTTGATGGACGAAGGTTCAGAGAACTTTTGTGCGACTGTGTGTATGCAAGCCAAGCTTGAGCGGAATTCCGTTGGAAAAAACATCCAAGGTTTTTCTGACAGAAAAGCCAATCGTGTGTACGCGGCATTAGAGTCTCAAGCTCTAATCATGTTTTTTTTTTAAACTCCATTGAAATCCATCCGTCCGGCGCCCTGCAGGTAGCTGAATTAGGGGGGCTGCACCTCTGCTCCCCTTATGGACAGGCCGCCACTGATTTACACCATTGCAGTGCTTTTATGTGTGTTAAAAAAAAAGTACAGCATTATGCATTTTTCAACACTAGAACGCACTGCAAATGCACATAAAAATGCACAAACACACATGTATGTACAACATAAATGCAAAAATTATAAGAAAAAAAAATGGAAACACGTGAAAAGGCACTAAAAGATGCGAAACACAGCGAATGCAGCGATTGTGGTGCAAATGAGCCCTACATTTTCTTGTTGTTACTAAGTGTGTGTTCTATGAACCTTGACTGCTGATGCTTGTCATGCAGTAGCTGTGCTATCCACAATTCTTTATAGTTTAAACCAGGGGTCGTCAACCCCCGGGCCGCGGCCCACTACCGGCCGTAGCGTCTCTGCAGCCGGGCCACAGCAGGCAGCATAACATTGTAAGGTGGGCAGGTGAGAGCCCGGTGGATCAGACAGGCGGGCGGGTGGATGAGAGAAGCACGCTGGCGAGCCGAGATGACATCTCTCTCCGCCCCCACCTATCATCACTGCTCTTCTGCCCTCACAGCGTGCGGAATGTCGGAGGTGCGGCGGGGAGCAGAGAGATGACATCATGTCTCTCCGCCCGCCTAGCATCACCGCTCTTCCCCCCTCACAGCATGCGGAATGTCGGAGGTGCGGCGAGGAGCAGAGAGATCACATCTCTCACCGCCTGCCCTGCATCTCCGCTCTCCTGCCCTCATTCAAGGACCACTGTACTACCAATGCAGAGACAATCCACATCTGGTGGCACTGGCAGGTGATGTGTCAAGTGGCATTCCCCATCTGGTGGCACAGGCAGGTGATGTGGCATTCCTCATCTGGTGGCACTGGCAGGTGACGTGGCAAATGGCATTCCTCACCTGGTGGCACTGGCAGGTGATGTGTCAAGTGGCATTCCCCATCTGGTGGCACAGGCAGGTGAAGTGGCATTCCTCATCTGGTGGCACTGGCAGGTGACGTGGCAAATGGCATTCCTCACCTGGTGGCACTGGCAGGTGATGTGTCAAGTGGCATTCCCCATCTGGTGGCACAGGCAGGTGATGTGGCATTCCTCATCTGGTGGCACTGGCAGGTGACGTGGCAAATGGCATTCCTCACCTGGTGGCACTGGCAGGTGATGTGGCAAGTGGCATTCCTCATCTGGTGGCAGGCAGCGGATGTGGCAAGTGGCATTCCTCATCTGGTGGCACAGGCAGGTGATGTGGCAAGTGGCATTCCTCATCTGGTGGCAGGCAGTGGACGTGGCAAGTGGCATTCCTCATCTGATGGCACAGGCAGGTGACGTGGCATTCCTCATCTGGTGGCAGGCAGTGGATGTGGCAAGTGGCATTCCTCATCTGGTGGCACAGGCAGGTGACGTGGCATTCCTCATCTGGTGGCACTGGCAGATGACATGGCAAGTGTCATTCCTCATCTGGTGGCAGGCAGTGGACGTGGCAAGTGGCATTCCTCATCTGGTGGCACAGGCAGGTGACGTGGCATTCCTCATCTGGTGGCACTGGCAGGTGACGTGACAAGTGACATTCCTCATCTGGTGGCAGGCGACATGGCAAGTGACACGCTCATGGCTCCCACTGATTCTGCATTATGGTGAGTTGAACGATTTCATTTATATTACAATGTAATATAAGAAATAAAGTGCTTCAATCATTCTGACACCATACCAATCATGGTGCCGTGATAATTGACGCGCCAACAGCAGAACACCAGCTATTGCCTGTGAAAAATCGATTTCCCCCGCATGTGCGTACACCCCCCCCCCCCTCGCCGGGCCTTGGCACAATTTTCTTCCAGGCAGCCGGTCCCCGGTGCCAAAAAGGTTGAGGACCACTGGTTTAAACCATAAAATATACTTGGATTGCTGTGCCACAAGTAAGAGTCTCACAGACATGTATAAACATCAGCACAATTTATTTTATTTTTTTCCAGCACAATCATTAAAAAAACTAAAAATAAAAACTCTTCCATTACATATGATTTGTCCACACTGAAAATAGTCAGAGAGCTAACATTTTATCTGAGCCTACTTTACAGAAGAACTTCATGAAAGTAGTCAGGGGTTGCTTAACTACCAGCAACTGTTGAGACAATGAACTATTTGGTGAGAAATATGTCATGTGCAATATAGTCCATCTTCAGGCTTCACAGTTCCCCCCTTCCTCAGTGTACACAGTCCCTCCATCCTCAATCTGCACAGTTCCACCCATCCTCAGTCTGCACAGTCCCCCCTCCTCAATCTGCACAGTTCCACCCATCCTCAGTCTGCAGAGTTTCACCAATCCTCAGTCTGCACAGTCCCCCCTCCTCAATCTGCACAGTTCCACCCATCCTGAGTCTGCAAAGTCCCACACTCATCCTCAGACTTCACGGTCTCCTCCCATCCTAAGACTTCACAGTCCCCATCCTCAGTCTGCACAGCCCCCCCATCCTCAGGTTTCACAGTTCCACATCTTCAGTCTGCTCAGTCCCCCCATCCTCAGGTTTCACAGTTCCCCCATCCTCAGTCTGCACAGTCCTCCCATCCTCAGTCTGCACAGTCCCCCCCTCCTCAATCTGCACAGTTCCACCCATCCTCAGTCTGCACAGTCCAACCCTCATCCTCAGACTTCACGGTCTCCTCCCATCCTAAGACTTCACAGTCCCCATTCTCAGTCTGCACAGCCCCCCCCATCCTCAGGTTTCACAGTTCCCCCCATCTTCAGTATGCACAGTCCCCCCATCCTCAAGTTTCATAATTCCACCCCCCCATCCTCAGTCTGCACAGTCCCTCGCATCCCCAGGCTTTACAGTCCAACCCATCCTCAGGCATCACAGTCCACCCCCCCCCAATTCTCAGTCTGCAAAGTTTGCTGTAGGGGGAACGGCGCTAAGGGGGCACAGGTCAGGAGCAAGAACTCCTTCTGGCATTGGACATCAGGTTTCAGCCTAGATCTGTGGGACACCAAGATTTCCAAAAAAAACTTAGAATGGTCCCAACCTTTTTGGGAAGGTTGGGAGGTATGAGGGAGGTTAAAGCAGGACCCTGTCATGAATTATTGATGAAAGTGTTAAATAGAACTGGTTGACTGAGCAACCTGCATGTGGTCATGGCCGAAAGTGTGCACGTGTTCTGACAAAAAGGTGTAAATTATCAATGCTACCAAATAAAAGGCAGCGTAATGCAACAGATCTTATCTTTACTGTTACATTAAGTGCCCATGCGTTTCCTGCACCACATTCAACACGCACTGCCATTGCAATCTGTAGTGGGTGTTAATGACACCCATAATGCAGTTTGCAAATGCAGTTTGCTCACACTAGATTTTATGGTATAAAAGTACCATGCGATCCAACTGCAGTGCGTTTCGAAAAGTAGTGCATGCACTACTTTTGGTGTGGTGCGATTTCAGCTCATTCAAAATGAATGGGCTAAAATCATACTCCATAGAACTGCATGTGAATCACACAGGAATGCTCGCCATCTATCCTAGTGTGAACTGGCCCTGCAAGAGCCCACCAGAAGATTATCAGTTTTCCCACATCCCTGTATGAGTAAAATAGCCAATCACATGTCCAACTGCAATTGACTTATTGTTGGAAAGCTTGTAAATTCAGATGCCTTTAGTGGCATTCTGAAATGTTACATTATATCTGAATGTAACAGTAATCTGGCAAAAAAAAAATGTAGTTTTCCTAAGCAGAGGCTTACTCTAAAATTACTTTTTGCTGAAATGAACCTTCAAGATAAATTGAAAAATTAGGCTGCAGTAGTACTCGGATAGAATTAGCAATTTACTAACTGATTTCACTTGGCTTGGAGCTGCATCCTAATACACCAGTTGTAGAAAAGGCTAAAGTAAAAAAATAATTAAAACACATAATTACATCTATAATTAGAGTTCATGTCAAAAGTAGGAATGGGTGGATCTGCCTGGGTTCGATGCATGGTGAGTGTCAAATCCTGTTTAAGATTTGCAAAACCCGAACTTAGTAGCAAACCCCTTTGAAGTCTACAGGGGAGGGGGTTAATACTGATACTAAGTTCAGGTCATTTTTTTTAGATGAAAAGACAAGCTATGGCCTATTAGGCTTCATTTCCATGGACGTTTTTACAGCCACTTTTCTGAGTGGTTTTTGCAGCTTAAAAACATGTTAGTCTATGGCCTCATGCCCACCATGACGTTTTTGAGCTGTAGATGGCTGAGACGTTTTTAAGCTGCAAAAAAAAACCCAGGACCAGTGCGTTCTGAAGCTCCAGCCTAGAGCTGTAAAAACGCCAGACATTAAAAAACGCTCAAAAACGCTCAAAAACGCTACCGAGGCGTTTTTGAGCTCCAGCTCAAAAAAAACATTTTTTATTTTTATTTTATAAACATGGACAGGCGTTTTTAAGCTGTAAAAAAGGCTAAAAAAAGTGGCTGTAAAAACGTCCATGGAAATGAAGCCTTAATCTTAAAATTGTCAATAGCCCCCCATGTGTTAATGTTTCTGGTAACAGATCTTCTTTAAGGAGACATCAGAGGGCTAGGTCAGTAGTGTATTTAGGTTTTGTGCTGCCCTAGGCCTGACTAACCTTGTGCACACCCTAATTTAAATATGACACACCCCTTCCTGTCAAGGCCACACCCCTTAATGTTTAAGACCCATTCTAAAATGGGGCAGGAAGTGAAGGGAAATCTCTGCAATGAGTCAGGGATGTTAAAAAATAAACTAACAGGGGCTATAACCCTCCCTCCCTCACTCTATCCAAAATGAAGAAAAAAAAAGTGTTGCCTATAGTTCTACTAGTTCTAAGCACAAATTTTTGATCATTTTAAGGAGAGGACTAAGAAGATATAACCATGCCAATGGTGCAGCAGAAAACACATAGTACAGTGAGGAAGGTTTGTGGTCCAGGATGATAGGACAGTCAAAATTAGAAGCAGCTTGCGTTACACTAACAGTGTAGCTCAAGCCGGTGGAGGCTCTTTCCGTGCTGCCCCCTGCAAAGTGCTGCCTTAGGCCTGGGCCTTGTTGGCCTAGGCCAGGATACAGCATTGGGCTAGGTATGAGCCAACGGCTCGATACAAACCTAGGTTTGGATTAATTCCCAAACTTTTACCCGGAAAGCATATATAGAAGCAGAAATTCTACCATTTCTTATATGACAGCTGCCTGCTGTCCGTGGTTCTCAAGGAAAGAGCAAGAGCTGGCACATGCTGTGTCCCCACTTGAACATTAACCACTTCCCGACCGCCGCATGTACATATACGTTGGCAGAATGGCACGTACAGGCACATTGGCGTACCTGTACGTCCCTGCCTAGACGTGGGTGGGGGGTCCGATCGGGACCCCCCCCGCGACTTGCGGCGGTCGGGTCCCCTCGGGAAACAATCCGGGACGACGGCGCGGCTATTTGTTTATAGCCGCTCCGTCGCAATCGCTCCCCGGAGCTGAAGAACGGGGAGAGCCGTGTGTAAACACGGCTTCCCCGTGCTTCACTGTGTCGGCGCATCGATCGCGTCATCCCCTTTATAGGGAAGACACGATCAATGACGTCATTCCTACAGCCACACCCCCTACTGTTGTAAACACACACACAGTGTACACCAAATCCTACAGCGCCACCTGTGGTTAACTCCCAAACTGCAACTGTCATTTTCACAATAAAGAATGCAATTTAAATGCATTTTTTGCTGTGAAAATGACAAAAATCCCAAAAATGTGTCAAAATTGTCCGAAGTGTCCGCCATAATGTCGCAGTCACGAAAAAAATCGCTGATCGCCGCCATTAGTAGTAAAAAAAAAAAAAATGAATAAAAATGCAATAAAACTATCCCCTAATTTGTAAACGCTATAAATTTTGCGCAAACCAATCGATAAACGCTTATTGCGATTTTTTTTTATCAAAAATAGGTAGAAGAATACGTATCGGCCTAAACTGAGGAAAAAAAAATGTTTATATATGTTTTTGGGGGATATTTATTATAGCAAAAAGTAAAAAATATTGAATTTTTTTCAAAATTGTCGCTCTATTTTTGTTTATAGCGCAAAAAATAAAAACCGCTGAGGTGATCAAATACCACCAAAAGAAAGCTCTATTTGTGGGAAAAAAAGGACGCCAATTTTGTTTGGGAGCCACGTCGCACGACCGCGCAATTGTCTGTTAAAGCGACGCAGTGCCGAATTGTAAAAACGCCTTTGGGCATTTAGCAGCATAGTGGTCCGGGGCTTAAGTGTTTAAGAAGGGGTAGAACCCCCTGGCAAAACAACTTGTCTGCATGTTGATGAGGACAAGGGCTTCTTATCCACAACACTGGCTTGGTTGTTGTGGGGGTCTGTGAATGGAGGGATTATTGAAATCTGGAAGTACACTGTATATGCTTTATTGTATGTTATTTTCCTGACTTCTGCACTATATATGCTATATTACACATTATATTTCTGATCCCTGCACTCTATAGGCTATGCTTTGTGTTATACTCCATACCCCTGCACTGCATTCACATTGTACATTATACTTCTTCTGACCACTGCACTGCATATGCTATGTTGTGCATTATACTCCTGACCCCTACACTATATATACTCTGTTGTACATTATGCTCCTGTGCCCTGCACTTTATATGCTATGTTGTACATTATATTAAGAGTCCTAACTAGTTTTATTACACAGTATTTTTGCCACCTTCAAAAATGTTGATCTCATCAGCAGTCACATCAGGTGTCGTAGTATTTAGTCAAAAAGGTCAGGTCCAAATGATGTTTTCTAAATATGTTATGGCAAATGTGTTTTTAATCACTGCAAAAAACTGTTTGGTTGCTGCACTTCAAATAGGTTTAGGGTGCTCTAGACCAGAGCTGACGGTCCAGTTGAACAATAGAGGGCATGTACTAGCACCCTATAATATCTGCAATATTAACGCACAACTCTGGGCAAAATTGTAGAGCCCAAAAATGTCTCTGGGGATTACAAAAAAAAATAAAGCAGCCCTGGCTTGACCACAATTTAGAGGCAAATGTATATAGCTGATAATAATTGATATGGTGGGGAACAGTGGCAAACGTTAGCCATGTTCTCAAACTGTGAACAGCTAGAATTCTGGGTTGAACCCACGGTTGACCCAGACTCAAAGCTCATATCTACTTCCCTTTGATGGGCCTGGAATTTAACGCATAGATATGTCACGTCTCAACTCTAAATATCCCTGGGGATTAAAAAAAAAAAGCAGCCCTTCAATACTTATTTCTGGTGCTGTGCCCTCAAGTACTTTTTCCCCACAACAAGATGCTATTAGTCTTCCAGGTTAAATGACCTTGGGCATAATACTGAGCACTTACTGTGAGTGCAATCTATCATTAACCTACCACCTGAGAGGGTGACGCCACAGCTCTCTGCATTCACAGTTATTAACATTGTATTCATGCAGAGAGAGGCACTGCCATCATCTTATTAGGGTTGCTCTCTGCATCCTTAAAGACCACCCACCACTGTGAGAATAAATCTATGAAATATGGCCCTGCGTGTCATGTAACCAGCCCACAGACATATGTAAGTATAACATTTAAAATATAAAATATACAGGGGACCTAAGAGGGGGTGGAGAATGGAATTGGGCTTTAACCGCTTACGGACCAGCCGCTGCAGTTATACTGCAACAGGCAGGCCCCCCTGCGCGAGTCATCGTAGCTGTACGTCAGCTCTACCTCCGGCGGGGCGCGCACGTGCCTGAGGCATGTCTCCGGAGGCGATGCAAGTGCCCACGGCGGGCGCAATGCCCGCCAGGTACCCGCGATTGCTCATTACAGAGTGAGAATGGGGATGTGAGTGTGTCAAAACACACACATCCCGGTTTTCTCAGGGGTGAGGAGACTATGGATGAACACCGATCAATCTCTTCCCCTAGTCAGTCCCATCCCCCCCACAGTTAGAACACACATTAGGGAACACATTTAACCCCTTGATCGCCCCCTAGTGTTAACCCCTTCCCTGCCAGTGACATTTTTACAGTAATTAGTGCATTTTTATAGAGCTGATCGCTGTATAAATGGTCCCAAAAATGTGTCAAAAGTGTCCAATGTGTCTGCCACAATGTCACAGTCCCGATAAAAATCGCAGATTGCCGCCATTACTGTAAAAAAATATATATAATAAAAATGCCATAAAACTACCCCCTTTGTAGACGCTATGGCCCAGATTCACAAAGCACTTACGCTGACGTATAACAAGTTACGCCGACGTAAGTGCAAATATGCACCGTCGTATCTGTGCGCCAGACCCACAAACTAATATGCGCCTAAAAACAGGCTACACCCCGCCAACGTATCTTGCTTACGCCAGCGTAGAGTGGGCGCACATTTAGGCTGGGAGCATGGTGCCGCACCCGTTGATTAGCCATTAAAACATGCAAATGAGGGAAATACTGCGATTCACGAACGTGCGGGTGCCCGGCGCATGCTACGTGAGATGCGCGTAAGTTCTACGTCTGGCGTAAAGTTATTCCCCATAAAGGAGGTGCAACCCAGCAACAGACATGCTCAGGTCTGCACCAGGGATCACAAGCCGGCGTATTGTGCGTTGGACGTGTGTCTGGCAGGGCGTACGTTATGTTCATGGCGTACGCAGTGATCTGGCGTAGCTTAGGCACTTTTTCTGGCGTGGTTGTGAGCAGGCGCATAGGGGTGGGTCCACATCACGGCGCATGCCCAGTTTGTGATACGTACCTGTCTGGCGCTCGGCCCATCATTTGCATGGGGTCATGCGTCATTTGCATGGGTTCACGCCCACTTCCACCTACGCCGATGTGCGCCTTCGAAACCCACGCCACGCTGGCGCAGCGTTGGGAGCACTGGCTTGCTGAATGCAATGCTTGCCTCTCTGCGCTGCGTTGGCGTAGCGTACAGTGTGTGCTCTACGGCGGCGTAATGTGCGTCTTGCTTTCTGTGAATCTGGGCCTATAACTTTTGCGCAAACCAATCAATATACGCTTATTGCGAATCTTTTTTACCAAAAATATGTAGAATACATATCGGCCTAAACTGACGAAATAAAGCGACACAATGCTGAATCGCAAAAAATGGCCTGGGCAGCCAATTCTTCTGGGGCTGAAGTGGTTAAGTTATACATTTTTCTCTAATTCAGGTTTGGTTGAACCAGACTTCCTAAAGTACTAGTTGACCTAAATACAAGTTTCTGCGTGTAGAAGAGCTGTTGATATTCACAAGTTTGCATGTAAAGTGTTAATTTACCTTCGCACCTCAAAAAAATGAAGAAAAGAAGAGGAACTTACACAGATATCCGCTATACTGTATACTTAAAGGAAACTTGACTTGTACTCAGTGTTAAACTTGCTTACGAGCAGACACCCCGAACGCTGGCCCATGTATTCGTCAGAAAAAAACACGTCTTTGCTCCCCTGCTTGCTGCATCTGTAACGCCCTGTTTGAAAAATTCACCAAAAATACACCCTCCATTATAATCAATGGAAATGCGCCAAAAATGCAAATTTTAACCCCTTCTGGACCACCCCACGCAGATATACTGATTCAGGGTGGCGCTCCAGAGCGAAATCCTGTACCTGTACGTGATTTTGTGCACTGGGTCTGGGCGTGCGCACCGCCAGGGACCCGCTCCCACTGTGATTGGACACAGAAGCAACCAATCAGCGGACCCAATCATTCTCAGCAGAGGCACGATGGCGGTTTGCTAAATAAGGCAAACCGCCATTCTGTGAGATGGGAAGGTAAAGATCTTGGCCCAGATTCACGTAGGAGATACAACGGCGTATCTCCAGATACGCCGTCGTATCTCTGAGTCTGAGGCGTCGTATCTTGGCACCTGATTCAAAGAATCAGATACGCCAGAATTTGTATAAGATTTGACCAGCGTAAGTCTCCTACGCCGTCGTATCTTAACTGCATATTTATGCTGGCCGCTAGGGGCGTGTACACTGATTTACGCCTAGAAATATGTAAATCAGCTAGATACACCTATTCACGAACGTACGCCCGGCCGTCGCAGTACAGATACGCCGTTTACGTAAAGCTTTTTCCGACGTAAAGTTAACCCTGCTCTATGAGGCGTAGATGAGGCGTACCAATGTTAGGTATGGACGTCGAAACAGCATTGAAGTGACAGTGCATTTTTTAGCATTGATCACTGTATTAGTGTCACTGGTCCTCAAAAAGTGTCACTTGGTGTCCGCTGCAATGTCGCAGTCCCGCTAAAAATCGATGATTGCTGCCATTACTAGTAAAAACAATAAAAATATATATATATTCCATAAATATATCCCATAGTTTGTAGACGCTATGACTTTTGCACAAACCAATTAATATACACTTATTGGAATTTTTTTTTACCAAAAAACATGTAGCGGAATACATATTGACCTAAATTGATAAATAAATTATATTTTTTACATTTTGTTATTGTGAATGTTTTATAGCATAAAGTAAAAAATAATCTTTTTTTTTTCCAAAACTTTTTTCGTTTATAGCACAAAAAATAAAAACTGCAGAGGTGATCAAATACCACCGAAAGAAAACTCTATTTGTGAGAAAAAAAGGACATTTTTATTTGGGTACAGTGTCTCACGACACGTGTTAGAGTAACGCAGTGCCATTTTGCAAAAAATGGCCTGGTCGTGAACCTTCTGGGGCTGAAGACGTCAAATGCATTTTTTGCGTTACATGTCAATTTTTTCCCAGGAGACCAAGGATAAAAATGCACGCAAAATGTATGTAAAATGCAATAAGTGTTCCGTTAAATTTCACATCATTTTTTTTTTAAGGCCTTGTACACACGAGAGGATTTATCCGCGGATATGCTCTCGAGGATTTCAGCGGATTTGGATCCGATGGAGTGTACTCACCATAGGATCGAAATCCGCGCCGAAATCCCCTCGCGATCACGTGTCGCGCCGTCGCCGCGATGATGACGCGGCGACGAGCACAACACTGTCATATAAGGAATTCCACGCATGCGTCGAATCATTACGACGCATGCGGGGGATCCCTTCGGACGGATTGATCCGGTGAGTCTGTACAGACCAGCGGATCAATCCGTTGGGATCAATTCAAGCGGATAGATTTGTAGACATGTCTACAAATTTTTATCTGCTGGAATTGGGAAATTTCCGCGGATAAATATCCGCAGGAATGTACACACCATAGAATCTATCCGCTGAATCCGATCCGCTGAGATTTTTCAGCGGATGGATTCTATGGTGTGTACGGGGCCTAAAGTGTGATATGCGTTTTCAAAAATCATATCTTACAATGCACTGGTGTGAGCAGACCCTTATGCCGCGTACAAACGATAATTTTTCGGGTTGTAAAAAACAACGTTTTTTTAAAAATGTCATTTAAAACGATCGTGTGTGGGCTTCAGAGCATTTTTCGGGTTCTGAAAAACGGCCACATTTTTTTTCGAACATGCTCTATTTTTTCACAATGTTTTAAACATTTTTTTTTCGGGTTGTAAAAAATGATCGTGTGTGGGCTTTAACGACGTGAAAAACCCGCGCATGCTCAGAAGCAAGTTATGAGACGGGAGCGCTCGTTCTGGTAAAACTACCGTTCGTAATGCAGTAAGCACATTCAGCATGCTGTAACAGACAGAAAAGCGTGAATCGTCTTTTACTAACACAAAATCAGCTAAAGCAGCCCAAAGGGTGGCGCCATCCGAATGGAACTTCCCCTTTATAGTGCCGTCGTACGTGTTGTACGTCACCGCGCTTTGCTAGAGCATTTTTTTTTAACGATCGTGTGTAGGCAAGGCCGTTTTAATGATGAAGTTGAAAAAAACATCGTTTTTTCTAGAGCCTGAAAAACGTCATTTTTTACAACCCGAAAAATTATCGTGTGTACGCGGCATTATAGTTTTTCCAGCTCCTGTTGCTGTGATCTTTGCTGGACAGTTTGCATCAAGGTGTCACAATGAAGATCAATTACTTTATCATGCCTGCCAAGCAAGGGTAAACCTTTAGGCCCCTTTCACATTGAGGCGTTTTTCATGCGGTACATCGCTAAAAATAGCGCTGCTATACCGCATGAAAAAATCATGCCCTGCAGGCTTCAATGTGAAAGCCCGAGACTTTCACACTGAAGCGGTGCGGTAGCAGGACCGCTCCAAATCTCCTGCTAGCTGCATCTTTGGAGCGGTATAGGAGCGGGGTGTTTACCGCTCCTATACCGCGCCTTCCCATTGAAATCAATGGGAAACCGCGGTAATACCGCCCGCAATGCACCTCTGCAGAGGCGCATTGCGGGCGGTATTAACCCTTTTTCAGCCGCTAGCGGGGGTTAAAACCGCATTACTAGCGCCCGAATATCGCGGTAAATATGACGGTAAAGCGGCGCAACAACTAGCGCGGCTATACCGTCACCGCAACTCCACTGCCCAATGTGAAAGCAGCCTTACTGAAAATGCAAATCTGATTTGCTGGATTGCGGTGGGGATATAAGTGTTGTTTTCATTTTTGTACATAGGGCCAGATTCATAGAGAACTGCGGCGGCGTAACGTATGGTCTTTAAGTTATACCGCCGCAAGTTTTCCTCGTAAGTGCTTGATTCACAAAGCACTTGAGTGTAAACTTGCGGCGGAGTAACGTAAAGACGTCCGGCGCAAGCCCGCCTGATTCAAATGGGGCGGGGACCATTTAAATTAGGCGCGTTCCCGCGCTGAATGTACTGCGCATGCTCCGTCTGGAAATTTCCCGCTGTGCTTTGCGCAAAATTACGTCGCCCGTCGTAATGTTTTGAATGGCGACGTGCGTAACGTACTTTCATATTCCCGGACGTCTTACGCAAAAAAAATTAAAAATTGAAATTCGACCCGGGAACGACGGCCATACTTTAATATGGCTCGTCTAAAGTTAAGCCATGAAAAAGCAGGCCTAACTTTGCGACGGGAAAAACCGACTAGCGACGACGTAACAAACGCGCGTACCTTCGTGGATCGCCGTAAAAGCTAATTTGCATATCCGACGCAGGAAAACGACGCAAACTCCACCCAGCGGCGGCCAAAGTATTGCATCCTAAGATCCGACGGTGTAAGTCAATTACACCTGTCGGATCTTAGGGCTATCTATGCATAACTGATTCTATGAATCAGCCGCATAGATACTCTCAGAGATACGACGGCGTATCAGGAGATACGCCGTCGTATCTCTTTTGTGAATCTGGCCCATAGTGTCCAAATAGTCCTCAACCGAAAATAGATAACTTGACGTGTTTTACAGTTCAGATCTGCAGGAACCTTTTTATGTTCCAGTTCTCCAAAGAAGAGCTGTTTTCTTTCCTATTTATTTTACCCACGTACATTACATAATAAACACACAATTCTGATTGCAAAGGTGTATTGTTCCTTTCATTTAACTGGTATAAGGCAGAGCAGTCAATGAGCTATAATAATTCAGCAGTTGGCCAGCTCCCTTACAGCCTTGCTAGCAGATCTTTCTTATTGTTACAGTCGTGCTTCATGTGTGTTCATTCTAGAACAGGGGTCTCCAAACTTTTTACTTCGAGGGCCACATTCTATATTTCACACATATTCGCGGGCCGGAAACATAATTTATAAATAAATCCACAGTAGAAGAAGAATAGAATAGAATTTGACTTACTGCTGACAGCAGGACTGGATGGTGCTCCTATATTCTTTGCTGGCACCTAAACGCTGGAGCATCATGCAGCGGGGCTAAACTTCCAGCGTGCATGAGGCTTTACATCCGTGTCCCCATCCATCTGTGTGCCCATCCATCTGTGTGCCCATCCATCTGTGTGCCCATCCATCTGTGTCCCCATCCATCTGTGTGCCCATCCATCTGTGTCCCCATCCATCTGTGTCCCCATCCATCTGTGTCACCATCATCTGTGTCCCCATCAGTCAGTCTCTCCATTCATCTGTGTCCCCATCAGTCTCCCCATTCATCTGTGTCCCCATCAGTCTCCCCATTCATCTGTGTCCCCATCAGTCTCCCCATTCATCTGTGTCCCCATCCATCTGTGTCCCCATCCATCTGTGTCCCCATCCATCTGTGTCCCCATTCATCTGTGTCCCCATCAGTCTCCCCATTCATCTGTGTCCCCATCAGTCTCCCCATTCATCTGTGTCCCCATCCATCTGTGTCCCCATCCATCTGTGTCCCCATTCATCTGTGTCCCCATTCATCTGTGTCCCCATCAGTCTCCCCATTCATCTGTGTCCCCATCAGTCTCCCCATTCATCTGTGTCCCCATCCATCTGTGTCCCCATCCATCTGTGTCCCCATTCATCTGTGTCCCCATCAGTCTCCCCATTCATCTGTGTCCCCATCCATCTGTGTCCCCATCCATCTGTGTCCCCATTCATCTGTGTCCCCATCAGTCTTCCCATTCATCTGTGTCCCCATCAGTCTTCCCATACATCTGTGTCCCCATCATGTGTCCCCATTCATCTGTGTCCCCATCATCTGTGTCCCCATCAGTCTCCCCATTCATCTGTGTCCCCATCCATCTGTGTCCCCATCCATCTGTGTCACCATCATCGGTGTCCCCATCAGTCTCTCCATTCATCTGTGTCCCCATCAGTCTCCCCATTCATCTGTGTCCCCATCAGTCTCCCCATTCATCTGTGTCCCCATCCATCTGTGTCCCCATCCATCTGTGTCCCCATCCATCTGTGTCCCCATTCATCTGTGTCCCCATCAGTCTTCCCATTCATCTGTGTCCCCATCAGTCTTCCCATACATCTGTGTCCCCATCATGTGTCCCCATTCATCTGTGTCCCCATCATCTGTGTCCCCATCAGTCTCCCCATTCATCTGTGTCCCCATCAGTCTCCCCATTCATCTGTGTCCCCATCCATCTGTGTCCCCATCCATCTGTGTCCCCATCCATCTGTGTCCCCATTCATCTGTGTCCCCATCAGTCTTCCCATTCATCTGTGTGCCCATCAGTCTTCCCATTCATCTGTGTCCCCATCCATCTGTATCCCCATCAGTCTTCCCATTCATCTGTGTGCCCATCAGTCTTCCCATACATCTGTGTCCCCATCATCTGTGTCCCCATCATCTGTGTCCCCAATCATCTGTGTCCCCAATCATCTGTGTCCCCATCATCTGTGTCCCCATCAGTCTCCCCATTCATCTGTGTCCCCATCATCTGTGTCCCCATCAGTCTCCCCATTCATCTGTGTCCCCATTCATCTGTGTCCCCATTCATCTGTGTCCCCATCAGTCTCCCCATTCATCTGTGTCCCCATTCATCTGTGCCCCCATCCATCTGTGTCCACATCCATCTGTGTCCCCATCCATCTGTGTCCACATCCATCTGTGTCCCCAATTATCTGTGTCCCCATCATCTGTGTCCCCATCAGTCTCCCCATTCATCTGTGTCCCCATTCATCTGTGTCCCCATTCATCTGTGTCCCCATTCATCTGTGTCCCCATTCATCTGTGTCCCCATCAGTCTCCCCATTCATCTGTGCCCCCATCCATCTGTGTCCACATCCATCTGTGTCCCCATCCATCTGTGTCCACATCCATCTGTGTCCCCATTCATCTGTGTCCCCATTCATCTGTGTCCCCATTCATCTGTGTCCCCATCAGTCTCCCCATTCATCTGTGTCCACATCCATCTGTGTCCACATCCATCTGTGTCCCCAATTATCTGTGTCCCCATTCATCTGTGTCCCCATCCATCTGTGTCCACATCCATCTGTGTCCCCATTCATCTGTGTCCCCATCCATCTGTGTCCCCATCCATCTGTGTCCCCATTCATCTGTGTCCCCATCCATCTGTGTCCCCATCCATCTGTGTCCCCATCCATCTGTGTCCCCATCCATCTGTGTCCACATCCATCTGTGTCCCCATTCATCTGTGTCCCCATCCATCTGTGTCCCCATTCATCTGTGTCCCCATCAGTTTCCCCATCCACCTGTGTCCCCATTCATCTGTGTCCCCATCAGTCCTTCCATTCATCTGTGTCCCCAATCATCTGTGTCCCCAATCATCTGTGTCCCCATCACTCATCAGGCTATCCCCACAAATTGGTGTCCCCATTAGCCCCCCCCCCCCCCATCATTCATCCGAGTCTTCCTGCACGGTGTCCCCATCACAGCCCACCCCCGCCTGCATATTTGTGTCACCATTAGAGCCATCAGCCCCCCTCCTCACATGTTTGTGTCCCCATAAGAGCCACCAGCACCCCCACATTTGTGTCCCCATCAAACCCCACAGATATTTGTGTCCCCATCAGAGTCATCACCCCCCCCCCCACATTTATGTCCCCATCAGAATCATCAGGCCCCCCCCCACATGTGTGTCCCCATCAGACCCCACAGATATTTGTGTCCCCATCAGAGTCATCACCCCCCCCCCCCACATTTATGTCCCCATCAGTCATCAGCCCCCCCCCACATGTATGTCCCCATCAGAGTCATCAGCCCCCCCCCCCCACATTTGTGTCCCCATCAGAGTCATCACCCCCCCCCCCTACATTTATGTCCCCATCAGTCATCAGCCCCCCCCCCACATGTATGTCCCCATCAGTCATCAGCCCCCCCCCTACATGTATGTCCCCATCAGAGTCATCACCTCCCCCCCACATTTATGTCCCCATCAGAGTCATCACCCCCCCCCCCACATTTATGTCCCCATCAGTCATCAGCCCCCCCCACATGTATGTCCCCATCAGAGTCATCACCCCCCCACATTTGTGTCCCCATCAGAGTCATCAGAGCCCCCCCCCACATGTATGTCCCCATCAGAGTCATCAGCCCCCCCCACATGTATGTCCCCATCAGAGTCATCACCCCCCCCCCCCCACATGTATGTCCCCATCAGAGTCATCACCCCCCCCCCCCCCACATTTATGTCCCCATCAGTCATCAGCCCCCCCCCACATGTATGTCCCCATCAGAGTCATCAGCCCCCCCCCCCACATTTGTGTCCCCATCAGAGTCATCAGCCCCCCAAAATGTGTGTCCCCGTCAGTCTACAACCCCCCTCCACGTGTGTCCCAAGCAGAGTCATCAGCCCCCAGATGTTTGTGCCCCATCAGAGCCATTCAACCCACCCCCACTCAAGTGTATCAGCCCCCCTCCTTGCATGTGTCCAGCGCGTCTCCACTCTCCATCACTGGCTGTGCAGACCTGCTGCATCTCCTGACTCCCGCCCCGCTGGTATTACACACTCGTTACTGGTTAACAGCGAGGCGGGAGGCGGGAGCAGGGAGGCGGCAACGGGTCTGCCCTAAACACCTCATTGGCTGCTGGGATGCCGTGGTCCCAGCAGCCAACACACACAGTGAGACGCCGGGAGGGATTGCGGGACCTGCGCTGCATATTGCCGGGGGCGAATATGCAGCGCAGGTTCCACAACTAACAGGTGGACTAAGGATTCACGCTGCGGGCCGGAAGAAATGGCCTGGCGGGCCGGATGTGGCCCGCGGGCCGTAGTTTGGAGACCCCTGTTCTAGAAGATGTTTAGGAGAGAGACTTGTTTTCCAAACGTGCAGCTACTTACAGTATAGGGACTTATGTATATATAAATGATCAAATACAGTTTTGTCTTCCTGCTCTTTGCCCTATACAGCAGCTAGATTTCATCTAGTTTTTCTTTATAACTTTCACATATAAAGCTGCAATATCAAATCTTAGCTTAAAGCGAAGTTCCACCCTAAAAATGAACTTCTATTAACAGCTTGCCTTTAATGTAAAAGAAAAAAATATGTTCTACTCACTTCTATCTGGCTGTTACTAGGCACATTTCGTAATCTGCCTAGTTCCTGGTCCTAGGTGGTTCAACTTCCTGTCCTAAGACCCCATTGTCTCCTGGGAAATGATGACACTCATTTCCCAGGAGTCTCTGGGCATTACTGTGCCTAAAAATCGCCCAGCATGCACCTCTCCCTGAAAACCAGGAAGAAAAAGGAACTGGACACATATGATGGATACGGCCACAACATGAGCTGGAGGATACAAGGCAAGTGTTTGCAATGATTTCTGGAACGATTAGGGAGCTATTAATATGTTTTAGGGACTATTTAATGTGATTAATTTTAGCTTGCAAAAAAAAACGGAACCCCGCTTTAACCGTCCTTAGACCGCCTAACGACGATATACGTCGGCAGAATGGCATGGCTGGGCACAATCACGTACTTGTACGTGATTGTTAAATGCCCAGCCGTGGGTCGCGGGCTACCCGGTCTGAAGCTCTGTGACCACGGCCGTAGGACCCGATCGCTGCCGGAGTCCCGCGATCGGTCACAGGAGCTGAAGAACGGGGAGAGGTGTGTGTAAACACACCTTCCCCGTTCTTCACAGTGGCGCTGTCATTGATCGTCTGTTCCCTGATATAGGGAAAGGCGATCAATGACGTCACACGTCCAGCCCCTCCCCCCTACAGTTAGAAACACATATGAGGTCACACTTAACCCCTTCAGCGCCCCCTAGTGGTTAACTCTCAAACTGCAATTGTCATTTTCACAGTAAACAATGCATTTTTATAGCACTTTTTGTTGTGAAAATTACAATGGTCCCAAAAATGTGTCAAAATTGTCTGATGTGTCTGCCATAATGTCGCAGTCATGAAACAAATCGCTGATCGCCGCCATTAGTAGTAAGAAAAAAAATATTAATAAAAATGCAATAAAACTATCCCCTATTTTGTAAACGCTATAAATTTTGCGCAAACCAATCGATAATCGTTTTTTGCGTTTTTTTTTTACCAAAAATAGGTAGAAGAATACGTATCGGCCTAAACTTAGGAAAAACGTTTTTTTTATATATTTTTGGGGGATATTTATTATAGCAAAAAGTTAAAAATATTGCATTTTTTTCATCATTCTCGCTCTATTTTTGTTTATAGCGCACAAATTAAAAACCGCTGAGGTTTTCAAATACCACCAAACTGCAAGCTCTATTTGTGGGAATAAAAGGATGCCAATTTTTGTTTGGGAGCCACGTCGCACGACCACGCAATTGTCAGTTAAAGTGATGCAGTGCCGAATCGCAAAAAGGGGCCTGGTCCTTTACCTGCATATTGGTCCGGGTCTTAAGTGGTTAACCACTTGCATACCGGGCCTATTCTGGCACTTCTCTCCTTCATGTAAATATCATAATTTTTTTGCTAGAAAATTACTCAGAACCCCCAAACAATATATATCTTTTTTTAGCAGACACCCTAGGGAATAAAGTGACGGTCATTGCAACTTTTTATCTCACACGGTATTTGCTAAATTATTTTTTCAAACACCTTTTTTTTGGAAAAAAAAACGGTTTCATGAAATTAAAAATAACAAAACAGTAATGTTAGCCCAATTTTTTTGTATAATGTGAAAGATCATGTTACGCTGAGTAAAAAAATACCTAACTTGTCACACTTTAAAATTGCGCACACTCATGGAATAGCGCCAAACTTGGGTACTTAAAAATCTCCATAGGCGATGCATTATTTTTTTTTTACAAGTTACCAGTTTAGAGTTACAGAGGAGGTGTTAGAATTATTGCTCTTGCTCTATCGCACGTGGCGATACCTCACATATGTGGTTTGAATGGCGTTTACATATGTGGGCGGTGGGACTTATGTGCGTGTTTGCTTCTGAGCGCGAGCTACTGGGGACAGGGGCATTTTAAAAACTTTTTTGGATTTTATTTTAAATTTGACTTAATTTTTTTTATTCTTGTACTTTTTTTTACATTTTTTTACATTTTTGTATCACTTGTATTCCTATTACAAGGAATGTAAACATCCCTTGTAATAGGAATAGTGTGTGACAGGTCCTCTTTATGGAGAGATGCGGGGTCAATAAGACACCACATCTCTCCTCCAGGCTGGAAAGCATGAGATTGGGAAAAAAAATTAACCAATCTCATTCTTTCAGCTGCGATTGCGGCTTTGTTTAATTCTGGGTACCCAGGCATGGCGTCATAACGTTGCGCCCGGGCCTCCGAACATCTGGTCACCGGAAATCTCTATGCTCTTCATTCAGATGCATCCGATTCGTTCTGGCACGGAGAGCCCAGAGAAGCACCTGACGGCGGTGGGATGTCCCCTACCGCCGCCTGTAAGAACGATCAACGATGAAAAAAAGGATATCTGAATGATGCATGTAGCTGCAGGCATCATTCAGATATCCCCCATTGAAGTTCAGGACGTCATATGACGTTCTACGGTTCGGAAGTGGTTAAAAAGGGCAATTATTAGTTTAAAAAAAAAATTGAGGAATGTGGCCAAATGAATTAACAACACGGTGCTACACTGAATTTTTTTTTTATATCTTACAGAATTGCAGTTTTCCATTTCATTGCTTCTACCTGTGTTGCACCCTCAGTTTTACAGAGTGAAGCCTCGTACACCGTGTAAACCGTGCATGTGTACGAGGCTTTGAGGTTTCTCGTCAAGAAAACTGCCCAGAATCTAGACGAGAAAAATAGAGAACATGTTCTCTATTTTCTCGTTGTGAGATTCTCGGCAGTGTTTTCCTGCCGAGAAACCCGAGCGTGTGTATACTTACCTCTCCATGGAAACCCTTGCATGCTCGAAATGACTTTGACGCATGCGCGGTAGCTTCCAAGGCATAGGTAGGGTGTATCAAGATGGCGGCGACGGCATCGAATGTGACGAGCGCATGCTCGTCGTAGTCGATGACGTAGTCGATGACGTCACCGCGTACGTGTTCGTGTCTGTACCGCGGTCGGCAAGAGATTCTTGCCAAGAATCCCGTCAGTAAAAACTACGGCCAGGATTCAGATAGGAGTTACGACAGCGTATCTCCGGATACGCCATCGTAACTCTGAGTGTGCGGGGTCGTATCTATGTGACTGATTCGTAGAATTAGTTACGCATAGATTTCCCTAAGATCCGACCGGCGTAAGTCTCTTACACCATCGTACCTTAGGCTGCATATTTACGCTGGCCGCTAGGTGGCGCTTCCGTAGATTTACGCGAGGAATATGCAAATTAGGTAGATACGCCGATTCAGAAACGTATGTCCGCCCGGCGCATTTTTTAACGTCTTTTACGCAAGGCTTTTTCCGGCGTAAAGTTACCCCTCATAAAGCAGGGGTAAGTCATGTTAAGTATGGACATCGAAACGACCAAACAGCGTCGTATTTTACGTTGTTTGCGTAAGTCGTTCGCGAATAGGGCTGTACGTAAGTTACGTTCACGTCGAAAAGCATTGACAGTTTGCGGCGTAATTTGGAGCATGAGCACTTGGAAACGTTCACGGACGGCGCATGTGCCGTTCGTAAAAAACGTCAAATACGTGGGGTCACAAGTAATTTAAATAAAACACGCCCACATCATCCACATTTGAATTAGGCGGGCTTACGCTGACACATTTACACTACGCCGCCGTAACTTAGGGCGCAAGTTCTTTCTGAATACGGAACTTGCGCCCTAAGTTACGGCGGCGTAATGTATCTGTGATACGTTACGCCCTGCCGATAGATACGTAAATGTATCTGAATCCGGGCCTACGTTTTTTTCCTGATGAGATTCTGGGCCTTGTGTACAGGGCTTCACCCTTTCTTAACAGTCTCAGTTAGGCTTAGCTGAAGCCATTCTAATAGACATGGTAGTAGCAAGCCTGTATAGTATGCAGCCTCTGGGACCAAAAGAGGACCTGAGTGAGTAACTTCCATTTCTAAGCCTACGGTCACACGGCTGCAATCAATATTGATCTGATTTTCATTGTGATTACTGTATGTAGAGCAACTTGGATACAACTTGGATGTGGTTTGCATATTTTGTATGGCAAAAATAAAGCTGGAATCCCACCATAGTAGTACAGGAATCTTTTCCAAAAACCTTGCTGAGTTGCATTAGTAGTGCAGTAGTAGTAGAATGGAAAAGAAATAGAAATTACAAAAAGGGCTCAAGTACATAGAAGCTGTTTGAAGCACACATCAAATGCAAATCAGCAAATTCCAATTGATGTGAACTGAGTAATGTACATAACAGTTCATTGGCTATGTTTGACATGCTCTGCATTGCATTACCTTTGATCAGATGCAACATGTCCTATTAAGGTATGTTTGAACAGGTGAAATGCTGCTTTTCCAGCTGCACACTTTCAATTATGTTTAAATTGAAACAGCTTAATTTCACAAGAACACCCATCAAAATGAACCATTAGGCCGCGTACACACGATCGGTCAAAACCGATGAAAACGGACTGAAGGACCGTTTCATCGGTTAACAGATGAAGCTGACTGATGGTCTGATGTGCCTACACACCATCGGTTAAAAAAACGATAGTATCAGAACGCGGTGACGTAAAACACACGACGTGCTGAAAAAAACGAAGTTCAATGCTTCCAAGCATGCGTCGACTTGATTCTGAGCATGCGTGGCTTTTTGACCGAAGGATAACTGACCGATGGCGCTCACACACGATCCTTCAGTCCATTTTCATCAGTTTTGACCGATCGTGTGTACGCGGCCTTATTGTAGTCTGTACCATTGACCCAGTGGCAACTATTCCATCCCCAATTTTATTTTTTTGTGACAGCAACAGAAAGTGGTAAAAAAAGAGCTTTCCAAGGGGTCAGAAACAGAAATAAAAACCTAATTCAATTTTAACTCTCCTCGATTCTATACAGAAAAGAAACAAAAGGTGTTTTATAATAAAGGTCATGGACATAATAGCTAGGAGATATATTTATTGTGACAAACTTTAATATGTTGAAATTACAGTATACTATAGCAAAAATATCTGTGACTAGCTATTGCTGCCAGTGCCAAGTGATATGAAAATGTACTCCAACATCTGCTGTATAGCTAATATTCTTTCAGAGATCATGTTGGAGTTAGCTCTTTGTATGCTTGCTTTAGTGGAAAGTGTTGCGGGTTTCCATTTTGCAGTAGTACAGGGGTTATATACGAAAGGCAAATCCACTTTGCGCTGCAAGTGCACTTGAAAGTGCAGTCCATTTAGATCAGAGGGGGACATGCAAGGAAAATAAAAAAACAGCATTTTAGCTTGCACATGATTGGATAGTAAAATCAGCAGAGCTTCCCCTCATTTCAGATCTACCCCTCAGATTGACAGCGACTGCACTTCCAAGTGCACTTGTAGCGCAAAGTGGAGTTGCCTTTCGTAAATAACCCCCAGTGTGTTGACTCACTGGAGAGTTGGAAAGTTCATAACAGATTTACTGTGTAAGAAAAGAATTGTGACTGTTTAGGTATTGTTTAACTTTTAAATGTGTCTAAAACAATACCTAAACATTCACAATTCTTTTACATAGTTACTATGTATGCCTGCCCTGAGTCCTTCATTAAGAACAGCTCCTCTGTTCCAGGACACCTCTCCATGACCGTGTAAATAGAGGCTCCCTCCCAGCTCCTGAACTCCTCCGCCGAGGCCTGCACCCCCCCCCCCAGATGGGGGTTAGCCCCCTGCTGAAGTCCATTCTTCACTCCATTCTTCACTTCACCCAGCCGACAACTTCCCTCCAGCTGGACGACCTGAGTTTATGCCCCCTACCAATTCCAGTTAGGGATTGGTCAGGACTCCTCACATTAACTTCCTGTCACTGAAGTCCCCAGCCCTACCCCTCTTCCACAACATTCTTCCTGGAAGCAGGGGAGGTGCTCAAGAACTAAAAGACACGTGGTCCCGCCCACTGCTACACTAGCCACTCCCTGCCCCCCAGATCAAAACAAACAGGCCTAGCATGCAGCATAGGCCTGCCTAAATTTACCTGCCTGGCAGCTATCACCAAAATAACCTTACCTAGCACCTTCCTATGATAAAGGGCGCTATATTATATACAGTATATATCAGGGGTTAAGTCCTGGGGAAAAAAGTGTGGGAACTCCCACCCAAGATCCACTCCCCCACCAAAAAAAAATAAAAAATGATACGCTCATATGCATAATTACTAAACCGCATGTTTTTTTTTTACGATCCACTGTACCTTAGTAATCCTTTATGTTACTGCCCGCTTCCTGTATATGGATTCATCGGGTAGTGTGCCGGTATTCCGTCACTTCCTCGATGCCGCAATGTCTCCTCGTTTGTTTTTCAAATAAATTCCAACATGTCGGATTCCTCAAATTTGATTGCCGCACGAAAATCGGCTGTTGCTGCAGCCCACTAACGGTGCGAAATTCGTACGAAAATTCTTTGATACGATTTTCGAAAGAAAATTCTTTTGAAATTCGAACCGTGTATGGCCTCCTTAAAACTGGGATGGCAATAAAATTCATGTGCGTGTGAAGGCAGGCGTCTACTAGAACTGAAGACTAAAAAACAGAACTGAAGATTTAAAAACAAATTTGACATCCAAGGAAAGAAATTAGCACACAAGTAACAATCAGGACTTTAAACTAATAATATAATAAATATAATAATACATAAATATATAATAAAACCAGTTATTCTCCAAAACAACTTTTCATTACAGGCTCTTTTTGTTGATATTTTTTCTTATCTCTAAAGATCCCCTTTATGCAGAGGATTCCACCCAATTTCTTTAATGAATTAGGACTTTTTATTTCGAAGTGCTGAGGACTACACCTAATACTAAGTAGATGTTGATCAGACAGGGAGTGGTCTGAGAGAGGCCAGGCATAATACAATCACAGTGACTAATCTCATTCATTTGGCCAATTAAAGTGTATATCCAGTGAATGTTTTTTTTTTCAGTTTTGGATAGAGTGAAGAAGGATTAAAATGCCTGTCATTATTTAACTAGTAGTTGGGGGTTCATTAGTGTGTTAATCCAATTTTTCTGTCTGGGTGACAACCAGACAGAAAAGTAGTGAAAATATCCAGCAGCAACATAGAAATAAATAAAAATCCTTTTTCTTAAGTAGGGAAAGACTAGATTCCACATTAGCTTTTGTATGTCTGCCTTTTTTTCCTGTTGCAGATGTCACTACATGTTCTGTGAAACCATTAGAGAGACCACTTGCATGGTGTGCGCTCACGAATGCCCAGAATCAGTGACCTTGTTCATGTGAAAATCAAACATTATGGCGGTTCCCTTGATTAGAGATGAGCCATAAACTGTGTGCAGCAATAAAAGTACTACTGAAGAGTGCCATGCCATGTCTCTACACATCTTCTGTGTTGTACGTTACATTCAGAAGGGACACCGCTGAGTCCATGCCCTCTCCACCAGTCCAGTCTTCCATGTTGGTTGCAGCATGTCCGGAAGCATGCTCCAGAACCCCTGCCTTCCCCCTCTTTTTATATCACAGGGTGCACAGGCAGGACCCAAAAAGCCCAGGAACTGAGATGCTACTAGTTAACCCCTTCTCCAGCCTGGGTAAGCCAACTACCTAACTAATACACTGTAGGCAACTTGCCTACACTTCCCCTCCACTTTTAGTAAGCTGTCCCAGCTATAACTAACCCCAAATAAATATACGGGACAGTAACAATACAAAACTGACAATGTAAAACAGGATAGTCTCTGGATTAAACATAATAGGTTGGATCAGGGGAGGAGATCAACTCCCCAGTGGTAGGGTGCTTCCTCCTGATCTGATGTACTACTAGCAGGGCTCAAGTCCTGTGGGAACGCGTGGGAACGGAGTTCCTGCACTTTTTTCACAGCAAGAACGCAGTTCCCTTTGCAGGACTAGAGCAGCCGAGCCGCCCAAGCCAATCCTTCACTAAGCGGTGATGCCCAGCTCGAGTCGAGGCGAACCTTAGTAATCCTTTATGTTACTGGACGCTTCCTGTATATGGATTCATCAGGTAGTGTGCAGGTATTCCGTCACTTATTCGATGCCGCAATGTCTCCTGGGAGCTTTTGTCATTGTTCCCAGGAGACATTGCGGAGGTCTGCCGCGAGTTATCGCGGGATTTAGAAAGAACTTGCTTCTTTCTAAATCCCGTGATAACCCGCGGCAGACCTCCGCAATGAAGAAAAAAAAACAAAACATGTGGTTTAGTAATTACGCATAATTACTAAACCGCATGTTTTGTTTTTTTTTCTTCATTGCGGAGGTCTGCCGCGTATCATTTTTTTTTTTTGGTGGGGGAGTGGATCGTGGGTGAGAGTTCCCACACTTTTTTCCCCAGGACTTGACCCCTGACTACTAGTACTGCTTCGATTTAAAAAAAAACACCCGATTCCCCTTCACAAAATGAGCCTCAATCTAATGTTAAAAATTGTTTTTTGGGTGAACTCCCTCTTTAAGCGACTTGGTAACCGGTCGTGGGCCACAATGAGCAGAGGGGGCAGATGACTGGTCCGTGTCCACTCTGCTTATGCAGAGCAGACATGGACACAGCACGCTCTACTCTATAGGCCCTCCGATCCGCCCAGACAGAAAGAGACTGATCGCCTTCTTTTTTTTAAGTGGATCAAATTGGAGATAGGCATATAGAAATGGACACAAGTCGGTTTACATCTGCTGCTCCATAGAGGTGAATATAGGGTGCGATTGGGTCCACCTGAAAAACATACAGGCGGACCCGATCGGACCGATCGTGTTAAAGGGGCCTAAGGCTGCTTTTACACTAATGCACTGTGGTACCTGCACCTCAACTGACCTCATCTTCACTTCTTCCCTAGGAGTCTTGCAGGTATCTCTGTCTGCTGCTGTCCCCCAGGAGGGTATGGCTGGTGGCTGCTGCTGGCTGTCCTCCAGGGCTGGTACTGCTGGTGGGTAATGCTGGCTAGTACTGCTGGTGGTACTGCTGGCTGGTACAGCTGGATGGTACTGCTGGTGGATACTGCTGACTGGTATGGCTGGCTGGTACGGCTGGCCGGTATGGCTGGTAAATACAGCTGGATGGTACTGCTGGTTGGTACTATTGCTGTGTGCAGCTGGCTAGTACTGCTGGCGGGTACTGCTGGTTGGTGCTGTTGCTGGGTATTGCTGCTGGGTACTGCTGACGGGTACTGCTGGTTGGTACTGTTGGCAGGTACTGCTGGCGGGTACTACTGGTGGGTAGTGCTGGTGGGTACTGCTGGCTGGTACTGCTGGTTCCCAACCCGCAAACCCCGAGCATCAGTGTGACAGGAGTCAGCACTGGAGGAAGCATGTGGCTGCCGTAGAGAGCAGAGTTGATGCTTCCTGTATCGCTCCTGTCACAGGCGGAGTACATTTGGTATCAATCAGCCTGTGGCAGGTACCGGCACTATACAGGAAGCATCAGCTCTGCTTCCTCTAGTGCTGGCTCTATTCTATACACTGATGCTCGGGGATGGCGTGTCATGACCCGCGATTTTGGCTTGATGACCCGCCATCCCAGAGCAGGAGGTGGTGGGCCACATCGGAGGGCATGTGGGTACCCCTGGTCTAAACCTTTTACATTTTATTTAAAAAAAATGTTTTTTCTTTACATATGCTTTAACTAAATTGCTGTAGAAATGTCTGTTAATAGAGCTCAATAGCTTCAGCTCATAATACACAGAAATGCCTCTTCTTTCTTGTCTTCCCCTCCTGCCTGCTCAGATGGGGCATGTGAAGTTTTCCATTATAAATAAAGGCAATTTATATTAAATGTTTATTTGTAAAAGTAAAGATTTTTTTAAACTTTGTAAAACAAGAAATGTATCCTGAAAACATGACAGTTTCCCTTTAAAAGGAATTCAATAGCATCCATTTTACTTCATCTCAACAAGGTCATAATCTATGATAGTTACAATCATTACTCCTTAATTGGGACTGTGAGTCATGCAGTGACTCAGACAAAAGGACTCATTAGTGAAGTAAGTACTAGGTTCCAAGTGAGGCTACACAAGCATTATAATAAAAATGCAAACCAGCATCAGTATAAAACAGTTGCTGAGAAGTGCCAGTGTTATTACCATCATGAGTCAATAAATAAGTAAATAAATGATGCAACTTTCAGCTGATATGAATGTTCAGAAACCTCTGTATTCCAGTATTAATGATGACATAACAAGATGGTCTGTGATATGTTTGTTAACCACTTAAGGACCAAGCCTCTTTCTGATATTTGTTGTTTACAAGTTAAAAACATTTTTTTTGTTAGAAAATTACTTAGAACCCCCAAACATTATAAAACAAATTCTAACACCCTAGAGAATAAAATGGCATTTGTTGCAATAATTTATGTCACACCATATTTGCGCAGCGGTCTTACAAGTGCACTTTTTGGGGAAAAATACACCTTTTTTAATAAAAAAATAAGACAACCGTAAAGTTAGCCCATTTTTTTTGTATTGTGAAAGATAGTGCTACGCCGATAAATTGATACCCAACATGTCACGCTTCAAATTTGCGCCTGCTCATGGAATGGAGACAAACCTTTACCCTTAAAAATCTCGATAGGCAACATTTAAAAAATTCTACAGGTTGCATGTTTTGGGTTACAGAGGAGGTCTAGGGCTAGAATGAATTATCTCACTCTACCGATCATGGCGATACCTCACATGTGTGGTTTGAACACCCTTTTCATATGCGGGCGCTGCTCACATATGCGTTCGCTTCTGCGTGCGCCCTCTTCGAGACAGGGGCGCGTTTAAAAAATATTATTTTTCCTTATTTATTTTACCTTTTATTTGAATTGTTTACACTGTTATTTTTAAAAAAAAAGTTGTGTCACTTTTATTCCTATTACAAGGAATGTAACCTTCCCTTGTAATAGAAAAAAGCATGACAGGTCCTCTTGAATATGAGATCTGGGGTCAAAAAGACCTCAGATCTCATATTTACACTAAAATGCATTACAAAAAACGGCCCTTTAAGCGATATGGGCGGAAGTAATGTTTTGACGTCGCTTCCACCCTGCGAGTGACTGTGAGGGCCATCTTCCCCTCACTCTTTTCTATACCCAGCCACAAGAAGGACCCGATCGACAAGGGAGGGGGGCCCCGATAACGGTGATATTGTGGTGAATCAGCTCGGAAACCGAACCGCCGGCTGAGGAAAAGGATACCTGGGTTATGGCAGCTGAGCTAGCAGCTAGCTGCTGCCATAACAGAGATATCCCTCTTCAAACAGCCAACGTATATCGGTGTGAAGCAGTCCGGAAGTGGTTTTTAATATGGGGCAAATAAGATTTTTATAATTATGTTCATCTCTGTTAATGAATTATAGGGCTATGTTTACGCATGTGGTAGGCGAGAGATCCGTACTGAAGGTACTGCTTTTAGTACTGCAGTGATTCTCTGGGCTGGGTAAAGGGTGGAGAGGGGCCCAGACAGCTGACAAACAGGGGAAGGGAATTGTGGACAGGGACAGTGACCGTGAGCCTGGGTTGGAATTGCTGAGCCCTGTGGCAGCTAAATGTCGGCTTCTCCCCATCTTCTGTGGGGAAGCCACAGGAGGATCAGTTCCAGCAACTTAACCACCCACAGTGCACCAATCATTCACCCTCTCATCCATGATCTTCTTCTCCCTGTTGCCTGGGCCCATTCTTCTCTTCTCCAGTTGGCTGTCAACTGCTGCAGACATACACAGGATTCATTTCAGGGTGGAGTCTGGGGGAGGGGGGGTATGGTGTCGGGGGGTAAATATGTGATACTTGCTGGCCCTTCCTTTTCTGAATGAACGGGACATGTATCAATGCAAAAAAAGTTTTCAAAAGGACCATTTTTTCAGGAGCAGTGATTTTAATAATGCTTAAAGTGAAACAATAAACATTAAATATTGCTTTAAATATTGTGCCTGGAGGTACCCTTAGTCTGCCTGTAAAGTGGCGCATCTGTCTGATGTGTTTTACAGTGCTGCAGCAAAAAGACATTTCTAAAGGTAAAAATGTAATTAAAAATTGCTTGCGGCTGTAATGTATTGCTGGTTCCCAAAAATCAAGGGAAAAAATCATCCAAAAAAAACAGCGTTCCCCCCAAAATCCATACCAGACCCATATCTGAGCATGCAGCTTGTAGGACAGGATAGGGGGGGGGGGGACAAGGGCCTCATCCCCACAATCCTTACTCGGTGGTTGTGGGGGTCTGCGGGCAGGGGGCTTATCGGAATCTGGAAGCCCCTTTTAACAAGGGGGATTCCTTTTATATCAATGATTTTTGCATCCATTTTATATCAATGATTTTAGATGGTTTCACCGCTGTATTAATCCTGATACAATATCAATGTTTACCCTATCTGGGGGATCATAATGTATAACACTCATTCTCTGTGTCATGTTGGCTACAATTTACTGATATTTTTTTATGCTTATATGCTTTTATGCATATTATACGGTTTCTATTTATGCCATTATTTGGTTATTAATAAATATACAAATGTTTACATTTGTTTGGTTCCACCACACACACCCCATTCAAAGTCCCACCCTCCCCCCTTTTTTTTACATAGAAATTAGGGATGGAGGTGCAAATCTTCCCTTGCATCTCATTCAAAGTCCCAAATATTTCCACCTTTCTTAAATCCTCTACATAGAGATGTCCAGGTGGGCAGGGGGCTGCAGCCTCTTCTCAGCTCAGGCTGCCATGTGGCCTCAGGTGGGCGAACTGAGGGCCTGAAACACTGAAGCTGAAACCCATTGTTCTCTTGCAGGCTGACTGAGGGAGGATGTCCACGGATCCTGTCTGGTATCACGGAGGAAGGTGACCTGTGGCCAGGGCCTTGTGAGTACAGATCCCCAGTTTCAAGGTACAGTCTCCGGATTGAGGACGCTGTCCCAGTACCAAGTCTGTCCCCGGTTTTGTCCCGGATTGGATTTGAACAGGGGCTGGGGCAATTTTAAAGACAGCCAGTGCAGAATAAAAAAAATTCTAAATTACACCCCCCCCGCTTCACCGCTAGCTTAGGGGGTGTATTTTTTCCATTATCTGCCCCCCTTTCTGGTGATCATGTGCTGGTCAGAGCAGAGGGAATATTTCTTCAGTTTCGGGTGCATGCCCATTCAGCTCCATTTGCATGTTCTTCTGCCTTGGTTTATGTCCCGGCCAGTCGCCTGTCTGCTTATCTCCTTGTCTTCCCTGGCAGAGTGATCTTCCTCCGCTCTCCACCCAGTAGTAGCAAGGGCCCGGAGAGAATACTTGACAGGCTGTGGCGACGGGCAGAGAGTTGCTGATTGCCGCCATTACTAGTAAAAAAAAATGTCCCTGGATTTCATTAAAAAAATCTGGTCATCTTACCCTAAAGCAGTGGTTCTCAACCTTTCTAGTGCCGTGGCCCCTTGATAACATTTCCCAAATTGTGGGAACCCCCAACAATAAAATTATTTTCGAAGTGTGGGCTGTCAGCACCCAAGGCAAGACAAGTAATTTGCACCCCCAACCCATGGACATTTAGCGAATCCCTTCCACTTTGAACAGTATTAAAACCTCATATGGTACATTTTAGGATGTACCACTCTCTTTCTTCTCCTTTCTCTTCCTTTTAACTCTCTATTCAATTTTTTTCCCCCATCCCTCTTTCTAGCCGTCTTTCTTGTTCTTTCTCTTAT
Source organism: Rana temporaria (assembly GCF_905171775.1). NCBI lineage: Eukaryota > Metazoa > Chordata > Amphibia > Anura > Ranidae > Rana > Rana temporaria. The sequence goes on along the minus strand of NC_053493.1, from coordinate 119,496,574 downwards.
TCTCTCCCTGTTTCCTTTCTTCCGCCCCCTCTTTTCCTCTCCCTTCCATGTATTCTCTATTTTTATTCCTTCTCTTACTCCTTGGAGGGGGGGAATGGGATCAGTGGCAGTGGTGTGGGGAGGTCTGATCAGCCAACTTAGGTGCTCTTGATCAAGGTCATCTGCTGATCTGAGAACTGTAGTGGGCACTTTTAATAGAAACTCTAATTCACAGGTAATATTACCCACTGTGTCTCCGACTTTGTAGTGTCTCGTAGCAGTGACACCTATGCTTAAGTCAGGAGCTAGGGTCTCCTACAGCCCCTCCCATCTCACAATCCTCACCAGTCAGCGGACATCTAGTCATGCCGTGAACTGAATGGGCGGCTGTGAAGAGGCTGAATCGGTGGACTTGGGCTCCAGGAACAGCCCAGCTGGGTAGCCACAGGCTCCAGGGACAGCTCTACTGGGCAGCTGCAAAAAGGCTGGGAGAGTGGTGCGGGCTTCAGGAACAGCCCAGGATTTGGTGACCCCTGGCAAATCATCATTTGACCCCCAAGGGGGTCCTGACCCTCAGGTTGAGAACCACTGCCTTAAAGCGATCCTAGAGACTTTTGTTGCTAAAATCCCCTCTTGTACTAAAAGTCAGCATACTGGGTGTAAGCTACAGGGGACACTGGCTGGTGTCCTGAAGAAGCAAAGTCCACTAAATTCCTTCTGCTACTTGCTTTATTCTGTATGGCCTGCTGCATAGTTCTACTGACAGTCTGCTACACAGTTCTATTAAGAAGTTGTGCTCGCTTGTGAATAGTTAAATTGGAGCGTCCTACTAAATCCCTTCTGCTATCCAAGTTCTCCAAATAAAATACAAAAAAACACATCCCCTAGATAAATGCAGTAACATCAGCACCCATAAATGCAGCCTTTACCAGCACCCATAAATGCAGTAATATTAGCACCCATAAATGCAGCCTTACCAGCACCCATAAATACAGTAATATCAGCACCCATTGTGATGGAAGTTACTAAAATGAATATTTTTGTGTTATGCTATTTATTTTATTATAACCACTGAAATGTTGTTTTTCTTTCACTATATTCTTTTATTTCTTGATCTATATATATATAAAGAGTTATAATACATATGTATGTATGGGTATATGTTGCAATACTGTTACTTTCCTTAAAAGACATTATAGGGTTAAAATCTCGGCCCAGGAAGAGACTAAGTGCAAACAGCTGTTGCTTCTACTGCACTCCTAAACTCCCTCCTTCCGGCCCACCCCATCGACTGAAGAATGAAGCCCCTGTGAACTTGGGTGCAAGGGCCCTGTATGACACGAGGACTGTTTGTGCCAAAAATGGACTTGCAAGGAGAAACCACCCTTATATGGACTGACCTATCAGCTGTGCTCATGTGAATGATGTCATGTTGTCTTTAAAAAGCCAATAAAGGTCCAGCCCCTTTCACTCTGACGCTGGAACACCGAAAGAAGCAGGGCTCCCTCTCAGCTTTCTGCATGCTTTCATGTTTTGGGTCAACGGCAGAATGGGATTTGCCCTGAAGTTGAGTCAGGGGTTAATCAATCCTTATTACCATAAATGCAGTAATATCAGCACCCATAAATGCAGTAATATCAGCACCCATAAATACGGAGGAATCATGCAGTGTATGGGCACAGCACTGAGCAGAAAGGCAGAGCGGAACGGAACATCAGAGACAGTGACTGTGCGCAGTGGTACACATACAGGTCCCACTCACTGGCAGTGGCACTGTGATGATCAGGGACAAGCAGCAGTGCAGGAGATGTTTCCTCGTAATGGATACAGTCCTCTGCCAATGCTGCGCCTGTGCCTCTGACACTGTACAGGGCGAGAGAGGGAGTAGGATCACCAGCGGCCCTGTCTGCTTAGCACACACGCACAATCGCACATCATGATGACTTTAAGGCCTCTTTCACACTGGGGCGGTGGGGGCATCGGCAAGAAAAGCGCCGCTATTTTTAACTGGGCTATTAGCCTCTAGCGGGGTGCTTTTGACCCCTGCTAGCAGCCGAGAAACGGTTAAAAAAACGCCCTCAAAACGCCGCTTTGATTTCAATAGGTAGGGGCGCTTTAGGAGCCGCTCCTACAGCACCTCAAAGATGCTGCTTGCAGAACATTTTTTAATGTCCTGACAGCACACCGCTCCAGTGTGAAAGCCCATGGGCTTTCACACTGAAGTGAATGGAACCACTCTTTCAGGGTGCTATTTTTAGCGTTATAGCGCCTGCAAAGTGTGAAAGGGGTCATAGGCTACTTTCACACTGAGGCGTTTTGCAGGCACTACAGCGCTTCAAAATAACGCCTGCAAAGCGCCCTGAAAGAGCCTCTTTTGCGGCCGGTTTTAACCCTTTTGGGCCGCAGTGTGCTGGCAGGACACTCAAAAAAGGCGCCCCGCTAGCGGGCCGAATAGCACCGCAAAAACGTCAGTAAAGCGCTGCTAAAATAGCGGCACTATACTGCCGATGGCACAAAGCCCCAGTGTGAATGTAGCCTAAGTCATCATGTGCCAGGCACAGACTCAAACAGAAGCAAGCAGCCAATCAAATATAGTGCCTGCTTGCTCAATATGGATTAAATAAATTGTAATTATGCATAGCCATAGATATCATAAATAAAGTGATTTGTGCAACAGCAGGTACTACTTGCACAAATCACTTTATTTATGATATCTATATATCTATGGCTATGCATAATTACAATTCATTTTATCCATATTGAGCAAGCACTATACATTTGGCTGCTTGGCACTGGCAGTTGGAACTTGGCACAACATCATACATGCACATGATGATAGGTAGGTTAGGTACGTTGTGACTTCACTTGGGACTATAGTACGGTACCTGGCCTGCTGCTGCAGTGCTGCTGCCTGGCTGGGGGGTTCCCCTAATTGTACAGGTCTCCTCTCTGTCCTCCTCAGAAGAAACCTCACGTGACGGGTGACGTCACTCACCGACCCGCTTGCTGGGGGGAAAAGATGAAGGCGCGCAGAGGAGGGTAGGCGGAGCCTCCTCCAGTTAGCCGAATGATGATCTGGCCGAGTGGTCGGTCACACTCGTCAACAAGCATGGGGGGCACCTGTCACACTCCCATACTTGCCAACAGCTAAGTAACATATTTGCAGGTAAAGTGCCGTGCCGCCACCGGGGCTATAGTGCGGCAGGGCGGCCGCAGCCGCAGGAGGGCGGGTGGAATTTTTTGGCGCGTTTTTTGGCAGTTTTTTTGGCGCTATATCATATTTATATATTTCTAGAGCTTGATAAACTATTCCTTTTGGTGTGATGTCGCCTACACATGATCAGGCTTTTGCCCGGCCAAAAGCACATCGGAATTCCGATGGAACATGTTCTATATTTAAACTCTGATGGAATTCATCGAAATTTCCAATGGAATTTCTCCGATGGGGCATACACATGGTCGGAATTTCCTATGGAAAAAGTTTGTTGGACTCTTTATATCGGAAATTCTGATCGTGTGTACAGGGCTTTAGCTACTTGTTGTCTTTAATTTCTAAGTTGTTTCGTGGATTTATAAATATAAATATGGATTTATACGTAGTGGGTAGGGGAAATTAAGGTTTTTACTTTTAGAATTCTTATATTTACAGTTAATGTTTTTTTATTTTTTTCATTTTATTTTGTTCAATCTTATTTTATCGTATCAAAAATGTGAATACAAAGAGTCAGTACAAAAGAGGGTACAAAGCACAGAGTAAAGGTGTAAAAATGTAGCAGGGAGCTGACTATCTTAAATGCAGTATCAGAAGACACTCTGCAACATTGTGACAGTGAGACTGTTTCCGTCTAGTGCCAGCTAAGACTCTGTTGTCATCACATCCTGTCAGCAGAGTGATTACCACCAGGGAGCAAAGCATAAAGGGAATTGAATGCTCTGGAGAAGAGGAACTAAAGACTCCATCTTGCTTTGCTGAGGGATTTTCAGACAGCACGAGGCAGAGGAAGAGATCAGACCTAAGAAAGAGGTAATTCCTCCTAGGTGATTTCACTGCACGATTTAGGCCTCCGCCACCAGTCAGGACATCCAGCCTGAGAATGGGGGATCCTAGGTGTTCTCAAATTGCATTACTTGAATATATATTGTTACTGTTTGTTACTCTTTTCCACAGAAATATTGCAGTAAAGATAATTTCTGTGTTTTATCATATTGTCTTTGTTTTTCATTAGTCCTTGCACTTACACTATTGCCAGGTGTGCCAGAGGGGCTGAGACTGTTCTTAGGGTTGAGAGGCAGAGTACGAAACCAAACATACTTAAGCGGGCTCCTCTGGGGGTAATGCTACACATAGATCTTCAGTCTTACAAGTAAAAAATGAATCAAAATAACATGTACAAACAGAAGGTATAGAAAATCTCCCCTGATATCATTGTAGGAGGTAATAATAGGGCAGATATCAATAGACAACAATGCAAATCATCTAGTGTTCATATTTAGAAGACTGTGTGTATGCTGTAATGATTGCTAGAATGTGATACACATTTTTGACAAATTTTCAAGGTAGAAATAAGGAAACAAATGTATAAAGATGTAGAATACAGAGAGAGCAAGAGAGCGTGAATAGAGCAGGTGACATAGAAAGAGAGAGCAAATTTATTCTGACATTGCCCTGGAAAGGTGGGAACTGAATCTCTCTTCGCCCAAGTGAGAAACTCAGATGAGTAGCAGAACATAGACCACCAAATCCAGGTTAGTAAAAACTGTTCTTCCTTTCCTGCGCCAACAGACATTCAAGTCTCTGATAGAATCACTCCCCAAGAGAGAGCATGGTGGTTGGTTTCCAGAGGGGAGGAGAATGATCGCCCTAGTGGTGGGCAAGCAGTATCGAAGAACGTCTCTTTTTACGGATTTAAATGTTCCAGGAAGCATCGACAGGAGGGCTACTTCAGGGGAGGCTTATAGAATAGGAATCGCCGTCAGTTTGCAATATAATTTTCATTTTATTTTGACTAGACCACCTATGGACCCTTTTGCATACATCTAAAACGTAAAGGTAAGAGAATACAGGGGCTGCTCAGGGGAGATTTAAGATTCTCTGTGGCTCAAGTAATATACCACAATTTCCTCTTTCTCTCCAGGCTGTTGATAAGTGTTTGGGATCCACCAACATGTCTGGACCGGCACTCAGCTCAGCATTTCTAAAAAAAATGTTTCCCATAGTTCTCTTTTAAGACTTCTATGCAGAGTTCTGAGAATACTGGGAGTTGTAGCTTGAGATGTCAGCCATATTAGGGGGCCAATGGACACACTGTGCTCTGTAGACTGCCCCAGAAAGTTATTACTTTTGTTGCCACGGTAGTTAGAGAGAGCATCTCTGTCTGCCAGCAAGAGAGCATATCAGTGGTGATCTGAGCCTGAGACTAGTGAGTGCCCACGGAGCCAGTGAAGCACCGCCCACATCACAGCACCTACACTGCTGTCACAGGGGGACCAGAGTGTCCACTTACCTTTTGCTTCCCACCGCTGATCACCAAAGACTTTCAGGGAGAGACTGTGAGGACCCCCCTTCTGCAGCAAGAGGTATGAAAAGCAAAAATAGGAGAAGAAGCCAGCATAAAGTGTGCTATTCTTCTTCCAAGGGTTGTGTGACCTCTGAAGACAGCCTTGTGTTCAACAGACTTCCCATACCTACTTATATATATTTAGGAAATGTACAGTGTTAAAAATGATCTCTAGACAGGAAAAAAAACACATTTATGAATTTAGCACTTGGACCTTGATATCTACCTCCTGTTATCCTCTGCACATTAATCTTGAGAAGGAGCAGGTGGTGGAGAACCTGGAGACAATCAGGTTCCACTGTATGGACATTTGTTAACAAAGAACATACATAACAGAAGAACAGTAATGATTCTGCAGTCTGTTGCTGATTCCACACTATTCAATTACAAGCCGGAGGCAGGGAGGTGACCAGACTGCACTGCATTAAAGAACAGTGAGGTTTACCAACCTGGCTGTGTTGTCTGCCAAGACTGTATAAGTCTCAGAACTGGCTGGACAAAATAAGAATTTATTTGATGGGTAAAATGGCCATACATGTATTTTAGGGGTTGATTAACCTTGTGGTTGGTGATCATACCATAATTGATTGTACAAAGGTATTGATTTTTTATTTGGGGTACCCACCTAATGGGTTTAAAAGCAGGGCCATAGACAGACCAAAAATAAATATAACCCAAACGGCTAGAAACATTCATAGTGTGGTTTGTGGTTGAAGAACACAAATGTTGGTTCCTAGGTGATGAGAGTCTATGACCGTCTCAATAGCAATACTGTGCATTTGTTTTCCTTTCCTAGCAAAGGTTTGTCTTTTCTTTTTCAATCCTGTTCTTTAAGTCTTTTTAAAATATTGTATTGGGTTGAATTCGTGACACATGCCTTTAAAAGTAAAAAGCTCTACATGAATCGTCCTCTAGAGATCTGTACAGTACACAAGCCGTCTCCACCGACATACAGTAAGAAGCTGGCAGCATACCTTGTTTCTTTGTCTAGCACTATCCATTTCCTGTGGTCTAAGTGGAAATGTTTACTGTAATATCAGTCGATAGTTCTTTCTGTAGTACTAAGTTGGATATCATAATGCATCTAGGAAAGCCATACTACTTCAATGCAGTTTAAGCTTGTTATTGGATCTGTACCTAATAAAGCCGTGCTGCCATCCCTGGTCTTCCAACACGTGCTTTGCAAAATGATCCTTGTGGAGTCTCATTTGCTTTTTGTCTGACTGATGGTGTAGCTTAGATACAGTTTAAGCTAAAATCAGGTTAATAAATTAAATCTGTTAGATAATATTGTACAAGAACCATGGTGTGCGGTATGCAGCTTTGACCTGTCTATTCTTTTTTTGGGATTGTACAAACCATTTTAATAAGAAAATAAGTCATGTGGAGTGTAACTGCTGCAATGTAAAAAAATAAATAATAATCACTTATTTCTCACACGAGTGTGTGCAAAGAAAACATTTTATTTGTCTGAGATATTCTATACAAGACCTGAAAAGAGAATGCCTTTTTGTCTGAAGAAAGCTGTTGTCAAGTGGGGAGCTACTGTATATACTGTACATATACAGTGTATTTATATAAAATATTTATTTATGAACTTGACTGTAGAAGGCTATGTTCCCAGAGACAACTTAAAGCGGAGGTCCACACAAAAGTGGAACTTCCACTGTCCGTATTCCTCACCCCTCCGGTGTCACATTTGGCATATTTCAGGGGGGAGGGGGGTGCAGATACCTGTAAAATACAGTTACTTGAACCCACTTCCGGGCATAGATAACCTAAAAATCTGCGGGTATCTATGCCTCCCCCCCCCCCCCCCCCCCCCGCTGTCTTCTGGGAGGCACACAGTGCCTAGAAGACAGCAGGGACCATTCGGATTGCACAGCGCGAATCGGTAGGGAACCAGGAAGTGAAGCCGCAAGGCAGTGTCCATCAGTGCCGCCTATACATGCCCACCAGTGCTACCTATCAGTGCCCATCCGTACTGCCTATCAGTGCCCAGTGCCACCTATCAGTGCTCATCAGTGCTGCCTATGAGTGCTCATCAGTGCCACCTATCTGTGCCATCATTGCTGAATATCAGTGCCACCAATCAGTGCCCGCCAGTGCTGAATATGAGTGCCACCTATTAGTGCCCATCAGTGCTGGATAAAGCGAGAGTTCACCCAAAAATCAACTTTCTGCAGTTAGATCCAGCATACTGCTGACATCTGCAGTATGCTGGTCTTTTTTTTTTTGGTACTTATCGTTTAGCAGTATTTCTTCTATGGCTCGAGCGGGGATTACTTCCTGGTATAGGCGTTCCCGAAGACAAGCAAGTTGATTGACAGCCTTCGATAGCGCGTCACGGCTTCCGAAAATACACACGAGTGACACTCGGCAATTTACGGCGCCTGCGCAGTCAGCTCTACACGGCAGGCGCAGGCGCCGTAAACAGCCAAGTGTCACCTCGGCTATTTTCGGTGCCACCTATCAGTGCTGCATATCAGTGCCACCTATTAGTGTCTGCCAGTGCTGCTTATCAGTGCCGCCTATCAGTGCCCATCAGTGCTGCATTGAAGTGCCACCTCATCAGTGCTACCCCATCAGTGCCAATCAGTACTGCCTCATCAGTGCAGTCTCATCAGTGCCCATCAGTGAAGAAGAAAAGGTACTTATTTACAAAGTTTTGTAACAAAAACAAAGAAAACTTAAAATAAAAAATAAAAGCCACAGTGGTGATCAAATACCACCAAAAGAAAGCTCTATTTGTGGGGGAAAAAATTAAAATGTTGTTTGGGTACAGGATAGCATTCAAAATGTGATAGCGCTGAAAGCTGAAAATTGGTCTGGGCAGGAAGGTGTATAAGTGCCCTGAATTGAAGTGGTTAAAGGGGTTGTAAAGGTACAATTTTTTCATAAAAAGCTTTACCTTAGTTCAGTCTTCCTTCACTTACCTCATCCTTCTATTTTGCTTTTAAATGTCCTTATTTCTTCTGAGAAATCCTCACTTCCTGTTCTTCTGTCTGTAACTCCACACAGTAATGCAAGGCTTTCTCCATGGTGTGGAGTGTCGTGCTCGTCCCCTCCCTTGGACTACAGGAGAGTCAGGACGCTCTCTACGTTGCAGATAGAGAAAGGAGCTGTGTGTTAGTGGGCGTCCTGACTCCCCTGTAGTCCAAGGGAGGGGGCGAGCACGACACTCCACACCAGGGAGAAAGCCTTGCATTACTGTTTGGAGTTACAGACAGAAGAACAGGAAGTGAGTATTTTTCAGAAGAAATAAGGACATTTAAAAGCAAAATCGAAGGATGAGGTAAGTGAAGGAGGACTGCACTAAGGTAAAGGAAGCTATTTAGGAAAAAAAAATTGCACCTTTACAACCCCTTTAAGGTTGCCTACCCCTGGTCTAAAGAACTGATTATTTTAGGTTATGTGCCCTTTGCACAATATGTTATGGCAGTGTAGTTGTGTTGGAAAAGTAGTATCTTATTGCAAATGTAGCAGAATCTATGACTTCTTCTTCACTGACTCTAAATGCGGTGAGTGCCTCAAAGCTTTTGCCGTGGTATCTCCCTAAGCGTCATCCACACTTCCCTGCTGGGTCCCTAGCTTGGCACTTTAGATACCTTCAAGGCTTCGCCCCTGCTGAGCTGCTTAGTCCCTAGCTTGACACACAAGGCTGCTCTGCAAGCGTCACCTCCGCTGGTTGGGTCCCTGATTTGATCACCACCTGAAGTTTCCAATTTTCTACCACGCCCATCGGTGAGAATACTTCTCTGGTACATGCTTCAGTACTCACTGTGGTCCCTGGTAAAGGCGATTGGTCCCTCTTGGCGAAAGCTTCCTCTTCTACCTCAGGCCATTCACAGGTTTTCTGGCCGGCAGAACCGTCACTTTTGGTTTGGACTGCAAGTTGCAGTCCCAACCCTGCGCTATCCTCTTACTTCTGAATAGGCCCTTACACAGCCTGGCAGCCTGATGCCCCAGGATAGGCCCAATCTCTGGCCTAGCAGCCTGGGGCAGACAACACACATCCTCCCAGATGGCTGTCTGCGTGGGACACAAGAACTTGGATCACCTGACCTCACCTATCAGGCCAAAGGATTCAACAAAATCCCTGCCAATTGGCTGAGATTCCCCATATACCATAACCTGACCTTGAGTTGTCCTTTTCAATCTAATACCTCCAAGTGCTTGGCCACCTGGTGGTAGAAGAGGAAAGTACAACCAGACCAAACTCAGGGAGCAATCAGTGGATTCCTAGTAATTAACTACAGTAACACTCCTGACAAGGGGATTTGGTGAGGAGCTCCCTGACTAAACCCCAGGGTGCTACAGCCTCCCCCTGCCCAAGAAGAAACTACGTCTCAGAGTTTGCATAACATTTTTTTTTGAACTCCCAAGCCTGAGAGATGATGTCCTGGCAAAAACTGGGATGTGTAGGGAAACAGAAAAGGGTTAATAGTATAACAAGTATATGCGGCGTACCCACAATGAATAAACATTATCATCAACATAACATAGTGTCAGGGCTGGGCTTAGACCTTCCTTCTCTGGAGCTGGCTGCTCAGCTCTCGGTTAATTGCTAGCTCCTATCTCTCCACAGTGACTCACCTATATAATTTAATAAATTAAAGGATCACTAAAGGAAAAAAAAAATTGGGCTAAAATGCACTGCAGTATCGTATAAAGTTTTAATAGTTTATTGATTTAGTTTTTAAAATAGTGACAAGGGATTAAATCCCTTCATATCTCTTACCTTCTGCTATCTACTTTTGTTTCTGCATTTGATTTCCTCTTTCTCGACGCTCGTTCATGAGAGCGACGTCGCCGTCATGCTGGGAACTGCATTTTCCAGAATCCTTTGCGCATCGCGCATGCGCAGTTAAAAAAAAGTGGGACGAGCGCGATGTATTACAATTTAAATAACCCGCCCACTATACCTCCCACTATACCGCCCAATGATGAATAATCAAGCTATTCAACCCACCCACACAGCCAGCCAGAGACAGCGATACACTGCACAAGACAGCACCAACAAGAAAAAAATATATATAATGGTAAGATTTACTCTAAATTTATTATCAGCAACTGGAGCATTTTTAAATTAAATTTAATGATAAATGTAATATTATTTAATACTAAAAAATATGGGCATTGATTAAAAAAAAATGAATAAATATAATTAATTACTACATAAATAATTGATATATGTACTACATTTTATTTTATTCTTGTTTAATAATGGCATAGTTGATATTAAATACAATATATAATAAGATAAATTGGGCAGTGGTTTCCTAAAACGAAACTCTTTGAAAGAGAGGGGGTGCTGGGGTGTTACAGACACACCCAGTAACTCACATGTCCAGACGCAGAGATGTAGTCTACAGAGGAGGGAGCGAGCACGTTACTCCCCACAGCAGGAATCCTCGCTCTGTGTGTCTTTTCTCAAACAGACAACCAGGAAGTGGGGAGAACAGACAAGCCATAGATCAACATCTGAGCAAAAACGAACAATGAGGACATGAATCCAGGCCTGCACTAAGGTAAAGAAAGCTATTTAGCTAAAAAATGTTTTTTCCTTTAGTGACCCTTTAAGTTAATGTCTAGCCATAGGGGATATGGACAAGAGCCCGCACTCCAGTAATTTGAAAAAAGACGGTGCCCTTTATTGGGTACAGGAAAAAATGCACTACAGGTATCAGCACACAGTGGGATAACAGCTGACGCGTTTCGCATTGAGTGTCAATGCTTAATCATAGCTATCATTAGCTATGATTAAGCATTGACACTCAATGCGAAACGCGTCAGCTGTTTTATCCCACTGTGTGCTGATACCTGTAGTGCATTTTTTCCTGTACCCAATAATGGGCACGACTTTTTTCAAATTACTGGAGTGCGGCGTCCCATATCCTTATTGTTTTTGCACATCCTGTGCATTGCCAGCACCCATCTGCTTCTGAGTGGACATCAATTACCCTAGTGAGCTCACCTGGAGCGGCAGCTCTCTTACCTAATGTCTAGCCATATATGTAATTTAATTACACCTGGCATAGAGGACTATGGGATGTAGTTGTCCGTTTTTACCTCATCCCCTTATTCTTACTTATGCACCCCCGATTTTATATTGGTGTGGTAATTTTACATAGAGATATACTGCCAGTCTCTTGCTGCACCTTTCCATTAATATTTGCATCAGTGGGGCTAATGGCTCCATATAATATGATTAATGTAGCCTCTATAAATCGATGTTACTAAGAGCTTACAGGTTTGACTTCAAGTTGATGGCCGCTATTGGTTGGTATGCTTGATAACCAATACAATGGCCACGCTATAGGACATATGGCGGACTTCAACAAAATGGCCACGAGTATACTTCTGGGCTACATATATATAAACACAAACGCACGACCAATCAGGGTTCCCAGATGAAGACACGTGACTGTGTCGTAACACGTAGCGATTGGCCGTGGGCAGATGTGCACCTGGAGTGACATAAGAAGGCGCTGAGGACGCCGCTGTTCATTTGTATTATTGCACTCGCTTTTAATCTTTGATGTAAGAGCATTGTATGAGTGAGTGAAAAATGTATATAGCGCTACACATGCGAACTGAATTGCCTCTGGGCGCTTGTTTGAGCACTTCTCCTTGAGCTCAGAAGAGGTGGGTTTTGATCTTTCTCCTAAAGGCCAAGTGGTTCTCCTCCAAACGAATGGAGGTTGGCAAAGTGTTCCAAAGTCAAGGGCCTTGGACAGCAAATCTTCTTTCTCCTTTGGACTTGTATCTGGTTTTGGGGATTTGGAGTAAATTTTGGTTGGAGGATTGCAGAGCGCGATTGGGGTTGTAGGCTTTTATTTTGTCGCATAGGTATTGGGGGGCATTTCCCCAAATACATTTATGCGTTAGACAGAGTGCTTTGAAAGTGATTCTGTCTTTCACTGGTAGCCAGTGAAGGCTTCTCAGTGAAGGGGAGATTGATTCCCATGTTTTTTTCCCAATCACCAGACGCGCGGCCGTGTTCTGAACGGCCTGCAGGCGCGTGATTTGGTACTTTGGGAGTCCGAGATAGAGGGCATTTGCATAGTCCAGCCTGGAGTTAACAATTGTTCCCACCACGACTGCTATGTCTTCTTTAGGAATAAATGGGATTAGTCTGCGTAATAAGCGTAGCAGATGGTGTGATCCGCTGACTACTGATTGATTGATTGATTTTTGAGCTTAATTAGGCGCCAAATGCCCACTGTGAAGTGAGCGTCTAAGCGCCGCTGGTGAGATGTAACTTTGAATCAATCCGTGGTGAAGAAGAGAGAGAAAAGAGAAGAGAGGGCGGTGAAAGGAAAGGGTATCCAGCCCTTAGGGGAGCAAGAGGAAAGAGCCGTGAAGTGTATGAGAAAAAATATAAAAGAAAAAAGGAACAGTGGGGATACTAGAGGAGGGGTAGAAGACATCATAGTTATTAGAGAGGCAAGTGGCCCCTTCAATGAGGGGGCGGACTGTGAGAGGGAAAAGAATATAAACTTATCCATAGGCCTGGATGAACAGTTCCGTCTTTAGTTTTTTTCTGAAGAGGAGCAGGTTAGGTGTCATCTTAAGTTCCAAGGAGAGGGCATTCCATAGCATGGCACCCCTACTCTGGAGTCGTTTGCCTCCCATGGAAGAGGGACCCTATTTGTGCATCCATTGTCATGTGGGTGTCAAAGAAGACCCCAAGACTTTTGACTTTGGTGCTAGGGGTGATGATTTTTCCTAGAATGGGCGGAGGTGTCCAGGTTGTTGCCAGTTGATTCTTCCGATTGGCGTGAAACAGGAGAAGTTCTGTTTTTGAGCCGTTGAGTTTAAGATAACTTTTTGTCATCCAGTTCTCTATCAAAGAGAGACATTTCTCTAGATTGAGATGGTGATCCTTTTTTTTGCAGATACGAAAATACAATTGTGTGTCATCCGCATAGGAATGGTAGAGCAGCTTTTGGATGCTGATAATTTCAAAAAGAGGGCGAAGATAGATATATAACAGCACCGGCGACAGAGGTGATCCTTGAGGGACTCCGCATGACATTGTGCGTTTTTCAGAAGTGAATGGTCCCAGTTTCACTACTTGTGATCGGTTTTCCAAAAAGGAGGAGAACCAGGGTAAGTCACATACCGCTATCTTGGCTACTTCAGCTAGCCGAATAAGCAATAGTTTGTGGTCAACCGTATCAAAAGCTGCGCTAAGGTCCAACAGTACTAGAAGACAAGGTTCTCCTTCGTCTGTGGCCTCAAGAGCATCATCCCATATTTTGAGCAATGCTGTTTCCGTCCCGTACCCTGGACGGAAACCCGATTGATAAGGATCGAGCAAATTATGGGTGTCTAAATGCTGTTGCAGCTGTTGTACCACCACTTTCTCCATTACCTTGGAGAAAACGTTCAGGCCTGTTATGGGATGACGATGTTCAGGGTCTTTGGGGTCAAGGGTGGGTTTCTTTAAGATGGGTTTGAGTATCCCTTGTTTCAACAGGGAGGGCACTATGCCTTCCCTGAATGACTGGTTAATCAGCTGCTTGATGGGTGGTGCCAAAATATCGGCATATTCCTTCAGCAGTTTGGTGGGGATAATATCGTTAGGCGCTGTGCTATTTCGCAGAGTGCAGATAATATTTTTAGTGGCATCCAGGGAGACGGGTTTTAGAGTAAACATTGTTACTTGGGCCTGATTCCTGTGGTGATTGGGCTGGGGACTGCTGAGGGGGTTGAGGGGGATATTGTTTTGCAGAATGCTTACACGGATCCTTTCAATTTTGTTCACGAAATGGTCCGATAATTCATTGCAAAATTATTGGGTATCAGAATTGGGGGCTTCAAGACAGGCTGGGTTCATGGTCTGACTAACCAACTTGAAGAGTTCGCGAAGACGGTTTAGGGCATTGGTGATGATCTTGGAGAAATGATTTTTTTTAGCTCGGAAAATTTCTTTGTGGTATTTCTTTGTTGTTTCGTTGTAGATGGCGCGGTTTTCGTCTGTAGTGCTTCTTTTCCAAGCTGCTTAAGGGACAATAGCTGGTCGTTAAACCTGCTGGAGTTGTATTTACGGATAATTTTTTTTCGTTTAGGCGCTACCAAGTCGGCTGACTGCAGTAGAGCTGTGTTTCAGTGGCTGATTGGTGTGAAGGGATCGTTTTTATTTTATTTCCTAGTATTGTTTTGAAGAGCTCCGAATGGAGCTTTTTCTGAGATCTGGTCCAGTGCATTGTCACTGGTTTGGGAGTTTTTGTTAAAGGGGTATTTTTGGTAATCATAAATTTGATTACATGGTGGTCTGTCCATGGTAACAACTCATTTTCCAGAATTTTTACTTCCAGATTTTGTCTGAAAATAAGATCGAGGGTGTGCCCAGAAGCATGTGTGGGCCCACATACTAGTTGCTGCAGACCTAGTCCTTCCAAGTGGTCAATGCAGGCGACGGCCTCGGGATCCTGTGAGGAGTTGGCCCAAAGGTTGAGATCCCCAAGCAGCAAAAAATGTTTGCTGTTTAGTGTATAAGTGGACAGAAATTCTGTCAAAGATGTGAGAAGCTGCGATTTTGGACCCGGTGGTCTATAGCAGAGTAGGATATGGACGGTCTCCTGTGGATTTGTTTGAAGTTGTAGGGAGAGGGTTTCCATGAATGGAAGTGTGTTCTGAAGGACTGGTTTAGTGATCGAGAGGGAACTCTTATGGAACACTGCCAGGCCTCCTCCTCTTTGTCCTATTCTGTTTTCTGTTATTATGCGATAGTTCTCTGGCACCAGTTCGTCGAGAATGGTGTTACAGTCAGCTGTGAGCCAGCTTTCTGTAATAAAGAGACAGTCTAAATCGCATTGTAGGATGAGATCATGAATTTCTTTTCAATGTCTTACTGCTGATCTTGTATTGACCAGAGCGCATGATGTGGGCTTTGGTTTGGCTAGGCAGGTGTAGTGTTTGACTGTCGATCGTCGATCGATTCTCCACAGGTGTTCAGTCCTTAAGACTTTTTTGGTGTTGGCCGGCAATTTTGAGACCAATGGCTTTAGTCCCCAAATAGTTGCTGGCGAGTACCTCAGTTTTGTCATAGTCACTGACACACTGGGGGCAGAATGCCTATAAGGGGGGGGGGCTTTGCAGTAGTGCTGGGAGTGATGATTCACAGAATCCCAGCTCCCTGATTTTTTTTTGTATAATTTTGTATACTTTAATAAACGTTCCCCAACTTACAATACTACACTGATTGGAGCCATAATAGGGACAGATTGAGGAGGTGTTTTGGAGTAAGCTGGCATACTATGTAGCCCCCCCTTACTTTCAGTATGGGCACTACGCTAAACTTAGTGGGGAATGGGAGAGTTACCTTGCTCCCATTCAGTATTTGTTTACATTTTGGGACTTCTATCATTCCAGAAACGTCCACTGGGTCAGTCTGTGGTCCAGGTATGCAATGTCATCCCTGGCCAGCAGTTGGCACCAGAGGGGTTCTGGCAGAGTAAGTTTCTCCAGCAGCCAATCAGAGGGTTTTTTATCCTCGCTGGGCATGCTGGAGAGGAGTATATCTGTGACAGGTGTCATGTGTTCTTAAATCTTCGCGGGGTCCCCGTTCCAGGCGCGGCATCCACCTTCAGGGTGCGTGCATCCATGGACCCCGCCGGCGTGGCCCACCTGGCCATAATTGCAACTACTTGGAACCTCATCCGGAGGTACAAGGGGACCCCAGTGACTTACTGGGTTCCCGGTCCTTTTGAAAGGATGCCAGGCTGGGTGACGTTGGATTGGGGAGTCGGTTTGAGGAGGACCCGGAGGCAGGTCGTCCAACAGAGCCTGAACAAACCAATTGGGGATCCGGTGACCAGAGTACTGACAGGTATGTTTGCTGTCATCTGGTGACCAATGCAGAAATCTACTGGGAGGATTCGCTCCATCTACCTATATAGCTCAGTTGTTGTAATTGGCCTGTGGCAGAGGCCCTAGAGACGGGTCTGTGAGAGAGGCCTGTTCCTCCCAGAAATCCTAAGTGACGTCTCGGCTGCCAGGCCTACAAAGGGGGGTCTGTCCGGGGGCACTTTACCCACTCAGTTGGAGTGGCGACGAGTTACAAATTGGTAATATCAGGGCTTTTTTTCAGGGGGAACTTAGGGGAACTCAGTTCCACCACCTCTGGCTCAGACCCTTTGGTGCCTGCTCACCACAATCACTTGTAAACACAGAAGTCTGTTTTTTGTGTTTACAAGTGACAGCTCTGCACTCTGTGTGTAACCCCCTGAACTCTGCATTATGTATGTAATGCAATCTTGGTATTTAATGCCCCTTTAAGACCCTTCTACTGTGTAAAATCTGAACAGGGTCATGGTTGAGTTCCTGCACCTATTTTCTGAGACAAAAAGCTCTGGGTACTATACAGAGCAGTACTGACTGCTCGATTTAATATCCAGGCCTGATACTGCAAGGTTCTTCCTCTCTCTCTATTCATCAACTTTGTCTTTCCCAATTGATGTTGATGTTGGCTGTGTTGGCCTGGAAAATAAAGCATTGAAAAAAAGCATTGAAAACGCACACCCCGTGCGTCCCCTGGGTAACTATTTGGAAGCCGATTACAGCCCTCAGGCTGATGAGCACTTTCAAAGCCAACCAGCTGCCGGCGCTCACCAGGGGGCCGGCCATCTGAATAGTGGGCGGCAGCAACAATACAAAGATTCATGCATTCAATGCATGAATCTATGTATTATATTTCAGTGGCGGTGCAGGAGAGAGGGGGCGCTATGGATGCACCACCACTGGTTGTAGACGCACTTTCTTGAGGTTTCATCCGCAAATCCTCGTCTCCTGCTGGTGCTGGTTTCGTCTTTGTGAAAAAGAAGAGTGGTAAACTGAGACCTTGTATTGATTACAGGGGTCTCAATCGTTTCATGATTCTTAGCAAGGTTTAACAGTGTTGTAAGTTTCCATATGCTTTAAACCGTGCAAATATATTCACTTTTTTTTTATCAGTGGCAGGTGTGTGTCTATTCTTTTTGGTGATAATCCACAGCCAGGATAAAGGTATTTACCGCATGTGTCCTTAAATGTGCTTGCAGTAATTTTAACCAGGTGTGTCAGAGGGGCTGAGGTCATTCTTGGAGGTGAGGCGGAGATCAGAGAATCCAAATTCACCAAGCGACTTCTTCGGGGGTGGTGCTAAATGCTACAGGTTAAATTCCTGGGTTATGCAATTTCCACTGCTGATGTAGTCGCCTTTGTAGCTGCTTGTTCTGTGTGTGCTCAGAGTAATGCCGCGTACAGACGGTCGTTTTTTGTGATGAAAAAAAAACAACGTTTTTGAAAACGTCATTTAAAATTACCGTGTGTGGGGAAAACGTTGTTTTATGTCTTCTGAAAGGATAGTGTGTGGGCAAAACAACGTTTTTAAACCCGCGCATGCTCAGAAGCAATTTATGAAGCGAGCTTGAATGGAACAGAGTGCCGCCGTATGTGCTGAACGTAACCGCGCTTTACTAGAGCATTTTGAAAAAACGATGGTGTGTATGCTTCATCGTTTTTGAAAATGAAGTTTGAAAAACGTCGTTTTGTTTCATGATTTAAAACTTCGTTTTATTTTATCACAAAAAACGACCGTCTGTACGCGGCATAAGACTCCACGACACCTTCCAGTGGGTCGCCTACAACCCATACCCAATGGAGAGAGGCCTTTGACCCACCTGGATTTTATTTTCTGTCTAATAAAATTGAGCCTTTAATTTCCTGTGCTCTCTTTCTCTACTGTACAGAATCCCAAAAAGTGTTACAGTATAAGCCCTGCTCTGTTCTTTCTTTTAGCTGCAGAACACCTCTTCATTGTGTTATGGAGAGCAAGAGAGTGTGGGGAGAGTTCTGTAAATCAGTCGAAGAGAAATGGGTCCCTTAAAAAGTACTCCTGTCTGGCCTTTAACAGGGATAACTCTGTCTGAAGCTGAACCATCCCCCCTGTTAATTTCTGGATGGTAATCTCCCATGGAGCGGTTTGTTGGGTTGCAGGTAGATCTATCATTTTCATGTCTACAATGGACATGGGTACATCCATACCTGTATGTTGGAGACTCTATGACCATTTCTAACAATTTATTGAACTTAATATTGGTGTTGCACCCATCTTTCTCTTGCAAGGTTTCTCTAAACTTGTCAGACAGCAGGTCACCTACAAATTGTTCCTTCAGCTATATGTCCTCCTGAGTCCCTTATGGCAGATCTCTGCAGCATATGTCTTGTAGTTCCAGTGAATATTGTAGAATATATTCTTCTGCTCTCTGCTTTCTGCTAATAAAGTAAGACCTATGGTAAACTAATACTACTGCTTGGCTGTATGCTAATTCTAAGCGGTTAACTAGCTTGTCAATGGAATCCTGATCTTCAGTTGGGAGGTGCAGGATTAACCTTCCAACTTCCCCCTCTAAAGCGTAAATGGCTAGTTTTGCCTGCTGAGTGGGCAGGATCCCATATGATCAGATCAGAGCTTGCAATTTCCTGATTGATTTATCAAAGTCCTGACCTAAGCTTGTGTACTTGGATAGATGTTGTAGCAGGTATCTGACCAGGAATAACGGGATCATTATTGCAGGGGCGTTAACTGGCCGGCTTTCACCCAGAACATCACTACCAAACAATATTATTATACCACTCCAATCCCAAAATTCCGAAATGGCCAATCCTGTTAGGTGACGCAAAGTGTAACTGGATGTGTAAGTTTACTAAATAGTTGCAAAGTGGGATTAACAATTTCAGGACATATACTGTACAGAACAATTTTTTTTCAGATGATGACGCTCTGAACACAGGAGCTGCTCAAAGAAATGCATGCAGCTCATTTAGGGCACTAGGTGGCAATATGGTATGCTCTCTCCAGGGCTCTATAGTAAGAGGGTCTGGGGAAAAAATACTACTTCAATAAGTGGTACTGTACATAAACAGTTACTTGCACGTATCCTCCCAGGCAAGGTCTCTTACAGTGAAATCCAGGCTAGGTCTGGTAACACAGGTGAAAAGCTGGAGGGATCTTGGGGCTGGTGACACAGGCAAGCAACTGGAGAGGTCTTGAGTCTGGTAACACAGGTGAGTTTCTGGAGATGCAGGGCCACCCCACTGTAAGCGTAGTACTCTGATACCAATTAGAGAAATGCTCTGCACAGTGTGTGGGTTTCTGTGGAAGTCTTGTGCTATTGGGCCTGTGCCTGGCTCCCCATATGCAGGGACTTAAAGTGAAGAACCATAAACCTGGCTGAAGATCATATGCCCAGCCATCTCTGTCCCATCAGAGGCAGTCTCTCTGAGCTGTTGAGGGAGGGAAGCAGACAAACGTATATTTCCTGAGTGAGTCCAGATGAACAGGACTTTGTAGGAGCCCAGGGGATTGTGGGGAAAGGAGTTAAAGAAGCCCTGTGCCTGAGCATGGTAAGTAAAGGGGCATTTTGTGAAAATTCACTTTAAATATCCCATCATGGGAAAGGAAATCTTGTCAACTCTTGCATAACTCAAATGGATAATTTGTTACATTACACAATTTACTGTGTGAACATCAGAAACATAATCTCACTGAATTTCTGGCAGAGTCAATAGGTATTTTTCTGTACTTGCAGACAAAACATTTGGGAACTGATTGTATTGCAGAGATGTACTGTTTTTTTTTCTTTAAGGGGTGGGGGGGGGGGGATTCACATACATTTTAAAATGTTGCAGCAAATATTAAATTGTACTGCTGATTTTTTTTAATCATTATTTTTATCTAGTTGTTCACTAATTTTGTTTCTTGTAATACCTAGGACTTGCACTGTATGCTTTCCTACTGACAGATTTTTGGAGAAAGCTAGGCTGGGTAGTTTTTTTATAAATGCATTTAAAATGTACAAATTATTTGCCTGGCTGTCACACAAGAAGTCAGGCTTGATAAATCATTCCATATATTATGAAAGGTTTATACTTTACCTCTAAAAGAGCTTTAAAGACATTGTCATGCGGCACAATAGCAAATAAATTACTCCCCAGACAGATAATCAATGCCACGTGACTTGTGCTGAAATAGGAAAGCTTCTATTACAGTGCACATACTGCCGAGCATTACATGAGATTCTCATCTGCTAGATGTTAATGAGTCAAGTGTTTTTCCATGTTACAAAACAAGAACATATAAGAAAATTATATTGACATATTACTGATTTTGCAACCACTATGCATTTTCAGTTTGAAAACACAAGGGTGCCCCAGAGCACTCAGACAATTGTTCAGGCAGGGGGATGGATGAAAGGCCCATAAAGGAAGTTGCTCTGTACGTGTCCTGTATTTTATAAAAAAAAATTAGTGCTTCACGGTGCATGGTAACTAATTTAATGCTTATTTGATAACACTTGGCTATCAAATCGGTCAAGCAGGTTTACTTAATTTGTCTGTCTGTCCATCCATATTCTCTCTTCAAAGCTTGTGGCCCTAGTGGATCTCCCATCAAAGTGAGCTAAAAATTGTTGTTCATAATATACACAGTCTGTCCATAATGAGATAATACACAAAGTGCATTTATAATAATATAATATACATAGTCTGTCCATAACGATATGTAGAGGTACTCCCGTAAGGACTGCTGAGCACGGTGGTTCATCCATCACCCTGCCCAGCCATGCAAACAGTTCTCATTCACGCTCAAGCCGAAAACCAGTCCTTGAACTTTGTTTTTGTATTTTTATTGAGGGGATTTAACTTGGACATGCCCAACTGATTACAGATAAGGTATATGGGACCAACAATATACACCTCCGATATATACAACCTCTTTACTTCCAGCTCTAGCACAACTCTTGAACTCACTCTCCAGCACTTTACTTTATTCTTGATCTCATGCTTCAGGACCATCTAGCACTGATAGATAACATAGAAAAATTGTCAGGAACTCCAACCCATAGGAAAAATTTATTGGCACATTTGGAAAAACAAAAAAACAAGCATGTTTCGGCTGGAGAGCCTTGGTTACAGTAGTAATAAAGGTTTGTCGTATGTCTCAAAACATTTCAAACATATTCACAATGGCAATGTTAGTTCTTTTCAATTTAGTGGCTTAGAGTGTGTTAAAGGTTCCCGGAGGGGTGGTGATGTCCACCGCAAACCGCTTGAACAAGAGGTGTGGTGTATTTTCAACTTTCAAACTAGAATTCCTACTTGTATGAACTATAGGTATGACGTAGACCCTTTTTAAAAAAAAAAAAAAGCAATACAACGCTTGCTCTATAATATGCAATAAATGTATGGCCTACACACACATTATACACAACTTATTATTTCTGCCAGTCGGACTATACTAGTATGCAAGCGGCTTATGATAGTTCATGCATAGCTATTTAAGATATTAATCTGCTGAACTACAATCATGTAAATATGCAATAACTATACACATGTATCAGTTTACTATGTGGTTATGTATGGATAGGTAAATATCTCAAGCCAGTACTACTGTATATTGTTCTCTTCTCTTCTCTCCCCCCTCCCCCCCCCCCCCAACTTCCTCCTATTCCCTTTTCTTATTCTCTCCCTTTGCCTTTTTTTCTTTGTCCCCTAGTGTTCCTTTTTCCTGTTTTCCCTTTCCATATTATATATTTTTCCTCTTTGTCTCCCTTTATTTCTTTTTTCCTATCTCACTTTTGCTATGAGTATTTCACATCTAGTGTTTAATTACTTTTCTGTCTGCTTATTGCATAGGTCATTAGCCATTAGCATGTCAATCTCCTTAGGTTTCTTCATAGTGGTATACTCCCCCACCAACCCAAAAACTCTTCAAATTTGCTTGATTAGCATTGCTGATATATTATATATAAAATGTGTTTCTCTGTAATTTCTATACAGTGACCAAGGCTCTCCAGCCGAAACGTGTCTGCTTTTTTGTTTTCCTACATGTGCCTATAAATTATTCTTATAGATTGGAGTTGCCGGCTATTTTTTTATTTTGTCTACATATTTGGGTGTTGTTTGGAGGACACCGCAGCCTGAGCACCCACCTGTGGACTCCGCCCTGCCTGTTGGTATTCCCCTGTTTAGAGCACTGCACCTTTCTGTTTTTATATAGCACTGATAAATAGGTCTGACACTTACTCAGCCAGGCCTAAAGCAGATGCCCTTTACAGTCAAGGACTACAGGCTCCAATGGTGCAGCAAAAGGTAGGTAGTCCCAGTGCTAGCTGTCCACGTGGCTACTGAGCCCAGTACCACATCTTCAGGCCCTGACAGCCCTCCTGGCTGCAGCTGCCCCTTTCTCCACTGCCCATGACATCACAGTCCAGTCCACTGGCTATGCACCGATCCCAGATTGCAATCTCCCAGCCCTCTTAGGCGTGCCTCTCAGACTTCCCGACTGTATGACACTCACCAGCCCTCCTGGCTGAGACTTGTAGCAGTGCTCTCCTGCTGCCCTCTCCTTGCTCCCATGCCTCCTGTCCAGGATCCCTCCACATGTTCTCAGAGGATCCCGTCCACACCCAAGCCCAGGCCCAAGGTCACCCCCCCCCCCCAGACTGGGGAACTCTTTCCAAGGCCATGACAGCCTAGCACTCCATCTACAGCTTCCACCCCAAACAACTCCTCCATGGTTATCTAAGGGAGCCTTTCTCCTGCCAATCCAAGTTGGGGATTGGTTAGGGCTCCTCAGAATACCCCAGGCAGCTCCACCTTTCCTCTCCTCCTTCCCTTCCAGAAAACACTAGAACATTCTGGAAAGAAGTGGGAGGTCTTGGTGATGCTGCCTGTGATTTGCCAGCTTTGCCTGAGTCACTCAACCCTGACCCAGAAGAAAAACACACAGGCTCGACTGCCAGCCAAGCCTGACAATTTACCTACCCCAGCAAATACACAATGTACAAAACTGTGTCCATAATGGCATATTAAACAAAAAAATTTAAATAAATAAACAAATAAATATGATATTTTATACACAGTCTGCCCATAATTAAATCATATACAAAGCCTATCCATAATGATAATATTATACAAAGCCTGTCAATAATGATACAAGGGAAAAAGCCTGTTCATAATGATAATTATACACAAAGCTGGTAATAATGATAAAACAGACAAAGCCTGTCCATAATGATGTGATATACAGAGTCTGTCTAGAATGATATACCGTATTTTTAGCTCCATAAGACCTACCCCTCCCCAAAAAATGGGGAAAAATGTCCCTGCGTCTTATGGAGCGAATACTGACCAGGCACCCCCACCGCCGAGCAGTACGGCCGCATAGATCCAGAGCTCCGCTCTGCACCATTCAATTGGCTGCAACATCACAGCCCAGGACCTCTCCAGCAGCGATCTATCTATCCTCCTGGCATGCTCATACAATGCTGACCGTCCGGACATTCGGAGACACCCCCAAGACCTGCTGCCAGTGAAAAAATGATCGGCTTTCTACCCGACAAAGCAGAGCGCGTCACCAAAATGGCGGCGGGAGTCACAATGCACCTCCAGCTGCTGGACCTCTAGAGCCTTCCTACTCAGCTCGAGCAGAAAGTGCAGGCTCAGAAGAACCTGTCATACAGGTGAGCAAATTTCAACATGCCCTGAAGTTTAACCCCTTGTCTCCCTCCACACATACCCAGTGAAATCTAGACCCAGCATCGATCTGGGGAGCCAGATGTATTTTCCCCTCTTATGATGTTGCAGGCCTTTCTCCTTCACAGCACCCTCCTGCCACTCTCCCAGCACCCTTTGGACAATTTCCAACTACAGGCCAGCCCATCTAAGTAAGATGTATCACTATGAAAGACATGCTCATGTCGCTGAGGGCCTCTATAAAAGCATACGGCAGTGGAATGCACCCCATCCTGTCAGCGCGAGCCAGTCTACTATTTTAGTATACCAAAATAATTTTAGTACACCATTTGGTTCAGAATATTTTTTTTTCTTGTTTTCCTCCTCTAAAACCTAGGTGCGTCTTATGGTCAGGTGCGTCTTATGGAGCGAAAAATATGGTAATAAACAAAGCCTGTCTGGAATGCTAAAATATACACAACCTGTCTATAATCATATTATATACAAGCTGGTCAATGATGGTATTATATACACAGAGTACCCATATTACAATAAACAAATCTTGTCCAGAAGTATGTAATAGACAAAGCCTGTCCAAAGTAGGGCCGCAAAATCAGCATTCAAAGGGGGAGACCACTGTATTTATACAGGTTTGAGTCCATATTTACAGCTGAAGATTATTCCAGGATAACAGTTGTGTGCCGCAGCAGAAAAGTTAGTTGGGGGTGGGGGTGTCAATTTGGCACCCTGTTATATGTTATGTCATAAACATAAGTGTAATATGTACCATGTAACCCTAAAAGGTGGAGTTGGTTTTTTTCAAATTAATGCTTTCTATGCATTAAGGTGAAAAAACTTTTGGCAGTCACCGTCCCCCTAGCCCCCCCATTTTACTTACCTGAGCCCCAATTTTCCCTTGGCAGGGACGCGCTGTCCCTCTCTCCACAGGGTCCTGGATCTTGATGGGATAAATTGATAGCAGTGCAGCCATTGGCGGGGCCAAGTCAGGCATTTGTGTCTATGGACGCAAATGCTGGAAGTCTTTTTGGCTATGCCTCTACCAACTTTGCACCTCTAGAGAGTGACATTTTTGCCCATTCGTTTTTGCAAAAAAGCTCAAACTCTGCCAGATTGGAGAACGTCTGGATTTGGGTCCTGGACTTTGTATGGGCCATTCTAACATATGAATATGCTTTGATATAAACCATTCCATTGTAGCTCTGGCTGTATGTTTAGGGTTATTGTCCCTGCTGGAAGGGTAACCTCTGCCCAGTCTCAAGTCATTTGCAGACTCTAACAGGTTTTCTTCTAGATTGCCCTGTATTTGTCTCCATCCATCTTCCCATCAACTCTGACCAGCTTCCCTGCCCCTACTGAAGAAAAGCATCCCCACAACATGATGCTGTCACCATCATGTTTCACGGTGGGGGATGGTGTGTTTAGGAGATGTGCAGTGTTAGTTTTCAGCCACACATAGCGTTTTGCTTTAAGCCAAAAAGTAAAATTTTGATCTCATCTGACCAGAGCACCTTCTCCACATGTTTGCAGTGTACCGACATGGCTTCTTGCAACTGCAAATGGGACTTCTTATGGCTTTCTTTCAACAATGGCTTTCTTTTTGCCACACTTCCATAAAGGCCAGATTTGTGGAGCGCACGACTAAAAGTGGTACTGTGGACAGATTCTCGCACCTGAGCTGTGGATCTCTGCAGCTCCTCCAGAGCTACCTCTTGCGGCTTCTCTGAATAATGCTCTCCTTGCCCGGCCTGTGAGTTTAGGTAGACAGCCATGTTTTGGTACATTTGCAGTTGTGCCATCTGTGGTGTAGCGTTGGGGGTGTGAGGGGGACCGTGGCCCCCGGGTGCAACATTTGGGGGGCGACATTCCGGTGAGAGACTCCCTCGTGAGTCATGTTGCTGGCCTGGGGGAGTGGACATGGTCTGGGGAGAGGGAGCAGTCAGTAATTCTGGTCAGTGTGTAGTGTAGTGGTCAGTGTGTAGTGTAGTGGTCAGTGTGTAGTGTAGTGGTTAGGTCAGTGTGTAGTGGTCAGTGTGTAGTGTAGTGGTCAGTGTGTAGTGTAGTGGTTAGGTCAGTGTGTAGCGGTCAGTGTGTTGTGTAGTGGTCAGTGTGTAGTGTAGTGGTCTGGTCAGTGTGTAGTGGTCAGGTCAGTGTGTAGTGGTCAGTGTGTAGTGGTCAAGTCAGTGTGTAGTGGGGGAATTTACTGTGCATTCATAAAGTGTGAGCGGCCCATTGACCCTTTTTAAAAAAAAAATGAAAACCGCTAATTTCATCATGGAACTGTCAAAGTATTTACCAGTCTTATACATTTGTGTGGTAACAATTGATATACAACATATGCTTACATATGTGTTTACAGAAGAACCAATGCACTAAAAAGATGCTATGCTTTATTTACAGACAAATGTTTCTCATTAACATGTTGAGGTCTTAGTGCCCTTTAAGCGTGCCGGTTGCTTTCACGATTTTCGACTAAAGCAGAAAAGCAATAAAGATTCAGCGGCTTGTCAGTATGTAGGGTTTGTCATGACAACAATCAGAATATGGAGTATAGATCAGCGTGGCCCATTTTGGAAATCATTATATTTTTTAATCTAACAAAACATTGCATGAAAGCAATGTACAATCCCATTTACATCATAACAGCCCTTTCTGGTGTTCATTTTGTTTAAGAAATACTAGAATCCACCACTAAAATGGCTGCTGGTACATTTTTTCACTCTATCTATTGGAAATGAAAAACATGACATATTGCTAAGCTCATTCTAGAGCTGAAAGTAAACCAGTGCAGAAAATCCAATTATTCTGGAGCTTAATGTTAAGGTATAGGAAAAGCTGCACAATAAGACTGTAAAAAACATGAGGGATAATCGCAAAACATCAATAGCTGCACCAGTGGGTAAAATATATGGAGTCTGATTTTGTTTTCTTCTCATAATTTTCTTTAGCAATGATAAATATAGGTGTTCACATTTTTGTTAAACTTCTGTCATGTTTATTTCAGTTTTGGATAGGTTCGGGAAGAATTATGCCTTGTACACATTCATTTTTTATATTGGTTGTGAAAACCGGTCGAGTGTATGCTCCCTAGTAGTTTTCTCGACGAAAAAACTGCCCGCAAAAAAATTTAAACCAGCTCTCTTTTTTCTCATCGTGTTTCCCGTCAGTCATTTTCTCGTCGTGAAAAACGGTCGTGTGTATGCTTTTCCAAAGGGGGAAAAAAAAACGTGCATGCCCAGAATCAAGTATGTAGCCCAAAAGCAGCCCAAAGGGTGGCGCCATTGAAAGAAACTTCCCCTTTATAGTCCCGTTGTACGTGTTGTACATCACTGAGCTTTGTTCGATCGTTTTTTGCATGAACGTGTGTATGCAAGTCAGGCTGGAGAGGAATCACGTCGGGAAAAACGTTGTATTTTTTCCTGCCGAGAAAAATGGTTGTGTGTATGAGGCATTAACACTTTTAGATTTTAGATTTTCAAAATTTCTTTTTTTTTCATCTGTGACCCTCATTGAGAGTTCCCCCTCACATTACTGTCTCAGCATGCTCGGGTAGTGACGACATAAGGGGGCGGGTAATTATGCCGTCACCACCCGGAGCATGCTGGGGACTGGGACGTCATAAGAGGCCTATATAAATCGTTGCGCACCGCACCACCCGGCAATACAGCGGGAGGAGCGTCGAGTCAACATCTGAAGAAAAGAAGAGGGAAGAAGGCGACGAGGAAGACCGGGCTGGCCGCCGCTAGTAAAACAGTTGCAAATAAGATAGCGGCGCAGCCCGGCAGAAGGAAGAAGGCACCGGAGAACGGGAGAAGAACCGGGGAGAGCGGAGACAACACCAGAGAGCAGAAGAAGAGAGCGGAGAAGACGAAAGAAGACCCCCAAAGTCAGAGAAGACCCCCGGACAGTGGAAAAAGTCGGAAGAAGACCCCCGGAGCTGACTAATAAATGATTTTAAAAACCTGTGTAGTGTGTTTATTTTTTTGATAAATAAAGTCCTTCGCTACTGTGAGTAATACATGTTCTCAAAAGAAAAGAACAATAGTGAAAATGCAGCAAAAACTGAAAGTGTTTTACAATACACAAAAAACAAAAATAGAATTAAAGCGAATTCTCGCGCAAAGTCTTAAACACTAATAAATGTGAATCAAATGAGTGTCAAACTGTAAAAAGAAGTCCATATGTGTTAGATCAAATATGTTGCAGCAGAGGAGAATCAATCAAAATAAATAAATAAATAAGGAAATATCCACAGATCCTTAAAAGTGAATAACTTGATCCCAGGTGTATCCGGTCTCACAGAACTCTCACCTTATCAATCAATAAAATCAGCATCAAGGATAATCATAGAGCACTTCCCCACTGAACTTCCTATAAAAGCCTTGTCTCAGCACTTCTCTTTGCCAGGTTATTGTGTCTACCTGCCAGTGCCTTGCTGTGGTCTTTCCTGCTGCCATCTGTACCTACAACCACCAGGTTTGACCCTCGGCCTGTTCCTGGACTACTCTACTGCCTGATCCCAATCTGCAACCACCCATGTTTGACCCTCGGCCCTATTCTTTGACTACTCTACTGCTTGATCCCAACCTGCAGCCACTCGTGATTGATCCATTGGCTTCTTTACTGACCACACTGTTTCATCCTTGTCTGTTTATCCGCTTTGGACCCTGGCTTGCTCACACCCTGGTGGGGCAAACTTGAGGACTTACGACCTGGTACTAGCTTGCAGCTAAGTCCATCTCCACCATCACGAGCTCTGGGGAAAACCAGCTAGTACTTAGACTCCGTACCTCAGGGATCCTGTGTCATCTGCCAGAAGTGACTGCTTGTATGCCTGTCCCTGCCACTGCTATTATAATTGGTCTTCAAGCCTGACACCTGATCGTGACAGACCAGGTTATTCTGGCCGCTACACACTCAGGACAGTCCCACATTCACCATCTGTATTTCAAAAGGCCTAGCTGATTTAACCTGTCAAGCTTCCTAATTTTGCCTTTTTTCTGTCTATTATTGGTCTGCATCTCAGACCATGACCCTCGTCTCTCATCCATCTTCAACTCTTATGTAGTGATGCAAGGATAAAGATAGAATTCTATCATGAAGATTAAATCCTTGCGTGATGTTACCTGTGAGAAGTTCAAGAAAAATGAGTAGGTGCAGAGGTGCTAATGGACCATAACAGAAAAGCAGCAAAGGAAAAGATTAGGAACAGTGAACAGGTTATCAGGCTCTTAAATAGAAAATGATTGTATCCTTTTGATCAACTGCCTTTAAGTAAATCCAATTTTGCTGCCAAAATTGTCTGTATCCTTAATTCTCTGAAAACACACTTGCTATAATAGCTGATTATAATTATTGGCACAAACAGGACCTGTTTTAAGTGACTTCTATTAAAAAACAGTTAAAAAAAAGGAACATTTTTAACCTTTTAGTAATTCCCAGTGATTCAGTGGAATTTTCCCAAACCTGGACTATAGGGTAAATATAGAAATGCAATCCAGTTATATATTAATTTAAAAAATAAATAAAAATTATTTTATTTTTTACATACAACCAGACAAAGAACCTGAATCTTTCTCAAAATCCTCTGCAAAACAGGGTTTGGACTGAAAAAGGGAGGGACAGCATTGTTATCCATTCAGGCTATAATGCAATACACACTGGCCCAGATTCACAAAAGAGATACGACGGTGCATCTCCAGATACGCCGTCGTATCTCTGCCTAGCGCCATCGTATCTATGCGACTGATTCATAGAATCAGTTACGCATAGATGTTCATTAGATCCGACAGGCGTAAGTCTCTTACGCAGTCGGATCTAAACTGCAATTTTTTTTTATTGCCCACTAGGTGGCACTTCCGTCGATTTCCCCGTCGAGTATGCAAATTAGCTAGATACGTGTATTCCGGGACGTACGCGCGGCCGACGCAGTAAAGTTAAGACGTTTACGCTAGGCTTTTACCGGCGTAAAGTTGCCCCTGGGTCTATGAGGCGCAGCCAATGTTAAGTATGGCCGTCGTTCCCGCATTGAAAATGTAAAAATTTACGTTGTTTGCCTAAGTCGTCCGTGAATAGGGCTGGACGTCATTTACGTCCACGTCAAAACCAATACGTCTTTGCGGCGTATTAGGAGCAATGCACACTGGGAGATTTCCACGGACGGCGCATGCGCCGTTCGTGAAAAACGTCAATCACGTCGGGTCACAGTTGATTAACATAAAACACGCCCCCCTTCCACATTTGAATTAGGCGGGCTTACGCCGGCCGATTTACGCTATGCCGCCGCAACTTACGGAGCAAGTGCTTTGAGAATACAGCACTTGCCCATGTAAGTTGCGGCGGCATAACGTAAATCAGATACGTTACGCCGCCGCGAAGATACGCCAGACTACGAGAATCTGGCCCACTGTTCTCCAACTAAAACTACAGAAGCTTATAGAAGCTTACAAGCTGGGACAGGACCCAGATCAGGCTGCCCTGCTCTGGCAGGGGTGCCTTGATCACAAAGATGACGAAACAGACTTATACATTTTGGCAAATTGCAGGTAAAGCAGATCACAAATATGTAGTTTAACTATGAATTTATTGGTGTCCTGTCATTCAGCTATAAAACACATGTGTTTTTATTCTACACTTGCAAACATAGAAAAGTGATATACATTTCCATAGATACAAGAAAATAAGGGCACAAAATGCATATCAGGTTTAATGTTGTACCTGATGCATCTGGAAATGTGAAAGACCATATATTAGACCAATACAATACACAGGGCCGGTTTCGCCTAGGGTGTTAAAAATCCTTGCACCAGCCCTGACAATAACAATACCAATATGGTTCGATGCAGGTTCTGTATACCTCAATGATGTTCAGGTTAAACCTGCATAGACAGGAAAAAGAAGGTTACCTCCAAAAAATTAGATTTTGTGGGCAATGAAACAATATACAATTTTTTTTTGAAAAAATTGAAAATGTAATATACAAAAATTACATGAAGTAGAGCAAATATGTATAGAAAAATTACATGATACATAAACCACACAGGTGGTGAATTAAAACTGTTGCCATTTGTATGCTCTGTTTTCTGTAAATGCGTTTTTATCCCTCCAATATTTATTTTCTTTCTTTATGAGGATATTTTTACCAAATTCCTTAAGGTGATCATTCAATTTAACCTCAAGTGGATTATATTCCTCATGTAGCTTGACGGGTGATAACCTAGAATACAGTGCATCAATTTCAGTTTCCAACAAGTTAAGTTGCACTTTATATTCATTTTGTAGAAGCAACATGAGATTTTTTGAACATTCATTGAGGTGAAACTCCCAATTTTTCTTCAGGTCATTAGAAATATGATCTAAAATCGGAAAAATCTGGATTCTCAATCCTATTGGGTTAATGTTCTCTCTGATATAGCGTTCCAATGATTGTATATGCCAGTGTAACGCATATTTTTTCTCAAACACCGGCGTTAGACTGGCAAAGAGTGAATTCAAATCCGATGAGATCTGATCGGTAGCTTGGTAGCTAGTCTGGATGCTGGACATAAGCTCATCCAATTTGCCGCCCAACAGATCACCCATAATGGCAAAACCAGAAAAGTGAGACAAAAGAAAAAGGAAAAATTATATGTATACAAAGATACTAACCAGCCAGTTAAATAACTCGCTGAGTTCAGGGACACCTGAGAGCCGGCATCTAAGCTGGAATACAAAGTGACACTATTGAACCAAAAATATCAAAAAACAAAATAAGGGGTCCACGACAGAGAGTGGGAGTGGAGTAGAGGATTTGGGTGTCTTATCCACCCTTAAACGTATGAAAAGATATACTCCCAGCAGTCTGTCACGAGCATTGCCACCATCCCAGGTAAGTGGAAAAAGAAGGTTACCTCCAAAAAATGGGATTTTGTGGACAATGAAACAATATAATTTTTTTTTTGAAAAAATTGAAAATTTCATATACAAAAATTACATGAAGTAGAGCAAATATGTATAGAAAAACTACATGATACATAAACCACACAGGTGGTTAATTAAAACCAATGCATAGAAAAAGATGACAGTACATGAATACAATTGATGAATGATGTACAAAAACCTCAAGAACCAGGTGGGCTCAAGGTTAAATATTGATGGTTAGTCCGACGCGTTTCGACTTGTGAGTTACACTGACTGTCTTCATCAGGGAAAAAACAATATTTCTGCAATTGAAAAAACAAACAACCAAATAATATATGTACATAGTACAAACAATCAAGCATGATGGATGGTCGTGTAATGATCTAATAAAATGTACCGTGTAATTATGGACAAATAAAGAACACTTACATGTGCATGCGTCTGTCATCCCAACATAGAAAAAGAAAACCACTCCCCTCCAAAGAAGCCCGCATAAATCTCCTTCCACAAGAAGTGGACGTCCACAGCAAGGAAAACAGGGATGAACAAACGGAGGTATATTCAAAACAAGATGCCATAAAAACAGAATTTGCAAGAGGGACATCCCAGCAAAAAACTGTGCAAAACTGCAGAGTTTATGCATATGACCTAGAAGGTGGGAGAGAAGGCACAAAATAATACAATTATTAAGCCAAAAAAACACTCAGATAGAAAAAGGGTCAAAAACATAAAACCGAACACAAACAAAAATAACCCAGTGGACAGGACCTACCATAAGGCTGAAGTCAGAGCAGTAATGGCCAGGAATAGTTGGATGGTCTTGGAGCAGACCTATCCACCACAGTGTCCAAGGAGTGAATGGCAAAATTGGTTTCCCGGGATCATCCTAAATACTCCCTAATCCCGCCCCATAGAAACGTATCCAGAAGGCAGGGCAAAAACACTCCACCTTGCAGGGCGTGTAGGAATAGCCTATTGTGGGAGCTATTGCCCAAAGAGAGACGCCAGGGGGCGGAGCCAAGGGACGGAACAGAGGACGCCACCTTGAAGGGCGTGTATAATGGCCCCAAAAACCTATTATATGAACAAAAAACTCGGGTGGAAAAAGACCAAGGGGCGGAGCCAGGGCGTCACCACCGAGGGTGCATAAGGGTTTCCATGGCACCCGAATCACTAAGGCCTCGTACAGACGGACGGACTGTCCGCTGAAAACGGTCCGCCGGACCGTTTTCAGCGGACATGTCCGCCCGGAGATTTCTGTCTGATGGTTGTACACACCATCAGACAGAAATCCGCGCGTACACAATACGCGGCGACGTGCGCGGCCCTGGAAGTTCAATGCTTCTACGCATGCGTCGAATCACTTCGACGCATGCGAGGGATGGTGGCCGATCGGACGACCGAACATGTCCGACGGACAGGCTTCCAGCGGACATGTTTCTTAGCATGCTAAGAAACACGGCCCTGGCGTGGGCTCTTTACATGCAAGTGCTTTGTGAAAAAAACTTGCGGCGGCGTAACGTAAATGAGATACGTTAGGCCCGCACAGAGATACGCCGATCTCTGTGAATCTGGGCCAAAGTATTTACTACCACTAGATGGGGGCAATTATAAAGATAAGATGTATATATACTTCTTGGAAGGAGGTGTTACGCTCTAGGGAGTAGGACCTGTTTCTACATGTTGATATTTTAGTGTACATTTAATTTCCTGAATTGTAGAGTATAATAAAATTATACTAATGTGAGCTTACTTTATATACCCTTGTCTTCCTCGCCTGAGAGTAGACAATATTCTAAATAGATATATATGTAGATATGTGTTTCTTCAGTGTAATGTATAGTGATAATACTTTTCTTCTTTGGCTGAGGACAGACAACACTTCAGATGTGTACATAACTGTTTATTTCAGGATAGATATTACTATAGTAGGTGATATAGTATAGTATGCTGTTAGGAAGTTGTATTTCCATATTGCGTGCCTTTCTATTTTCTTGTTTTTCAGGTGTTCTTGTACCCCTCGCGTCTTCCTTAGGCTAAGGAGAGCCAGTACTTTCAATTTTGTACAGTAATGCCTATTTTCTTTAATACTAAATAGTCAAATGTATATTTGTGTTTCCATACATTGCTGAGAGACAGTGCCTTAAATTGGTTCAACACCAATATTTTCTATTACTCATCGTAAAGTATATAGTAAAACCTTGGATTGCAAGCATAATTGGTTTACATGCTTGTAATCCAAAGCACTTGTCTATCAAAGTATGAAAATGATTTGTCCCACAACCATCATAGGTCCTTCAGTTTATAGTCCATATGAAAAGATTATAGCAATGCGATCAGGTGGTGTAATCAATGGGAAAGCGCGGTAATACCGCGGTATTAACCCTTTTTCGGCCGCTAGCGGGGGTTAAAACCTCACCGCTAGCGCCCGAATATCGCGGTAAATACGACGGTATAGCCGCGCTACAAATAGCGCGGCTATACCGTCACCGCGGCTGCACGCCTCAGTGTGAAAGCAGCCTTAGAGGCGCCTCTCTTTTATACTCAGTTGTGACATGACGCTACTTGTATATTAAGACATCGCTTCATCGCTACATCAAGTCAAAATTTATTAAAAATGTTTGCTTGTCTTTCAAAACGCTCCCAAACCAAGTTACTCTCAAACCAAGGATTTACTGTATTCGATAGATAGACAGTTAGGATGTTAGACAATATGTTTTGAATATAAATATATTGAAACAAACTTTTTTTTATTTGCACAGTGAATATACCTTGTGCACTTGCAATTTATCAACCTGTAACAAAGCAAAAGCAATTCAGATATTATCATTTCTGCTCAAGAAGGAGGAAATTTAATCTGTGCACTACTCATGTCCTTTCTCCTCGGCTAAAATTATACATTCTGCAAGGCACATCCTAACTCATAAATGTATTGTCCTTCGACGTCAGAAAGATATATAGTCAACTTGACAATAGAGACCTCAATGAGGTAGAATTAAGTCACAGTTCTGAAGTATTATGACCATCTGTGTACTCCAAGTCCATTCACTGTCTGGAGAAATAGCATACTTTTTTTAACGTCTCCTTATATATGCATAACTATTGTCATGTTCACAAAGCTACATACATCATCCCACTAGGGAGAGCAACAAGAAAAAGACAAAAATAGGCTATAGCATTACCCGTATTCCGCTCTCATGGATTAAAGCGCATAATTTGTCTAGACAGAACACCATTAAAAATGTGTTGTATTTCTTTCTTTTTTTTTGCAGTCCTGGCTTCTTTCTGGCTCCTTCGGTAAATAACCTTGTCAAAGAATACCAGCCCAGCTTGGAATAAAAATGCCTACTATTGAGATGCATGTCCATATACCCTACACCCAATCTGTATTCTTCTGGGCACAATTTACAGTGAATTGGGAAAGAGAGTTTGACATTAAGATGACTTCTATCTTCAGCAATTATTTTCGTTTTCATTAAGAGAAGATCAAATGAAATCTGCAACAGAATACTAACCTAAGTAATCCTTCAGTGCAGTAGCTCTCTCCACTCACTGGGCTGCAAATTTGTTCAGGGACAAATAGAATAAAGTATTTACTGGCTAAAAGGAGAAAGGAATGGCTTGAGGAGGTCTAGGAAAAATGATAAAGTAGTGGGAACCGGAGAAAAGAAGATACTAAAGACAGCAAAAGAGGTAACTGGGGACTAGAGGAGAAAGTAGGTGTTGGAGGGAATTTAAAGGGAGAATAGTGGAAGTCAGAGGGAAGACTGGAGAGAATAGTAGTTGGAAGAGAACTGGTGGGGAACAACAGTGGTGACCTGCAGGGGAAGATATAGTGGAAAATAATCAGATATCAGTGATCTCTGTTTTCATTATATACATGTTCCGAGCAGAGTGGGGCTCTTAATGGGCAAAATAATGGAGTACTAGAATGAGAGGAACAATAAAAAAGGGCAGGCTGAGTAGAGGAGTAAATGGGAAATGAGAGTGAGGGTAAGACCATTATAAGATCAAGTGGTAGGGATGGGAGGGAGGCAGATCTAATTTACAGGAAGTGAAATGCACGTGTAGGGATCTGCTGTCATCTACTCTCTGTAATTGTAAGTGGCTGTGCTTCTTACGATCATTGAATTACTCATGTACATCACTTCCCGTCCCTCCTAGCTGGGCCAGAAAAACAGATTGGAGGACTGTGGATATCTTTATAAAGGAGAGTTTCCAGAAAGTAGGCACAGATTTAATAAAACTGGTGCAGATGTTCATAGTAACCAGATTCGCTTGTAGGTTTTATTGTCAGAGTTTATTGAACAAGCTGAAACAGAAAACTAAGCCACATGGTGTTATACAAACAGGGTCTGCTACTACTGCTGTATTTTCACCCAGGTCAGAAGCAAACACTATTATGCATATATTCCTATGTTCTAATAGTTTAACTGTAGCTGCCCATAGCTTCTTGAGTGTGTAGCGCCTGCATACTTCATGGTACCGGTGCTAGTTAAATTTAGAGGGCGATCAGAGTGTAGGTAAACTCTGATCCAAATTGTTAAGTGCAAAACAGGGTCTCTGTCTCAGCGTGGCTGTGCTGTAGGCTATTCTGTTGTATTGGGGTGTTCTTCCAACCCCTATGCTGCAGGTGGCAGCAGTGGAGTCAAGGTTTGGGTGCTATTTTCCAGCAGCCAATCAGGAGGGTTTGGCCTTGCTGTGCATGCTAGGGAGGGGTATTTATGAGGCAGACGCCATTGGTTCTGGGTCTTTTTCTTCGAGTGTGGCACCCACCTTTAGGGTGACCACATAACGGCGCCCCGGCCTACCTGGCCAGGGCGTGCGTGCCACGTGGTGTTCCTGGTTCCGGGACCATGTTGGCCCGGAGCATATGAGCAGTGACGGGAACCCAGTGTGTGACTGGGTTCCCACCTTTGAGGATTCCAAGTTGTATTGCTGTTCGGTGGGGAGTCCGTCTGAGGAGTGCCATTGAGAGGCTGCCGATCCAAAAGGGCCTCGACAAACCACCGGGGATCAAGGTAGCCAGACACTGAAGGATTGATCCCCTGTCAATCGGTACCTGAGCGACAAGTTGAAGGAGATCCAGGTGTAATTTATCTAAGGAGGATTGCCTCCGTAACTACAAGTCAGAGAGGGCCTGTGGCAGTGGTGTCTCACTGAAGTTCACCAAGGAGTGTCTGTGGCAGAGACTTTTCCTCAAGTTCAAGTTCACCAAGGAGAGTCTGTAGCAGGGACTTTATCTTACAAATGTTCGAGTGATACTCCGGCTGCCAGGTCAGTGAGAGAGGCCTGTCCGGGTACACTAAACCCACTCAGGCAGGAGTGGCGCAGAGAAGTGTTACGCTTGGGAGCAGGACTGTTTCCCTATCATCACGCCTGAATCTGATGTTCTCCTTTCTTCTTCAACTTTACTTTCCTCACCACAAGTTTATTGTTTTTTCCCAGGGGGGTAATAAAGAGCACAGCAAAAAGCAACTGTTGCGGACATTCCTTTTACTTCTACCAAATGCAATACGCATCATTCACCCCTAGGAATTCGGGGGAGCCATGAGGTAATCGTGACACCCAAAACAACCAGCAGCTCCTCTGGGGGTAGTGCTACAAGTGGATTTCTGAATCTTTGTGACAGACTTATTTCTATCGTATTGCTATTATCTCATATGCACAGTGCCAGATAGCTTGGTCTCTGATAATGTATGTGTTGTGGCCATGTTCCAGTATATTGGTAGGTGAACCTGTTTATTGCAATATAGTTTATATGAAGCTCCTATTATTTTGGTTAACCCTGTCCCTTCTGGTCTTGGATCCCATAGCTAGTTTTAGCTTAGTGCTCAATAACCAGCATAGGCTAGAGCCAGGTTAGGCTTCTGTGGTCATGTAGGAATTATATAGGTTTAGAGGTTCGGTCGTATGTCAGATTAGAAACTATTAGGGAGAGACTAAAACACAGAGTAGATAGGCTGACTCTAAGTTCCCAGGCCACAGTTCAAGTGCCACACCACAGACCATGCCATTGAGAAGGGCCATTCTAGGCTGGATAGACAACAGTTGGATGATCCCCCATGACTGCTGATCTTGCCTTCAGGTCTGTGACACAAAAACAGATGCTGCATCATCCTCAGTGGCAACTGGGTTTTGCTGAAACATTAATCTGGAGGTATCTCTATTAATAACTATATATACTTGGGTACCACATGTTCTCATAAAGAGAGTCACACTATACTACAGACTCTATGAATTAAACTTCAGATTATTGATAAGCCCGTCCATTCATAAATCACTTCCAGGGCAAGACAGGCGGCATGTAGGGCCATTCCCAGAATTCAGTGAAACAGAGGCGTTGCTAGGGGGGTGCGGGGGGATGCGGTCCACACCGGGTGACACCCGCTAGAGGGGTGACACCCTCCCGTTTTTTTTTTTTATAGCTGATATGCCCAGCCTGCCCTGTGCAATCCCAGCCTGCCCTGTACCACCCCAGCCTGCTCTGTGCCACCCCAGCCTGCCCTGTACCACCCCAGCCTGCCCTGTATCACCCAGCCTGCCCTGTACCACCCCAGCCTGCCCTGTACCATCCCAAACAGCCCTACACCACCCCAGCCTGCCCTGTACACCCCCAAACAGCCCTGTACCACCCCAGCCTGCCCTGTACAACCCCAGCCTGCCCTGTATAACCCCAGCCTGCCCTGTACCACCCATCCTACCCTGTGCCACCACAGCCTGCCCTGTACCACCCCAAACTTTTCCATGCCACCCCAACTTGCCCTGTGCCAGCCTTAACATGCCCTGTACCACCCAATCTGCCCTATGCCACCATAACTTGCCTTATACCACCCCAACCTGCCCAATGCCACCCTAACTTGCCCTGTACCACCCCAACCTTTCCCATGCCATCCCAACTTGCCCTATGCCACCCTAACTTGCACTATACCACCCCAACCTGGTAATTTTGTATTTATTTTTTTAGCTGACATGCCCAGTCTGCCCTGTGCAATCCCAGCCTGCCCTGTACCACCCCAACCTGCTCTGTGCCACCCCAGCCTGCCCTGTACCACCCCAGCCTGCCCTGTACCACCCCAGCCTGCCCTGTATCACCCAGCCTGCCCTGTACCACCCCAGCCTGCCCTGTACCACCCCAAACAGCCCTATACCACCCCAGTCTGCCCTGTACCCCCCAAACAGCCCTGTACCACCCCAGCCTGCCCTGTACAACCCCAGCCTGCCATGTACCACCCCAGCCTGCCCTGTACCACCCCAAACTTTCCCATGCCACCCCAACTTGCCATGTACCACCCCAGTCTGCCCTATGCCAACATAACTTGCCCTATACCACCACAACCTGCCCAATGCCACCCTCACTTGCCCTGTACCACCCCAACCTTTCCCATGCCATCCCAACTTGCCCTATGCCACCCTAACTTGCACTATACCACCCAACCTGCCCTGTACCACCCTAACTTGCCCTATACTACCTCAACCTGCCCTATGCAACCCGAACTTGCCCTATACCACCCCAAACTACTGTATATCACCCCAACATGCCCTATACCACCTTAACCTGTCCTATACCACCCCACTACACCAACCTGCCACTATACCACTCTATACTACTCTAACCTGCCACTATACTGCCCTGTACTATCATTTACAGGGGCTGGTTTGGGGTGTGCCCGTGCCCGTGCGCTGCCTGCTTGGTGCTGGGCAGCCTAGACAGAGGGGGGTGACACCATGTTTTACAGCACCGGGTGACACCAACCCTAGTGACGCCACTGCAGTGAAAGACAAAAGTCTGCCTCCTCCAGACCTCTTTCACCTCTCACACTTCTGCTGCAATGCTTGAGCTTTCATGTGAAGAGGGGACTGTGTGATTGGGGGATTCTGATTTGATGGGGGGACTGATGTATAGGGGTGACTCAGATGTGATGGGGGTCTCACATTTATAGAAGGACTCTGATGTACTGGGAGGACCTTGATGTATAGGGGGGCCTCTGATGTGGGGAACCTCTGATGTAAAAGCGGGTTTCTGATATGAAGTTCATTTTATCAAGGCAGTTGCATCCAGGCTAAAGTTTCCCATTGATACTGTAGGTAACATTTACTTTTTTACATTTTAGACAGGGGTTGAGATTTTGCACCTTTTTTAAAGGTGCCACGACAAAAAAAGTCTGAAAAATACTGATCTAACAGTTAAAAATAATGGTATATCAAAATCAATTGAAATAAAACCTACTTAAAAATATATATTTGGAGAATTTGAAATTACATTTTAAAGAGGGTCTTTAGGCTGTATGAAAATAAAATTAAAAGTCAGCAGCTACAAATACTCTAGCTGCTGACTTTTAATAAAAATACACTTTCCTGTGCAATCCAGTGCCTTCCTCACCTGGGCCAATTCTTCACTGGTCTTCCGGTCCCTGGCATGTTTAGTAAGAGAAGGCAGCTGTGATTCCTTAGAGAAAGAGAAGGCAAGCGCCACTCTTAGAGCAGTATTTAAGTATAAAAACATGTTTAATGAAGATACAATCATATAGTGGAGGAGATTACAGGCTTGTAAATAGTCCATATGGTCTGCTAGGGTCCAAATGAGAGGCTGTAATCTATAGCGTTCTACGTTGCCGGTCGCGCCGGTGGATTCTGAGGCTCTGGGATAGTGGGCGAGAGATCAACCAGCCTAGTGTCACCAAGGGAACTGGAGGCAACAGTGGGTATGGCCAACGGCGCGAGTTCCAAGCATGCATTCAGGCTATGAATTCTTGCAGCTTTAGAGCTGGTATCCCACTGCTCATGCGCAATGCAATTTAAAAGGTTCCGCAGCCCTTTGGAATATATCCTGTGATATATCCCATATATCCTGTGATATATCCTAGAAGGTGGGAGCGGCTTCCTGTCAAAACCAGGTACCAGTGCCCATACCCAAAAAAAAATATATATATACTGTATGTATATATATATCCAGAAGTAATAAAGGGGAGGAGGTGGAAAAGCAGAACTTCCCCTTTTGGGTGAAGTTCCCTGTTAAGAACTGAAATATCTAAACCAACATGCATTGGTAGTTGAATGGAGCAGGACTATCATTAAACTTAGAAACTTCACATAAATCAACGAGGCATATAAATACATTATCATTTAGAGTAAAAAAAAATTGAAGAGCTAGATTAAAGTGATAATTATTTTCACTGCACTTTTGGGGTGCTATGAACACTGGTGTGAACGGGCCCTAAATTAAATGTAAATTCTTGCATTTTGCATATTTTTAACAGCAACACAAATAATAATTAAATGAAGGTAAAACTTTAATATGCTCTAGGGATACAAATCTCAAAATCAATTGTTTACAATGTGACATAATAATGGGAAATCAGGGACACTTGGCACCTAATTCTCCAGTCCTTATAGGCTTGGACCAATGTTACCAAGCAAGGAAATACAAGTATTGGTTAGGTCCTGGAGTGGCGAGGCCTACAGACAAGGTCTGTGATTTGGTATCAAAGAAAAGCACAAGGTCACTTGTTGGGTATCACAATACTTTAAAATCAACAAACAGAAGCACTTTGAAAGGCAATAAATTAAAAATCACATTCAGCCCTGGTTCACACTGGGTACGATTTGGAACGATTTGAGATGCGATTTGACATGTCAAATCGCATCTCAAATCGGCGGCAATTGTCGGCAATGGCACTGTCCTAATCAGTGCGACGCCGCATCTGCGATTTCAAAAAGTAGTTCCTGTACTACTTTTTGCGATTTCGGGCCGCGATTTACATAAAATTGCGGCCGAAATCGCGGCAAAATCGCGGTAAAATCGCGCATTTTACCGCGATTTTGAATTCGCAGCAGTGTGAACCTAGGCTCAAATTAAGACCTTTGACCTCTAATTAAAAAGCAAGACCACATCAAGAACACACATTATACCAGGATCAATGGCTGAACTGTATCCCTTCCTATCAACATAAAAAAAGAGCATTCCCACCATGTTAATGACAGTATTGATGATGGCACGTACAGAATTAAATTGCAGGACACTGCCACCAATAGGGATAATACAATATTACATACCTTCCTGGCAATAGGACAAACGGCACTTAACTGTCAATTTTAGTTTTAAATATTCCACAATACATTTGGTAATGAGCTTTTGGAGGAGTTTACCTGGGTAGGTAATGAAATGATTCTGTTATGCTAAAAAAACATTTTCAGTTTATTAAGGTGCAACAGTCATCTGCAATAATTCCAAATGAAAAAAGCATAGGCACTCACTTTTTCAATATGCAACAAGTACATTTGAAAAAAAAAAAAAATCTTCTAAAAGCCAATTTAATCCCTGGCCCATACAGTACAAATAAATTCTTAGAAATTAAACACCCAATACTACACTTATTGTTACAAACAGACTGAAAGAAATGGTTACGTTCCCATTTATACCGAATTTTGATGGCTGAAGTACATGAGCACACTCCTGTCCCAGTTAAGAAAGGACTGGAGGAGGACTTGGGACCATTAATAAAGGGAGCTATGGGAACTAGCCTTAACATCCCTCCCTTTGGTGTAACTGTCACGAATTGAAAGGTTCACCAGACTTTTTATACTTCACAGTCTACCACACCTCTGCTAAATTGTATAAATAGCATCGCAGAAATACAGTCATGTGCCCTAGGTGTGTTAGCGGTCCAGCAGGCTTCCTCAATATGATATGGAGGTACCCAAAGCTCCTCAGATACTAGCATGAGGTTCTATCTCTGATATCCTCCATTTATCAGGTTAATGTTCCTTTAGAACCTAAAGTATGTCTTATTTACATGTTTAATGATGTTCCTTCTGAGGCAATGGATTCTATTACTAGGTTGCTATACTTAGCTCGGAAACCAGTGGCACATAAATGGAATCCTCTCCCTCACACGCCTACGGAGTGGAAAAATCAAGTTACTACTATAATTTCTTGTGAAATTTAGTATACCAGCACAGAAATTGCATGAGATAAATTGAAAAACTGCGTAACCCCTAGCTATCTATACCACAATTATCCCTGTTTCACTTGATCACTAGATTTTAGGTTATTCTCTGTAGAATAGTAGAGTTGGTGCCAGGCAATCAACACATCAATATTAATGTACAGGGGCAGGTTTACGACACCTCAAACTATATATGGGAAAACAAGGACTCAGGTTAACTTGTGCAAGTTTTGGTTATGTTTATTGTATATGTACAAGCTGACACAGTGTCGCTCCAATTTGAAAATATTTAGAATTTTTTTAGGCATAATGTCAGAAACATACATAATACTATGAATGTTGTTTGATACTCTAGATGCTGTCAATGGTTGATATCTGTATGCTTATGTACAATAACTGTGGCCTTGTTTGATGCTCATTGAATTGTCGCTGT
This sequence comes from Rana temporaria, assembly GCF_905171775.1. NCBI lineage: Eukaryota > Metazoa > Chordata > Amphibia > Anura > Ranidae > Rana > Rana temporaria. Next base: position 119,453,231 of record NC_053493.1, on the reverse strand, counting down.
ATGGCTGCTATTTTTGGTTTTGTGTGTTGTTGTTGAGCACAGCTTGTGCAGTTGTATGTTTAAAAATACAAAAACTTAATAAAACAAATCTGATTTAAAAAAAAAAAGCTATTTAAATGAATGGTATTTTAGTTGTAAAAATTAATTTTAGTTAGCAGTGACAATACAATTAGTCTTTTGACTAAAATGCCATTTAATTTTTAGTCGCTGATTTTCTTCTGTCAAGCAGTGTTAATTTTGACATCAAATTTTGGTTTAGTTTTAGTTATAGTCTTTTGACTAAAATGCCATTTAAGTTTTAGTCGTATTTTAGTCATCTGAGTTGTTTTAGTCATATTTTAGTCTACAAAAATCTCCAGTACACTTTAGTCGACTAACATCTGATGGGTTTAGTTACATTTTAATGCATTATTTCTTTAGAACTGCCAAACATTATATACTCCATGAGTAAAAATCTAGAAACATGTTTATTATTTATGGTATTAAGGTTTGTCAGCCCCTGGATACCCCAAAAGTGAGCACACCCTGCCAAAATTCCAGACTTTGTTCCTGTCCAAATGTACTGAACTAGGAATCTCTTCAGTATAGTTCCCCACTGGACCACAAATATAGCTATTAATACTCATTTTAATATTTATTCTTATATCTGAACTGGTGAAATTGAGGCAATAGATCTAACTAGCTGCTGTAGTACTGGTCTATATTCATAATTGATTTACAAAGAACTTGGTATTAGGAGTTATTAACTATAATGGTTTTGAGGTGATTACTTATTGTGTGTTTTAATCATTGTACTTACTTCCACAAATCTGAAGGGTAACTATATGAATGAACCTGTCATTAAATGAATAAATGTAACACAGAATTTAACCCCTTGTTATCGCTGCTATGAGTAACAGTTTTAATAAATAAAGCCTTACAGTTGTAATAATATTGAAATCAGCATAAAAGACTTGCATTTTCCAGTAAAAGATATTGGCCCAGATTCTCGTAGAACGGCGTATTTTTGCGGCGGCGTAACGTATCCGATTTACGTTACGCCTCCACAACTTAGACGGGCAAGTGCTGTATTCTCAAAGCACTTGCTCCGTAAGTTGCGGTGGCGTAGCGTAAATCGGCATTTAGTGCTTATTCATTTAGTGCCATGAATAAGCACTAAGTCAGTGCAAAACGTCAGTTATCCTCCTGTTTCTGTTGCTGTGATCTGGTATGTTTTTGCTGTTCGTTTAAATAAAGACAACCTGTTTGGCTTGGAGTGTGGCCATCCATCCTTCATTTTACGCCAATGCTTGCCTAGTGCACTGCCAGCACCCTTGGAATCCTACACCTGTGTATGACCCTATAGCAGACCCACCTTGAGTGGTGATTTTCCTTCATGTAATAAATACCCTTGTCCAGCGGAAGTTCTTAGATTTGTGATTTCTTCTTACATGTCCGGATTCCATGTGCTTGGCTGACATATGAGAAATTGAATTATCATCTTGCTCCTTGGCCTGCTTTGTTGACATATCTGCCTATTTGACCATCTGGTAACACAGTGGTCTATTGCTGAGGTTAGAGTACCCATCTTTCACTGGTGGAGGGATCACTCATAAGTTTGGTGTGCTCATTATCACTTGGTGAAGAATCCTAGAAAGTGTCTGATTGGATCTTCAATCTTTTTGGACTTTATTGTTTTTTACACATTATTTAAATAATTTAATTATTTAATTTTACTGTTGGTTTTGCGCTGCACTGTTTTCCTTATTTACTGTACTATTTTGCATTTTGTGAATGTCCTTTAGTGTCCAGCTAGCATACCGGTGAATTTAAACTAGAAGTTTTTTCACATTTATTTATCATCACATATATTATTTTTTTTATTCAAAAGTCTTTTATTGAGAGCTAGAGATGATGCATACAATATAAATAACATGCAGTAATACACGCATTTGACAAATCAGTCAAAGTATCAGTCTGTCACACAGTACAAGGGGGTGAACAGATGAACATGTAAACATGAGATAGCAAGGTGACAAAAACATCTAAATACACACGTCACACCTACATGTCCTCCTACGTCCCAGAAAAGAAAAAAAAAAAAAAAAATTCCCACCACCCGTCTCCATTCACCAAACCCTGCCCACTTGCAGCAGTAACGTTCCCAGGTAAAGGGAGTGAGGGAAAGACACATCCCCCAAAGGGATCACTATGCATTAATACAGGTATCAGAGGATTTTAACCACTTGTCCCATACTTTTTCAAATTTGGAAGGGCAACCCCTGTGTGCATAAACCAGTTTCTTATAGGGCAAAAAAGCATTAACCTCTGCCAACCATGCCGATATCTGCGGAGGATCAGGCCGCATCCATCCCCTAGCAATCACCTTCCTAGCCGAGAAAAGTGTCTCATGCATAAACAACTTCACATATTTGTTGCCTTCTGGATTGGGGAAAATACCCAACAGACACATCTTCGGCTGGAGTGTTACAGGAGAACCCATCTTGTCATGCAGGAATCCAACCACCTGCGACCAAAATGCCTGCAATTTAGGACAGGACCATAATAGGTGAAAAAAATTGGCTGCTGGCTGAGCACACATGGGGCAGACAGAGGAAGAGTCCCGTTTATATTTCGAGATTCTAAGGGGTGTGAGATACGCTCTGTGTAGTATGAAGACCTGGGTAAGTCTATCTGACAGTTTAGGGGAAACTAACCTACATGTGTCTAGAGCGTCGCTCCACTCGTCATCCGCCACTGGGCCCAAATCATTCTCCCACCGAACCTTCACAGCGTATGCCCCCACAGTTGCCGAGGGGAGCGACAGCATGGAGTAAAATTGTGAAATGAGCTTTTTAGGGTCAGGGTTTTTCACGGCCGCCATCAATGGGTTAGCGTCCAAGGAGATGTTGCCTAAAGGAAATTGTGTGTTATATGCATGACGCAACTGCAAATATCTAAGATGCATTTGATCAGGGAGGGCAAATTCTGACTGTAGGCTGAGCATAGACTTAAGTCTCCCATTAGCAACAACGTGGGACAAATAAATAATACCTCTAGAGCTCCACCATCCAGCATCTGGGATTTGTGCAAATTCGGAGATGGCCGAATTATGCCACAAGGGAGTGAAGGTGTTTAGGAGCGGTACTTGTAGTTTCTTGAAGGCTATGGACCACACTTTCTGGTACTGATACAGTAATGTTGTGCGGCCAGCCGTTCCACCCTCTCTCACAGTTCCCCCTGCGATCACCACCATAGGATCCAACGCCCTCCCCACCCATCCTGGGCATAGGAGATGTACGAACCTATCCCTATCCGTCTTGTCTATATGAAACATTTGTGAGAGCTGGGCCGCAAGGTAGTATAAGTTGAAGTCAGGCAGGGCAAGACCCGCCAGGTCCGTTGGGTACTTAAGTTTATGCCACGGTAGTTTGTGCCTGTTGTTCCCCCAGACAAAGGGTTTCAGAATCGCTTCGATAGCCATGAAGTGCCTAAGGATAAGGTATACTGGGGAGTGCCAGAGCATGTACAGTATCTTGGGTAATAGGACCATTTTAATAAGATTCACTCTGCCCATCACCCCTAGTGGGAGACGTGTCCAGGTCTGCGTCTTCTGCTTAAGCATGGTGAACAGTGGGTCTATGTTAAGTGGGATATAATCCCCCGGGTCTTTGGTTGTCCTGATGCCTAGATATTTTATAACACTGACTCTCTGCAAGGGGAGCGAACCTCTGTCCCCCGTGGGAGGGTAGCTGTCCAGCGGAAGTACCTGGGACTTGTCCCAATTTATCCTAAGACCAGAGAACATGCCAAATCTCTCGATGAGGTCCAGTGCTGTGGGCAAAGAGCTGGTTGAGTCGTCAAGATATAGAAGAGTATTGTCTGCGTATGTACTAATCTTTTCCACCACCCCCCCCTCTGTAGACCAACTATTCCCTCATGGGCGCAAATTGCAATGGCGAGTGGCTCCGCCGCCAGCGCATACAGCAGCGGCGACAGAGGGCACCCCTGTCTAGTACCCCTATGCAGAGAGAACCGGTCCGAGAGCCAGCCATTGGCCAGGACCCTGGCCACCGGTTGTTGATAGAGAAGCTGTACCCATTTAATGAACCTGGGCCCCATTCCAAACTTACCTAAGCAGGACCACAGATATCGCCATTCGACCGAGTCGAAGGCTTTGGCCGTGTCCAATGTCACTATTATTCTGGATCCCGAGTTATCATGGGGGGCCTGAAGATTAATAAACATCCTACGGAGATTGAACGACGTGTTCCTGCCAGGCATGAACCCCGCCTGATCTCCATGGACTAAAGAAAGAATAACTTTGTTCAGGCGGATGGCAAGCACTTTTGCCAGCACCTTGACATCCACCTGAAGAAGGGAAATGGGGCGATAAGAGTCTTGGGGATCAGGACAATAGTAGCTTCCCTCATGGAGGGTGGCATTTCAGAGTCCTCAAAAACAGAGTTATATAATTTTAATAGTTGTGGCGCGAATATCTCTGCATAGGTGGAATAAAATTCTACTGGTAAGCCATCAGAGCCTGGTGCCTTGGACGTGGGAAATTCTGCTAAGGCTATTGTAATCTCCTCAAGGGTCAGGGGCTCCTCCAGTCCCTCCGCCTGGGCTTCTGTTAACTGTGGAACCTGTATCTCGTCCCAAAAGGTCTCCATCACAGAGAGGTCACCTGACACTGTGGTAGCATATAATGAGGTGAAGAATTCTCGGAACATCTCTGCGACCTGTGCGGGTGCATTCACCAGAGTTTTATCCGGAGAACGCAGAGAGATCACCACCGGTGGCCTTTCCTCACAATGCACAAGGTAGGCCAGAAGTTTCCCGGCCTTTTCACCATGTTCGTATGACCTCTGCCTGAGGAAGAACAACTTGCGCTTGGATTTCTCGTATAGTAACTGATCAAGTGCTCTGGAGCACACCCTAAGGCTACCAGCCCTGCTCTCTGTGGGATCATTCAAAAAATCTCTTTCTGCCACCCCTAACGCATTCGTCGCACTATCTATTGCTGTTGCCGAATTCCACTTAATTTGGTTAATGCGAGTAGTAAGGGTCATCCGGGCATGCAATTTAAAGGCCTCCCACACCACCTGTGGTCGCGCCGAGTCTACATTAGTCGAGAAAAATTGCCCCCACTCAGTCCCCATGTCATCGTCCTCTGGCAGTAGAGTCAGCCAAAAGGGGTTCAGCCGCCACGTTGTCGGTGGTCGGGCATGGGGCAAAGACAACGTAGCCCAGCAGGGACAATGGTCGGATAGTGACCTGGGTGAGAACCCGGTATCGCCCAGCCTGGGAAGAAGGGAACTAGAAAAAAATATAAGGTCTATGCGGGACATGGTCCTGTGGGAGGCTGAGAAGCACGAGTAAGCCCTTAGTGTGGGATGTCTATACCTCCATGTGTCAATCAAATTAAAGCCCTCAAGAAGGCGTGCAAATCTTGTTACCTGTGGGCCCGAAACGGATCCCGCTAGCCCGGGCGACCTATCAGCAGATGTATCCATTACATTATTAAAATCACCTAGCCAGACAGCAGGCGTGGCAGGGTGTAAGGCCATAAAATCAAGTCCCTTAGTCAGTATATTAAATTGGAACGGGGGAGGAACATAGAAGGCTAATATGAGGACCATATCCCCATGCAGTTTTGCCCTTACGAACACAAATCTGCCCAGTGGGTCTATTTCCAGGTCTAGGAGTTCAAAGTGGACTGTCTTGGCAATCAGAAGGGATACTCCTCTGGAGTGGGTAGTGTGGACAGAGTGGTAAGCCCAGCCCACCCAGGGTCGCCTAAGCGCCCTCTGCATAGAACCTTCGGCGTGTGTCTCCACTAGGGCCACCACATCTGCCCTTAGTTTCTTCAATTGCCCAAACACTGCTGATCTTTTAATGGGATCTCTCAACCCCCTCACATTCCATGTGAGCACCTTTAATGAGGCCATGGATCAAAATAGACCCAAAATGAAACCCCTAAAAGCGGGGTGGTAGTGTAATGGGGCCGCACCCAGCCGGGTGTGCCCACACTCGACACCAAGGCATCATCACAGTGACTGAGTTGACTGATATGTAGCTGCATCAGTGACATAAAACATAGGTGGTCATCTCTTAACAACTTAACCCCCCCAACCCCCCCCCCCACCCCGCCCTGCACAAACCCCAACTGGTGCGGGCACCAACCCCTAACTGCCAACTTGGCACAAACAGCATGCAACCTGTGAAGGAAAGGTAGGTTAAAAGTATAGCATATTTATGTACATCGGCAATCAAACATCCGACTACCAGCCATATTGTCCAACACAGGAAGCATGTAACAGCGCACGGGGCGAAACTTCGCTGCGGTGTGCGACTCGTTGCAGGACTCGGCTCACTAGCCAGAGTGAACTCGCTTTTGGAGAAGTCCCTCCGCCGGCCAACGAAAGGTAAACAAAGTTAGTTCAAGGTTGCATCATTATGTGGAAAAAATAAAATTAAAAGTTCCATATTCAAGGTATGAACAGCCACACAGTCCATGCCAGTGTTTGCGGAAGTTTCAAGCGGGGAAGGGGGGGGGGGTGAGGGAGCAGGGACCTCATTACAAAGCAGTGTCAGTCTAACGTGCACTCCCCCCCGCTTCATCGGATCCACCCCGGAACAGGGGGGCGAATCACCCAAGTAACTCAAGAGGCTGGCAAACAAATGTGGGGACCCCCACCCACTCCCTCTCTCTGAGGGTATGCCGCGGCGGGCTCTGGGCCAAGGGAACACAAACATAGTGAGCAACGTCCATTGTGCAGTTCCATGTCTCCAGAGCTGCAGCATGCGGTTGGGGTGTCCCGTAGGGGGCCGCTCCAGAAGGGTACAAATAGAAATACAGGGCAAATGGGTTGCGGGCGTGTATGTTGCCACATAGAGAAAAAAATAAATAAAAAAGGGGGGGATAAAAAAGAAAAGTAAACATGAAGTCAATGAAAGCAGGCATACTTATCCACGATCATCCTGTCGTTCAAGCCACGCTATGACTGCCTCAGGGTCCTCAAAGAAGTGTACCCGGTCCTCCCCCTCCACGCGTAGTCGAGCTGGGAACAGCATCGCATACTTTATATGCTTGATACGTAGGCGTCGTTTCGCTTCAGTGAAGGTCTTACGCTTCCTCTGTACATCCGCCGAAAAGTCCGGGAAAACCGCCACCATCTTATTTCCGAATGGAATATTGCCCTTCTCCCTACTAAGGCGGAGAATGGTGTCTCTGTCTCTAAAATTCAGCAGTTTAGTTATGAAGGTGCGGGGGGGCGCACCCACAGGCGGGGGTCTGCCTGACATGCGGTGCGCCCGCTCCACAACAAACGTGGGTGAGAGCGCTTCTCTGCCATATGTGTCCGAGAGCAGGTTCTCCAGGAACGTCTGGGGGTCTCTCCCCTCTACCCCCTCCGGCAGGCCAATAAAGCGGAGATTACATCTGCGCATTCTATTTTCAAGTTCGTCTTGCTTCTGAAGAAGCTGATTGATTTGAACTTGCATGGCGTCAGAGGAGATCTGTAGGGGGGGGAGGGTGTCCTCCACCGCATCAATCCTGGCTTCGGCCTCCGTGACCCTGTCCCTCAGTTTCTGGAAGTCCTGTCTGACTAAGGATATATCCACCTTTACCTCCTCTATCCGTGAAGTCAGGGTAGTCTGGCAGGACGTAACCGCTTCCTGACACGCTGTTATAGCTTGAAGGAGTCGGGCTGTATCTGACTTCTGGGCCCCCACCTCCTCTCCACGTGCAGCGGCGCCATCTTGGTCTGCCGAATCAGTGTCTGGATGGCGGAATTGCGCTAGTTTAGCTATCGCACCGGAGGACTTCTTCGGCGGCGACATGCTCCCACAAGGTGCCCTAGTCAGGGGGTGTCCACGGGGGTCCGTGAAGTAGCTTTAGGAACAGAGGATAACAAGATAGGATTTTCGGCCAGCGGAGCTCAGCTTACCCACGTCCTATCTCATGCCGCTCCAGGCCACGCCCCCCATCACATATATTATTAATTTATTATATATATTTTTATGGTCTTTATTCTTGCGCTGATTGCACCCCTGTTTTTTCCAATATCTAGTAACAGTCCTATAAACAGCCGCCACTGGTAACATAAAAATGAGCTCCTTGATTCTAGGAGCACACTTAACTGAGGTATAATAAAAATCAAAGCATAAATAATTCAGTGTACAGTAAGTATTTGTACTTTGATTTCTAACAAATCTCTGATTATTGCACTTGCTGAACCGAGTACCTAACTTTTCATGTGGACTATGTGCAAGTCTAGGCAAGGTTGGGGATGCTGGTGAGCATTTGTATCTGGGTGGCGCCTGAGTCCTTTGTAGGAGCAGCATAATTGTTTGTTTGTTACTTGTAACAATCTAATAAAGCTCTGTGAATTTAGTGGGAGGTCTGACACTGCTTGAAATAATCTGATTACTTACAGCTCATTTTCATCATGGCACTCAATCTTTATGATTGTTATCTTTGGGTGTGCTAGAAGTCTAAAGTTTACTATAAATGGGTCATTTTATTTTACATTTTTTTTGTTCAACCAGTGAGTTGGATGAAAAAAAAAATGAACCCAATTCCCCCATCTACACATTTGATCATCCCTACTGTGTTATTCTATTCTGACAGTGGGGGGAATTCCCCATCGTCAGCATACACAGATCAGTGCTGCAGTCTAGTTACTGCAGCCCTGGTCAAGTGAGGAAATACCAACAGGGCAGTTGGACAGAAGTTGATCAGGAGATTGACTTATTTTCAATCACAGTGGCTACACATGAATCAACATTTAGCTAATCCCTGCTGAACTGGCCAAATTGCGATACCTGTTTAAAGCTGGCCATACAGGAATCTAAATTTGGCCGGTTTAGCAGGTAGGGTGCTCTCGGAGGCCCAAAGAGCCAGACCACCACCTCAATTACACACAGTGTTCAAACGAGCTCTGGATCTGCCAAATTCTAACCACCACTCAAAGTGGACAGCTAAAGTACAGCCACTGCAGCCGCTCCACATCAGCCAATCAGGGAGGAGCTATTCTTCCACTTTATACCCTGACAGCTGGCCATCATCACACTGTGAGGAGGATTAAACCCCTACAGATACACATGTACCCTTCACCTTTGAGCACCAACACACAGACAGTCAAGCAACATCACGCTTTGTAAAAACAGTAATGATAGTCTGTAAGGAACTTGTGGACTTGTGTCGAGGGAAGTATGGCGAAACCAACAACAGGCTTTCCTTTTCTATTGTTTTTTGTATATAGTGGCAGCTTATTATTTAAATCGAATCACATTTAACACTTCATTTTTATTTTTTATCATTATAATTGCACAGCATGGTTGGAAACAAAGTAGGTTTAGACTGTGTGAAATGGTAGATCATTCATAAGTGCTTGGAGTGGCATTCATTAAGGTGGAATATGGCTCTGAGTGCATGCTATACCACTATGACAGATCTCGGCTACACATTACAAGCTGGCTTACTCACAGAACCTTACCTAGGCATTTTTGCCATACATGTCAGACATTATAGACTGCTCCTTACCTATTTGAGGCAGATCCTTATGGACAGAATAGTAAATCACACAACACTACACAGCACTAATACCGCCACCTTCACACTTAGTTTAAAAAAGAGAGACTAAGCCAAGAATGCTTAAGAAGCCTTTAGCCAAAATCATTGGAGTCGGAAAAGGAGGATAACGTTCTTAAAATATTTATCAGCTCCATGCATTTTGCAAACCATAATCTTTTATTCTTGCTTTTAAAAGGTAGGATCTCCAACCTCTTACTGGTGGTGAGAGCAGAAATACCGCTCACTCTTCCGCCCAACAGTTTTTAGTCAGGGGGAAAAAAAATAGCTTGAATGCATAATGTAAGGATTACAGTTAATTAGCCAACACTAGAAGAGAAAGCAGAGCGTGAGCAGGTACAGAGATAATTAGCGTATGGGATTAAAACTAAATTCACTTCCTGTTGTGTAGTAGCTTTAGAAATTTCATTAATAATGCTAAAAAAAGGTAGAAAACTGTTTTGTTAACATTTACATAATGACTTTACTTGAAAGGATTGTAAAAAAAGCTAAACTTCTGTAAAATTTGCATTTTAGGAATGTGTAATACCTTTCACCCAGAAAAGTGCCAGGGGAAAAAAAAGATAAAATGTAGTCCTGTTTAATGATTTCTTTTTTTGTATATAAACCCAAGAACAAAATTATACTGTAGCTCACCATTTCTTAGATATGGTGGCTGCATTCATTGTCTACTTTCAGACTTTTTTTTACTATTCAGATATCGGCATTGTATTTATCTCTTTAAGTGCATATTATTAAAATTTATTTTCAACTTTATTTTGACCCGTGTACTGCCAGTAACACACTTTCTGTCTTAGGGTGACAGGAGGGAGGTGTTACATAGTTACACAGTTACATAGTAGGTGAGGTTGAAAAAAAGACACAAGTCCATCAAGTCCACCTATGTGTGTGATTATTAACAACCTATGTGTGTGACAGCCGATAGGAGAGAAGGGAAGCTGGCGGCGCTATGGGGGGAAGATAGGAGCCAGGGCAGTAGGGGGAATCTGTGCTGCACAGGGTGATTAGGGTGTGCTTGGGCAGAGAACCCATTTAACCTCTTGATCACCACTAATGTTAACCCCCTTCCCTACCAGTGTCATTTATACAGTAATCAGTGCATTTTTTTTATCACTGATTGCTATATAAATGTCACTGATCCCAAAAATGTGTCAAAAGTGTGCGATCTGTCTGCTATAAATTGCTATAACTTGCTGATCACAGCCAATACTTGTAAAAAAAATGATCATTAAAATGCCATAAATCTATTCCCTATTTTTTAGATGTTATAACTTTTGCGCAAATCGATCAATATACGCTTATTGCGTTTTTTTGTTTTTTTTACACATAGACATCCTGAAGCGCTGCACTTCTGTTTGTTCTCACAGCGGCGTGGTACGTCTTATCCTCCTGCCTGTTGGCTACTGGGATATGTGTCAATCCCAGCAGTCAACGGGAATCCTCCATGCTTAGCCAAGTGCGCCTCGCTTTCTTTACTCTGCGCAGGTGCAAGATTGGGAGGTGCATGCTGGGTAGTCAGCTGCACCGTATCCCGGAAGAAAGACCGTCAAGGCTTCAGATGCCCACACTGGTGATAGGTGCCTACATAATCGAGAGGAGACAGTGAGTCACATTGCATTTACAAGGAATACAAAGGATTGCATATGCAGCTTATGCCAATTTTAAGCTACATCTATCACAGGGGTGCTTTAAAAAAAAAGACTCTACTTTAAGGGACAGAGTTACTTTTAAAACTCACTTTTAAAGTCAAGGTTTTGTAATCAAGCTTTGGGTGACAAAGATGGAAACCATAACTGCATATTTGACTAGCAGCTGGTATAATGTTAAAGGGTCACTAAAGGAATTTTTTTTTTTTTAGCTAAATAGCTTCCTTTACCTTACTGCAGTACTGGTTTCATGTCCTTATTGTTCGTTTTTGCTTTGAAGTTGCTGTAATTCTGCTGTGATCTCCACACTTCCTGCTTGTCTGGCTCCTTATAACCACAGTACTGGGAGCTTTTCACGGTGGTCTAAGCTGTCATTACTGTGTGTCTAAAACTTAACAGAACCAATCAGATTCATTTTAAAAACAAAACACTGCCCTGGATTTGTTTGTTTTTGTTCTGTGTGTCTCTCTAGTTCACAGGAACATGAAACCAGTTTAAAAGTGAAACTAACCTGTAGGCACATTATAGGAATGATTTTTATCTATTTGTAATCATTTTTAAAAGGAATCAGTTAACTTTTATGTCTCTATACCCTGTAAACAGTCATTTCAGCAAAAAAAATTTTTTCCTTTAGTGACCCTTTAAATTGGTTACCTCTATTTAAACATGTAAGCTCAATACACTGCTGTTTAAAAAAAACAGGGTTGAAGCTTATCTTCTAACAAGAAAATGTGAAGAAAATATTTTGCCCATGGTTACCAATAAGGTTTAATAATTTATTATCAAAGGAAATTAAATAAGGATTTTAAATGAACATCGCTCACCGATCCAGTGCATGAATATGTGAATGATTGTGGCTTCAGCCAGTGCTGCTCCAGCCACGCCCTCTGACATGTTTCGCCCTGCGCATCGGGCTTGATCAAGCCTTGGTGTGCGGGGGAAACATGTCAGAGGCCATGGCTGGAGCTGCACTGGATGAGGCCACATTCATTCACATATTCATACACTGGGTTGGTGAGTGGTGTTCCTTTCTTTCTCTGTTGATGCTGTTACACCCCTGAATGGTGCATAGGCACCAGCCCCCTTCACTGAACCTGTTAGGGAGATCTTTGTCTAAGCTTAGAGTGGCACTGCACGATATACCTGGACCAAGGATTCTAAATGATTACTATGGGCAAAAACGTACATTATTTTCTTTCTACCGCATGAGTAACTCCACTGAGAGCAAAGAATATGTGAATGCAGCATTACATTAAGATTTTTTTTTAATATTACATGTTATCATCTTTACATATATTTTATAGTACATATTTTAAAATCCTCTTCAAACCTATGTAAAAAAACAATGGGCCAGATTCTCGTACATGGGCGTAAAACTGTGCGGGCGTAACGTATCTGGTTTACGTTACGCCGCCGCAAGTTTTACAGGCAAGTGCTTTATTCACAAAGAACTTGCCTGTAAAGTTGCAAGGGCGTAGCGTAAATCCCCTGGAGCAAGCCCGCCTAATTCAAATGAGCCGGGTAGGGGGCGTGGAGCATTTAAATTAGGCGCGTTCCGAACGTAATGTGCATGCGCCGTCCCTAAAATTTCCCGACGTGCATTGCGCTAGGACGTCATTGGTTTCGACGTGAACGTAAATGGCGTCCAGCCCCATTCACGGACAACTTACGCAAACGACGTAAATTTTTAAATTTCAACGCGGGAACGACGGCCATACTTAACATTGGTTGCCCCTTATATAGCAGGGGCAACTTTACGCGTCGCAATTCTGACGTAAACGTCGTAACTTCACTGCGTCGTCCGCGCGTACGATCGGGAATTCGCATATTTTGCTAATTTGCATACTCGACAGGGAAAACGACGGAGGCGACACCTAGCGGCGAAAACAAAAAAAATGCATTTAAGATCCGACAGCGTAAGAGCCTTACGCCTGTCGGATCTAATGGATATCTATGCGTAACTGATTCTAAGAATCAGTCGCATAGATACGACGGCCCAGATTAGGACTTACGACGGCGTACATTGCGTTGCGCCGTCGTAAGCCCTTTGAGAATCTGGGCCAATATTTTTATCTGTTTTGTAAGAGTCCTGGAAACAATAGAATAGAAAAAGGAGAATAACATTATGATAAATCTATCTATCTATCTATCTATCTATCTATCTATCTATCTATCTATCTATCGATCGATCGATCGATCGATCGATCGATAGATCGATTTGTAGCCCAATATTTTTTACATGGTGGATGGGGATATTACCATCTGTTTACTTTGCTCCTTAAAAAAACGAGACATCCCCTTAAGCGAGTAAAAGAAAGGTCTTAGCAAAAGCGATGTAGACCAGTGGCTTAAAGATACAACACCAATATATGGGATGCCAGATGTAAGGTTATCACTATGAACTACTGCTATTTAAATCACCAAGATGAATCAGTCATTACAGTTTAATTATTACAGTAGCCAGGTTTTCAAATACAAAATGGGTGAAAATAATACAAGATAGTATCAAGTGTCATAAATATTTCTAGATGGGTTAATGAGGAGCTGAGTGTTTCAATCTCCCTGTCTTTATGGTTGTTCCTATAGCATAGGGCATGACTTTCTCTGCAATAGCCATAACCGTTCTGAACCACTGATCCCCGATATAGCTGCTCACATCAATTCGGCATCTTCCTGAAAATGTACTTTTAAGCACCTTAATTGCATTTCAGAGATAACCCTGCAGGCAAAGTGACAGGAAGAGAAACCCTATAGAGCAGTTTGGCGGTCAGCCTTTTTGTTTTAAATCAATCAAACATCTGTGACTAATGCAGCTCTGGGCAGCTCCTCAGGAAGCATTAGCCCTATTAGTCTGCGCTGGCAGGAACACAGAATAATATATTTATGGACAGAGCACATGTGCATTGCTGATGGAGACTAAGCAGTGGTCAGCAGATTTACCTTGTCAGGAGTTCACAGTACACCATTTTCTCTATGGCCTCTACCCGTCTCCTCAGAGAAGATCACCAGTATGTAAAAGCCCATCCACATCTGCTATGTGTAAAATGTAATAGTAACAAAGTTAGATATCCTAGCATTTAAAATACGTTTTTTTTTTCCGGTCATGAACAGGACTATATTTTCTACAGTATAATTAACTTGCACTTAACGCTTGATAACTGTGCTATGCCCCCAGAGACCAGTGGCGGCTGGTGCTCAATTTTTTTGGGGGGGGGGGCACAACCAAACTGAAAAAAAAAAAAAACATAAATTGCCGCCACTGTACCCATTAAACGCAGCCAATTTGCCCATCAAACACCTCCAGTTTGCCCCCTCAAATGCAGCCAGTTTGTCCCCTCAAATGCAACCAGTTTGTCCCCCCAATTGCAGGCAGTTTGCCCCCTCAAATAAAGCCAGTTTGTCCCCTCAAATGCAGCCTGTTTGTCCCCCCAATTGCAGCCAGTTTGTCCCCTCAAATGCAACCAGTTTGTCCCCCCAATTGCAGCCAGTTTGTCCCCTCAAATGCAACCAGTTTGTCCCCCCAATTGCAGCCAGTTTACCCCCTCAAATGCAACCAGTTTGTCCCCCCAATTGCAGCCAGTTTGCCCTTTCAAATACAGCCAGTTTGTCCCCTCAAATGCAGCCAGTTTGTCCCCCTAATTGCAGCCAGTTTGTGCCCCCAAATGCAGCCAGTTTGTGCCCCAATTGCCACCAGTTTGTGCCCCAATTGCCACCAGTTTGTGCCCCCAATTGCCACCAGTTTGTGCCCCCAATCAGCCAGTTTGTGCCCCCAATCAGCCAGTTTGTCCCTCAATTGCAGCCAGTTTGTGCCCCCAATTGCCGCCAGTTTGTGCCCCTAAATGCAGTCAGTTTCCCCCCAGCCCGGCACTTACCTTCCTCGGGTCAGCGCTGTCCTCTCCACGCTCCCTCGATGTCTTTTCCCGCCCTGTATGTCGCTTCAGCCAATCAGGTGACTGGTAACCAAACCCGGTGCACCTGATTGGCTGAGAGGCGGGTCAATGTTAGGGAAGTGATTCTCTAACACAGCACTGTTTAACCTGGGAACGCACAGCCTGTGCGCCCTCTGGCTAACCATTTGGAAGTCGATTAGACCCCGCAGGCTCTAATTGGGAAGCCTATTAGAGCATCTTGCTCTAGTCAGGCACTTCCAAAACACCCTGTTATTTAGATGGCCAGCGCTCAACAGGGGGCCGGACATCTGAATAGTGGGCAGCAGCAGCGACAATACATAGATTCATGCAATGCCAGAATCTATGTATTGTTGATTGATGGGTGCAGGAGAGAGGGGGCGGTGCTCCTGCGCTCACTATGAACGCACCACCACTGCCAGAGACTCTTTCAGACAACCACTGTTATAATCCTAAAAAATATAATATCTCATCAGTACGTACAATGTTTTCAAATAAATACATGTTTTCTCTATTAGGCAATGGGAGTTATTTACTAAAGGAAAATCCACTTTGCACTAAAAGTGCACTTGGAAGTGCAGTTGTTGTAGATCTGAGGGGGACATGCAAAGAAAATAAAAAACAGCATTTTAGCTTGCACATGATTGGATTATAAAATTAGCAGAGCTTCCCCTCATTTCAGATCAGCCCCTCAGATTTACAGTGACTGCACTTCCATGTGCACTTGCAGTGCATTTGTATTGCAAAGTGGATTTGCCTTTTGTAAATAACCCCCAATGTCACCAGGTGTAGAGGGCTGCCTTCTAAAATTACCACACAATGTGGGTTATTTACGAAAGGCAAATCCACTTTGCACTACTAGTGCAAACTACAAGTGCAAAGTGCACTTAAAATTGCACTGAAAGTGCACTTGGAAGTGCAGTCGCTGTAGATCTGAGGGGTAGATCTGAAATGAGGAGAAGCTCTGCTAATTTTATCATCCAATCATGTGCAAGCTAAAGTGCTGTTTTTTATTTTCCTTGCATGTCCCCCTCGGACCTACAGCGACTGCACCTGTGTACCTAATAAAGTGTCTGGTGAGTGTATATCGCTGCCTTTTAAACGTATTGCAAAAGAAAGGCAAAGTTATCTTTTCTTAGAATGCCCATCCTTGTCTGGCACTAGGCCTTGGTCTACATGCCCTCCTCACCAATCAATGCCTCCTTGGAGCAGCAGACATGTGTATTTTTGTTCATTTTCGTTATCATTGGACAACTTGGATGTAAAGACAAGAATGGAAGGTGGAGGCATGAGCTGCAATAGATTGTCACAAGTCTCTCTACAACTCGGAAAGCATGCAACCATTTCTTCGTTCTGTCTAAGCTCCCAAATGACCAACTATATGATGTAATGATAGCTGTCCATAAAAAGTAAATATGACATTAATGAAATGTATTAGTTGTCATTGATGAAATGTGTGACCAATACATAACAAGAATGGCTTGGTTGGCAACTTGGCATAAGACTCTCAACCTACCAAAGGATGCCAACAGTTTTGGTTCTGTATTACATGGATTACTATTGGATATATCAAGTTAACCCAAAAATTGTGTATTTAGAATAGTTGCAGTGATGGTCTGAATATAACCAGTAGTACTAATGTTCACCTATCTGTACAGCCTGTACACGACCGAGTTTCTCGGCAAAAACCAGCAAGAAACTTGCTGGGAGATATTTTTTTGCCGAGGAAACCGGTCGTGTGTACATTTTCGTTGAGGAAACTGTCGAGAACCTCGACGAGCCAAAAAGAGAGCAAGTTCTCTATTTCCTTGACGGGAGTCTCAAATTGGCTCGTCAGGTTCCTTGACGGGCAGGTTTTCGATGAAAAACTCGAGCGTGTGTATGCTAAGAAACCCGCGCTTGCTCAGAATAAAGTATGAGATGGGAGTAAAGTAGCATTTGTAATGGAGATAACACATTTTTCAAGCTGTAACAGACTGAAAAGTGCAAATCGTCTCTTAACAAACTTTTACTTAACACGCAAACACATGAGATTAGCAAATCCAGCCCCAAGAGTTTAGCCAATGGAATCGAACTTCCCCTGCCGTTGTATGTGTTGTATGTCACCGCGTTTGAGAACGAGGAGATTTTGTCTTGACAGTGTCTACGCAAAGCAAGCTTGTCGAGTTCCTCGACAAGCCTAACAAGGAACTCGACGAGGAAAACTATGTGTTTCGCCCGTCGAGTTCCTCGGTCGTGTGTACGAGGCCTTACTTTTAATATATCAATGATATCAAGTCTGCTACACAGAGTGATATTATTAATGCGCATGGGTGTGCCTGGGCACACTTGGCACACCTTGTGCGCACGCCTATGATATCAAATCTGCTACACAGACATCTACTTAAGTTTCAAATATTGCATCTAGATTTCTCTTGCTTTTTTTTGCAGTGAGCCTCTAATTTGACACTCTACATGGGCAACTAAAAATGTTGGTGTAGATACGATTGTCCTAGGAAAATTTACAGCTGAACATTATTGGATAGACTGTTTGTCCCAAGAGATGATCCTTAACTATTACTGGAAAATATCACAGCAAAAATGTTCTCTTATTGATTTACTATTAACTGGTACAGACTGTGTTTCTGCCCAGCATATCAAATTCCATGGGAAAGTGGAGTTCTATAGAAATCAATGGCAACTGACAATAATCCAACAAATGAAGCATAATCCAAGCTGCCAAGATGCTATTTTTACTAGCATTTTTGCCTTGATAGCAAATCATGGTTTGAACACAAAAGTCCAGATTTTGAAGGTTTTTAGTGAAAAAAAATGTTAAATTTAAATAAATGGAGATGTACTTTTAAATTCCATCCTGGACCCTCCTCAATGTTGATATCCTGGCTAGGGATGAGCCGAACACCCCCCTGTTTGGTTCGCACCAGAACCTTCGAACGGACCGACCGTTCGCGCGAACATTTATAACTCCATTTTGACGTCTATGGGATTCGAACGTTCGAATTCAAAAGTGCTCATTTTAAAGCCTAATATGCAAGTTATTGTCAGAAAATGTCTTTGAGAACCCGGGTCTTGCCCCAGGGAACATGTATCAATGGAAAAAAGTTTTAAAAACTGTAGTTTTTTTCTGAAGCAGTGATTTTAATGATGTTTAAATAAATAAATAAAAAATGAAAAATTCCTTTAAATATCGTACCTGCTGGGTGTCTATAGTATGCCTGTGAAGTGGCACGTGTTTAGAACTGTCCCTGCAGAAAATGAGATTACTATAAGAAAAAAGTAATTTAAATCCAAACAATGATGTATGGACAGTAAGTGGCAACCATAAAATTCAATAGCTTATTGTACCAATGGCAGAGTCATAGGGAATAAAAAAGACAAAGTCATAAGAGCACAACAAAATGGTAATAAAAAGCCAACAATACCACTGGAAGCCCACGGGCATTGAGGGGTTAACACTATCTGGTGGGTTCTCTGGTAAAGCATGGAGAGGCACCAGAAACCATACTGGAACAGATGGAAATCTGATGTGGGGTGATGTACTTGATGGCTGCTGGCTGGTGGCTGACCCTCGGCCCTGTCCAAACGGTGATGGTGCCGCGAGTAGCGGTAGAGCTTGGGGCTGACTTGCACCCAGCAGGGGGGTCCAGGGTATCTACTGAATGGAGCCTTGCAGACGGAGGGGAAAGCCAACAAGGATGCAGCAGGAAGTCGAGAGAACCAATCGGAGTCGAGGCTGTCAGGCATGCCTGAATAACGTTAGCCCCGAGCCAGAGGTGTGAAAAGGAAAGGGAAGCCCATGTGCCAGTGTTAACTCTACTTTGACTACGCGTTTTGTGCGAATGCACTTTATCAAGGTCATGGGAAGAGCGGCAACAGAGGATATTTAACCCCAATATGGGGGCGGGGAGTCGGCAGAGCTAATTAACCACGTAAAGACCAGCCTCCGCAAGTTATACTGTGCATGTTGGCTATCTTGGGCAAATCGCTGTCATCGTACGTCGGCCTCTTTAAGACTACTAAGGGGCACGACGCGGAGCTGATGTGCGTGGCCGACATCAGGATACAGACAGAAATACAAATCTGACAGGGGTTCTTAACTTTAAAAAAAAAATTTTTTTGTTCTGTCTGTGTTTATGCTGGAGGGTTATCTTCACTTCCTGTTTAGTGAAAGTGTTGTCCCCAGAACAGTGAGTGAGGGTAAATCTCTCCAATGGATAACAGGGGTTCTAGTCCTTCCCAACGCTATACAAAACAACATATAGTATATATAGCCACTTGCCAACTGCTCCATAGCAGATTTACTGCTACAGGGCAGCCGCAGTGCGTAGGATCATGTACTGTATATATATGTGTCTCGTTGGAACGGATGCGTGTTGAATGTTTACAATGCAAATTCTTTTTAACCATTATAATGTATTTTAATTTTAGTGTGTTAATATGGTATATCTCATTTCAGATAGTGAGATTTGGTTCTCTGTCACTGTCTCCTCTTGTTGCTCGTCCTGGAGAAGCCTCACGGCAAAACGCGTAGACGCACAAGTGACACAACTCGTACTTTCAATATCTTGTATGTTTTTTTCTCTTTGAACACTGTGTGGTGTATACTTTTTGCAATAAATAATATATATTTTTTGTTATTTTGCCTTCAAAGTCCGACCATTGGTTATTCTCTTCTGAGTAATCCCCTTTTTTTCTCTCATATATACAGATGTGGTAAATTTGATTGCTTCCCCTTTTTCCTCTTTTTTATTGTATATATATGTGATCCTGCACTTCTGGGTATCAGGCATGAGCAGGGATGGACTGGCCATAGGGACTACAGGGAGTTTCCCGGTGGGCCGATGGCTCAGTGGGCCATTTTTAAAAACAGAGATGCTGCTTGGAGGACTTTTTTAACGCCCTGGCAGCGCCTCAGTGTGAAAGCACTCAGGCTTTCACACTGGGACTGCAGCGGAAGCGTTTTTCAGTCACTTTACAGGCGCCCAAAAGCGCCTTAAAAACGCCTCAGTGTAAAAAGGGGTCCTACACTCACCCCCTCTCTTTTACACTCACTCTCTTTTTCTTACACTCACCCCCTCTCACCCCCTTTCCCTCAACCCTCCCCCTCTCTCTCTCTCATTCCCCTCTCTCTCACCCTCTCATGATATAAAATAATGGATGTAGGGGCCTTTTGGTGGGCGTGATTTTTCGGGGGGTGGGGGCAGCATTTTATTGAATTAAAGTGGGCCGGTCTGGATAAAGTCCAGGGCCGAATTTTTGTCCCAGTCCAGCCCTGGGCATGAGTGCATGACGCCAGGAGCTGATCAGCGGGTCCCACGGACTCGATGTCCGCCGGCACCCGCTGATCGTTCGGTACACTGACAGAATGAGAAACTGTAAACAAGGCAGATTGCCGTTCTGTCAGTACAGAAGGCATGGATCCTGTGTTTCTGTAAAGCAGGAACACCAATCCATGTCTTCCACTAGTAAAAGCACCTCCCCCACTACACATTAGCTAGGAACACAGTTATCTCCCCTGATGTTAACCCCTTCCCTCCCAGTGTCATTAGTATGGTGACTGGCAAATTTTTAGCACTGATCACTGTAATAATGTCACAGGCCCCATAAAAACTAAAATTACTAGTAGAATAAATAAATAATAATACTAAATTAAAGTATCCCAAAGTTTGTAGAAGCTATAACTTTTGCACAAACCAATCAATATACGCTTATTTGGATTATTTACCAAAAATATGTAGCAGAATACATATTGTCTGAAATTGATGTAGACATTTTTTTAATTTTTTTTATTGGATATGTTTTTTTGAGCAGAAAGTAAAAAATAATGTTTTGTTTTTTTTTCAAAAAATAATTATAGCGCAAAAAATAAAAACCGCAGTGGTGCTCAAAAGAAATCTCTATTTGTGGGGAAAAAAAATACATAAATTCTATTTGGGTACAGTGTCTCACGACTGCGCAATTGTCAGTTAAAGTAATGCAGTGCCGTATCGCAAAGAACATTGCCTGGTCAGGAGGGGGGCTAAAAGTGTATAATAGTAATTAGTAATGGGCAAATGAGTTTGAAAAACAAAAATGTTCAAACTTTTTTCTTTACATGTAAAATATACAGAAAAGTCATGACCCTGCAATTTTTGCAATTTGATGATTTCTAACTGCGCCGTTCGTAAAAGAATCCCAGTGCGCATGCTCGAAATTACGCCGCAAATCGGCAATGCTTTAGACGTGAACTTAACTTACGTACAGCCCTATTCGCCTTACGCAACGACCCTAACGGCCCTAACGACTTACGCAAATGACGTAAAATTTTCAAAATTCGATGCGGGAACGACATCCATACTTAACATAGGATACCCCTCATATAGCAGGGGTAACTTTATGCCGGAAAAAGCCTAACGTAAACGACGTAAAAAAATTCGCCGGGCAAACGTACGTTTCTGAATTGGCGTATCTACTAATTTGCATATTCCTTGCATAAATATACGGAAGCGCCACCTAGCGGCCAGCGTAAATATGCAGCCTAAGATACGAAGGTGTAAGACACTTACGCCAGTCGGATCTTAGGGAAATCTATGCGTAACTGATTCTATGAATCAGTCGCATAGATACGACCCCGCAACTCAGAGTTACGACGCGTATCAGGAGATACGCCGTCGTAATTGGTATCTGAATCCGGGCCAGAATGCGTAAGTAATGAGCTTATATAGATGTCTATGTGTACATTTATAATCACAAACAATACATACAAACATTATTTTATTTAAAAAATATAAAGGCGCTTTAGAATTACCTTCCATAGTGTTCTCAGGGTTGCCTCAGGTCTTTCACAATCCTACCAACTCTCCAGATGGAAATCCAGGTTTTTGAGGGCCCATTCATATCTATAAACATGTGCAATAATGAACACATGCATTCCTCCCAACATTTTGAGATGGGAATGAGGGACATCTACGAGCAAACGTATGTAGGCATGGGACACACCCCCTGCCACACCCCTTTAATCACTTCAATACCAGGCACTTACGCTCCTTCCTGCCCAAGCCAATTTCCAACTTTCTGCGCTATTGCTGTTTAAATGACAATTGCGTGGTCGTGCTACACTGTACCCAAACATAATTTTTATCATTTTGTTCCCACAAATAGAGTTTTCTTTTGGTGGTATTTGATCGCCGAAGTTTTTTATTTTCCTGTTATAAAATATTGTAAATAAGTAAGTATTCTCCTTCACTGGTGGGCACTGATAAGGCGGCACTGATGGGCACTAATAAGGCAGCACTGATGAGGCGGCGCCAATGAGGTGGCACTGACAGGCACTGACAATGGGCACTGATATGTGGGACTGATGGGCACTGGTAGGCGGTACTGTTGGGTGGCACTGATATGCAGCACTGATGGGCATTGATAAGCGGCACTGATGGGCACTCATGGGTGGCACTGGTAGGCACTGATTGGCACTGATAGGTGACATTAATGGGCACTGAAAGGCTGCAGTGGTGGGTACATATGGGTGGCATTGATAGGCGGCACTGTTGGGCACTGATGGGCACTGATAGGCGGCACTACTGGGCATCGATACATGGCACTGATGGGTACTAATGGGCACTGACATGCGGCACTGATATGCAACACTCGTGGTCTAGGGGGCATACCTGGTGGTCCAGTGTGGATGCCCATTCCTGGTGGTTCTGGGCGGCATGCTGGTGGCCCTGTGCGGTGATCCGAGGGGGGGCTGCACTGATAAACTATCAGCACATACCCCCCCTGTCAGGAGAGCAGCCGATCGGCTCTCCTCTACTCGCGTCTGTCAGAGTGAGGAAAAGCCGATCAGCGGCTCTTACTGTTTACATTGGACACGGCTGATCAAGTGGTAAAGAGCCTCTGCCGGAGGCTCTTTACTGAGATCGGTGTAGCGGTGTGTCAGACTGACACACCGCACCACCGATCGCCGCGATGCGCGCCCCCCCGGGCGCGTGGTGGCTGTTATCCTGCAGGACGTCAATAGACGTCCAGTCAGGATAACGAAACCACTCCCCGGACGTCAATTTTATATTGACCAGGCGGGAAGTGGTTAAAGGAGAATTAACCCCAAAAAAAGGTTAATTCAATCCACAAGGGCTTTTTTTTACCACTACGATTCCTATATATTGGCTTTTAGAATGTACAAATTCAGCAATTTAGAACTTGGATGAAAGGTTTAGCACTGGGAAAAACTTATTGAAAGATAAAAAGTGCATTTTATATACAACTATATGGATCAGACCAAAATAAGTGGCAAAGAGGGACAGAAGGACATTGCTCCAAATCAGGGACAGCCCTTCGAAATCAGGGACAGTTGGGAGCTATGCACATGTAAGTGTAAATTGTCTACCTTTGTGTTTAAAGGAGTTCTTTGACCTAAAAGTTTTAACCCCCGCTGTGCCCGGGCTGTAAAAAAATAGAAAATAAACTGTCACTTACCTGCCTACGATCCCCCGTTGTTCCGATATCGCCGTCCCGTTCTCCGGTCCCGGTCTCTTCCGCTTCCTGTGTGTCGGTGACTCATAGTGCGCTCAGCCTATCAGTGGCCGCGACGGGACATTGCTGCGGCCGCTGATAGGCTGAGCGCACTATGAGTCACCGACACACAGGAAGCGGAAGGGGCCCGGGACCGGAGAACGGGACGGCGATATCGGAACAACGGGGGATCGTAGGCAGGTAAGTGACAGTTTATTTTCTATTTTTTTACAGCCCGGGCACAGCGGGGGTTAAAACTTTTAGGTCAGAGAACTCCTTTAAATGTAAACTAGCCATTTATGAAAAAAAAAGATTCCTTTTTGAAATTTATTTTCCAGCAGCAAAATCTATGTGTGTGACAATTTAAATATAAATAGGACCCCAAACATTTTCATCAAGCTGACCTTTTTAACATGATTATTTTAGAAGATTTTGGAAACATTATACAGTTCCTTTAATTCTCATAGAAATATATGCTCTGGCCATCTGCACAGTTATAAGACCGGCAGAAATTAGAAAACCAAATTCTGTTGAATTTAACAGCTTTTTGCTTTTAATTAGATTTTTATCTTTTTTTAAAGGCTGCTGTTGGACCTAATGTGTGTGTGTGTGTGTGCAAAATGGTTAATAGTTTACTTTATTTATTTTATCAGCTTGTCAAATGATAGCACAGAACGTCTATTTCAAGGTGCAATAGCACCCCCTCCTCCCTGCATATACTGTACATGGAAAAGCACTGCAGAGGAGGTGGGAGTTAGAAAATTCCTCCATCAGTAACACCTTGATAGCTCTCTTCCATAAATAAATGTACACACATGTAGATATCTTAACATTTCCAGTGTAATACACCTATTGCTGATATCCACTAATAATCTCTTCCACAGAGCTTCAATTACAATGGATATGAAATTAAAAGAAAGGGGAATTTTATATTTTATAACTGTGGCTATTTTTCGGGGGGGGGGGGGGGGGTTAGGGGTCAAACGTTTTTTTTTACGAGGTTAGTTTGGACATTCAAATCTGGGTGAAGGATTGTTAGAAAGATCAGTGCTTGGCTGCATCCAGAACATGTAATCATTAGATTCATTAAAAATTTGAAATCATTAGCTTTTGGCAAGATAAACTCCTAATTTTCTTAAAAACTATTTAGATTCATACCTTTTTTTGCCTTCGAAAGCCGTGGCCATGTGAAATTCCCCAGCTGCTTTACTATGCAGGAACCCTGCTTTATAGAGAGGTGATCCTGTGCTACATGTCATCCTTTATGTTAATTAGGCAGCAGTGCATGAATATTTCCCAGCACTCCTTACTCTCTCTCATACCTCTTGTTAACATAAACTGGCAAGTGCTGTCCCCTTAGTAAAGAAGGTGACATTGCCTAGAATGCACTGGCCATATCACCAGGTATTTTGTGCGTTTGGCAAGGAGGGTAGGAAAAAAAGGCAAGGACAGATATACTTCAAATTTTCATGCTGTACAACATATGAATTTTGAGGTTCTTTTTTTTAATTCACAGCATATATTTAACATACATATAATATAATGTATATATATGGGAGGAGATTTACTAAAATGAATGCACAGAGAATCAGGTGGTAAAGAATCAGTTTCTAACTTTAGCCTGTTAAGTTAAGCTTTGACAATAAAACCTAGAAGCTGATTTGTTACTATTAGTGTTTGGCAGGCGGTTCGGCCGAGCATAAACTCTGCATAAACATTGGCTGTTCGCCGATTCATCAAATACCAGAATTTTCGAGGTGTTTGACCGTTTGTTTGGCCCGCCGAGCGCCCACAATGCACTGCGCACTGCACAGTGCAGTGGAAGCCCTGATTGGCTGAAGCAATGAAGGCTTTAAACAATTAGGGCACCGAACACTGTCAGAGCCATGACTGGAGAAAGTAATGAGGAATGTGCCCAATCATGGCTCAATGCTCATAGACCCACCTACCTTGATAAAAGGATCCTTCCCACAGCAGCCATTTGCAGTGTGATATTGGAATGGAGATAGATAGAACAGGGCTCAGTTCATTGCTACTAGAGCGTTAGTTCGCTATAGTGTGCTATTGTGATTTGAATGTGAGTGCAGAGTGTCAGTTTAGTGTGAATATAGTGATAGTGCAGTATAGGTGCAGTGTGACCATTAATTTCTACTTTAGTGTCAGTTTAGTGTTTCAGGGCAAGTTTACTGCAGTATATTGAGGTGCGTTAGTGCAGGTTTACTGCAGTACATTGACTTGCCTTAGTTCACGTTTACTGTGGTATATTGATGTGAGTTAGTGCACATTTACTGCAGTATATTGAACTGTGTTAATGCACGTTTACTGCAGTATATTGAGGTGCGTTAGTGCACGTTTACTGCAGTATATTAAACTGTATATTGAACTGTTTTGGTGCACATTTACTGCAGTATAATGAACTGTGTTGGTGCACATTTACAGTAGTGTATATTGAAGTGCGTAAGGCACTTTTACGGCAGTATATTAAAGTGCCTTACTGCACATTTACTGCAGTATATTGAACTGAATTAGTGCATTTTACTGCCGTATATTGAAATGCCTTAGTGCACTTTTACGGAAGTGAATATTGAAGTGCCTTAGTGCACTTTTACAGTAGAATATTGAAGTGCCTTAGTGCACTTTTACTGCAGTATATTGAAGTGTGATAATGCACTTTTACTCAGGGGTCAAGTCCTGGGGAAAAAAGTGTGGGAACTCCCACCCAAGATCCACTCCCCCACCAAAAAAAAAAAATTATACGCTCATATGCATAATTACTAAACCGCATGTTTTTTTCTAAATCCCGCGATAACCTCCGCAATGTCTCCTGGGAACAAAGACAAAAGCTCCCAGGAGACATTGCGGCATCGAGAAAGTGACGGAATACCCGCACACTACCCGATGAATCCATATACAGGAAGCGGCCAGTAACATAAAGGATTACTAAGGTTCGCCTGCCCCTGACAGAGACTCGAGCTGGGCATCGCCGCTTAGTGAAGGATTGGCACGGGCAGCTCGACTGCTCTCAGCTGCTCGAGTCCTGCAAAGGGAACTGCGTTCCTGCTGTGAAAAAAGTGCAGGAACTCCATTCCCACGTGTTCCTGCAGGACTTGAGCCCTGCTTTTACTGCAGTATATTGAAATGTGTTAGTGCACTTTACGGCAGTATATTGAACTGCCTTAGTGCACTTTACGGCAGTATATTGAACTGCCTTAATGCACTTTTACTGCAGTATATTGAAGCGTGATGATGCACTTTTACTGCAGTACCGCATTAGCCAGCGTATAAGATGACCCCCTAATTTTCCAGCTAAAATGTTGGTTTTGGGATATACTCACTGTATAAGACGACCCCTCACTGTTTCATTATACATGCCTCACTGTGCCGTTATACATGCCTCACTGCGCCATTATACATGCCTCATTGTGTCATCTATACATGCCTCACTGTGTCATCTATACATGCCTCACTGTGTCATCTATACATGCTTAACTGTTCCATCTATACATGCCTCACTGTGCCATTCCATTCCCTGCCACGACAATCTCCCTACCTTCTCCTGTTTGCAGAGTATGTCAGACGGCGGCCATCCATTATTCAAAAGCTGCGCCTCCTCCTCAGGCTGTTCCGTGATAGGCGGAACACTAATTTTCCCAGCAGAGTCTCCGTTCAGTGTTCCGCCTATTACGGATGTCCTCTCGTCCGAGGCTGAGGATAAGAAGGCATCTGTGATAGGCAGAACACTAAACAGAGGCTCTGCAGGGAAAATTAGTGTTCCGCCTATCACGGAACAGTCAGAGGAGGAGGCGCGCCTTTTGAATAATGGATGGCCGCCGTCTGACAGACAGGTACCCGGCGTATAAGACGACCCCCGACTTTTGGGGCATGATTTTAGATGCAAAAATAAAAACAAATATATTGCGCTAAACAAATGTGAATCCGTGAAAAACTAAGTTATGATTAGGCAGCCAACATACCAGTGGATAAATGTTAAGAAAGTGAAAGAAAAAATGTAGTGCCAACCATTAAATAACGCCACCCTCCAAGGTGAACCTGTGAGTGGATGGCAATCACACTGGGAAATAATCTGACACTAAATCCTCAGTGTTGCCACACGGTGAAAAAGATCATATACGCTCAGAGCTACGTTAATGAGCTACCCAAAGCTAATATATGAATGAAAATACCGTTGTAGATAAAACCACAAATTCAAGTGAATCTGTATTGCTACAGATATATACAAAACATATAAAGTCCAATGCACGTGTAAGGGTGATCCTTTAAATCTCATGAATGTATACAGGTAAATAGTCCCTTCTGTTAATAACAGCACATCTCCAGGTAGATATTCCTTGGCAAAATAGGTAGATAAAATACTCTTACCAGCTACCCACGTCTCACCGTACGGTGGGTGGGTCCTCAAGGCTTGTGTGGGCCGAACGCCCTCCAACTGCACCGTTGAAGATGGGAATCCTTGTTGCGATGCTCCAAATAAATCCCGATGGGGAACTGGTGAGGCTGGATGCTCCAGGAATATCCGATAGGATGATGTGGAGGGAGAACTCCAGAATTTCAGAGGGGATGAGAAAAAAGGGAGAAGAGACACCTCCTCATAGTGTAAAAATGTTTAATTTAAAATCACAAAAAATAAAAAGTTACACAAAGGGAGAGTCCCAACAAGTGGTACAAATGGGTGCATAAAAAATTCCAATGGATAAAAATTCCACACAGCACGCTTAACATCCACAACAAATAAAGTGGCATGCCCCAGTTGATGTCTGTGAGGACGAAACCGGTCGGGTTTTATTGGACTCTAAGCATTTGCACTGCGCAACAGATTTCCTTACCACTTTATTTGTTGTGGATGTTAAGCGTGCTGTGTGGAATTTTTATCCATTGGAATTTTTTATGCACCCATTTGTACCACTTGTTGGGACTCTCCCTTTGTGTAACTTTTTATTTTTTGTGATTTTAAATTAACATTTTTTACACTATGAGGAGGTGTCTCTTCTCCCTTTTTTCTCATCCCCTCTGAAATTCTGGAGTTCTCCCTCCACATCATCCTATCGGATATTCCTGGAGCATCCAGCCTCACCAGTTCCCCATCGGGATTTATTTGGAGCATCGCAACAAGGATTCCCATCTTCAACGGTGCAGTTGGAGGGCGTTCGGCCCACACAAGCCTTGAGGACCCACCCACCGCACGGTGAGACGTGGGTCAACGGTAGCTGGTAAGAGTATTTTATCTACCTATTTTGCCAAGGAATATCTACCTGGAGATGTGCTGTTATTAACAGAAGGGACTATTTACCTGTATACATTCATGAGATTTAAAGGATCACCCTTACACGTGCATTGGACTTTATATGTTTTGTATATATCTGTAGCAATACAGATTCACTTGAATGTGTGGTTTTATCTACAACGGTATTTTTAGTTGTTTTCATTCATATATTAGCTTTGGGTAGCTCATTAACGTAGCTCTGAGCGTATATGATCTTTTTCACCGTGTGGCAACACTGAGGATTTAGTGTCAGATTATTTGCCAGTGTGATTGCCATCCACTCACAGGTTCACCTTGGAGGGTGGCGTTATTTAATGGTTGGCGCTACATTTTTTCTTTCACATGATTTTAGATGCAAAAAGTCATCTTATACGCCGAAAAATACGGTATATTAAATTGCATCGGTGCAGTTTTACTGCAGTATATTGAAGTGCATCCATGCAGTTTTACTGCAGTATATTGTAGTGTGTCAGTGGAGTGTGTCTGTGTAGTGAGTACTCGAGTTAAAGTGCACCAAATACCACTTTCCATTGATTAAAGTGCATCCAAGTACACAATTACCCTTTATATTACATTTCGGTAATAAGCCCCCCCCCCGCCCCCCATCATGTCTGGGAGGCCAACAAGGAGAGGCAGACATGCTCATGGCACTGTGAGGGGGCCAGCAGCATATGTGTCCATAGGCAAAGGTGGACATGGCCCTCAGGCAGTGCATCATTTCCTCTGTTTAGTGATGTTGCCCATGCTATTCAGCCACAGCATGTAGAGGAGGTGGTGGACTGCCTTAAAACCATCCTTATCCTCCTCTGTCACCCAAGCAGTGACTAGTGTGCAGTCTAATGCAGCTGACAGAGCAGCTTATTCTGCCTCCTTGTTCACAGCTACTCCTGCAATAGCCCCAGCATCATGCATGGAGGAGCTCAGCTGAGGTTTTTGAACACAGCGACAGCCACTTGCTTCATGACAATGCACAGGCAGTACCTGATTCTGCATTTGGCTCTGAGGTTGAGGAAGGTAGGAACATGAGCCTACAGAGAGGGGAGAACACTTGTAAAGAACAAATTGGCAGTCAGCTGAAGCATATTGCCAAGTTGACTCCAGTGATGATGAGGATGGAGGGGATGATACTGATGAGGTCACTGACACGACTTCGGTATAGGGGATAGAGCAGAAGAGGAAAGTGAGGGTGAGGCACAACCCCAATGAGGCAGCCATCATGTAAGAGTAAAAAGCAGCCATCCTATTCCATCACTTTGTGGAGCTGTTACCTCCCAGCCCACTTCCCACGACTCAGCTGTGTGGGCCTTTTTTAGCACACGATCGCACTGTTGCGATTTGCAAACTTTGACTTTTAAGATCAAGCAGGGCAAAAACACCAGCCATTTGTGTACCATATGCTTGACAAGGCATTTAACCTTCCACTACCCAGCCCATTAGCAAGAGCACCTGAAAGCTACACAAAAGGGATGCAATTCTGCTCCTTCTCACTTCTCACCTTTCAGTTCTACCCCTACTATATCACATGACCTCTTTGCAGCCTCCACTGACAGGGATGATGGTATAGTGAGGGGTGTCAGAGGTCCTTGCAGCACGTCTGACAGCAGCACACCACCAGCTGTAGACTATAGCAGGGAAATTTCTCTGCCCCAGCTCTTGTAGTGAAAAAAAATAGTCACTGCCACCCACAGCATCTAAATTTAAGCTTGTCAAAGCTGCTGGCTTTACAACTTCTGCCTTTCAGTCTGGTGGATTCTGCCCCCTTCTGGGATTTTGCAGAATGTTCTGTACCACAATGACAGGTTCCTAGTCTCCATTTCTTCGCACGTAAGGCCATTCCAACTCTGTACAGACACTGGAATGCAATGTTGTGGCATCGTTTTGCAAGGCAGTGCTGAACCACCAGTACCCCCTAAGCCACTAAACGAGTGGCTTTGTTCCTGATATGTCCGGCCGGCGTTACAGGCCAAATGCTGGTTTTATCAACCCAAATGTGAGTTGTATATCTGTTTACTCCTGTTTTAAATAAATCACCCGGATTTTATGCTATGTGGAGCTCTGTTTTGTTTTTTATATCAATCGTTGAGCACGGCATGGTTCTAGCGCAAGTGGAGGATCTACTGCTGATTAAGATCTATGGTTGAGAGATAAGTTGATAGTGGTCCAGCAGGACCTTGATTTCTGGTAAGCAGCTGCATGATTGGTGGTGGATTCACGTCTGGTGCCTAACAACAGCATTTCTGAAGCTTTCACGGGTGTCTTCCTTGTCATATGGACTTATCACATATTTTTATTTATTTTTTCATTTTGGATTTCACGGACTTCACACACCACTTTGTGGTTTAATTTTATTAGCAATATTGTTGTCACGTTTTTTTACACATTTACTTGTGGTATTCACCACTGGGCTTGCACAATATTGCCCAGCAGGGCCAGGTGGCTTTGGGCCCCCTGACTTCATGCGATATATAGAAGTGTTTATATCTTAGAGTGTTAATTTAGAAGTTTTTTAGCACATGCACTTGGGCACATGCCTAATTTGTTTGTTTGATATAAGTTCACAATTTGGTTTAGCGCAATTATCCTTCTTTTTCCCGTATTTACTTTGTTTACACACAATTTAATTGCTGCTTATTAATCCTACTTTTTTACCTTAGCGCAGTTGTCTCCAAAATTTTCTTTATACAATTAGTCAGGCTAAAAGACGCCATGCAGTGCTTCAGCTGGTCTGTCTAGGGGACAGGAACCACACCAGAGCAGAGTCGTAGTTTTTTACGTCACCGCGTTGGACACGATCGGATTTTTAACCAATGGTGTGTAGGCAAGACTGATGAAAGTCAGCTTCATCGGATATCCGATGAAAAAATACATCGTATTAGATTCCACCAGATATCTGATCGTGTGTATAGGACTTGAACTTTTAAATGACTGCCCCACACACTGGTCAATAAATACTACTAGTACATTCAACATAATCAAAAGACTCCTCAAATAGAAAAAGTCGGTCTGCCAAATCGCAAGTAACATGGGATGGGACACTACCTAGTAAAATGGAAAAAGATCACGTCATTGCATGACCTATTGCTGCCTTTTGTGGAGCGGAACATAGTAAAACCCTCCAGAGTGACGCCATGTCCATGTCGCTGCCCTCTTTGATCTACTCAGCCACTTGAGAACTTTAAACAGAACACTAGCTACCAAGACCATGCCACAATTGCACAGAATATGAAAGAGAATCTGAACCAGCGTTTGGCTTCATTCATTCTTAGATCCAAGTAACTGATGTTCTTGCCAGTGCTTGTTTTTATGTCAATTCTGCGGTCTGTGAAAACACAGGAAGTGTAAAAAGCACCATCCACATCAAAGCAGCCAGTCTTTCGGTTTCTTTCAAAATGCTGCAGAAGACCCAGGCAGAGCATCTCCACAAACAGGCAGGACAGAGCAGCAGATCAGTCTGACTGGTAATCGGGTGCACACAATCCCTTTTTCTATGGCCTTCTCCCTGGCCTCGTGGCCTGTTGTTCCTTAGAGTCAATTATGTATTTTGAAAGACTTAAATGAGCAGTGTAAATAGATTACTGTGGTGGTGCACTGGCTTGACCCATTATTGGAGGTTTTATGTATCTGTGGGGTTGAATTAGGGGGAGAAAATCAAGTTATTCTGATTCTACTTTCTCTCTCACCCCACACAGTCAGCTCTAAGTTGTCTCTCTATAATATACTACATGTATGGCCCTTCCCAGTGCCTTGCAAAAATGATTGACAGTGCCCCTCCCAGTGACCACATCCCTCTATATATATTTTGGTGAGATACTTCAATTCTGGGAAAGCAGCAGCTGAGAGATATTATGAAATCACTCCCATTAAGATTCAGTGACTAAGTGCAAAACATGATGCATAAGAAACAAACAGAATAACAAAAGGTATGCAATCTGACTGCAAGAAAGGTTGTTAAAAAAAATCCCTGCAATGGACATAGATAACACTGTTCTAAACAAAAGTTAAGTGTACTGTGCTTACCTTTGTATGAATTTTCGGGATGAGTTGTCCGGAATGTCTGCAAATGACGCTTCAAGTTTGTTGTATTTTTACCAGTGAGTGTCCCTCCACATGGTTTGCAAAAGGTTTTGTTGTCCTTAAATCACAGCTCTGGATGGTCTGAGGACAGTGAGGAGGCCTGGCCTGTAATGCTGCAGAGTGCTCTGGATAGTGGTCTGAGGAGGCCTGTAATGCTGCATAGTGCTCTGGACGGTGGTCTGAGGAGGCCTGTAATGCTGCATAGTGCTCTGGACGGTGGTCTAAAAAGGCCTGTAATGCTGCATAGTGCTCTGGACAGTGGTCTGGGGAGGCCTGTAATGCTGCACAATGCTCTGGACAGGGGTCATAGGAGGCCTGTAATGCTGCATATTGCCCTGGACAGTGGTCTGCGGAGGCATGTAATGCTGCATAGTACCCATCCATGCAGTCTCACCAGTGCCCATCAATGCAGCCTCACCAGTGCCCAGCAATGCAGCCTCATCAGTGCCCAGAAATGCAGCCTCGCCAGTGCCCATCTATGTAGCCTCACCAGTGCATAGCAATGCAGCCTTACCAGTGCCCAGCAATGCAGCCTCACCAGTGCTCATCTATGCAGCCTGACCGGTGCCCAGCAATGCAGCCTGACCAGTGCCCATCTATGTAGCCTTACCAGTGCCCAGAAATGCAGCCTCAAAAGTGCCCAGAAATTCAGCCTTACATGTGCAGGGTATCAGAGAGAAGAGACGAGCTGGCCAGATCATCACACAGCCGGCGTCACCCGCTGTGATAGCTTTAATTTGAATTGCGGGGTGCCCGCCGTCAGACAAGTCCTGCCTCCTGGATTGGCTCCTACCTATGATAGACAGCACATATCCACTGGACAAGTGTGCTGTCTATCAAATGAGCCAAACTAGGAGACAGGACTTGTGTGACTGCAGGGAACCTGCGATTCAAATTAAAGCTGTCAGAGCGGGAGACGAGGTGGACCACCCCCCGCCTTAGCACCCGCTAAGGATTTGCCCTGCACACGGTGAGGCCCCTGCAATCTGGGGACAAATCTGGAGACAATGCCCTCAGGGACTGTGCCTAGAAACTGGGGCTGTCTGGTCATCGTACTGAGGGGAGGCCTGCTGTAATTGTAATGTACTACACACTCACAGTCTGCTATGCTCGCTGCTCTGGACGTGGGCATGAGTTGGGACTCAGGAGTGGGACAGTCACGTAGAGACTCGAGAGGCCTGGTTGTCTGTAATGCACAGTGCTGCTCTGGCCTTTGGCAGTTGCAGTGCACAGTAGCTTGCTTGTTGGGAGCGGAAGCAGGTGGAGCTCTGTGTAAACCGAAAGTTAGTTCACAGGGGTAAATGTCCCTGCCTTACATTTTCATCCTGTTTTCATTTGTTAACGAAAATGAATTTGATTTTCGTCAATGGATAAAAATGTGCTGTACTTTTCATTTTCGTCACTGTAAAAATGCCACTGACGAAAACGTTTTCCGTTGACGAAATTAGCACTGATAATGAGAAATAGTGGTAAAACCTTTCAATGGGGACACCTGTTTCAATTGCAACTGTTTGGGAGAGGATTTCCCTCCCTTTGGAGAGTTTTTTATCCCTTCCTGTTGCATCTGCAGGAGAGGGCTTAAACCATCCCCTATTTATTAAAAAATAAAAATAGCTTGTAGCTAAATTTGAGCATGTTCATGAGAATATTATGGTAAACTTACAGTGGTTGTTACCCACACCCCCAAAAAAATCATGCGCCTGTCCCTTTAAGGCACAAGCTATACTATAGCATAGTGTGTATGTCTTTTCAATTGCCCCTTTCTATCTTCTACAGTACCTGGTTGACCCTGCCTGGTCCTGACTTCCCCTCTGTGAGCTGACCACGTTTATCATGGCTGCTGAGCCATGAAATTGTGGTCAGGATACGTGCCTCCATCATCCAGCTTCTCTCCTGTGTGACTATAATACATTTTTGCTATGATAAATATCCCCCAAAAATATATATAAAAAAGAAAATTTCCCTTAGTTTAGGCCGATACGTATTCTTTTACATATTTTTGGTAAAAAAATCGCAATAAGCGTTAATTGATTGGTTTGCGCAAAAGTTATAGCGTCTACAAAATAGGGGATAGTTTATGGCATTTTTTTTTTCTTTTACTAGTAATGGTGGAGATCAGCGATTTTTATCGTGACTGCGACATTATGGCAGACATATCGGTCACAATTTTGGGACCACTGTCATTTTTACAGTGATCAGTGCTATAAAAATGCACTGATTACTGTAAAAATGACACTGGCAGTGAAGGGGTAAACCTGTAGGGGGCGCTAAAAGGGTTAAGTGTGTCCTAGGGAGTGATTCTAACTGTTAGGGGGCATGGCTATGAGTGACATGTCACTGATTGCTGATCCCGATGAGAGGGAGCATTCGATCAGTGACATGTCACTAGGAAGAACGGTGAGATGTTTAGCCGGATTCAGAAAGACTTACGCCGACGTATCTACTGATACGCCGTCGTAAGTCCAAATCTGCGCCGTCGTATCTATGCGCGGATTCTTAAAATGAGATACGCCTGAATTTTGCCAAGATACGACCGACGTAAGTCTCCTACGCCGTCGTATCTTGGGTGCATATTTACGCTGACCGCAAGGGGGGCTTCCGTTGATTTACGCGTTGAATATGTAAATGAGCTACATACGCCGATTCACGAACGTACTTGCGCCCGTCGCTGTAATCTACGTCGTTTACGTAAGGCGTTTTTCCGGCGTAAAGTTAAACCACCAAAAAGCTGGTCTAAGTCGTTTAGGGTATGGATGTCGGAAGTGCCGTCGGATTTTACGTCGTTTACGTAAGTCGTACGTGAATGGGGCTGGGCGTAAGTTAGGTTCACGTCATACGCATTGAGCCATCGTATCTTAGGGAGTATTTGCGACGTGATTCTGAGCATGCGCCGTTCGTTCGGCCATGCATTTATATGGGGTCACGCTTCATTAGAATACTACACGCCCACTGCCTTGCTACTTTGAATTATGCGGGCTTACGCCGGCCCATTTACGTTACGCCGGCGTACATATGGGAGCAACTGCTTTGTGAATACTGTACTTGCCTCTCAATGTTACGACAGCGTAGCGCATATGAGATGCGCTACGCCTATCTAAAGATGCGCCGATCTCTCTGAATCAGGCCCGTTGTGTTTACACTGACATCTCCCCGTTCTTTAACTCCATGACATGATCACTAGACATCGGCGGACATCGAGTCCGCGGGTCCCACAGGCACGGTCACTGAGCTCAGGACGGGGTCGCGCGTGCGCCGGTGCCATGCAGGCGACCACACGGCGGCAAATTAAAGGGGACGTACCTGTACGCCCATTTGCCTTTTCGTGCTGATCTGCGTGCAGCGGTCCTTACGCGGTTAAAATCCCACTAATAAAATGTTTTCAATTTCCATTGATAAATGTTTCTGTAACTTACACATGTAGGGAATAACCTAAGAGACAATCTGTAAAGTGTTAGAAGTTACGATAAAAGGAAATGTCCCTTCATGCAAAAAGCAGCAGGGGTCATAAGTTATATTCTTCTTTTTTTTTCAAGCTTTGGTGCTGCAGAAGCTGCTAGGCTCCGATACAAGTAAATGGGTTAATCATTTCATTGTTCAAAATCACTGCCTACAGCTTAATCTAATGCTACTCCCTATTACATAGCTGAGGTGAACCCCAACCCACGCACTCATTTGTTCAGTAGTGTAACATGACAGGGTCGGCCACCTGGATTATAGCTGACATTCGGTGGTAAGATGGCAGAAAGCTACCCTCATGGGAGCAATTACATGAAGATACAAGTGCATGAATTGCTCACCCACACTTCTGCCACCCTCTACAAATCAGCTGTCACTTACAACTCACAAGTTGCTAGGAAGATGCACCTGTTTTAAAAACATTAATGGCAAGTTTCAACAGAATAGATGGAATCAACCTTCACTGCAAGAGCTGTAGAAAGCAATAGAAAGCTATAGAAAGCTTGCAAATAAATATCCTTTATTGAGAGAAAAGCCTTTCTAAATTTACATTTACCAGTTTTAAGTTTTATTAAAGCCTAACTCCAGACATTGTTGTGGATAGATTGGGAAGGTATTTATTTTTGTTTGGTCCCTGAAATTTTCCCTCACTTTGCCTGGTCGACCATGCCAAGATCCTGAAACTGAGCTGCAGCACGGTGGCCAAGGCCATACAGCGGTTTAACAGGACAGGTTCCACTCAGAACAGGCCTGTTCTGAGTGGAACCTGTCCTGTTAAACCGCTGTATGGCCTTGGCCACCGTGCTGCAGCTCAGTTTCAGGATCTTGGCAATCTTCTTATAGCCTAGGCCATCTTTATGTAGAGCAAATACTCTTTTTTTCAGATCCTCAGAGAGTTCTTTCCAATGAAGTGCCATGTTGAACTTCCAGTGACCAGTATGAGAGAGTGAGAGGATAACACCAAATTTAACACAACTGCTCTCTATTCACACCTGAGACCTTGTAACACTAACCAGTCACATGACACCGGGGAGGTAAAATTGCTAATTGTGCCCAATTTGGAAATTTTCACTTAGGGGTGTACTCACTTTTGTTGCCAGCGGTTTAGACATTAAACACTGTTATACAAGCTGTACACTCACTAATTTACATTGTATATATATATATATATTACATTGTATATATATAGTATATGACATTAAAATTCGTCTGAGACTTCCTATGAGCGGTAGACATCCCGATTTGCACCCTCTGTTCTGTATGTAGCTGTGTTGCTGTTACAGTACTTAGTAAACAGTTGTTATAATCAAGCTCAAACACCCTCATCCCATTTTCCCAAACTCTAAATGTAAGATGTATACCTGCTGGCAACAAATGTGTAACCCAGGTCGTAGGCACTGCTGTAACTTGTGAGCATACGAGGTATGTCCAAAATGTTTGGTGAATGGTCCGATATCTCAACAGCAACATGGGCCAGGTGTGTCGGCATGCACATGCCTATCCAGAGACACGTCGCAAAGTGCCACCTAGTGTGGAGTACACGTGACTGCCAGGGTGAACCCACTGCAGGCAATTGAACTTAGTCAGTGTGCATACCTCCCAAATTTTTGAGATGGGTATGAGGGACACCTATCAGCAAAAGTATGTAGGCATAGGACACACCTCTTGTCACGCCCCCTTAAAGGAGAATTGTACAAAAACAAAAGATTGGTTAAACCCACAAGTGCTTTTTTTTACCACTACTGTTCCTTTATATTGGCCTTTGAAATTTACAAATGCAGCAATTTAGAAATCAGATGAAAGGTTTAGTGCTGGAAAACACTAGATAAAAAGTGCATTTTATATACATCTATATAGATCAGACCAAAATTAGGGACAAATGAGGAGGAATGAGGGACAGAGGGACATTGCTCCACATCAGGGACAGTCCCTCGAAATCAGGGACAGTTGGAAGCTATGAGTGTGAGAGGTAGGGTCACAGTGCAATGGAACATCAAGTTCTGCTACAAATTGAGCAAAACAGCAACAGAGTCATAGGTGTGCATGACCTTGTTTATTGAAAAGTTTTTTTTTTTTAATTGTATTTCTTTTTGAAAAGTTTAGTCATGACTCATCCTGTCTGATGGTCTTATATGTGAAATATGAATAGACCCACAATATGATATATTACACTGACCTGCACGTTATTTGATTACATGCCCATAACAATATTTGCTCTGGTAAACGGATTGTTTGCACGGTGGTGTGGTGTGTTTTTTCCGTGTTTGCACACTGAAACTTTGGTGGAGGTCCTATATCTTCTTTTTTTTTTCGTATTTTATATTTTTATTTTGTCAAAAGGAGAAACATACAAAACAGAATACATATTCCATAGAAGAAAAAAAAGAACAACAAAAAATAGAAATCCACAGCCAAATACTACAAATGTACAGATATAACACATACCTTACTCTATACATCTATACAATTAGGTCTGACACTTAAAGCGGTGGTTCACCCCCAATAACAACATTCTAGCATTAAATTAAGCATAGTAGCGCGAGCTACAGTATGCCTTTATTTATTTTTTTTGCCCCGTACTCACTGTTTAATCCTATAGTGAAGATTCAGACTCCCCGCGGGGAATGAGCGTTCCTATCCAGAGGGAAGATGATTGACGGCCGGCTATGGCACGTCACGCTCCCCGAAGATAGCCGGAGTAGGTCTCGGCTCTTCACGGCGCTATACGGCGCCTGCGCACAGACTAGGCGCAGGCGCCGTGAAGAGCCAAGTCCTATTTCGGCTATTTCCGGAGAAGCGTGACGCGCCATAGCCGGCCGTCAATCATCTTCCCTCTGGATAGGAACGCCCATTCCCAGCAGGGAGTCTGAATCTTCACTATAGGATTAAACAGTGAGTACGGGGCAAAAAAAATAAATAAAGGCATACTGTAGCTCGCGCTACTATGCTTAATTTAATGCTAGAAAAAAAAATGTTTATATGGTTCAACTTTAATCTATACTTTATGTATCCCTCTCTCCCCTTTACTTTATCCTCTTCAACCTAACCCACCCCCCCCAAAAAAAAAAAAAAAAACCCAAAGCAACCCCTTCCTCTCAATTCCCATTACCCCATGAGATGTACGGCACAAGATCTTATATATTCCCATTATACTCATATGCAAATATCTAATCTCAGCAGGATTTACATTTCTTCTCTTATCTTTCTTTCAACATTTTCTTCCCTTCCTCTGAATTAATAAATGTTTTCCAACCTCTCTAAGTTTCATTATATTGTTTCCTCCTGTTTTGGGCCGAGAGAACTAAATCCTCTATTGCCTCTATCTCCTGAATTCTATTAAGCCACCCCACAATGGAGGGAGGTCTAAAATCCCTCCATCTTTGGGTGACTCCCGCCTTTGCTGCATTAATCAAATGACATACCACTGATTTCCCGTAATTCTGAGCCAGGATCTGTGAACAATGAAGCAGAAAAAAGGTGGGATCATTTCGTATCTGGTGTTATATAAACTTTTGGGATATTCTCCTCACCTCTTCCCAGTAATATCTAATTTTTTCACAGGACCAAAATATATGCAAGAGTGTTCCCGGCTCACTCCCACATCTCCAGCATCGGTCCGAGTTTTCTTTTGCTATTTTATTAAGCCTTACTGGGGTATAGTACCATTGTGTAAGAATTTTATAACAGGCTTCTTGAGTTCTTGTACAGATCGAGGATTTAAATGTCAACAGAATAATCTGTTTACGTTGAGTTGGGGTGAAATTTCCCTCCAGGGACTCTTCCCATTTGCCAATTCCTGGCATCACATAATCTTCTGGGGGTGCATTCAACAGACCATACATCTTGGATACCACTCGCAAGAGTGGTTCCTCATCACTACAATATAGTTCAAACGCTGTCAAGTGCCTTTGAAATTCCTCCGCCGCCCCCAATGATTTCAGAAAGTGGCTTAACTGAATTGCCTGCCAGAAAGTGAGCTCAAAAGTCCCCTCTGTCTTTGTCAGGTAACCTATAGACGGCCAAGAGCCCGATTGTATAAAATGTGACACCTGATAGACGCCCTTCTCTTTAAGTTTATCAAAGTTACCCTTTTCCAAACCTGGTGTGAAATTCGGATTCCCTAATATGGGTAACAATGGTGAATATCTTGAAGAGAACTCCTGATTCCTACATATCTTTGCTGATATTTGTAACGTAGGTCCTATTGTAGGGTGTTTCCTAAGATGGATTGGTAATGCTGCATAACACCACGGTGCTCTAGATAATGGTATTGAGCTGACCTGTTGTTCCATATCTACCCAGCGTTTCGTCTCTCTGTGTCTGCACCAATCCACCAACCTTGTCAGATGTGTTGCTCGGTAGTATTTTACTATGTCTGGTACAGCCATCCCCCCTACTTTCTTCGGCATTCTCAGCAGTTCTCTCTTTATTCTAGGTCGTTTCCCTGCCCATATAAATTTCAAAAACAGACTACCTACTTGACAGAGAAAGGATGCTGGAATAGTAATTGGGAGTGCCTGGAAGAGGTACAACATTTTTGGGAGGATGGTCATCTTCACTATACTACTCAGGAGTGCAGACCCTGTTGCCATTTATCTAAGAGTATTCGTATTGAGTCATACAGGGAAGGAAAGTTCAACTCAAAGATATTCTTTATATCTGCTGGTATATATGTGCCCAGATATTTCAGGGCCTTTCCCCATTTAAATCCGAAATTCCGTCTTATGGTTTCCCCCATAGTGACTGGTACTGCCACCTCCATTGCCTCGGATTTAGTTCTATTTATTTTTAAGTTAGACATCCTTCCGTATAACTCAATTTCATTTACCAAGTTAGGGAGTGAGATATGCGGATTAGTCAGAGAGAAGAGCAGGTCATCCGCATATGCTGCCAACTTGTGTATCTGCTCCCCCATTTGGATTCCCTAAATATCCAAATTCTGACGGATTCTATTTAATAAAGGCTCCAATGAGAGAGCAAACAACAAGGGCGAGAGAGGGCACCCCTGTCTCGTACCATTTGAGATCTTAAATGGGCGTGATAGTACTCCATTTACTTTTACAGAGGCACGTGGGGTCGTGTAAACACTCATGATCCACCTAATCATGTGTTCCCCCAGCCCCACCTGACTCAACATCTCTTCCAGAAACCGCCAACCCACCCTATCAAACGTCTTTTCTGCATCGGTATTCAGGAATACACAGGGAATGTTTTCTGTCTCAGCATAGTGAATCAAGTTAATGATCTTAATTGTATTATCCCTAGCTTCTCTCCCCGGGATAAACCCTACCTGGTCTAGGTTCACTAACTGCGCTATCCAGGGTTGGAGTCGGGTTGCAATTATTTTCGAAAAAAGTTTTAAATCTACATTTAATAATGAGATTGGTCTATAGCTACCACAGTCTGTCGGGTCCTTCCCCTCCTTAGGAATCACTGTTATGTGTGCAAGAAGTGCATCCGGGGGAAGCTCCTCGGTACTCCCAAGTGCATGGAAAAGTTTTGCCATTTGACCCTTTAGTAGTGTAGCAAATTCCCTATAATACCTTATAGTGAATCCATCCGGGCCTGGAGCTTTTCCTGACTTAATCTTTTTTAAGGTTGCGTCTACTTCCTCAATGGAAATAGGTTTCTCTAGACTATCTTTGGCTGGAGATGGCAATCTAGATAGCCCTGAAGCAGACAGATATTCCTTCATCCCTAACTGGGATTTCCCATCTATCACAAGGTTGTATAGGGAAGAATAATAATCCCCAAATGTCTGGGCTATGTCTCTTGGTTTTCGTACTAGCTGTCCTCCTTTCCCTTTTATTTGTGGTATATATGTTGACCCGCTCTTTTCCTTAAGTGTTCCTGCCAGAAACTTACTACACTTGTCTCCTAGTTCATAATTACATTTCTTGCCCCTTTGTATTGATGCTTTTGCTTTAAAACGCATTATTTCTGTAAGCTGTCTCCTTAAATGTCCTAATTCCCTACCACTACAGGGTAGTTGTGTTTTTTTATGCTGAATTTCCAGTTTCTGAATATCTTCCAATAGTTCCCTAATTTGTCTGTCACGTTTCTTTTTCAGGATAGATCCATGCTTGATTAGGACCTCCCTGATCACAGTCTTGTGTGCTTCCCACATTGATGAGCATATACTTTGTGGACTTTATATACACATTGTTTATTTGAACATATACTTTGTGGACTTTACACACACATTGGTCATTTGGATTAATTTTCCATTTTATTTTAAACGCTGCATTATTGGATTATATTATTTTTGTTT
This sequence comes from Rana temporaria, assembly GCF_905171775.1. Taxonomy (NCBI): domain Eukaryota; kingdom Metazoa; phylum Chordata; class Amphibia; order Anura; family Ranidae; genus Rana; species Rana temporaria. Next base: position 119,410,528 of record NC_053493.1, on the reverse strand, counting down.
GCTTATCTACAAACTGTGCTAGCTGCTCTGTATTATTTTTATTACTTTTAAGTTAGCACAGATATTTGTTCACATTTTTTTTTGATATTTGCTGCACACTTTTCCACGAATATGGATAGATTTGATTTTCGTAATTCACGCTCTTTGAACTTCAAGGATGTTTTCAATAACGTGGAGGTTCAACAGAATTTAGATATAGGTGGTCTTTTGATTCGGTTGAAAAACTTGATGACCTCAGAAGTTCATGGATACTGGGACATTTTTACTAGAAAATAATCTGGATGAGAGCATGGTTCCCAGGAGCCTGAGATTCGAGATCACCCCACAGGAAGATGAGATTGATATTCTGGGATGGTTTAAATATTTTAACGATGTGGGTTTGGATTTATTGCGGTTTTTGATTGCCAGAAAGTGATGCAAATTAACCAAGCTTGACAAAGAAATATCTGAGCTAAAGGACAAACTTTTGTCCTTTAAGGATTCAGAGGAGTACAAAACTAAGTCTGATAATCTTAGAAAAGTTCTTGAAAAAGAGGACCTTGACCAAAAATTTAAAAAGAAGACGTTTGTGAGAGATTTTGAGGATTACAAGTCTGGTCAGGTGTTCAAATGGCAGGTTAAAAGGTTGGTCTCTGCGGAAGGAGGAGCGGAGCCCTCCCTTAGGCCTGCTGTACCTATCAGAGCCTCTGTTCCCCCTGTGTCTCAAGTTAATCGCAGAGAAAATAATCAAGTTAATACACCTAGGGGTGATTGGCGAAGGGTTCCTAATAATAAGAAGCCTTTTCCACCCAGACCCCCCTTCAACAAGGGCAATGGTTTTGGTAATCAGGCTCCTAATCATCACACTTATCAGGATCGTTCCCATTATAATACACAAGAAAATGTTTCCACGCATAACCAATTTGGTCCTTTAGGATCCTATCGTGATGATTATGATGACTATGATGAACAGGAATATGACGATCGTTATATTGTACAACATCCATCCATCCTTACCCCAGGGAATATACGTTCAGAATATGGACGATCAGGTTGGGACAGTCCAGGTCGATATCCACCTAGAAGGCCCCAGCATTACAATCAGGGACCCCCTTACCATCCTGGCCCATCAACTTCATCTTCTTCTTTTTTTCCCAAGGTCCCACAGGGAACCAAAAAGAGAGGGGGAGAACAAGGAGAGGGACCAGAGGGGGAGGAGAAATCGATCAAAAAAGGCAAAGAGTGTAAGGGAAGCTGGGATTTTTAATCTCAGCAGTACCACACTTTCCGACAATGAAAAATTTGTACTCGATCATGGGCTCAAGTTTGCTCTGGATAAGCCTCTGACAATTTTTTTTACTACCAGCAGAGGTGAGGCAAGTGAAGTTAGACACTCGGGCCTCTCTAATGCCTCTCTCTTTAACCCTCCTGGGTTTATACCGCCGTCCATTTCTGTGTTTAAGGAATTAGTGTTGAAAGACATTGATCAACTTAAAATTAAAAAAAGCTATCGTGATTCCCGTTTCCGTGAGGAATTGGAATCTTTGAAACAGCGTAATGACATGATTTTCCGCCCTGCAGATAAGAATGGTGGTATAGTGGTGATGGATAGAAGTTCCTATATCTCTGAGATGAATAGGATCCTATCTGATACCGATACATATATACCGTTGAATCACGATCCTGTTTTCAAGTATAAAAAGGAACTGGTTGGCCTTGTTGATAAGGGTCATCGTAGTAATTTACTTAACAAAAAGGAAAAATCGTTTTTAGTTCCTTCAGCTCCAAAAAAAACTATTATGTACTTTCTACCGAAGGTACATAAGAATTTAACCAATCCTCTGGGCAGACCCATCATCAGCGGGTTGTATTCCATTACCTCGCGAGTCTGTAAATATATAGATTTTTTTTGCAGCCCCTGGTGTCTGCCACTCCGTCATATATTAAGGACTCGTCACAGGTCATCCGTGCCTTTGAAGGTATGGAATGGAAAGATAACTACATCATGGTTACCGCTGATGTAGCCTCCTTGTATACAATCATCTCTCAGACATGGTTTAGAGGCAGTTGAATTTTATCTTGGAAGGGATTCTAAGTTGATTCTCTCCCAACAGGAATTTATTTTGGATCTCTTAAAATGCGCAATGACCCATAACTATTTTTGGTTTGGAGGGGTACATTATTTGCAAAACAGAGGGGTTGCAATGGGCGCTAAATTTGCGCCCAGTATGGCCAATTTATTCATGGCCAAATGGGAGGAGGATGTCGTCTATTCTGACAGAAGGCCCGAATTGGTCTTCTGGGGCAGGTATATGGACGACATCCTCCTCCTATGGGATGGCGATCTTGAATCATTAACCCTTTATTTGCAACAACTCAATATGAATCAGTTGGGGATTGCATTGGAATTTGAGATCAACACCAGTAAGATCAATTTCTTAGATCTCACCATACAAATTAAAGATGGAGCGTTTAATCTGTCCACCTTCTTCAAAACACCTGACAGAAATGGCTATATTGGGCAAGGGAGTTGCCATCACCCCTCCTGGCTTAAGTCAGTGCCCAAAAGCCAATTTCTTCGTTTGAGAAGAAATTGTACCCTCAGAGACGATTTCTTCTCACAGGCTAACGTCCTGAGGGAAAGGTTCGTTGAAAAGAGTTACTCAGAAAATGTCTTGAATGTAATAATCACTGAGGTGGGTGATATGGATTGAGCATTAGTTCTCCAAACCAAAAAGAAGACAACTTCCAACGAGACCAATTTTAGTTTTTCTATGGTAACTACTTTTTATAAACAACATTGGGATATTAAACACATTCTGACCAAACACTGGGGGGTACTAAAAAATTACAAAATCTTGGGTCCAGTCTTTCTAGAACGACCACAGGTTGTCTTTAGAGGGGTTCCTCCACTTAGGCTTCAATTAGCACCTAACATTTTGGATGCTCCTAATAGAGTGTCATTCTTCCAAAAATCCAAGGGTTATTACCCTTGTCATAATTGCAATGTTTGTACTATCAATAAAGATAGGAGTAGAAAAATATGTCAATTTAAATCACATACTACGGGCAGAGTTTATGATATTAACACTTTCATCACTTGCTCTTCTCGTAATGTGGTTTATCTGTTGATTTGCCCTTGTGGCTTCCAATATGTAGGCCGTACCACACGTGCCATGCATGTTCGAGTCAACAAACATATTGCAAACATTAGAAAAGGTTTTTTGAAGCACACTGTGTCCAGACACTATTTGAAGCACCATAAAAGGAATCCTAAGGGAACTACTTTCATAGCTATTGACAGGTTTAATCCTCATTGGCGAGGTAGTTCATCCACGCGAGAGATCTCTAAACTAGAAACTCGCTAGATTTACGACCTAAAATGTTATACATCTTTTGGCTTGAACGTCGATTGGGATATAAACTGTTTTATCATTAATAGTTAAATTTATTAATTTCTCATTATTATTATAATTTTTCAGTTTCTCATATATTTTTTTCGAATTCACTGATTTTTTTTACATTTTTAAATTTTTCTTTTTTCTTTCTATTTTTCTATTTTTATTTTTAATAATTATTTTTATTTTTATTTTTCATTTTCATTTTTAATTACATTTTTATTTTTACATTTAATTTTTTTATCTTATTGTTTTTTATTTTGTATTATTATTAATAAGTTTCACGCTTATTATTACATATTTTAGTTCATTCCTCTATAGCGATATTAAACTCAGCGAATAGCAGTTTGTAGGTATCATGAGCCTCCTTTTATTCACCTGTTTGATTTATGTCTTTTGCCTACATGTTCATTCATGCTGCTAGATGCTGGTCATATATAATGTATATTTTTATTATTCTGCTATTTTATTTGTTATTGTATTTCTGGCAAATAGTATATTTTTTTAATGAATGGTTAATTCCGCAGCCCAGATTTTTTTCCGGTGTCAGAGGGTTCATTCCGTGACCCGGTTGTTTTTTGTGATGTTATTCACTATCTGGCCATTGCCTGTGTTGTTGCGCCGTTTCCGGGTGAGTGCTACTTTATTTGGCCCACCGGAAACGACGCCAGAACACTTTGGTTCCTCTCTCCGGAGGTATTTGCATCAGTGCGCATGCGCGAGCGCGTCTGCGCGCTACTGCGCATGTGCGAGTACGGCTGCGATTTCGGCTCCCTGGAAGGGGAATTTGTTTGCAGATCCATGCTCCATGATCACCAGGTATTAGAAGTGAACTTTTTGCAATAATTACTATTACTTGTATGCGTACTGCAACCTATAATATATATATAAACTATTGCATCTGTATTACTGTGTATGAGCCATTCGCTTGCGAGTGCATATATGAACCACCATGTGCTCAAGGCCTGAAGCCTGAAGTTAGTTAAAGGCAGACACCTTTGAATCAAATCGTTATATTTATTCTAACAAATGACGTCCATTACATCATAAACAATGCTTTAACAGAAATATCTATTACACATAGGATAATACTCTAACAAAATGTCTAACTATAACACTGGCAAATAACATGAAGTATACTCAGCCCTCTCAAAGATGGTATGTTCTTCTGGCCTGCTCTAGATGATACAGAGAGAGAAGGCTTCGGCCTTGCCCCACATGACTGGGCCTCAAACTACACGCCAGGCTTAAGGCTTCCATAAGGCCCAGTCCATGTGGTTCCAGCCTAGGCCTTCCTCCAGCTGAGCTATTCACTCAACCTTGCATCGATGATAATAGAGAGCTTTTTACCCATTGTGATTCGGTTTTAACATCCACACTTCAAGCACACATACCCAACACCGCCCACTTGCCATTCACCCAATCACTGTTCATCGGGCAGCCCCCCTCTCCAGCTGGCTTGTAGAGTGTCTTTCACTAAGCCAGCCCCCCTGCTGTGCAGATCTTGCCTGAGGGTAAAATCCTGTGTCTTTTCAGGATTGCAAGAGTCACTCGTTTTCCAAGCAGAATTATTCTGCAACACCAGGTTAGTGAGAGGATGCAGTGTATTCACTGCCATTATCATTTATGGGCACCTTATTCAGTTCTTCCGCCTTCCTGACTGCACTGGGCATGTGCAGAGGGAGGTGGATGATGCTGCTTATTGTGCACAGCTGATGCCATGGGGGCCTATCATGGGCCTTGATGGCTTGAATCTTTTTGGGCGTATATCTATGGACGTGCTTGTGTCTTGGGCCACGCCTCTGAAGATATCCCCATAGGATGAAACATGTTAGGCTGACCGACACAAGTACGCTATGAGCCGCAAAGTTTTTATATACTTTGCTGCCTTTTTTACCTGTCTGTTTGTAAGTACCATACAATATATTGCATATTGGTTTTACCTACGGGCTTCACTATTGCCGTTTCCTCTCTGCATTTTATGACCATATATCTGCTGATGAACGCAATGTACACTTTTGGACCTTCATGACTTTCGAGATGTTATTTCATCATTGATGCTGCCTGCGAATAACCATTTTCACCTGCACACTCTGTTAGAAGTGCGATTGCCACTGACCTGCATGTTATTTGATTACATGCCCATAACAATATTTGCTCTGGTAAGCGGATTGTTTGCACGATGGTGTGGTGTGTTTTTTCCGTGTTTGCAAACTAAAACTTCGGCGGAGGTCCTATATCTTCAATTTCATTGATGAACATATACTTTGTTGACTTTATTTACTCATTGTTTATTTGAACATATACTTTGTGGACTTTGCATACACATTGTTCATTTGGATTAATTTTCCATTTTATTTTAAGCGCTGCACTATTGGATTATATTGATATATTACACAATTTGACTTATGGAAATTGTGTGTGATCAGTAGCCATCAGATCTAACACTAAAACATATCTATAGAGGATACGATCAAGATTTTGAATAGAAGTCAGCTTGATTATCAAAGATCTTTACATTTTCCCATTAATATACTGTAAATTGGTGAATAAGGAACAAAAAAAAAACTGGTGTTGTGTGAAGGTTTTAACTCATTTACTACCAACCCAGCTCTATACAGCCATAGATAGATATACAATGTTAGATACCCAACTGTGTCCTAATTAGTACACTTGGGAAAAATCATATACAGAAGTCTGAACGTTGATCTTTGGAGATTGAAAAAGAATATTGCAGTTAGCTTTGCCTTGGACTCTAATCTTTTTCCAATAACATGTAAATAAAAGACACATTAATAAACAGAACACACAGCCTAGACTGTAATCCTATTGATGTTGGGATATGGGATGTGGGATATGTACCTCGTAAGATGTGTGTTTCCCTGTCACAGGTGCTTTTTGAAGGCTAGAGAGTGAGTCATCCAATGATAACTGTCGGGAAAAGGGATGTCATTTTTTAGACCTAATTCTGCCTGGAAATGAAAAGGAGGATGATAACATGCAACGTATCCGATCACAGTGCTAATACACAAAAGAAAATGCTTTTAGAAACTAGTAATATTTAAACCATCATCTGCAAAAATCTGAAGATGTAGTTGAAGGTAGACCGCTGCAATTTCTGATAAATTGGAAACGATTATTCTCCAGCAGTTTGCTGTAAGGTAGACCAGTCAATGCAGCAGCTTGCCTATGCAGCGGGTTACCAGTCACACAACCGTTTCCCTTTACACAGTTCTGGTTTCATAACATATTCTTTTCTCCTATCACTGCCAGAGAGCTCCCCTGGGACTGAGAAGTCTTTCCCAAAGGCCATCCTATATTTTCTCTTGCAGAAGGCATGTTAAAAAATATTCCTGCAGAACTCAGCTAAGCACATTGGCAGTATAGCCCTCTTATGGGGGTTTATGATAAATGGCCCTCCCCAAACAGGATATTGCACTAAAACTGTAGGTAAATGAGAGAACCTGGAATCTTCACCAAGTGGAAGAGCGAGTTTGATAATAAAGTTGGCAGTCCCTTCACCCAGGACAGGGCCTCTGTGAACTGAAGGGATTCCCTTCCTGGGAAATCAGTAGTCTAATAAAGGTAATTAGAAGCAAATGAACAACTGTAGTCAGCACATAACATTAACCATAAGTATATAGAGGTACACCAGTATGGAAATAATACACGTTTTATATAATAAAAGGTTAAAGAGTAACTCCACTTTTGTTGAAAAAAAAAACACTCCCCTCTGGGTGATCTATGTACATTACAAGGATTTTAACACATTTTGTTGCAGATTCCTACCTTTTGTTATTCTGAAGAAATCCCTCTGTGTTTGTCTGTGTCCATGTTGTAATTGAAACTAATGGGAGCAGTTTTATAATTTTCAATCAGCTGCCTGACCTGCAGGACTCTAATGAGGAAAATTGCAGGGTTTGAATCCATTTGTACGTGTTTCTGTTGGAAGTATCTCACCAAAAATCCAAGTTTTGTTGCAGGGGATGCCTAAAATGTGACTTATATCTTAGTGCAGACTTCTGGGAAAATCAGTGAGCCAATCACACAAGCAGGAAATTATGTTTCTGGGGGGCATTCTGTACACCTTCTGTGTACAGAACACCTCCAAGTAGCCATATTGCATTGCATTTTACAGAAAATGACAGAGCTTCAGATTAAAAAAGGAAAGGTAATTTTTAATAACATTCAATTACAATATGACTTGAGTTGCAATTGTATATGCTATATGTTTTTTTTTTAATTTCATATTTTTTCCCCAGTTACTCTTTAAAGTAGCACTAACATCCAATATACAAACTGGTAATACCATCAAAGGGCCCAACAGGAGTCCTAGTGGAATTGTGCATATATACCTGTGTATACAGTATATAGTTATTAATAAAGATAGAGTACATCCAGATGAATGTTGCAGCAAAGTTCAGTTTTAGGGGCCCATGAGGATTGCAATGCAGCATCTATCTTTGTGTTGGAGAACTGATGCAAAGATTGACAGTGATGGGAGATTCTCCAACCACTGTCCAACCAGCCTGGAATGCAGATTCTCACAAGCAGAAACTGTAGTTTGGCACTGAAATTGCATCTTAGTCCCTAGTAGCTCTTAACCTGGCTCTAGTCTATGCTGGTTATTGAGCCCTGAGCTAAAACTAGCTATAGAATCCCAGACCAGAAGGTAAAGGGTTAACTAAAATAACAAGAGCTGCATATAAACGCTACTGCACTAAACTGATTAATATACTGAAATGTGACCACTACACACATACAGTAGAACATACCTAGCTTTCTAGTACTCTGCATATGAGATAATAACAACAGGACAGAAAGATGTTTGTCAGTGATACAAACTTAAGAAACTATGGGCAGCTGCAGTGTAAAGGGAACTAAAGGGAAAATTTCTTTTTTTAAATTTTGGATAGAGTAAATGAGGGTTATAACCGCTGTATTTGTTTGCCATTTGTGTCCCATAGGGAGTGTTTCCTTCACTTCCTGTCCCAAAACAGGAAGTGAGAGGAGAGCCCTCCAAAGTAAAAGAATTCTGGGGTGACACCAGGGTCACCGGAACTAGTGCCCCACTGGAAGATTTCCCCTATATTATTCTATTGATCCCAACCCAAAATTTGGAATTTTCTTTTACTTTCACTTTTGATGCTAACAGTAAACAGGAAAAATAGAGCACCTAAATCTCCCCAGACAGCAAAGAAAATGAATAAGTGTTCTAATCTGTCTACACTCTATCCTAAATTAAAAACAAAAAGTTTTGCCTTTAGATACTCTTTGAACTATTTGAACATATGAATACTTGCCTAATAGTCTCTGCTTCTGGTCTTGGTGAAATACATGCAGCTCCTGTGTGTGTGTATATATATAAGATCATGTGGCTCAGTTTTTTGCATCTACTTCCTGGAAACTCCCCTTTACATAACATCACAGTTCTCAAATCAGGGTTTCTGACCCATATAGCAGGGTCAGGAAATTTCTGTATGTAACCAACTAACGCTGTGGTAATTACACACTGACACTGCAGGGGATCCATTTTCCAGGTGCTTTACAGACGCTATTTTTTTCCCAAAAGTGCCTTAAAAAATGCCCCAGTGTGAAAGGGGTCTTACTGTCAGGAGACCTCGTACAGGCCTGTGCTAGGCGCTGTGTGTCATTAAAGTCAATTGTCTTCTGTCATCAGATTATCTGTGCAGACCTGAGGAGAATGTGTTCAGGATTGACTTCACTTGCTTCAAGATCCAGGACCTGGAGACTGGTACTGTGCTCTTTGAAACCTCCAAACCCTGCTCAGGTACCTGTCATGGAGGGCACCTTTCCTGGAGCAGGGACAGGTCTCCTTCATACTTCAAGTAGAACTAGAATTGTCGGATGGAGTAAGGGAGGGTTATTGTTCCCAATTTGACATCCATTTGAGTGCGGGAGCATGTCCTTGAATGCAAACTGTCTGTGCAAGGTGAAAGCAGTGGCTCAATTGATTTGAATTGGTCTGCCTGCACATGGATGTACTGAATATCTGTGTACATTTCATGCAGTGAAAACACGGCCCTGTACATGTAAAATATTTTGACAGGGGCGCAGTTTCAATGCTTGCCATAGGCGACATTTTCACTAGATACTCCTCTGGGCACGTGGGAGAGTCAAAAGCTGAAAAATAAACAGGTGAGAAAGTGGACACACATCAAAGAATGAAAAAATTGTCATATAATAAAGTTAACTTAACGTTAAAACCCCAAATATGCAAAATTTATTTTAGGCTTACACATGGTGAAGTAATTTAAAAAAAAAATTCAATGTTTATTTAAATCTGCAGATTTCATTACAATGATACCTGGTGATCCTACCATGAAGACACTCCGTCCTTGTCTCCCAACTGTGTTGTTGCACTTTCACATGGTTTTCCAACAGAGACCACAAGTGGCTGTTTAAACGTGCATTACACGGGCATGGATCACTGTTGTCACCAGGGCTCAAGTCCTGCGGGAACGCGTGGGAACGGAGTTCCTGCACTTTTTTCTCAGCAGGAACGCAGTTCCCTTTGCAGGACTAGAGCAGCTGAGAGCAGCCAAGCCACCCGAGCCAATCCTTCACTAAGCGGCGATGCCCGGCTCGAGTCACTGTCAGGGGCAACCGAACCTTAGTAATCCTTTGTGTTACCGGCCGCTTCCTGTATATGGATTCATCGGGTAGTGTGTGGGTATTCCGTCACTTCCTCGATGCCGCAATGTCTCCAGGGAGTATTTGTCATTGTTCCCAGGAGACATTGTGGAGGTCTGCCCCGAATTATCGAGAGATTTATAAAGAACGTGCTTAAAGAAAAACATGCGGTTTAGTAATTATGCATATGAGCGTATCATTTTTTTTTTTTTGGTGGGGGAGTGGATTTTGGGTGGGAGTTCCCACACTTTTTTCCCCAGGACTTGACCCCTGGTTGTCACCATTAGTAAATGTGCCCTGAGGAATGTCATGCAGCCATCACTGGAGAGAGTATGTATATATGATGGAAGTAACTGCAGAGAGGATGCAGCAGATTATCAGCAACAAAGATGAAAAGATGCAACAAAAACAATGTAAACCTAGACAGGAAGCTAGGGCCGAGAAAATGCCCAGACAGCCTAGCTACAACCGTCATGTTCCAGGAAAATGATGCAGTTGCTCAAAGCACCTACCTGGTGATTCACAACAAGGGTGGATTTAGTTGTAGGCAGTTAGGACCTTTTCAGTACAGACAATGCAAATAGCCCGAGTTCCCTGAGTCTATTGCAATCCTTATTAATATAAGTTAAATGAATGGGGAGCCAAAGTTGCTGCCTTGTCTAAGATTTGAATCTGCTCTAATCCATCTATGCAGCTAAACCCATTGTCACATACCTTACCGAGGCAGAGATGCTGAGAGCGGCTCACCCTTTCAGCTAAGCGCACTATACCCCTGGAAGTGGTACAGAGGGTATAGTGCACAAAGAGGCATGATTTACCAGCAGGCTTAAGCAGCACTTGGGTGATGATCACTGGGAAACCACTCAAAGAAGATAATTCCTGGGAGAGCTGTAACTCTGTGCAGTGGTCAGGCTTGAAAACAGTTTGAGTAAGAAGCCCAGCTGAGGCTCTAACCCGGGAAATCAGGCAAGTGATAGTTGCAGAGGAGTCGATGGAGAGAGACGGGGTCAAAAACAGGTAAAAGAAGCAGAAGCAAGTGCGTATTACTAGCAGGGGTCATACACAGGTGGTCAGGCAGATGAGACAGTAAGAAGTCCTTATTACAAGCCGGGGTCAAACACAGGGAGCAGGCAGGGTAAGCAGAGTCCTTAGAGCAAGCAGAGGTCAAAGTGCTGGAGAGAGATCAGAGCAGGTCAGGGTCAATACGAGTCACAACAGGTAATCTCAAGATAGCAGGATGCTGAGGCAGGAACACAGGAAGCTGAGAGACAATCCAGCAATTAGCATGAGGATGAGCAGCCCTCCACTTAAGTAAGGGGAGAATTGAGAATGCAGCATGTGACACAAATCTACTAGACTCACTTACCTGAATGTCACATGTTGGTGAACTGATACTTTAAACAAGACACCTTATCATTGTGAAAGGACACAAAAACAAATGCAACAAGCAACATTGTATATATAAGTAAATGCACAATTTATTAAAGATCAGAAAAAGTGTCGCCTGACATCATAGTGATGTCATACACAGAGTATCAATCTTCTAGTGATCAGTAGAAATATGCAGTTAATATTCACCAGGGTCATCAAAATAGTAAAACAAGTTTATGATAAGAAAACAAACGCAGAACAATGTTATCTGCTAAAAAAAATATTGTTTAGAAAGGTGAATGTGGCCAGTAATAGCGCTAGCCAAAGCCACATAGTCAAAAATAGTTGTTACCTAGGTTACTCCAGACCATGTGCCTTACGTAACTGCAATCAGCCAACGTGCAGGAGTATTATGTCTGTCCTAGCTGTTTCCCTAGCAACCTTTGGCGCTTGCGTAGTCTTGTGCCGAATGTTGGTGTTTGTGCATAAATGCCGTGGACCCAGCAAACATGTTGCTTAGTAACCTATTTGATTACCGCAAAGTCACAGAGTACACCTAAACAACTTATAATTCATACATACAGTAAAACCTTGGTTTAAGATTAACTTGGTTTCAGAGCGTTTTGCAAGACAAGCAAACTTTTAAATAAATTTTGACTTGATATACAAGCGATGTCTTAATATAGAAGTTGCGTCATGTCACAACTGAATATAAAAGAGAAGAGAGGTGCCTCTAAGTGTAGCAATATGGTTACATCTAATGAAGGTACAACATTTAGCAACCCATATGGTTGATGATTAAAAGAGGTACAACTAATTATGCAGGCATCCGGGGTAAAGCTGTCAACATAGACCGTCCTCCACACCGCCATCCCCATCATCTCTTCCACACTGCGTTCCATGAGCGGTTCAAACCTTGCTTTCAGATTGCTTTACTGCAGGGTAGTCTTCCCGGTCACGATTGCAGACTGACAGCGGTGAGAGCCGGCGGTGCGGGGGATGGTATAACCATATTGCTACACTTAGAGGCGCCTCTCTTCTCTTTTATACTCTGTAGCTCCTGCTGGATTTTGCTTCTAATCCATTGGAGGCTGCCATTTTTGGAAGGACATTTTATGGTTACACAACCTATCAAATTGCTATAATCTTTTTCTATATGGACTATAAACTGAAAGACTTATGAATAAATGGTTGTGGAATGAATCATTAAAATTTCCATTATTTCTTATGGGAAAATTTGCTTTGCTATAAGAGTGCTTTGGATTACAAGCATGTTTCTGGAACTAATTATGCTCGCATTCCAACGTTTTACTGTACAAAGTAATGTAAATGCATAAACTGCTGGCTAATCTTGTTGCAGATCATAGGTTTAAAACGGTGATTTCAAACATACGCTGTGCTGATGATACTGTGACATCAGATGCCACTCGTGTTCTACACAAGTTCACTGACTATTTCAGCCAGTTGTATTCCGCAGTCCCAGGCACGTCAAAAACTGCTATCCGGGAATTACTCAGTACCCTAGACCTCCCCACACTTTCACCAGAGGAAGTGGTACTTCTTGATAAACGCATTTCCTTAGAGGAAATTGAAGCGGCTATACGCTCTTTTCCCAGTAAGAAATATCCGGGTTTAGGCCTGAGTTCTTGAAGTGGGTGCAGTTGTTTTATTCCTGCCCTTCTGTCCAGGTTAAACTAGGGGGAAAGCTCTCAGACTCCTTTCCAATTAGGAGGGACACGAGACAGGGTTGCCCATTGTCTCGGGTCTGTTCGCTATTGTGATGGAGCCGGTGGCAGTGGCCATAAAGAGGGTCTATGTTGGTATCCGTGTGGGTACCTTGGTGGAAAACATAGCAATGTATGCAGACTACCTCATATTGTTTCTCAATGATCCAGGGCCATCTCTTAAAGAAGCGTTGCGTATACTGTCTGAATTTTCCATTTATTCTGGACTACTAATTAATTGGGGGAAATCACAAATTTTTCCTATTGACAAAGAGACCCGAGTCAAAGCTGATCCTACCATACCTCTATTATGGTCATCCAGGATCAGATACCTGGGCATTGAGATTTCCTTGGATTCTTCCAAATACTGTGTCTTAAATTTAGTTCCACTTCTTGACATTATGAAATCTAAATTGAGGGCATGGGCCAATCTCCCTTTGACTTTAATATGGCGCATAAACCTGTTTAAAATTAAGTTGTTACCTGGTTTTCTTTATGTGCTCCGGCATGCACCAGTGGGGATACACAAACAATTATTTAAATTAATTCATTCTAGTTTAACTGCTTTCATTTGGGGCTCACAACAATCAAGGTTTAAGTTGACAGTCTTGCAACGACCGTGGCTACAGGGAGGTTTGGCGTGCCCTACAAATGCTCTACAAATATTTCCTGGCTGCCATGCTCACACATGCCCATAACTGGCTCGCACAGACTGAGACCAATACTCCGATATCATTAGAAGCTTCCTGTATAGGTTCCTTTAAGGCTCTTAAAAACCTCTTATACAGAGGGGCCTCTGCCTACTTTTATATAAAAATGCATAACTTGTATTGTACAAAGGTTAAAAACTTCCTAAAAACATACCGTAATTGGATGCACATATGAAACTGTAAAAAAAAAAAAAAAGAAGAAGAATGAGATAGGTAGTCCCTAGAAATTGTGGTAAGAGATGGCCAGCAGACAGGCAGCATTCACAACACAAAAGAAGATTTTTCAAGTAATTGGAATATCAAACATAACTATAGTTTCTATTGCTATTACAATGCTTACGTAATAAATGAAAGTGTATGCAATGACCAAAGACCTTCTTTAACCATGCCCCCATAACCCCTTATGAATGTAAAATTAACCACTTGCTTACTGTGCACATATACCACCTTCCTGCCCAGGCAAAGTTTACATACAGAGCTCCACCTCCCTGGCTCTGTGACTGCCGATCACGGGTGGCTGGCAGACATCGCGGCCGCCAGGCACGCGCATCGGCACCTGTGTGATGCGGCAGGCACGCGACCCCCAGAGGCGCGTGGCCAGAAGCCATATATAGACGGCCTTCCGGCAGATCAGAGCCACCTTGTGGCCGTATATAGTCGGCCGCAGGGTGGCAAGTGGTTAAAGATAATGACATCTGATTAGTTCTGGTACCCCAGCAGGGCAGTGATTGGGTATCCAGTGCAACAGCATGCAGAATGTCCTCTTTAATTCAACACATGCTTTCCACAGCCCTATAGGCTATAATACCACTGCGCCGCCTGCCTGGAGTTTGCATTTTCTCCCTGTGCCTGCACAGATTTCCTCCAGGTCTTTGTGTGTTCTCTCACACTCCAAAGACATGCTGTTTAAATTAGCCCTAATATAAGTAGGAATGTGAGTAAGGCCGATCATAGACAGTTTGAATCTCAGCCGGTTCAGCAGGAGACCGCCCAAGCTTTGAACCATGTATGAGCAGGCTGAGTGTTCCAAGGTAATTGATTAATCAACTTGTTTACAACCAGTGTGCCGGATTTTACATGCAATTATAGCTAGCGGCTTGTAGCAATAATCACTGTCTTCTCCCAGTGGGGACAGCTTCCCCCACCAGGAGAATACAATGTCTCAGATGGAGGAATTCCCCTGCCAACACTGTGTTGATGGGGAAATTAAGTGAATTTCTATCCTGCAACCCGTGGTTGCAGGAACGTAATTCGCGTTGTGTATGGCCTGCATTAGGGACATTAGATTGAGTGAGTGAGTGAGTGAGTGACTTGTATAGCGCAGCAATTGCGAACTTAATCGCCTCAAGGCGCATGGAATCCAGCGTCGTACCGGTCTTTCAGAAGAGGTGGGTCTTTAGTTTTTTCCTAAATGCCCGATGGTTTTCCTCTAAGCGGATGGTGATGGGTAGAGCATTCCAGAGCCGTGGTCCTTGGACCGAGAATCTTCATTCTCCCTTGGATTTGTAGCGGGATTTAGGAATTTGAAGAAGGTTTTGGTTGGTTGACCGGAGCACGCGCTTGGTGACGTACGGTTTTATTTTCTCGCTTAAGTATTGGGGAGCCTTCCCCTGTATACATTTGTGGGCGAGGCAGAGTATCTTGAATGTCACCCTGTCCTGTACGGACAGCCAGTGGAGGGACCTCAAGACTGGGGAGATGGATTCCCACAGCTTTTTACCTGTTACCAGTCTGGCTGCCGTGTTCTGGACGACTTGTAGACGTGCCATCTGGTATTTCGGTAGTCCTAAGTAGAGGGAGTTTGCGTAGTCGAGTCGTGAGTTGATGATTCCAACCACTACCGCTGTGTCCTCTTTCGGGATGAAGGGGATGAGTCTACGTAGCATGCGGAGTAGAAGATGAGAATAGCTGACGACTGATCCTATTTGTGCATCCATCGTCATGTCTGAGTCGAAGATGACTCCGAGACTTTTGATTTTTTTGCTTGGTGCGATGGTTTGTCCGAGGATGGTGGGTGGTGTCTATGTGGTCCTAGAAATGGATTTCTTATTTGCGTGAAGGATGAGTAGTTCAGTTTTGGATCCGTTGAGTTTGAGGGAGCTTTCGGTCATCCAATTGTCGATCAGTGTGAGGCACTTTCCAAGTTCATGAAATTGTTCTTTTTTGTTGGTGATTCGAAGGTAAAGCTGCGTGTCGTCCGCATAGGAGTGGTAGCGCAGGTCCTGTTTACTGATGATTTTGAGGAGCGGGCGGATGTAGATGTTGAAGAGTACGGGTGAGAGGGGTGATCCTTGCGGGTCCGTGTTTCTGATGTAAAACCTCCAAGTTTCACGGTCTGGGTGCGATTTCCTAAAAAAGATGCGAACCACGGTAGGGCTGCGTCAGAGACTCCTGCTACTTCTTTGAGTCGCGTGAGCAATATGTTGTGATCTACTGTGTCGAAGGCTGCACTGAGGTCCAGCAGCACTAGGAGACAGGATTCTCCGTCATCTGCTGCTTCAAGGGCGTCATCCCATATCTTGAGAAGAGCCGTTTCTGTGCCGTGGCCTGGGCGAAAACCTGATTGTAGAGGATCTAGGAGTTTGTGGTCGTCCAAGTGGGGCTGAAGCTGTTGCACTACTGCTTTCTCCATGATCTTGGAGATGGTGTTCAGGCTTGTTACCGGTCTGCGTTGGTTAGGGTCTTTCGGGTCGAGGTTGGGCTTCTTTAAGAGGGGTTTTATTATGCCTTACTTGAGGTTGTTCGGAACCATCCCTTCCCTGAATGATTGGTTTATGATGTGCGTTATGGTGGGTGCCAAGATGTCCGTGCATTCTTTCAGGAGTTTTGTCGGGATGATGTCGTTTGGGGATGTGTTGTCTCGCAGGCTTCCGATTATGTTTTTTGTGGTGTCGATGGTAATTGGGATCAGCTCGAAATTCGTTGATCGTGGACTAGTTTTGTTGATTTCTTCTTCTTGCTGTATCTGAGTGGGGTTGGTGTTTTTTTTCTGTTGAACTGTTTCCCGAATCTTTTCGATTTTGTCGATAAAAAAGTCAGATAGTTCATTACAGAATTCTTGTGACTCACTTGCAGGGGGCTCCAAACATGAGGGGTTCATAGCATTAGAGATTGTAAGCTCCTTGATGGAAGGGACTGATTTGAATGTACAATATATGTGTAAAGCACTGCATACATTCACAGTGCTATATAAGTACCTGCAATAAATAAAAAAAATCATAAGTATCTTTCTACTCTGTCATTTAGATGGTGTTAGGGAACCCATGTCTATGGAGCCACAGAGCATGGGAGGATCAAGGTATTTTTTGTGTTCAATATTTTTACCCTTTAGATCTAATCCTGAACCAGATCCTTACCCATATACCTAAACCTAATGCCGCATACACACGTTCGGAATTTCCGACAAGAAAACCATGGATTCTTTTCCAACGGAATTTTGGCTCAAACTTGTCTTGCATACACACGGCCACACCAAATTCCGCCTGCCAAGAACGTGGTTACGTACAACAGCCAAGAAAAATGAAGTTCAATGCTTCCGAGCATGCATCGACTTGGTTCTGAGCATGCGTAGGATTTTTCTCCATCGGAATTGCATGCAGACAATTGGAATTTCCGACAAGAACTTTCCCCGTCGGAAAATTTGAGAACCAGCTCTTAAATTTTTCTTGGAGGAAAATCCGACAGAAACATTCCATTGGTGCCTACACACGGTTGGAATTTCCGACCAAAAGGTCACATCAGACTTTTCTTGTCGGAATTTCCAATCGTGTGTACGCGGCATAATGCCAAGAGGAACCTTAGCTGGCAACCTTAATCCTAACCACAATATTTATTACAATAAAACTTTTAGCGTCACAATGTTACTAACATTGAAAACTTGGGGTGTTAAAAAAAATATACTGTATACTGCAATATGTCAGAGTCAGAGTTTCCATATCAAAACAATTGCTAACTTCTATTAAAAGTTTGCTGCCTGTTTCCCCCCAGCAATTCTTTAAGACCCCTTTCACACTGAGGAGATTTTCAGGCGGTACAGCGCTAAAAATAGCGTTGCTATGCCGCCTGAAAAACTCCTGCACTGCATACTCAATGTGAAAGCTTGAGGGCTTTTACATTGACGCGATGCGCTGGCGGGAGAGGAAAAAATCTCCTGCCAGCAGCATCTTTGGAGCGGTGAGAGGAGCGGCGTGTATACCGCTCTTTCACCTCTCCTTCCCATTTAAAACAATGGGAAACCGCGGCAATACCGCCCGCAATGCGCCTCTGCAGAGGCGCATTGCGGGCGGTATTAACCTTTTATCAGCCGCGGCAAATCCAATGGTATAGCACCGCTATTTTTAGCGGCGCTATACCGCCACCGCGCCTCCCGCCCCAGTGTGAAAGGGGCCTAAAAAAAGCATCCACAAGTAGAAAGATCACCAGATCAAAGTATAAAAGAGTGCATATTCTATGAATCTATGTAGGGAAGATAGTTGCTGGATCAGGAGAGTTAGGCCGTCCATAGACAGAACCAATCCGATATTCGAATCATGTATGGACAGGCTCATACCAATATGATCGCTCAATCAACTTGGGTACAACCAGCCTGCCAGATTTTACCTGCGATTATCGCTAGTGGCTGCTACAGCCACTAGCAATAGTCACTGGCCCGGATTCTCGTACGAGTTACGCCAGCGTATCTCCAGATACGCAGTTGTAACTCTGAGTCCGAGCCTTCGTATCTATGCACCTGATTCTTAGAATCAGTTACGCATAGATTTGTATTAGATCCGACCGGCGTAAGTCTCTTACGCCGTCGTATCTTAACTGCATATTTATGCTGGCCGCTAGGGGCATGTACGATGATTTACGCCTAGAAATATGTAAATCAGCTAGATACGCCAATTCACGAACGTGCGCCCGGCTGACGCGGTACAGATACGCCATTTACGTTAGGCTTTTCCTGGCGTAAAGTTACCCCTGCTATATGAGGCGTACATGAGGCGTAGCAATGTTAAGTATGGACGTCGGGCCAGCGTCGAATTCTTCACGTTTTACGTCGTTCGCGTAAGTCGTTCTCGAATAGGGCTGGGCGTCATTTACGTTCACGTCGAAAGCATTGGCTTCTTGCGGGTTAATTTGGAGCATGCACACTGGGATACTTTCACGGATGGCGCATGCGTCGTTCGTAAAAAGCTTAATTTACGTGGGGTCTCATTAAATTGACATAACACACGCCCACATCTACCACATTTGAATTAGGCGGGCTTACGCCGGCCTATTTACGCTACGCTGCCGCAACTTTGGTTTGAGAATACGGCACTTGCCTGTCAAAGTTGCGGAGGCGTAACGTAAATAGGATATGTTACGCCCGCACAAAGATACGCGCTTCTACGTGAATCCGGGCCACTGTCTTCTCCCGGCGGAAACGGCTTGCCCCGTCCCTCCCCCTGTTGGGAGAATACAATGTTTCGTCAGGAGGGATTCCCCTGTCAGCACTGTCTGTGTTGGCGGAATCATGGTTGCAGGAAAGAAATTTGCACCGCCTATGGCCTGCCTTAGTAGCCTGCAGTATCAAGATAAGATGAGCTTCCATACCTTTTAGATTAGTATAGGTAGTGCTGGCATCATAACATAGGGGTTTATTCTTTTCCTCTAGCATTATCCAAAGAGCTGCCCGCATAACAGTGGAAACATGTTTCCAAATGCCCTCCTAGATATAGTCTTGTTGCAGAAGGCTGTTTGAAGTTGTGCTGACATAAGCACATCAACATTACAAGTTAAAACAAATTACATAACTACAGTTTATGTTAAAAGCTTAGCTAACCACATTGAGTGGGACTTCAGTGTCCAGAGTTCAGCTTTACCTGGATCAACATTCGCAAACGCAAGTGATAACACATTTTGACTGAATAGATAGGTGACAAAAGTTGGCAAAAATATAAAAGAATAAAAAGAAAAAAATCAAACAACATGCACAACAAAACAAGCATACATTAGGTATCATTTGTTAATTGAGTCCAATGAAATTTTTTGTTATGGTCACATTAAATAATAATAAATTACTGTGTGAACCATCACCAATCATAAGAAATGGACTCTTAAGCCTCGTACACACGACCGAGGAACTCGACGGGCGAAACACATTGTTTTCCTTGTCGATTTACTTGTTAGGCTGTCGAGGAACTCGAAAAGCCAATTTTCTCCATTCCCGTCAAGGAAATAGAGAACATGCTCTCTTTTTGGCTCGTCGAGTTTCTCAACAGTTTTCTCGACGAAAATGTACACACAACCGGTTTCCTCAGCAAAAAACATCTCCCAGCAAGTATCTTGCTGGTTTTTGCCGAGAAACTCGGTCGTGTGTACGAGGCCTTACAAGAACGTGAGAACTAGTTTGGTGCATCACATGCCATCTGCAAGTACCCTGTTTCCCCGAAAATAAGCCCTACCCCTAAAATAAGACCTAGCATGAGTTTCTGGGATGACTGCAAAAATAAGCCCTAGTTAAAGTCCTTGTAAAATCGTGTAATCCGTTTTGTAAAAAGATTATATATATATTTATATACTGTGTATGTATATATATATAGTGTGTCTGCTTGTGTAATTTTATTGTGGAAAATACCTTATTTTCCACAATAAAATTACACAAGGAGACACATTACACTTTATACAATCTTTTTACAAAACAGATTACAGAATTTTACAAGGTATTTAACTAAGGTTTATTTTTGGGATTACAGAATTTCACAATGCTGACTCCTGAGCTGACGGGGAGAAACATTTTTGTACATACCGTAAATAAATAAGACATTCCCTTAAAATAAGCCCTAGTGTGTTTTTTGTAGCCAAAATTAATATAAGACCCGGTCTTATTTTTGGGGAAACACGGTAGTAAATGTGGAATGTTATAAATGTATTCGATTTATTCACTGATAAAGAAATACAAGTTATTTCACCTTTTTTAATTTAGACCTGAACATAAAAACATACATTAATCTGTATATAAAATATATATAGCTTTCTTATTCCTTTCCTCTATGCCTCTGATTATTAGCTATAGGAAAAAGAAAACTCTTCTGCATGCCTTGACTTCACATTATATACACTTAAACCTAAAAGGATTTCAATCTACCTTCTACAAATAGATTCCAAAGCATTCATATGTCAAACAACATGCAACATCTTAATTCCATCATAAATAGCCTATTATAAAACATTTCTTATCCATAGGTGGTTTCATTGTTTAAAGCGGGTTTTCTCGTCATCTATATGTTCTGGTGGTCTCTTATATGTATCGATTTACTACAAAAGAGCTGAAGGTGTGCTATTCCTAATTATAGAAGTTAGTCAGCTGCTGAGGTTGTTAATTAAACGCCGCAAAGTAAGGAAAATTAGGAAAATGTCTGGCACAGACAAGAAATCTCTAATTGAAACTAATGTCGAAATCACTGGAAGTCATCCCTAGACAATAGCTGCGTTGCCTATGCAGGTTTCCAATGAGGCTGCCCCCACAGACCGTGGTTGCCATGGACACCTACGAAGACACGATATAGGACCAAGCAAGGGAGAGGAAGTCCGAGAACAGGAGAAAACATAACAGGTTTGTAAATTCCTTCTAGCCATTCATTGTTCACAAACTCAAATATCAACAGTATAGCCCAGCAGCCCTAAATGAGAAAACATACAACAAGAATTGGCAGTTTGCTTTTACGTCAGCTTCAACGCAAAGGTCAGAGAGCGCCGCGATTTTTTCATTAGAAGTTGCCAGTAAAATGTAGATAAGCCATTTCATCTCCTTTCTTATCTGAAAGCCTCTCAACTTATATAGCGACTAAAGGACAACTCAAAAATTGCCTTTGGAATAATGGGAGTTAAAATGCAATTTTGCTGAACTGTCTGTTTGGGATGTTTACATTCCTTTTAATAGGAATAAAAGTGATCAAAAATGTTTTTTTATGTCAAACTAAAAATTTTACAATGAAAATGTTTTTTTTTTTAAGTTCCCCTGTCGCCGTGTGCTTGGACGCAAAAACAAACGCATACGTAAGTCCAGCCCACATATGAAAACAGTGTTCAAACCACACGTGAGGTGTTGCCGCGAACGTTAGAATGAGAGCAATAATTCTAGCCCTAGACCTCCTCTGTAACTCAAAACATGTAACTAGTAAAAAAAATTTAAAGCGCCGCCTATGTGGATTTTTAAGTACCGAAATTTGGCGCCATTCCACGAGCGTGTGCAGTTTTGAAGCGTGACATGTTAGGTATCTATTTACTCGGCGTAACTTCATTTTTCAAATTATTCAAAAAAATTGGGCTAACTTTAATGTTTTTTTATTTTTTAAAGCATGAAACTTTCTTTTTTTCCAAAGAAACACGTTTGAAAAATTGCTGCGCAAATATCACGCAACAGAAAAAATTTGCAATGACCGCCATTGTATTCTCTAGGGTCTCTGCTAAAAAAAAACATATATAATGTTTGGGGGTTCTGTGTAATTTTCTAGCAAAAAAAAAAGATGATTTTTACATGTAGGCAGGGCCGGATTCCAGACAAGGCCAACAAGGCCAGGCCTCGGGGCGGCAGTGGGTGCAGGGGCGGCACTGCAGCTGACAGGAGAGGACACTTTCATTTCCCCCCCTGTCATGTCATGGATGGTGAGAGGAAAGAAAACAGAGGGAAGAGGAGGTGAGATGTTTTTCCATGTAATTTTCGGCAGCAGCTCCCCCCCCCCCCCCCCAATGATCAATGTCATTTTTGGCAGCAACATCCCCCCCCCCCCCCCCCCCCAGTTTTCAATGTAATTTTCGGCAGCAGCATCCCCCCTGCTTCCCAGTGTCCTGCCGAAAAAGTCCCCCGGCGGATAATGTCCCCCCCTGTACTGCGCAGGCAGGGGCGGCATTGAAGGACCCGGCCTTGAGGCGGCTAAGGGAGTAAATCCGGGACTGCATGTAGGAGCGAAATGTCAGAATTGGCCTGGTTGGCAAGTGGTTAATAAGTAATGACATAAAGGGTGGTTTTCATTGTAAAGCTAGATGTGAGCACATACACCTGTCATTGGACTATTGCTATTCCCGAAATTATATAACATCATAGGAAACACTCTGTGGGAAGGTTAGGTTGTGCTGTGTGTTTGTCAGTGGTGTAATGCCAGAAGTATGTCATTACAAATCACCATCCATCCTGATTCATCTAATTCCAACCCAGTTTAGACGGTAAAATAATTTTCTTTACAAGTGTATTTTTTTTAAATTCCTCCTTCCGTCTAAATAATAACAGTAGTAAGTGACTTGCATTTTTTCAGCCTTTGGCACAAAGTCTTTATTTTGTATAGTGGAAAATTGCAGGAAAATATGCACATGCCTTCTCGATCTGACTCCATCCGTCTCTGCCAGCTGGCTGCAAGAGAGCTGAATTAATATCATTTACTTTGTCTGCTCCTGGGCTACATGACTCAGCAGGACTAATATCTTCCTTGGCAAGACCAAAATCAGGTACTGTATCTCTTCAGCATAGAGCTCTACCAGTAAAATTGAGATCAGATGTTATTGATGGAGGAAATGAAACAAATTTTCCTAAAAATAATAGTTAATAAGTTTACAAAGTCAGACACACTCAGTTGCTGGAGAATACAATGGAACCTTGGATTACAAGCATAATCCATTCTAAGAGAATACTTGTAATCCAAAGCTCTCGCATATCAAAGCGAGTTTCCCCATAGAAGTCAATGGAAACGAAAATAATTTGTTCTGCATTGACTTCAATGGCATGCAATACCGCATGTGGCCAGCGGTGGGGGGCGCCGGAGAGCCTCGGAAACACTCGGAAAGGCCCGAAGACAGCTCGGCTGAACTCGGAAAACCTTGCATAGGCTGGTGAACTGAGTATTTACGAGTTTTTCCAAGCATTTCCAAAAGGCTCTGAATGGTTCTGATCGGCTCCGCTTGGCTTCGGTGCCCCCACCGTGGCACTGCACACTGCTGTGGCTTGAATCCTGCTCATCTTGCGAGACAACACTCGCAAACAGGTCTGGATTTTTTTTAAAACATCATGTAGCTAGAAGCATCAACCAGCACTTAGTTGACAGCCGTAAGGTAGTGTTAGGTTGGGTGCACACCTAAGCGAATTGGATGCATCAAATTCGCAGGACATTTTAAAATACGTTAATTTGAATAAGGTTGGGTTCACATACGTGCATTGCATTCACACTCCGCATTGCCCAAAAAATGTGTGCGTATTGCAAGCACATTATCTTCTATGGGAACGCATCTGATTCGCAGATGTGTTCCGTTTTGAACAGGAATTCTTCCCCCCTCCTCACTACACCTCCCCCTCTCCCTGTTCAGCTGTTCCTCACCTACAACAGCGAGGAACCACTGAACAGCTGTTTTTTCTCTTTGCAGAGAAAATGGAGCTGGAATTTCGCACCGCACATGTGTGAACCCAGCCTAAATGTCTCAATGCCTTTTAGGCCCCTTTTTGCGATACAGCACTGCATTATTTTAACTGACAATTTTGCAGACAATGTATGTCCCTTTTTGTGCCACAAATAGAGCTTTCTTTTAGTGGTATTTGATCATCTCTGCGGTTTTTATTTTTTGCGCTATAAACAAAAAAAGACAGATAGTTTTGAAAAAATAACAATATTTTTTATTATTTGCTAGAAAAATTTCCATTAAAAAAGAAATCGAATTTCTTAATTTGTAATTTAGGCCAATATGTATTCTGCTAAATATTTTTGGTGAAAAAAATCCCAATAAGCGTATATTGATTGGTTTGCGCAAAAGTTATGGCGTCTACAAACTGTGTGATATTTTTCAATTTTTTTATTTATTTATTTACTAATTAATGCAGCCAACAGTGACTTATAGCGGGACTGCAATATTGCGGCAGACAAATCAGACACTAACTGACACCTAACTGATAAAAAATATGCACTGTCACTGTACTAATGACACTGGCTGGGAAGGGGTTAATGTCAGGGACAATCAAAGGGTTACATGTGTTCCTAGCCAGTGCTTGTGTACTGTGGGGGATGTGCTTTTTGTAAGGGAAGGCATAGATTTGTGTCCCTGCTTTGTGGGAACACAGGATCAATGCCTTCCCTATTGACAGAACGGCGATCTGCCTTGTTTACATAGGAAGAGCACCATTCTGCCTGTGTACTGAACAATTGGTGGGTGTTGGCGGATATTGAGTTTGTGGTAGCCACTGCTGGGCTCCCGCTGTATGTGAGCACAGTGGAAGCGGGACAGCGGCGGCGTACGTGCATGCCTCAGACCCTGTAGTGCCAGATCAAGTACTAGGTACGTGATCTGGCACAGGGCGACTGCCCTGCTACAGTCTATCTACGGTGGCTGGTCCACAAGTGGTTATAGTTAATTTGATAAAAATTGACATTTCTACCAATAGTTACATAGTAACATAGGTTGAAAAAAGACATGCCCATCAAGTTCAACCAATAGCAAAAACAAACAAATAGAAAACCTCCATATCCACAGTTGATCCAGAGCAACACAAGAAAATCCCAAAAATAACAATGAAAACTTTGCACCACAGGCAATATTTGAAAAACTTGCACAATTTGCACAATTTGTGAACCTATAAATGTGTATCTGGACTGTGCTGCCAAAAATGTGAATCAAGATAACCAAACAGTTTACCACATGTAAAAGTACAAAAAATAAATAAATGAATAGCACCAAAAAATACCTCTAATGTCCAATGTATCAATAAGTCCCATTCAAATATGTGCTTAAAAATAAAGTAGGTGAACAGGTGCTTGTGCCATTCGTAACAGATAAACACATGACCACTTCCAGGTGCTCCAGGTGACCCCACATGGATGTGCACTCACCACAACGGATGGACCTTGCTATATAGGTCTCACGCTTTTTTGGGTTAGACCCACTGTGTATCTTGTTACCAACTTGACCATTCACATGTACCAGGATGCAATTCCTTTCAATGCCATACACCGCCACTCAAAAAACAGTATAAGAGAAAAGGTTCATTGCGCAAAGCAGCCGTCATCTTTAAACCATATAAAACCTTCCAATTAAACCACACTCACATTGATTGATTGATTGATTGATTGATTTATTGGATTTGTAATGCGCCAAATACTGACCCGTCAGGGAAGCGTCTAAGCGCAGAAGACATACCTGTAAATAGATAAATCAAGTCAGGGAAAGAAAATAGAAGGAAAAGAAAAAAGGAGAGCACAAAAAAAGCAAACTACCAAGGAACAACAGGGAAAACTAACGTGACTCAGCCTGCTTTTCCCTCAAAAAACCATGTACACTATATTACCAAAAGTATTGGGACGTCTGCCTTAACACGCACATGAACTTTAAGGGCATCCCAGTCTTAGGCTGGCTATACATTATACAATTTCCTTAATCAATTTCCTTTAGATTTACCTTCAACTATGTAGTACAAGGGCCTGCTGGATTGCATACAAATTGAAAGGGTTTAGGTTTGACCTAAAGTAAAGTTGAACAAGAAAATTGTATAGTATATGGCCAGCCTTAGTCCGTAGGGTTCAATATTGAGTTGACCCACCCTTTACAGCTATAACAGCTTCAACTCTTCTGGGAAGGCTATCCACAAGATTTAGGAGTTCGTCTATGACCATTCTTTCAGAACACATTTGTGAGGTCAGGCAGTGATGTGGTTGACGAGAAGGCCTGACTCACAATCTCCGCTCGAATTCATCCCAAATATGTTTTATCGGGTTGAGGTTGGGACTTTGTGCAGGCCAGTCAGGTTCCCCCACCTCAAACTCACTCATCCATGTCTTTATGGACCTTGTTTGTGCACTGGTGTGCAGTCATTTTGGAACAGGAAGGGGCCACCCCACAAATAGTTCCTACAAAGTTGGGAGCATGAAATTGTCCAAAATATCTTGGTATGCTGACGCCTTAAGAGTTCCCTTTACTGGAACTGAGGGGCCAAGCCCAACCCCTAAAAAATAACCCCACGTCATAATTCCCCTCAACAAAATGATTTGGACCAGATGAGCGAGTTTGTGGTGGAGGAACTTGACTGACCTGCACCTCAACAAGATAAAATATATTTGGGATAAATTAGAACATCAGTGCCTGACCTCACAAATGTGCTTTTGGAAGAATGGTCAAACATTCCCATAGACACACTCCTAAAACTTGTGGACAGCCTTCCCAGAAGGGTTGAAGCTGTTATAGCTGCAAAGAGTGGGCCAACGGACTAAGACAGGGATGCCATTAAAGTTCATGTGCTTGTAAAGGCAGGTGTCCCAATACTTTAGGTAATAAAGTGTACACGTGCCTAGGAACCCGTCACCAGGTACATGCAGTGTTTGTTGTTAAGATGGCTACCACTGCCCCAAGACCAAAAGCTGGCTTGCGCTCCAGGGATAGGATGTGATGTATTGGCTGGGAAACACTGCCTCAACTAGTTTGGTCTGTAATTGGACATCTTCAGAAAGCTTCCTTTATATAACTCAGTGACCTCAGTGTCACCAACCTGCTACTACCAGTAGTTTTTTTTTTATTATTTTACTTTTTCCCTTTCTTGAAATTATCTAGAACTAGCACAGTACAATACTTTAGTTACTTGGTTTGGTTTATTATTGTTGTTTTTTATGCCAAGATTATCCTGTACTTCTTTAGAAAGAATATTTTTGTACCTTTGTCACTTGGTAATGTCATCTCTCGTTCTTGTCTGAGTTTGTGATCAATCTGCCAGATTGTTCTTAATTGTTATACAACGGTATGGCTCTATAGATTTTTCTATGTTGTATCTAGAAGAGAATACTTCCAAGGCATGTTAATGGCCATGGGATCTATTTTATTCCTAGTGAGTTTCATGGCACTTCATGTATGGCTTTGTATATGCCCAATTATAGGACAAAAGCTGAAATAGAGTTTAGAAAAAAAATCTTTTGTTATACATTTTTTGATGCTATGTTTTCTAATGACTTGTTCTAGGTTGCCATCGCCCATGTGAATATGTAATCATTTTACCCTGCACACAGTCTTTGCCAACATCTCTCAGAAGGATTTGTCAAAACTAGGACAGACAGAATCTGAAACAGCTGTGCATGGCAACCAATCAGCTTCTATATTTAGCTTGTTTAGTTAAGATTTGAAAATGGAAGATATAAGCTGATTGGTTGTCATGTACAGTTGCTCTAGATTCTGGCTAGTCCAGTTTTGATAAATTCCCTGTTTTGTCTTTTAATTAAGAAGCTTGTATTGCTGTATAAAACGTTATAATTGGAAGCTTGTACCTGTAGGTTGCAGATCAAGTAGTGATGATAAGACTATTTTTAGTGGCTTTACTAACTAGTGTTCTCCCTCTACTTTTATGAACTCTACCTATTGGTTTTCCACAGTACAGCATTAGTCCCCTGCTAGTTGTAATTACAATATTTTTGGCTATGTTTTTCTAGCTTACTTCAGTTAATCCCAGTAATTAATGATAGTAACATTGAAAGTGGTACAATGGGAGACTGACTGTGATCAGGTATTAAACTGGATGACCATTGTCGCTGATCTTAGCATCCCATATATTGCAGAATTCATTACTGACCCCAAGGTACAATTAGTACAAAGAATCAATAAAATGGCTGGGACTTCAAAGGGGTGCAGTAAATACGTGAGATACAATATTTTTTCTATAACTAATGAAAGGTCCATTGGGGTCAATTAATCTTTTAAGGTCTTTGCAGATTTCCTCAAAAGTCTCTGGTCCTAAAGGTGAGATGTCTAGCAGTGAGACAGTGTTAGCCCAGTGTTAAATGGTTAACCGGCAGTGATATCAGCCTCATGTTGTCTCTATCAGCCCTGTTTACAAATGTTCTTTGTGTTGTGTGTCTGTGACCTTCTTCTCAACCCCCTCCAGGAAAGGTATACGTACAGTATGTGTTCACTTTCCATACTAAGTGCACTCCTCCAACTCTAACTCTGTTGGAGAGCCATTGATTACACTTACAGGTATATTAGTGGTGTAAAAAAATTGATTATTATGTGTTTACTAGAAATTCAACATTGTAGAAATCATAATGGCAACTTATATGAAGAAAAGCATTGGCAGTAGTCACATAAAGAGTATTATAATTATTGGTAGTACTAATATTAAAGTAGTACTTATTAAATAATTTTCATTTACAAAAAAGGTCGAGATTAATGACAAATTTGCATGATCGCGTTACCTCCATTAGCCCTGCCCTACTGTTAGCCCCTGGGTGGGGCTAATGGAGGTGACGCGATCATGCAAACCGGGAACCCAGAAGTGGTCCCGGTTTGCGGTGTAATACAATTATGGTGTATTTATCTTTTACTCTGTGAGTATTTATAATCTTTTTAAATAAAATTGGAATACTTACTACACTATGAGAGTTTTCTCAATCCATCTTTGATTTTTGTGGACGTCCTTTGAGCGATATGTGTAGGGAAGTTCCCTTGGAGATTTTATGATGCCCTGGCATTTATCACACTAAGGGCTCTTTCACACAGAGCGGATCCGTATTGATCCGCCCCGTGTGTGTCCGTCTGCTCAGCGGGGATCTTCTGTAAATCCCCGCTGATCTGTCGGCAGACAGGGCGGTCCCCGCACACTGTGCAG
Organism: Rana temporaria; assembly: GCF_905171775.1. Taxonomy (NCBI): domain Eukaryota; kingdom Metazoa; phylum Chordata; class Amphibia; order Anura; family Ranidae; genus Rana; species Rana temporaria. Next base: position 119,381,109 of record NC_053493.1, on the reverse strand, counting down.
AGACCGCCCTGTCTTTCCTACGCTCTACCCTATGGGGAATCAGATGAATACGGACCGTGTGTCCATATTCATCCGATCCGTTCCGCCAGACGGAAGAAAAATAGGGGTTTCTTCCGTCTGAAAAAGCGGATCTTTGCGGAGGCGGATGTTTCCGCTAACGTCTGCAATCCCATAGGGAAGCATTACAAGTCCGTAAACTGACTTGTAAAAAACGGACCGTTTGTCCGCCCGTGTGAAAGGGCCCTAAGAGGGTGTTTTGACCATCCGTCATAGGTGGTCTCACAATCCGGTAAGGTGGCTCTACATCCACTGTGGTGTTTTGGTGAAGTACTTCCTGCTTTCTTGGTTGGAGGAATTGTCTGAAAGGACTTATCACATTAAAAAAAATTTAAATCACGGATATAGGCAACTGTCGTGGTAGACTGTTTATACACATTTTGCTTAATTGAATGGACTTTTTTACATTATTTGTCATGATGGTGATTTAAATACCACTATTCATAACTTCATGTTTTCACATATGAATGCATATGTTTTTTGTTTTTAAGGTAAAATTAACTGGGTTTGAGCTGAAATCTGGAAAGGTCCCACAAACTCTTGACCCAACTTAGCAGATGGAAGGTATACATTAAAATTTTTGGTTGACAATCAAACTTTCCCACTCACATGAAAGATAGGAATGACAGACTCACTCCTGAGCCTTTCTCAAAGCCTCGATCAATTTCTTCTGAATCTCCTGCAATGTAGTAAATCTGTTGGTAACAGCAGGAACTGGAGTAGACATAAGATAGTGGTAATCGCTCTCGAAGGAGGACGATTGACCATGAAGTCCATAGAAATTGACCCCCATGGTCTTGATGGAACAGGGAATGGTTGGAGTAACACCAAAGGAGAAGACTAGGGTTTTTTTTACTGTATATGCAGGTCAAGAATGAGGTCACATAGTTTTTGACATCTTTCTAGTAACCAGGCCACCACAAAGAACATGACAAAGGTTCTTCTGTTGTAGAAACCCCAAAATGCCCAGCAAGTTTAGAGTCATGCACCAACTTAAGGGCTTCTACTTGGACCAATTCAGGTACATATAGGAAAGTCCAAATGCCATTATTATACTTGAGGTTAATGTCTTTAGAAAGATGATTGAGAAGTGTGTCATCTTCATACCTCTCTTTTAAGGAGATAAAGAATTTCTTGGGACTTTTACCCCTAGGACATTCTATTGAGATAGGATTGCCCAGTCAGAGTTGCCTTCCTAAAAAGGCTCAGACAACTTACTTGATAAGGATATAAAGAATCAACCTGTCAATAGGGTAACACAATTCTACTTAAAACAGCAGCTGGCATAAACTGTTGGTGACAGTTAAAATTAATAGAAAAGTAAAAATTCTGCGCTTACTAATTAAAATGAAGTCCTTCAAAAAATTACCATATATCTCCAAGGCTTATAGGGAACTTCCAGTTTATGTAAATGTTTCTCATATAAGGTATGAAAAGAACCTTTACCAACACCACAGCACACCGGGTCCCTTAGCCTTAGACATAGACCACCAGTTTCTAAGCGGTCTAACAGCGCTCAAGTGTCCATCAAACATTATATAGCTTCCAAGATAACAGAAATTAGGACTCAATCTTGATCTCCCTTCTAGGATCATCTCCCACAAGGTCAGATCATTATGCATGTGTATGAAAAGAAGAACAAAAACTGACTAATGGTGTAGTATATAAGCGTACTTCAGTATTTTTTAAAAAGATTCAAAAATACTCACAAATTGTTAGATCAATACAAGCACTTTTTTAATATTCTATGGAAGTTTCCAACCAACAAGATGGCCGTGGTTCTAGTGTCCAATGACGTCACATGTCCAAGCTTCATCCAGTGCATTTCATCATATCAGACGTCATCAGGCAGCATGGCTAGCATTAGTCATCGCACTTATTTATAGAGTCGAGGTCGGAACAAACTTCCTCCCCCTAATTGTGCTGCAAAGCATCGGGATATCTACCTGGAAGTGGAAATGATGACGTGACCGGAAGGATGCTGCCAAGCCGGAACTGGAAATGACCCCGGACCATAAAGTATCATCTTCAATATCAAGAACTGGGATAGGAAATGACATTATGGCATCCTCGGATTAATAGATAATCACAGAGCCTGCTAATTGGAGCAAAAATCAGAGGCAACCCAGACAAAAAAAATTGAATACATATAAAACAAATGTATCCCAAAATTCTCAAAACATTTTTATAATGCAAGACATTAAAACGTAAGCCTGATAGTAAACAAAACAAATTAAAAAGGGGGGACTCTTGCACCATCTTGTTGTTTGAAACTATAGAGGTCAACAACAATGCAAATTTTTAAATATCACCATTGACAATTAAATAAGCATACAAATATACAAAAGGTATTTCTGCCCCTGGAAGCAGTTCAATGGGACAATCATGCGGGCGATGAGAAGCATTGACCAGCATTGTTTTTATCACAGACATCCTGCAACTCTTGATATTGTGGAGGCAGGTTGTCATTTGACTGGGTAATTACAACTTGTGATTCCCTAATCAGCAGAGAACTTGTTTGACAAGGTTCTCCATAATGTTCCTCACAATGGGGGAGGTAAAATGTATTGTCCGTGCCCTCCAGTTGATGGAGGGATTATGGGTATAAAAATGGCTTGAAAAAAAAGGAATACCCAGAAGGACAGGAAACTGTGGTCCAGAGTACCTGAGGAACCGTTTCATGGGACAATTAACTGGGTAATGCCCCACAATACAGACATAAGTTCTCCAAATGTCTTCTGTCTTTCTCCTGAAGATAAATGGATCTCTTAATAGCATCAACCTGCATACGTTTGGGAGTGTTAGAATCCAGGGAAACTTTTGGATCCTTTTAAACAAATTGCCTAGCAAAAATATGCATATCTCCTTTACTTCCAAACATTCCCAGTCACTCCTTCTTTTCTGTAAGCTTCTGAATAATTCAGATACATAATTGGATGAAAGTCTTGAGATTGTGGCAAGTAGTATCTAAGATTAATTGTTGGTGTTCAACTGTGCACTCTGCAACAGAGCACCTACCCTGCTGCAAACTATGCAACTTTGCTTAGGCAGCAGCGCAGAGGTTAGGATCATCAAAAAACCTGATTCATAGTGGTCACAAAAGTCTCAAAATTATTCAGAATGGTGCTGGGGAGGCCCAAGCTAGGGCTTCAACAGTTGGAAGTTTGATAACAAATAGTGCCTTCTTTTCCTCAGTAAATGTAGCGGGTTGCATTTTTAAATATATGCAACACTGATTAAGGAATAATCTGTAATGGCGGCGACCTCCATTGAACTTGAGTGGTAGAAACATATATGCATTTGCATCATCTTGGAATTATAAGTACAGCAATTATTTCTGCAGGGCTTGGATTTCTTCCTATTGCCTGTTCACCATACTTTCCAGTTTGGCAAATTATTCTTGATCCGTAACACTAAACTCCTGCAGCTCTGCAATTTGCCACCCAAAGGGAGCCACATCATTTGCTATAATGGCCTCCATGTTTGGGCCAGATTATTCTGTCAGGGTTCAGGCTCGTAGATAAGTAGTTTATAGCAGGAGGCTCTCACCGACCAGCTAATGGATGACATAGGCTCACTTGAGTTGCAGAGTCTAAGCACTAGCCAGTCTTTACCAGAGCTCCTGATGGTGGAGATGGGTTTTGCTGTAGGTTAATACTAGATTGCGGTCCACAGGATGGCTCCATTTGGTGGTGAGCAAGCCAGGGTCCATTAGCAGATATAGCGGGTAGGGATCAAGCAGAACCATAGTCAGTAAACAAGCCAACGGTTGATAAAGAGGGGTAGCAGGTTGGGATCAAGCAGATGCCTAGGAGAGGAACAAGCCATGGTCAGTAACGAGTGGTAGCAAAGTTACAGATGGCAGCAGAAGTGACAAGAGCGAAATAATGGCTGGAGAGAGTGCTATAATCAGGCAAACAGAAAATTCTAAGGCATGGCTAAAATAGAAACTTCATGGGAGGAGCAAAGGCAGGGCTCAAGTCATGTGGGAACGTGTGGGAATGGCGTCCCTGCACTATTTCACAGCAGGACTCGAGCAGCTGAGCCGCCCAAACCCAGGGCCGATCCTACACGGGGTGCAGTTTACCCAGGCGCCACAGTGGTGGGGGCACTCAATCATCAGAGTGCTCCCCTCCCTCCTCCTCCTCCTCTCCATGTCAGTTCCAGAGGAGCTCTCTCCGCTGGTCTCCGTCGCCGCTGTTTCCTGCCGTCCAGGGCCCTGGGGACCTCCGGGCCCTTTAATAATAATAATAATATATATATATATATATATATATATATATATATATATATATATATATATATATATATATAATAAAAAAATATATAAAAAAAATATTTTTTTTTATAAAAAAAAAGGGGGGTTGTCATCCGGGGCCCTGGGGATGTCCGGGCCTCTGGGGACCTCCGGACCCCTAAGAAAAAAAATTGTCCCTTTAATAAAAAATAAAATAAAAATATATTAAAACATTTTTTTTATAAAAAATAAATAAAAAAAGGGGGGGTTGCCGTCCGGGGCCATGGGGGCCACTGGGCCCCTGGGGACCTCCGGACCTCTAAAAAAAATTATAAAAAAATGGCCCTTTAATAAAAAATAAAATAAAAATATATTGAGAAAAAAATATTTTTTTTATAAAAAAAATAATAAAAAAGGGGGGTTGCCATCTGGGGCCCTGGGGACCTCCGGGCCCCCTACAGGTGTACTGCCTGTACCCCCCTGATGGCGGCCCTGAGGACATCTGTACCATCTGTCCTAGCTTCCTTTACGTGAAATCAATGGTTAGGTATATTCACTTCAGTGTATTTCTGCTGGTCATCTTACTTGCTGGTTCATGTTATTTTTTCTGTCGGGTTAGTATTTTTTCACCTTTAAGGTAGATGAATGGTTCTCCACATTGTTGGTAGAGGCAATTGCTCCTTCAAGTGCCAATTTCTTCTTTGACTTTGTCAGTCCTGCAGTACACCAGATTGATCCTAAATATCTTCCTTTGGCGCTGTCCTTTTCCTATTTTAAATATCCATCAAGCTTCCATTCAGGCATTGACTGTAGTAAAATTCTTTATCTGTTGGGTTCTCTAGTGGCTTTTCCCATTCCTCAGTTGGACTGCTTTTGGATTTCCCACATATTATAGATTTTTCCACAGTCCTGTGTCCATCAATGGATGATAAAAAATATTTTTGTACTAACCATAAAATATTTTTTTATAAATCTATTGAGGTACACAGTATCTCTGTGTTATTGGCCTAATGTAGGCAAGGGCTGGCTTCACAGTTTTTGTCTTGCCATTGTTTAAAATCCCTGTATTTAGCAGTTTAACCCACATGACTTAGACCATTTTATAATACCTTTAATAGACTTCAAGAAAGTACTTTACAGTAATTAAAAAATAAATAATTTAAGCAATCATTTAAATTAATAACAGTTGATGATGTTAAAAAGTTTGGCTTTGTCTATCACAGTCTAGACTGATTGTTGGGAATTCCAACAGCAGTAAATACATGGTTTGGTTCCAACCCAATTCAACTCCACCCAAAGTAGAGTTGTCCTTCCATTTTAGTACAACCTTCTAAAGATAAATATTTCCGTCTTTGTGACAAGTCAGTATTTTGTAGGTATATGAAAATGTGATGCTACATTGTTGTATACTAACCCCACAATTCTTTAGAAAGTGAATATGGACTTACACTTTGCAATGACCTAACTACAGTATAAAAAAAGTTTTTAATATGAGAGAACATGAATAATGCAGTTTCTAGGTCATAATGTACAAATGTCCTGCCGTGAATCACTGTACTTCATTTGGCAAATGTCTTTGTTGTGAAAAAACCATTAAGACATAGAACACTTTAGAAAAATTAAAGAGATACAAGAAGCCATCTTTGTAACATGTCCTCATTAAAAAATCATTAGACTGCTCCAAATACCTTTCACCATAAATCTTGAAGCAGTAGATTGGTTAGCCCTAAAGATGGACTGCAAATATTTGAATTATAATTTAATTTCTAGGATATAGTTATGCAAGTTAGTCACGCAGGTTAAAGTACTGTCCTTTGTGTCAATTTGTCAATGGTGAATTAATTATTTGTCAGGTAGAAACATCCTCAAGATTTTGATTACGGGTGTTGTTTCGACCAACCAAAGCAATTGCAGGCATTTGGCCACAACTTTCAATATTCAGGAAGTTTGAATTACCTTTTACATTGTGTATTTTAGATACTATAGAATAACATAATGTCTATTATGTGGCAACCATAAAGTGACCCTGTTGGGGTCAGAAAAAAAAATAGATTAAAGGTCCCTACAATAGAGAAGTATTTATACGCACCTCTCTGGAAACCCATGTCTCCTGCCCTCTTTTCATAAAACTTTTTGCCATTTGACACTTCCAGTGAGAGTGTCAGATGCATTGTGTTCCCCACAGCTTTCTGTGGTTTCATCCTCCAACCATTAAGTTGCTGCTGTGTCCTATACCGAGTGTGATGCATAAAACCATACTGCTTGGCAGGGGATACAGGCTAGTGAAACTATCAAAAGTCAAAGACTTTTAATCTGTTTCTTTATTGTTTTGTTTTTTTAAGTGATTGTAAAGGTTTGTTTTTTTCTTAAAAAATAATAACAAATATGTCATACTTACCCCCCTTCTGGGGTCACCTAGCAACGCTCATGGCTCCTCTCCCGCATTGAGTGCCCCCACGGAGAGCCATGTTCCTTGGGGACACTTGTGCGGATGCTCTACTGAGTCCTGCTACTGTGTCACTGGATTTGATTGACAGCAGCAGGAGCTAATGGCTACTGCTGCCATCAATCTGTCCAATGACTATCTAAAAAATTGCTGCTGCTATCTGACAAATAATACATATATCCAATAATATGCAATAAACGCATGTGCTGAATAAATATACAATCCAATAGTAAATGTATAAAAGTTGATTGAAGCAAAAAATCTTCTTATTGTAGAATGTGTTTCAAATTACACTATAAGAAAAAATGGAATTTGAAGCACACTCTATATAAGATAATTTTGTGTTCTAATTAACTTTCAAATATATTTGATATTGGACTTTTAATTTTTTCAGGATATGCATTTATTGCACATCAATATTGGATGTATTTACATTTTATACTTGAGAAACACTTTTTTCTCACAATGTAATTTTAATTTTAATTCACATTCTATAATAAGAAGATTTTTTGTTTCAATCAACTTTTATACATTTACTATTGGATTGTAAATTTATTCAGAACATGCGTTTATTGCATATTATTGGATTTATGTATTATTTGTTAGATTGCAGCAGCGCTTTCACATTTTTTAGATATTCATTCATTGTTGTTTTGTGATAACATCCTGGTGATAGCAGCAGCAAGATTTATTTCACACAGTTTATGCGTTTATTTGTACTTTTATATTCACACACCACTAGGTGGCAGCGCACAACTACCACATATCTTAAATCTTGTCCAATGAGGACCCAAGACAGTGGCTGGAGCTGCTGGTCTCGTTCTCATCACTGGAAAGATCAGGTTCAGGTAAGTAAAAGGGGGGCTCTGAGAGACAGTTGCACCACAGAAGGGTTTTCACCTTAATGCATAGAATGCATTAAGGTGAAAAACCCTGAGACTTTACAACTCCTTTAACTCTGAACAAAACCCTCTGGTTTATGTTGTATTGCCTTTTAATATATACTTACTTGCTATCTGAAGTCTTCAGACCAGTCATGTGATGTTTAGGGTCCTCTTCAGTCTTCTCTTGAGGTGATTTCTTCAGATGCAGATAGCAACACTGATGATATATTCACACAGGGGTCGGCGCGGCAGGGAGGAGCAAATGCAGAATGATGCCCTGTGCTGGTCTCTTCAGCAGCTGAAAGCCGCTTTGTTCCCCTATCCCTTCCACCGACTTTAAACTGCTGGAGGGAGAGACACGGATATGGCCATCACCAGGGCGGTGCTGAGGTGGGTTTCAGCCACACAGATTTCAGTTTGTGCCTTCACTTGGATGCTATGTTTAAATGGCCACTGATCTCTCCCCATCCTTGCCCACAGTGTGTTTTGCTCCGTGGGCTCTCACTCCTGTCAGAACAGCGCTCCTCCAGCACATAAGGCAGGATTGGCATTGGACTGTACACACACAGTTTAATTACTGCCCCCTATCTCCTCCAAGGGCTGCTCATCTCCAGGGGAGCAGGAAATGTGGGTAGGGGGCTGTAATCAAACTGTGTGTGTGTACAGTCCGATGCAATGTTAGAGTGATCCTGTCTTATGTGCTTGAGGAGCACTGTTCTGACAATAGATGGTAAAGGGGGGGATGGTTTCAAGCTTACAGTGAAATTGTACTGTACACAATGAGGGTGGACAATAGTTTGTGCTTTGGATGTTTGTGAAAGAGGGGGGGTGAGCAGCTTATCTGTGCTGAGAATTGTAATGAGGATGGGGGGGGGGATATTTGCTAGAAGGAGGGTTTGGGGGCATTTTTAGCCAGGAGATTGAGGGGACTGTTTGTGCTAAGAGGGGCTGGGGAATTTGTCCTAAGAGGGGGAACTTGGAGGAATTTCTGCTTGGGGGGGGGGGGGTTTGGGGAAGGAAAAAGAATTTGTGCAGACAAGGGTAATTTGGAGGGGGTTGTGGATTTGTGGGGGGGGGGGATATTTTGCTAGGAGGGGGGTTGGAGTGGGATTTTAGATGGAAGACAGGATTGGGGGCAAAGATTTGTGCTGGGAGGGGGATTTGAACTGGGAGGAGGGGGACCCTATCAAGTAGGCTATACGGGGCCCTGTGAATTCTAATGGCAGCCCTGGGTGTTCGTCCCTATGCAGTTTTTCGTAAGCATTACGGGCTCTTAGAGTCTAACATACAAAGAAAATCATTTTATTAACAGGATATCGCGTTAAAAAGAAACAAAGATGCATTTTGTCTGACACAGAATGATCTATGTCAATGTTCTCTGAATAACAAACAACTGTCCTATTAAGATCAGAATGCTTAATCAAGAGTATTTATATTCTTAATAGCACGTTGCAATGGCCTGACACGACTTATTATACATGCCTAGCACTCAGAAAGCCACAAACATGTTGCATCATAATTAATGCATTAAAGTGAAAACAATGAACAAATACATTCTGCACATAATAGCGCCTGTTGAAATAAATAATTACCAAAATGAATTTTGAGTGAATGAGAGTGAATGCCAGGGTTTTGCTTCACTAAGGTTGTAGGCTTGGATATGGGGCTGTCAACCTTGGGCAGGGCTGCAGGATTACCTTAGTGTAATTTACTAAAAGGGATGCAAATTTACTAAAGTCAAGCACTTTTTCCAATAATTGGAACTGCTTATTTCCCTTATCTCCATGCCTCACAGAGGAAGATAAGCAAAGATTTCACAATTGAATATATACCATACGTATATATATATTATATTCTCTGGACTGGATATAAACATATTTTGATAAAGTTTAATGGAAATTTAAACCATGATAGTTTATCCTGCAAATTGTGTAGGTATATCAATGTGCCATTACAGCAACCTAAAAATCGACTATACTGTACATGGATATCTCATGTGTTATAGTATTAAATGTGTCATTATAACAGGCTAAAAAAGAAATCTACTACAAAAATCTCATATTTTTATGATTTTTTTTTTTTTTCTGTGGCATCATTTTACCTACCACAAAATCGTTATTTCACACCATTACAATAGCCTTTAAAAAAATCTACTATATATTAACACCTCATATTTTGTACTATCACTATCATATTTTAAGTATACCAGATTAATTTAACAATATATGTATTGTATAATATACAGTATAATTGTTAATTGGAAAGATTTTTATTATTTCTGCCAAAAATTCTTTAAAGCGGGGGTTCACCCTAAATTATTATTTTTTTTCTACTATGTCATCCAGCATACTAGCGTGAGCTACAGTATGCCTTTATTTTATTTTTTGGCGCCGTACTCACAGTTTAATCGCGTAGTTAAGTTTCAGACTCCCCGCGAGGAGTAGGCGTTCCTAGGCAGAGGGGAACATGATTGACGGCCGGCTATGGCGCGTCACGCTTCCCGAAAATAGCCGAAATAGGACTTGGCTCTTCACGGCGCCTGCGCAGTCAGCTCCTAGTCTGTGCGCAGGCGCCATATAGCGCCGTGAAGAGCCGGGTCCCACTCTGGCTATTTTCGGGAAGCGTGACGCGCCATAGCCGGCCGTCAATCATGTTCCCCTCTGCATAGGAACGCCCATTCCCCGCGGGGAGTCTGAAACGTAACTACGCAATTAAACTGTGAGTACGGCGCAAAAAAATAAAATAAAGGCATACTGTAGCTCACGCTAGTATGCTGGATTTAATGGTAGAAACTTGTTTTTAAGGGTGAACCACCGCTTTAACATTTTTATTTAATACTGTTACCACATCTTAATGAGATATATACTTTATTTTGATAGTGAGTATCCATTTTAAATTATTACTTTGACATTAATCTGAAAAAAGTTTAAGCAGAAAATTGACAAAAGGAATGCTGAATACTGCTAAGAACATCAAAATGAAATAACATGAATACATTCTGCACAAAGGCAACCTGACAACAATATGGTAAGATTCCAGATAATTGCACAATGTTGTCGGTAAACAGGTTTTATTCCCAAGAGAAAAGAATGAAAGGTAAGACAGTAGACAGAAAAGGAGGAAAGGTATTATGAAGAGAACAGACTGATTCCCATTCAGATGTGACTCTCATTTCATTGCTAAAGTTTACATGAAAGTATTTCATAGAAAGATTTGTAGATTCTTCTTTTAGAAGTTTTTCATGTCAAGCAGCTTGTTCTTTACAGTGGAATTATATACAATCAGCTACTGTATATGTACTGTATACATAAAATATGTAAATACAAAAATAAAACGTTTTTTTTTTTATTTTAAACCCCGGTATAATGGTAATACCAGTATAAGGATTTACATACTCCTGCCAAACAGCCAGTTGATCATCTGTACTGAACTACAACAATACAACTTAGTCCATTAATAGAAAATATGTCTGGCTGCCTTAGCGGGACACATTTTTATCTCCAGTAGTACTTTGCAACCAGTGACAAGCCAGTTAAAATAGCTGAACATCAGGGCTATTCGTTAAAGCGGGAGTTCACCCGAAAAAAATGTTTTAACATTAGATTGATGCAGTACTTACCGTTTTAGAGAGCGATCTTCTCTGCCGCTTCCGGGTATGGTCTTCGGGACTGGGCGTTCCTATTTGATTGACAGGCTTCCGACAGGCTTCCGACGGTCGCATACATCGCGTCACGAGTAGCCGAAAGAAGCCGAACGTCGGTGCGGCTCTATACGGCGCCTGCGCAACGACGTTCGGCTACTTTCGGAAAATTGTGACGCGATGTATGCGACCGTCGGAAGCCTGTTGGAAGCTTGACAATCAAATAGGAACGCCCAGTCCCGCAGCCCATACCCGGAAGCGGCGGAGAAGATCGCTCACAAAAACGGTGAGTACTGCTTCGATTTTAAAAAAACTACCAGATTCCCCTTGACAAAATGAGCATCAATCTAATGTTAAAAAAAAACTTTTCGGGTGAACCTCCACTTTAACTTAAAATTAGAGACAGTCTACCGAGGCATGGCTATGCCGTGTAGTGCTGAGAGGAACCAAGAGGTGCTGCTGTGAGCTTTGTGGGGAAAGCTGACCCATGCTACAGGGATGGCTACAAGGTGACCCAGGCTGTGTTGTGTTCTGTGAAGAGTACATCAGAGGACTGCCAGAGACATGGACGATGTAGAAAGAAAGAAAATGAGTTGGAAGGAGAACCCCAGCGTGTGAGGTGACCACTCACCTGGTCTCCAGGACATGGATTATTGACCTGAGGACAACTACACAGCATCAGTGGTGAGAGGTCATTTGGCTACCCTTTACATGTACAGGACTTGCGTGCTGTCTTGGAACTTTACAGCCATTAGGAGAATCCACCCAGTATGCTCTTAAGAGTTCCCTTTAAATTACACATACTCTTATATAAAAAAATGAGCATTCCCATTAGTATTTAAGGGCCCCACTACCGGCATAATGTATATTTCACTCTCCACTGGCCAGAGGCTTAGTTAGACCTGTAAAGCAGTAGATAGGCCATATTGTTTGCTGCCTCCCAAGTTCTCTTTAAGAGCTATTCGTTTTCAGTGTTGTTATTTTGACATTGCTTGTGCCAGTGTTTCACTTTAGTGGTTGATGCTCTATTAACTTTGTTATTGTCATACTGTTTTTGCAGCACTTCTACTTGTCCAGACCCTAATAAATCTTTTTTTTGCATTGTTACTGATTTATCAGTGCGTTTTGTGTTTCTGGTCCTGTTGGGATGGGTCAACCCTGGAAGCGGCAGAAGGACCCAACATACTTATACATATTGACACAAAGTATTCAAACCCATTTTAGGCCCAATAATACAAGTAGAAGTTTTTCATAAAAGGGATGATCCTAGCAGAAAAGGTTGTATCCCCATAGACTCCAGTAATGAAATCAACTCCTGTACATTTTGTTCTGGTAGGCCCCACTGATGTTAAGTTGGAGAACTACTCACTGACTGCATCCTTCCCTTCTTCCTGTCAGTTATGTAATAGTCACCCTACTCTCTCGGAAAAATCTTAAGCACTGAGGAGGCTGAGTGGCAGGTTATGTCATAACTCCGTCCTCTTTGCAGAGTGAAGTATTACCTATAAAAGACTAGCTGCACTGCATGCTGCCAGCTTCTACGTGACAGCCAGCAATGGCAAAGCATAATAATTGTTATTTATATACTGTTAGTGTGACAGAAGACGACTTAAGTATTGTTTAACACAGTCCAATCCACAGTTTCTGCATTTTTTTATGTCTATCAGAACATAGGTTATGAATCGTGCTGTGTATAAAGGAATACACACTGTGCATTGGGCTTAACATATTGAATTAAATTGAAAGCCTTTATTATCACTGCACAATGTATGACCAAATTGAATTTATACTTTTGAAATTGATGTCTTAAGAACAACACGCACAACACATACACAAGTAATAAATAAACAAGCCTCAATATGAAAATATTCCCATATAAGTGTAGCGCTACCCCTATAGGATCTACTAAGTAAATTGCCCAAATCCTTTTTGCAGTAGTTTCCTCGCAGCAAAGCACAGTTCCAGTAACTCTTCAAGCTCATTAACCAGTCTAAGGGTATGGATTTTATGATGCTTTAATAATAACTTGGATAGGTAGTGGGTAATGGTAGGATCCTCTAGTAACCCTTAGCAAAAATTTGAGGACCATGAACTTTGCATGGTAGAACTGTGAGCCAAGTCCTTGCACACGTACAGGATGGACTGAACTGTAGTAGCAACTTGAGGAGATCTTTATCTTTGGACAGTCCAAGCAAATACATTTCACTAAGAATTAAATAGACTGAGCTCCTCAGGGCACAGGACACAATGTCCCCTTTAACCACTTCAGCCCCGGAAGGACTTACCCACTTCCTGACAGGCCATTTTTTGCCATACGGCTCTGCGTTGATTTAACTGATAATTGCGCGTGCGGCATTGTACCAAAAATAAATTGATGTCCTTTTTTTTCCACAAATAGAGCTTTCTTTTGGGGGTATTTGATCACCTCTGTGGGTTTTTTTTGCGCTATAAACAAAAAAAGAGCGACATTTTTGAAAAAAAATATATATTTTTTTACTTTTTGCTATAATAAATATCCCCCCCCCCCAAAAAAAATATATAAATCTTCTTCCTCAGTTTAGGTAATATGTATTCTTCTACATATTTTTTGTAAAAAAAAAAATTGCAAATAACGTATATTGATTGGTTTGCGCAAAAGTAATCACCTCTACAAAATAGGGGACAGATTTATGGCATTTTTATTATTTTATTTTTTACCAGTAATGGCGGGGATCTGCAATTTTTAGCGGGACTGTGACAGGCAGATCGGACATGTTTGACACTTTCTTGGGACCAGTGACATTTATACAGCCCCGCTGAGGAAGTTCTCATTGAACGTAATGCATATGGGGGAGGAGATGCGTATGACGTCACCCGCTGCTGCCCTACGGAAGAGATACTGAACGGTGTCAGCTTTTAAATGCTGTCATTTTAACTTCCATATGTGAGTAGTTTTAATCTATCAATAAATTCTTGTTGCTAAACGGTGAGCACTTAGATCTTCTCTTTTTATCCATGACCTGGCGTCCTGGTTGACACTTAGGCCCCGTACACATGACCGAACATGTCTGCTGAAACTGGTCCGCGGACCAGTTTCAGCAGACATGTTCGGTCGTGTGTAGGCCCGAGCGGACAGGATTCCAGCGTACATTTGCCCGCCGGGCCTTTTTCCAGCGGGCAAATATTTCCAAACTTGTTTATAAACAGCCCGCTGGAATCCTGTCCGCTCGGACATGTTCGGTCGTCTGTACAGACCTACCGTACATGTCCGAGCGCCCGCCATCCCTCGCATGCGTGGAAGCATTGAACTGGCAGGGCCGCCCACGTCGCCGCGTCATTGTCGCGGCGACGGCGCGGCCACGCCCCGCGTATTGTTTACGCGCGGATTTCTGTATGATGGTGAGTACAGCCATCATACAGAAATCCCCGGGCAGACATGTACGGTGAAAACGGTCCGGTGGACCGGTTTCATCGTACATGTTTGCTCGTCTGTACGCGACCTTAAAGGGAAGACAAAAGAAGTTTATGGTCGGTGATAACCTGTTTGATATCTGCTTGCATGACCACCTGTTTGCTCAAGGGTCCATGCAGTAAGGTGAGAGTGCTTAGATAGACCAGAGGTGGAGGGATTGTCATGCATTGTGGATTTCCTCAAGCACTGGTGGAAGACTTTGTGGAATTTGATGTTCACCTTTATCTGGACTATTATTTATATTGTGTTTTAATTTGAAGATGTATTATATTATATTATTTAATATATAATTTAATATATTATTTTATTAATTTTGACATTTGGATTTAAGGGTTTTGCGCTGCACTTTAAGGGATCGATGTTCCTATTTATTAGGAACAGACAAATCTCACTCTACTCCCTTAAAAAAAACGGGGATCTGCTTTGCTTACACTGGCAGATCCCCATCATGCCTCTCTGTGGAGCGATCACAGATGGCAGGAGTACATCGAGTCCCCCGGACCTGTTGATTGGCTCCCCCACTAGCGAATGGGCAGGCGCCCACAGATCGCTGTGGACGAGCCCGACATAAAATGACGGCGATTCACGCAGGAGAGCCAAACTACTGCAGTACAACTGCAGTGGCTGGTCAGGAACCAGTTAAACATGCTGAATCTAGCACAAGGGGGGTGACCACAGCACACAATCTCTAGGATATCTCTAACCTGTCTGTACTCACAAATGTCCTTGGAAAGATGGATTTACCCAGTGGTACCAGACTAAATACTCAGATAACAGCCCCTCAGTCAGATTCAGCAAAGCAGGGCTCCAGCTGGCCATACTGAGTCCTCAAATAGACACAGGCACATAGAAAAAGGGCCTAGACTGCTAGAAACCCTCCAGGCTGCTCTCAATCTCAGATAATTTATACAGACTTCCGGTCACAACCTGAGCACCTCTCCTAGGGATTGGCCAGGGCTGTATGAATAATCAGCTGCTAATTAGACCTTTTTTGACTTAACTTCCAGAACATTTATGGAGCTACCAGGGAGAAGCAGTCAATCCTGCAGCCACTAAAATCCAGATCAGGCCAAAACAATCAAACTCAGCTTAACCGATTACAGTGAGCCAGAACTAAATTTGCCTAACAACTAAATGCAGCTCTACTGGATACAATGAGCCAGAACTAAACTTACCTAATCCTAGCATCTATCCAGGAAGATGCTACATAAGCTATTGTGCCCACTATTCCCAACCCTATGTATAACTACTTCCATTGTTATCATTTAATGCAAGTATAGCCAAGCTAGGCCTAAATGTATTTGTTCACACTTTAATATTTTCTTAAAGGTATCATCTGAAATATATGATAACACAGGCCTTTGCTTTGCGCAGACAAGAAGTGTGAAAAAATCATCCTATAAAGACTTCTATTTTTTTCGTGCAATATTAATAACTTTCTGAACCACTGCTGAACAATCAGCATACCACCCCAAAATACTGTATATCAATATGGTCTCATTAGAGGAGGGGTAAAAAAAAATTAGCAGTTTTCCATTAGGGAAGCTTTACCTGAACACACAGGAGGTGCAGTAGTTGTTGTGCTTTCTTGACAACTGCTAATGTGCTAGCAGGCCGAGATAAGTCATCAAAAAAACAAACTCCCAAAATCCTCAACACAATCACAATTTTTTAAAAGTGGGGCAAAATCCACTTTACGCTCCCTAAAATCAATAATAAGTTACTTTATTATGCAATATTTTATGTCAGACTATTTGTCAAACACCACCCAACCAGCTTCTGAACCTCTTCCCTATAGGCTACCTCATTCCACCATTAAGGACCAATCACCATATTATCATCTGGAAACGTAATAATAGTAATTGTAGAGTGAATTGCAGTACAATCATAGGGGGCTAAAGCATAAAGCAGTGAACACATAACCCTGTGGTGAACCAGTATTTAGTATAAGAGTAAAGGAAGAATGAGATCCCACTTTAACAATATGCTGTCTGTTAATAAGGAAATTCCTAATGCAGGCGCAACTTAAACAAGGGAAGACGCAGATTCAGCAATTACCAGTGCACAAGTCATCTGCAGGATAATAATCACTGTATAATTGTTCCTGAAGCGCTGGACATTCTCTCGATTTTTAATTTTTTTTAGTACCGTATATACTCGAGTATAAGCCGACCCGAATATAAGCCAAGGCACCTAATTTTAGCACAAAAAACTGGGAAAACATATTGACTCGAGTATAAGCCTAGGGTGTCCATCTGCATGCCTCACTATGTCCATGCCTCACTGTGTCCATGTCCATGCCTCACTGTGTCCATGTGCATGCCTCACTGTGTCCATGCCTCACTGTTCCCATGCCTAGACTGACATTTAACATGGGAGACTATAAAAGGGGTGAAAAATCGGTGCTCCCCAGCCAACAAACTTTGCACACTTGTAAAGGGGCTACATGTGTGCCAAGTTCTGGGTCCAGGGGACCTACGACCGGCCGGTACTGGGTCCCCAAAGTCACCGGAGAAATGACCGTTTAACATGGGAGTCTATGGAAGGGGTCCTCGGCTTTGAAAAATCGGTGCTCCCCGGCCGTAGGTCCCTCGGACAACAAACTTTGCACACTTGTAGAGGAAAAGTGGGGCTACATGTGTGCCAAGTACCAGGTCCCCAATGTCCGGGAGATCAGGTGCAAAAAGGTGACTCGAGTATAAGCCGAGGGGGCATTTTCAGCACAAAAAAAGTGCTGAAAAACTCGAGTAGATACGGTATATTCTTTTTTTTTTTTAATCATTCATTTTTAAAGAAAGCAGTACATCCCATACAATTTACAGAAAAAACAGTGTACAAATTAAATTATTTAGGAATAACAGAGCAAGAAGCACAATAATTGTGCAGATTAGAAGGCATCTGTTGCCTTACACAGGTCAATGCAATCTGAGCTTCGACATACATTATAAAGTACAAATAATAAAACAAAGATATATTCCCAGTGTATGGGTGTCTCCCGGTTTTTATTCTCTTGAATTTTTGAACTGAGTATGCCAGGGGGCGTTGGGGGTCTGTTCAGCTGCTTGGGAGACTCTGGGAGGCACTTGTGCGCTGGTAAATCCCATAAAAACTGCTTTATTCACCACCAATATGCTTACATGCAAGAAGGTATACAGACATCCAACACTCAAAATTTCCACCTGGGTTCTCACGGCATCTGACCCCACTTCCATTTTCCTTTGACAAAGTCTACGGATGAAATGTGTCAGTAGTGACGTCAGATGCCAGAAGCGACATCAGATGCCAGAAGCATTGGATGTCTGTATACCTTCTTACATGTAAGCATATTGGTGGTGAATAAAGCTGTTTTATGGAATTTTTTTGCACTATGAACTCTTTTTGATTTCTCCATGTCCTTTAACTATTGGTCTATGGGGAGGCTGAATACTGAGAAGACTGGGAGAGATGCATAGCTTACCATAACCTGTGCCTTAAAGGATCCATTTTGGTAAGGTGTTTACCATATAAAAAGGTGGCAGGCTTGTGGGAATCACGGATTGGCACTTTATGGCTGGTATTAATGTTAAAGAGTATCTCCACTTTTGTTGAGAAAAAAACATTCCCCTCTGGGTGATCTTTGTACGTTGCAAGGATTTTTAACAAACTTTGTTGCAGGTTCCTACCTTTTGTTATTCTGAAGGAATCCCTGTGTGTTTGTCTGTGTCCATGTGGTTAGTGAATCTGTATGGGAGTGGTTTTATAATGATCAATTAGCTTCTGCACCATCAGAGCTCCAATGAGGAAAGTGGCAGGGTTTGCATCCCTTTAGACATGATTTCCTATTGGCATTATCTCACCAAAAAAAAAAAAAAAATTCTTGCAGGGGATGCTTGATATCTGACTTGTATCTTAGTGTAGACTTCTGGGAAAATCGGTGAGTCAATCACAAAAGTAAATTTTGTATTTTTAAAAACATTTAAGAATTCTGACATTCTGTGTACAGAGCACCTCCAGGTAGTCATATTGCACTGCATTTTACAGAAAATTACAGAGCTGCAGATTGAAAAGGAAAGGTCATTTTTAATAACATTCAATTACAATATGACTCGAGTCACAATTGTATACTGTATATTATTTTTATTTTTTATTTGCAATTTTTTTCCCATGAAAGTGCAGTTAGCCTTTAAGCACTGAGAAGATTGGGAGAGAGATTTAAGATTACCAGATTTTGTGCCTTGAAGGGCTTACCTCTGGTAAGAGGTTAGTATACATTAAGCTGCCATGTAGTGTGGGAATCACAGGTCTGCACTTTGTTATTGATTGAAACGTGAGCATGATATATTTATTTATATGGGGCGTAATTTTCTGCGGGCGTAACGTATCTCAGATACGTTACGCCGCCGTAACTTAGGGCGCAAGTTCCGTATTCATAAAGAAATTGCGCCCTAAGTTACGGCGGCGTATCGTATGTGGTCCGGCGTAAGCCCGCCTAATTCAAATGTGGATGATGTGGGCGTGATTTATTTCAATTTAGTGTGACCCCGCGTATTTGACGTTTTTTACGAAAGAATCCCAGTGCGCATGCTCGAAATTACACCGCAAATCGTCAATGCTTTAGACGTGAACGTAACTTACGTACAGCCCTATTCACGAACGACTTACGCAAACGACGTAACATTTTCAAAATTTGACGCAGGAATGACATCCATACTTAACATAGGATTCGCCTCATATAGCAGGGGTAACTTTACGCCGGAAAAAGCCTAACGTAAACGACGTAAAAAAATGCGCCGGGCGGACGAACGTTTCTTAATCGGCGTATTTAACTAATTAGCATATTCCTCACGTAAATCGACGGAAGCACCACCTAGCGGCCAGCGTAAATATGCAACTAAGATACGACGGCGTAAGAGACTTACGCCAGTCGGATCTTAGCCTAATTTCGGCGTATCTTGCTTTCTGAATACAGAAAGAAGATACGCCGGTGCAGCTTTGAATTTACGTGGCGTATCAATAGATACGCCGATGTAAATTCTTTCTGAATCTAGCCCATGGTTTGCAGTGTTAATCTTTACAGTATTACACTATTTTGAGTAATTTTCATTTGAGTTATACCGAGAAAAGTAACACCAAGGGTTGTTGATCCGCTGACCTACCTGGAATGAAATGATATGTCGTTTTAATTAGATTATTTGGTAAGAGGCTGCGCAAGTTGCTGATGGAGCACATTATCACTGATGGTTTACTGATGTTGGTGTGAGCCCAATATAGATATTCATAAAATTTATAAAATAAAATTTATAAAAAATATTTATAAAATACTACACTCTATATGAGTATTTCTTTTTGGGTTTCATATGTGATGAGTTGAAGATATTGGGGAAGCAAAGGTGAATAAAGGAGAAGACACACAGTTGGTGATTTTGACAGATTATTGGACTGATTTGGCATAAGTGGATTAGAAATCTGGTAAGAGGCTTGGAAAGTCATCTGCAAGATAATAATCGCCTTTTACAATTGTTCCTGAAGTGCTGGACATTCTCTTGAATTTTTGAGTACGTCTGGAATAACTGTATTACAAGATGAACTACAAACTAAAAATAACTTCCTAACATAACCCCCTTGGTTTTCAAGATGGCATAATGTCCTACATAATGCCATAGCAACTGCATCTTCCGTAGGAAGATTGAAACTAAAAACAGCAAAACGTAAAAGCCAAGAACCCGCTGCACATATAGTGGTATATATGTATGGAGTATGCGGTGCTCTATCCTGTCACCTGAGTGTGGTATTATATATACAGTGCCTTGAAAAAGTATTCATTACCCTTGAGATTTCACACATTTTGTCATGTTACAGCCAAAAACGTATTTTATTGGGATTTTATGAGATAGACCAACACAAAGTGGAACATAATTGTGAAGTTGAAGGAAAATTATAAATGGTTTTCAATTTTTTTTTACAAATAAATATGTGAAAAGTGTGGTGTGCATTTGTATTGAGCCCCCCTGAGTCAATACTTTGTAGAACCACCTTTTGCTGCAAATATAGCTGCAAGTCTTTTCGGGATGTCTCTACCAGCTTTGCACATCTAGAATGAAAACATTTTGCCCATTCTTCTTTGCAAAATAGCTCAAGCTCTGTCAGATTGTTTGGAAAGCATCTGTGAACAGCAATTTTCAAGTCTTGCCACAGATACTCAATTGGATTTAGGTCTGGACTTTGGGCCATTCTAACACAAGAATATGCTTTGATCTAAACCATTTCATTGTAGCTCTGGCTGTATGTTTAGGGTTGTTGTCCTGCTGGAAAGTAAACCTCCACTCCAGTCTCAAGTCTTTTGCAGGTAGTCGAGGAATCTACCGTATTTATCAAAGTATAACGCGCACCGGCGTATAACGCGCACCTAATTTTAAGAGAGAAGTTTCAGAAAAAAAAACTAAAATTTTAAATAAAGAACTTTGAAGCAAAACAAAGGTAGATTGGAATTATTTTGGAATTATTTGGGGGATTTATTCAGTGCTTGGATAATGAATGTCAGACAGGTTGTATTGTTTAAAAAAAAAAAAAAAACATACAACCTGTCTGACATTCATTATCCAAGCCCTGAATAAATCCCCAAAATAATTCCAAAATAATTCCAATAAATAAAAAAATAAAAAACGAACTGAAATGTTTTTTTTTTTAAACATTCCAGTTCGTTTTTTATTTTATTTATTGGAATAATTTTGGAATTATTTTGGGGATTTATTTATTCATTGCTTGCAGGTTTTTTCTTTTTTAAACATTTTAGTTCATTTTTTAAAAAAAATTTATTGGAATAAATGAATTCAGGACAATTGAGTCATTTGTGCTCAAACACCCCCTCCCCCCTCCCCCCATTAACCCTTTAATTCTGAGTGATTTGTACCTTCTTAATGGAGCAGAGCAGATTAATGGAGCAGATTCCTCTCAGTGGCTCTGAGTCTCGCGGTAGTCAGCGTAACCATGGTAACCCTCTGCACGGCGGGAAAGTTACGCTGACTACCGCGAGACTTGGAGCAGGAGGCGTCCTCTGTCCACTGCAGCCTCCACCCGCACAGAACCCAGGCTCCGACGCTGATCACAGCACTAAAGTGGGCACTAAAGATGTGCGGGACTGGGGATCAAGTCCCGCACATCACCCAGGCTCCGATGCGGTCTCCGATGCTGATCTGTAGTAGTTGGGATGGCTGCCGGAGATCGAGCGCCCGAGACCCGCACATCACACAGGCTGACCCGCACATTACACAGGCTCCGACGGTGTCTCCGAACAGTATGTACAGTGTTGTAGAGTATGTACACTGTTTTTTTGTAAATGTATATCGGCGTATACCGCGCACATCGGCGTATAACGCGCACATGCTTTTTCCACATTTTTTTCAAGATGAAAAAGTGCGCGGTATACGCCGATAAATACGGTAATTATATGCAACATTAACACTAAGGACTAGCTGCTGAAGATGAGGTTCCAACTGTAGGATAAACAAAAGAAGAGGGGAGGGGAACAATACAATGCAACCCATATAAGGTTTAGTAGTTAAAAACTATGTTCATTAAAGTTTTAAAATGCACTCACAAGGAGATAAATAAAGGTGAGGTAAGCATGGGGTATATACTGTAAGCTTCACTAATGCGTCTTCACACAGGCGGGAGCAGGTTCCTGAGGAAGGAGACTGATCCCCGAAACATGTTTTGGGGAGTGATGATGGCGGTGGGCAGAAGTGAAGTGACAGTGGGTCACATTGAGGCTGCCTTTGGTGCCAGCTCCATGAAGATTGGTAACCTTGGAGCTCCATCCTCGGTTCCCCCCGGCCAGCGGTATTTTTAGCGCTTTTTTGGAGCTTCTGCGCTAAAAATCGCGACTGAAAAGCTCCTGAAAACTGCTTCCTATTCATTTCAATAGATGCTTTCACTATGGGACGGTGTCTTGGCGGGGTGGTGAAAAATGTCCTGCAAGCAGCATGTTTGGAGCACTTAAAAAAGCACCTCAGAAACTCCCCTTTCCATTGAAAGGAATAGGAAGCGCTTCAAAATCACATAAAAATCGCATAAAAAGCGCTTTAGACACGTGACCTTAAAAAAAGCGAACGCTAACGCCGCAAAAGCACTGTAAAGACGCCCAATGTTTTATGGACTGTTTTCTAGCGCCTCAGTGTGAAAGGGGTCTAATACACTGTAAGACCAAGCTTTACATACATTTTATAATCGCTTAAGTGAGTACAATTGGCCAATGATCATTTAACCACTTCCCGCCCAATCAATAGTAAATTGATGTCTGGGAAGTGGTTCAGTTATCCTGACTGGACGTCTATTGGCGTCCAGCAGGATAACATGCCAGCGCGCGCCCGTGGGGGCACGCAGCGCGCTGATCAGTGATGCGGGGTGTCAGTCTGACACCCTGCATCTCCGATCTCAGTAAAGAGCCTCCAGCGGAGGCTCTTTACCACGTGATCAGCCGTGTCCAATCACGGCTGATCACGATGTAAACAGGAAGAGCCGTTGATCGGCTCTTCCTCACTCGCGTCTGACAGGGAAGGGGGCAACATGTGGATGGCCAGGTATGTACCCCATGGTCATCCACATGTTAAAAAATATTCACAATAGATGCCAACCAGTGCCCACTGACTGGCAACATGGGCACTGACTGGCAAAAATATAAAACAATGCCCAGCAATGCCACCATCAGTATCATCAGTGCCACCCCTCAGTGTCCATCAGTGCCACCTCTCAGTGCCCATCCATGCCCATCAGTGCCCACCAGTTCCCATCTGTGCCACCTATCAGTGCCACCCATAAGTGCCCTTCAGTGCCACCCTTAAGTACCCATCAGTGTCGACTAAGAGTGCCCATCAGTGCCGTCTATGAGTGCATATCAGTGCCGCATACCAGCGCCGCCTATCAGTGCCAATCAGTGCCGCCTATCAGTGACCATCATCGGTGCCACCTCATCGGTGCCCATCAGTGCCACCTTATCAGTGCCCATCAGTGCAGCCATATCAGTGCCCGTAATATAAAAAGAAAACTTACTTATTTACAAAAAAATTACAGAAAAAAATAAAAACTTTATTTTTTTCTAAATTTTCTGCCTTTTTTTAGTTGTTCCGCAAAAAAATAAAAATCGCAGAGGTGATCAAATACCACCAAAAGAAAGCTCTATTTGTGGGAACAAAATGATAAAAAACTTGTTTGGGTACAGTGTTGCATGACAACGCAATTGTCATTCAAATTGCGACAGCGCTGAAAGCTGAAAATTGGCTTGGGCAGGAAGGTGCGTAAGTGCCTGGTATTGAAGTGGTTAAACTCTCAATCACTTGCTTTTTTGGGCCAGGGATGATAACTACTTTAAACAAGACGGAATACTAGCTTGTATTAGGGAAAGATTAAAAATCTTTGCAAAAAAACTATATCTCAGAAACAAGTTCTGTGTTGGCCAGTCTGCTCTGCTGTGTATTCTGCAATATGTGCAATTTTAGCATTTTGTATACTTAGAATATTGTAAACATGTAAGAAGGATGATGGAGAGACTATCAGAGCATGAAGTCACTTTTCTTGGCTTCAGCAGAGAGCAAAACTTATTTTTTTTCCAAGGCCCAGCCCTGTCCATAACTGCACTATGTTTGCCTTGTGTCTGCATAATCAGTAATAACACTTACTTTTTGTATTTTTCAAATGGTGATTATGATTTTAATAAACCAATTATATTACCCAACCAATTTTAACTAAAATAAAGCATAGGGTTACTAAGCAAAAAGCTTACGTTGTCAAAAACGTTGCAAGTCAGGCAGCAAAAGGATTTCATATTGTACAATGTAATAGCCCCATCTGCTGGCAATATGGCTATTCTACTGTACCGCCATAATAGTAAAGATAGTAATTACATCTATACCAGTATATTAGTTATTTTTGTTTTAGTTAATTTATGACATGTTATATACAATATACAATATCTCACAAAAGTGAGTACACCCCTCACATTTTTGTAAATATTTTAGTATACCTTTTCACGTGACAATACTGAAGAAATTACACTTTGCTACAATGTAAAGTAGTGAGTGTACAGCTTGTATAACAGTGTAAATTTACTGTCCCCTCAAAATAATTTAACACACAGCCAATAATGTCTAAACCGCTGGCAACAAAAGTGAGTACACCCGTAAGTGAAAATG
This sequence comes from Rana temporaria, assembly GCF_905171775.1. Taxonomy (NCBI): domain Eukaryota; kingdom Metazoa; phylum Chordata; class Amphibia; order Anura; family Ranidae; genus Rana; species Rana temporaria. The sequence goes on along the minus strand of NC_053493.1, from coordinate 119,356,228 downwards.
TCCAAAATGGGCACAAAGTGTTAATATTTTGTGTGGCCACCATTATTTTCCAGCACTGCCTTAATCCTCTTGAGCACGGAGTTCACCAGAGCTTCACAGGTTGCCACTGGAGTCTTCTTCCTCTCCTCCATGATGGCATCACAGAGCTGGTGGATGTTAGAGACCTTGTACTCCTCCACCTTCCATTTGAGGATGTCTCACAGATGCTCAATAGGGTTTAGGTCTAGAGACATGCTTGGACAGTCCATCACCTTTACCCTCAGCTTCTTTAGCAAGGCAGTGGTCATCTTGAAGATGTGTTTGGGGTCATTATCATGTTGGAATACTGCCCTGCAGCCCAGTTTCTGAAGGGAGGGGATCATGCTCTGCTTCAGTATGTCACAGTACATGTTGGCATTCATGGTTCCCTCAATGAACTGTAGCTCCCCAGTTACGGCAGCACTCATGCAGCCCCAGACCCTACCACCACCATGCTTGACTGTAGGCAAGACACACTTGTCTTTGTACTCCTTACCTGGTTGCCGCCACACACGCTTGACACCATCTGAACCAAATAAGTTTTTCTTGGTCTCATCAGACCACAGGACAAGGTTCCAGTTATCCATGTCCTGTGGTCTGCTTGTCTTCAGCAAACTGCTTGCGGGTTTTCTTGTGCATCATCTGTAGAAGAGGCTTCCTTCTGTGATGACAGCCATGCAGACCAATTTGATGCAGTGTGCAGCGTATGGTCTGAGCACTGACAGGCTGACCCCCCACCCCTTCAAACTCTGCAGCAATGCTGGCAGCACTTATACGTCTATTACCAAAAGACAACCTCTGGAAATTACGCCGAGGATGTGCACTCAAGTTCTTTGATGGACCATGGCGAGGCCTGTTCTAAGTGAAACGTGTCCTGGTAAACCGCTGTATAGTCTTGGCCACCGTGCTGCAGCTTAGTTTCAGGGTATTGGCAATCTTCTTATAGCCTATGCCATCTTTATGTAGAGCAACATTTCTTTTTGTTCAGATCCTCAGAGAGTTTTTTGCCATGAGGTGCCATGTTGAATTTTCAGTGACCAGTATGAGAGAGTGAGAACGATAACACCAAATTTAACACACCTGCCTCCCATTCACAACTGAGACCTTGTAACACTAATGAGTCACATGACACCGGGGAGAGAAAATGGCTAAATGGACCCAACTGTGTGTTGAGTTATTTTCAGGGGACTGCAAATTTACACTGTTATACAACCTGTACACTCACTAATTCACATTGTAACAAAGTGTAATTTCTTCACTATTGTCACAAAAAAAAAAAAAAAAAAAAATATATATATATATATATATATATATATATATACACACACACACACACACAGTTGTGCTCAAAAGTTTACATACCCTGTCAGAATTTATGATTTCTTGGCCATTTTTCAGAGAATATGAATGATAAGACAAAAACTTTTCTTTCACTCGTGGTTAGTGTTTGGCTGAAGCCATTTATTATTAAACAACTGTTTAATCTTTTTAAATCATAATGGCAACAGAAACTACCCAAATGACCCTGATCAAAAGTTTACATACCCAAGTTATTAATACCGTGTATTGCCCCCTTTAACATCAATGACAGCTTGAAGTCTTTTGTGGTATTTGTGGATGAGGCTCTTCTCAGTTGGTAAAGCTGCCCATTCCTCTTGGCAAAAAGCCTCCAGTTCCTAAAAAAACCTTGGGCTGTCTTGCATGAACTGCACGTTTGAGATCTCCCCAGAGTGGCTCAATGATATTGAGGTCAGGAGACTGAGATGGTCACTCCAGAACCTTCACTTTACTCTGCTGAAGCCAATGACAGGTGGACTTGGCCTTGTGTTTTGGATCATTGTCATGTTGGAATGTCCAAATACGTCCCATGCTCAGCTTTTCTGGCGGAAGAATGCAAATGTTCCTAAAGTATTTTTTGTTAACATACTCCATTCATCTTGCTATCAATTTTGACCACATTTCCTGTGACTATGTAACTCACACATCCCTAAAACATCTACCTCCGCATTTCACAGTAGGAATGGTGTACCATTCGTCATAAGCCTTGTTGACTCCTCTCCAAATGTAGCATTTATGTTTGTGGCCAAAAAGCTCAATTTTGGTCTCATCACTCCAAATGACTTTGTGCCAGAAGGTTTGAGGCTTGTCTCTGTGCTGTTTGGCGTATTATAAGCGGGATACTTTGTGGCATTTGCGTAGTAATGGCTTTCTTGTTGGCAACTCGACCATGCAGCCCATCTTTCTTCAAGTGCCTCCTTATTGTGCATCTTAAAAACAGCCACACCACATGTTTTTAGAGAGTCCTTTATTTCACCTGAAGTTATTTGTGGGTTTTTATTTGCATCCCGAACAATTTTCCTGGCAGTTTTGGATGAAATTGTAGTTGGTCTACCTGACCGTGGTTTGGTTTCAACATAACCCCTCATATTCCACTTCTTGATTAGAGTTTGAACACTGCTGATTGGCATTCTCAATTTATTGGATATCTTTTTATAGTTTTATACAGTTCAACTACCTTTTCCCACAGATCTTTTGACAATTCATTTGCTTTCCCCATGATTTAGAATCCAGAAACATCAGTACACCACTGAATGAAAGATGCAAGGGTCTATCAGGAGTCCAGAAACTCATTGACCTTTTATACACACTAGACATGTGCACACTGAAATATTTTGTTTTGGAATTTCGTTTTCGTCCGAAAAATAAATTTATTTAGTTACTCCCGAAATTCGTTTTTATTTATTTTGTTTTTTGTTAGAAATGGCATTCGTCCAAAAATCCGAATGAATTAAGGTTGAATCTGCCATTGAATACTCATGGTGTCTGTCGAATGTGCAAAGAAGATTCGACGGAGCAGCGAAACTGTACCGCGAATCGTACATTTACGGTTGAATGTTCCGCCTACAAGCTATAGAAGAATTCTAATGTTGTATGACTACAGTTTAGCTGCTCCGTTGAATCTTCTTTGAACATTCGACAGACACCTTAAGCCTTCAATGACAAATTTGACGTTTGTACGTTTGTATGTTTTTCGATGCTTTGTCGAATCTTCGTCGTTCATGTTGAATTGTCAAGTTAGTTCTAGCTATTTTACTGCTCCTCCTCTTTGGTTACAATCAGCCAATAACATTCATCATCATCATTATTTTTATTTTGCTTCCCCCGCCCAATTCCAGCAGCGATCATTTCTCTCTATAATGTCGAATCTTTTCTTTCTATAATGTCGAATCTTTTCTCTCTATAATATCGAAGCTTTTCTTTCTATAATGTCAAATTTTTTCTCTCTATAATGTCAAATCTTTTCTCTCTATGTAGAATAATCTTGGACTAATAGAGTTAAGGATAGGCACATTCGACCGACGAAAACGAAAATAAAGCATTTGTTTATGTCGGATCTTTCGATTTTCTTTTCTGTGCGTTCGTTTTCATTTGTTAAAGGAATAACGAAAATAGCTGAAATTCGGACAAAAATGCATTTGGACGAAAACTAATGCACATGTCTAATACACACACACTAATTACAAGCAAACAGATGACAGGTGAGGATGGCTACCTTTAACAGCCATTCAAACCCCTTTGTGTCAACTTTTGTGCATGTTATCAGGCTAAAATCAAAAATGTAAACTTTTGATTAGGGTAATTTGGGTAGTTTCTTTTGTCATTATGATTAAAAAAGAGTAAACACAGTCGATTGAAAATAAATGGCTTTAGCCAAACACTAACCATGAGTGAAAGAAATGTTTTTGTGTTATTCATATTCTCTGAAAAATGGCCAATAAATCATAAATTCTGCCAGGGTATGTAAACTTATGATAACAACTATATATATATATATATATATATATATATATATATATATTGTATATATGCACTATATTACCAAAAGTAATGGGACGCCTGCATTTAACGCACATGAACTTAGTCTGTAGGGTTCAATATTGAGTTGGCAGCTATAACAGCTTCAACTCTTCTGGGAAGGTTGTCAACAAGGTTTCGGAGTGTGTCTATGGCAATGTTTGACCATTATTCCAGAAGTGCATTTGTAAGGTCAGGCACTGATGTTGGACAAGAAGTCCTGGCTCGCAGTCTCCTTCACCCCAAAGGTGTTCTATCAGTTTGAGGTCAGGTGCAGGCCAGTCATGTTCTTTTACCCCAAACTCACTCATCCATGTATTTATGGACCTTGCTTTGTGCACTGGTCCAAATCATTTGGTGGAGGAGGGATTGTGGTGTGGGTTTTCTTTTCAGGGATTGGGCTTGGCCCCTTAGTTCCAGTGAAGGGAACTTTTAAGGGGGTCAGCAACCACTTAGACAATTTCATGCTCACAACTTTGTGGGAACAGTTTGGTGATGGCCCCTTTCTTTTCTAACATGACTGTGCACCAGTGCACAAAGCAAGGTCCATAAAGACATAGATGAGTATGGAGGCATCAGGTATTAATGTGAGCTGACAGTATTGACTGTTAGCATGCATTCAGAACAACACTGGAAACAATATTGGGCGGTAGGCATATGCCACAATGTTGATTTGTGGCAGAACCCCTGAGGACCATCAAGATTTTCTTGTGGACCATCAGTGGTCCACGAACCACTGGTTGATGACCACTGGTATAGACCATACTATTTTATAATGCAAAAATCTCCACAGCACTATTCAGGTTAATTGTATACAGACTGGGGAAAGTAAACAGCCGAATGAATGCCCATTCACACCCCATTGCACTGCTCTAACATGCATTTTTATGCATTGAGGCATGTTTTGTAGGCCGCATTATGAAAATAAAAGGGCTGCAGTTCATAGAAAAAAAAGTGAGAGCTGCATTTGTCATAGTACACCGCACTGAACTAGATGCTATACTTTGTGATGTGCTGCTGTGTGTTGCAGCATGTCTGTTGAGTCCCATCATAATTAATAGCACAACAGTGCACCAACACATGTAATATGCATTAACGGCGGTGAGAATGGGCCCCTAATCACAATAAGATATAATTAGCAATAAGCACTACTGAAAACAGATTTTAAGTGTTAGCAATACTCAGTATACCAAACATATTTTGGCTGGTTGGTTATGAGTGTCTTAGGGATCATGTCATGGAGAATATGTTTGCCTATAGTTTATATCTTATAGACAATAAATGATGTGTGATGGCTCTGTTGGAATACGAATGCATATTCTTGGAGGCAACGGCTGCTCTGTAAATTATGTTGCTTTCTAAAATAAAAAAATCATTGCACATCGCAGATTTCTCTCAGTGGGAAAAAGTGTCTGGATCAGTAGAGCATTGTATCAAGCCTTTGCACCATATTGCCTTCTGTGATCATCTTTGCTGATTTTAGCTATTACCCTAACAGCTGATAACCTTCCAGCATAGTGATGGTGTAATATACAAGCCAATAATCCATTTTCTGTAGGACAAACTGGACACATTTTACCTACTGTATGTTTTGTAAACTTTAGTCAACTTTGTATGGTACATTGTCCAAAATATATTTCTGTTTTTCACAGGAAATTTGTATTGACACATTATTGTAATTGGCTGTTGCAGGCTACCAATCAGAAACTGGGTATGGATCCATATCTCCTAACTTTGGAACTTGAGATAGAGGGACAATGCACTGAAAATAGACATGGCTGAACTGTGCCGAATAATGGCCATGGCTTAAAGTAGAATTCAAGGTTTACCGGTAGCTCACTTTAAACTCACTTAAAATTGTTTTATTGTGCAAAGTTGGCCCACATGAACTATTTATATTACAGAACGATGCTGTGTGCTGTAATGGAATGTAGTAGCATTAGCTATATATAGTAAGTGCACTGTAGGTTGACTTTTTTTCTGCCAGAATTAGAGGGAAGGGTTGAGTGATTCTCCGCCATTCAAGATAATCTTTGTATTTTTATAAAGCTATCATAGGGTATTATGGGGCCACAGCCTTAGCTGTGGAAAAAAAAGGAAAGTGTGTGTGTGTGTATATATATATATATATATATATATATATATATATATATATACATTTTTCACCTATGGATATCACCATGTGCCTCCACAAGGGTGTACACCTCTGTGTAGAACTATATATACTGTAAAAAAAAGTTTATTAATAAATGACAAAACACACCAAAAAATATATATGTATAAATGACAAACCCTTATGTACTTTTTGTTTACCAAGTGCCTATGTGGGTATTTTCTTCTAAAAATAAAAAAATTAATAAAAAAAAACATGCATGTGTTTATAAAATTTTCAAATAGTGTTTTTCAAATCCGCGAAGATATCCACAAACCTAATACGGGTTTACAAAAAAGATCTCAAAACTAAATGTGTTCAAACTTTGTGCCAACCACTAAAATAAAGCACATAAAGGGGAAAATAGGTGCAGGGACTCAACCATGACCCCGTTCAGATTTCACAAACAGTAGAAGGGTCTTAAAGGGGCATTAAATACCATGATTGCATTACATATAGAGTACAGAGTTCAGGGGGGGGGTTACACACAGAGTGCAGAGCTGTCACTTGTAAACACAGAAACCAGACTTCTGTGTTTACAAGTGATTGTGGTGAGCAGGCACCAAAGAGTCTGAGCCAGAGGTGGTGGAACTGAGTTCCCCCAATTCCCCCCTGAAAAAAAGCCCTGGGCGTAAACAACAGGAAAACATGAATCCATCCTGCCTTGTATGAACAGTTCAGGCTGGTGGTGGTAGTATAATGGTGTGGGAATATTTTCTTGGCACACTTTAGTACCAATTGAGCACTGTTTAATCTAGTTGTTGGAAAAATGTCATTTCTGTCCCAGTTACTAGAGCCCAATAGAAGAGTAAGGGGTATAAATATATATACCCCTTACACTGGTGATTATTTTTTGCAAAACCTTTATTTTAGGTGTTTGGTATTAGGGAGGCTGACAGGAAAGCAAGCCTACCATTTAGTTATCCCTAATCAACCAGTGCTAATGTAGCGCATTCCCCCCACCCCCCTGGAGGGGCCACTGAGAGTACACCCAGGTATACACCTGGAGTACAGAGAATGCCAGTTACACAAGCACAGTCAATTCACACCAACAATTCAGGCTCACTCTTAGGGATGTCTTTTTAGTATTTATTGCTGAAGAACATTAACAGGAGAGGGGTTTAGGGTCACAGCATAAACCGAACAATCTATAGAAAAAATGGGAGGACAAACTTCTCACTAATTATCTCTATAGAGACCTTTCCTGTCTGTAATAGGAAATTACCAGTATATCTAGGGCCCTATAGTAACAGCCCCAGTCCATATAGCAGCTCCTGGCACTTGCACAGCTAGTAGTCCACAGTAAGATCTTTATCACACTGCCACCAATTTTCCACAGGTAGATCCTGTGTAAGGGGAAAATAAAATCCTTCTCCAGGCCAGGAAAGATAATGCCCTTTGGCAATATGTTCCAGACCCCAGCCCAGCAGCTGTTGAGGCCCAGACCACAATCTTTGGCTCAGTGAGGCTACCTTCAGGGTCAGAAGCTCCTAAGAGAACTGGAACCCTCCCTGAAGAGGAAATAAAACTCTGGAAAGGCTTTCCAAGCATTTATTACCTCCCCAGCCACCCTCTTGACATCTCCTTCCAGGGATTTGTTGAGGCATGATAAATATGCACACTGCCCATTTGCATCTCCCTGCCCTATACTTTGGAAACTTCTTTTAGAGGCAGGAGGGAGGAATCAAACCCTCAGCTCAGGAAACCTTGAACAGACTAAAACAATCAATCACTGCTCTGCTCACAACAGTGAAGCCAAAAGCTACATTTACCTAGCAGCCTAACTTAAGGTGGGCGCTACACCAAGAAATGTTAATCTTGGTTTATGTCTGGGTTCATGCAGATGTTCATGCAGATGCAGTCACCATGCATTCACATTTCCCTGTAGCAGTAGTTTGCCTTATATACACAGGACAAACTTGATTTAAATTATATAATTTGGACCACAATCCAGGTACTGGTAGTGTCAAAGCAGACCTGTTCTTAAAACAACATATTTGCCGACTTATCTAGTACGGTAATTGCTCCTAAGCAGTACCCTGGAAAATCTACATTTTGTCATGAGTGGACTTCTTGACATGTGTCAGTTTTGAGCTGCTCATTATTCTTCCGAAGACCTGCTGGAAGTTGTATATGAGGATCTGTAGGATAATTAACTCCTTGCTTCTACTTCATTAATACTGTGAGTCTGTGCTTCCTCAATCTTTCCTGCTGCCTACTGATGTCATTCTTTCCATCAGCCATCAATTCATTAGAATAAAAGTCATCAGAGTAGGTGTGATATTAAGAAGTGAAGTCTCTTTCCTTTTCCAAGATGGACACAACCATATGGACGAACGGTACGTCAGTTCTGGAAAAAAGATCAAGAGCAGGAAGCTTAAAGGGTGATACTGTTGGCTCGTCTTTGACTTTTCACTTGACTTTTTTGGGCACAGCTTCTATAAGACTTTTAATTGGAAAATAATCCGTTCTGTCAAATGTCATACATAGGGTGTTCAAATATAAAACAAAAAGAAAACATAGATAAAGTACACACAGATCCATACACACATTAATTAATACAAAAAGGAAATGCAACATATTAACATTAATCTAGCAGTTTTAAGAACCATAACCAACACATCTGATATTTTAAAATGTCAACTTATAGCTTCTATAGATGTATTACAATGAATTAAGAATGCCATAAGCAATCCATCTTCATTCATAATTTTGGAATTAATGATGTAAAATTTGCTAAAAGCTAAAGATTTTCTTTAATGAAGGACACAGAGCCAAAATGTTAATTATCTCGATCTTCTGTTGACTCATTTCGCCAAATATTAATGGATTTTTTTTTATTAGACAAAAAGCATCCCAGAGATGTATATCTAGTTAGAAGAACAACATTATTAATTTACTTCCAAATTATATCTGAGCATGGAATGAGAAATCTGCTCCACTGTACTGGAGCCCCATGAAATGAATTGCTGACAGAAGGGGTGCCAAGGTCCATTATCTCAAGTTGCAGTACAAAGCCAAACGTGGTGTGTGAGGGCTGCTTATTATCTCGTGAGTAACTTTAAAGATCTATTTTTAACTACTACATTTTTGAAAGTGCAGTACATCAGTGTACAAGATACTGTTGGAGAACATGATTACTGGAAGATAAGGAAGCATATGTCTATTTTTTGTTTTACGTTCTGCATGCTTTTTATACCTTTGTGTAAGAAAACAGCAATCTGCATCACACTAGGGCCAAAAAAGTTAAAGTGGCGTAAAAGTACAGCATAGGCCCGGATTCAGAAACGAGATACGACGGCGTATCTCCGGATACGCCGTCGTATCTCTGAGTGCGGGCCGTCGTATCTATGCGACTGATTCAGAGAATCAGTTACGCATAGATTTCCCTAAGATCCGACCGGTGTAAGTGTCTTACACCGTCGTATCTTAGGCTGCATATTTACGCTGGCCGCTAGGTGGCGCTTCCGTATAGTTATGCAAGGAATATGCTAATTAGGTATTTACGCCGATTCAGAAACGTACGTCTGGCCGGCGCATTTTTTTACGTTGTTTACGTTAGGCTTTTTCCGGCGTAAAGTTACCCCTGCTATATGAGGCGTAGCTAATGTTAAGTATGGACGTCGTTCCCGCGCAGAGTTTTGAAAATTTTACGTCGTTTGCGTAAGTCGTTCGCGAATAGGGCTGTACATAAGTTACGTTCACGTCTAAAGCAATGACGACTTGTGGCGTAATTTCGAGCATGCGCACTTGGATTTTTTCACGAACGGCGCATGCGCCATTCGTAAAATACGTCAAATACGAGGGGTCACAGTGAATTAACATAACACGCCCACATCATCCCCATTTAAATTAGGTGGGCTTACGCTGCCACACATACGTTACGCCGCCGTAACTAAGGGAGCAAGTTCTTTCTGCATACAGAACTTGCGCCCTAAGTTACGGCGGCGTACCGTATCTGACATACGTTACGCCGCGCCGGCAGATACTGCAATGTATCTGAATCCGGCCCATAGATTGTATATATAAACCAAGATTTTGTAAGCCAGGGACAGCTGTATTTTTATGTACTGGCATGATTATTGACTTGCTTTTGGAAGTACAATTAAGTAGAATTTTCATTTCAACTTGGAAAATCCTTTTGCATATGAGTCTATGAGTCTTTCATGTTGTACAAGGGAAGGTCCCAGTTCTGTTCCTCCTATGCAGGCCTCATGCTGTCCTAGGTAATCTGAATTATGTACAAGCAATGCCTCTTGTAACGTGATTATTTAAATACAAATTTCTACTAAGCATTCATTGGAAGCATGGAGGTTGATTTACTAAAGAAAAATAGACTGTGCACTTTTCAATTACACTCTGTAGTTGCTCCAGAGCTTAGTAAATGAGCAGAAGCTCTGATGACTTCCATCAAAGCAGTTTTTTTAATTTTCCTTGCATGTGATTGGGTATTCTTTGCAAAGTGAAGCTTTACCTCATTTATTAAGCTCTGGAGCAACAGTCCTTGCAGAGTGCAACTGCACTTTGCAAAGTGATTAGTCTATTTGCCTTTAGTAAATCAACCCCCAAGGTGTCTGCTTCATATGTACAGCTACTTTTCAGTTGTACAGGCCACCAAAAAAATGAACAGAGATGTGTTCATGTTTCCTGAACTATAAAGAGCTTTCCAACTCCTCTTGTTATCCCCTGCACCCCTTAGAGCCGGTTCACACTGGGGCGACTTGGGATCCGACTTGAAGTCGCCTCAAGTCATCCCAAGTCGTGCTGTCGAGAAAAACAATGCAAGTGAATGGGAGCGGTGTTAATACACACAACTCGAGTCGCTCCGACTTCAAAAGAAGTTCCTGTACTACTTCAATCCGACTTGTAGGCGAATTGTACCCATTGATTTCAATGGAAGTCGCCTCCAAGTCTGATCCAAGTCTGATCACTGTCTTAACTGAAGCGAATTTCCAGGAAGATAACATGCATTTCTCAGGCAAACCTCTCCCTCCCCCTCTCTCCCCTAGAGCTGATTGTTGTTTGATTGGCCACTGGAAAGTCTCCTGTCCTGGAGACGACTTCAAGTCGTGTTGTAAATCGCCCCAGATCGCCCTGTGGTTCATGCCCAAGTCGTGTCGGAGTCGCCTCTGAAAGTCGCGCTGGAAGTCGTGTCGCCCTAGTGTGAACCGACTCTTACAGTCATCTCGCTGAATTGTTGAACAAATGTTCTGGGGCGGATATCAGTGAGAAACAAGAATTTACAATATATGACCCCATCCATTGGCCCCTCAATGCGCAAAGTCGGCATGTATCTTTAGCAGAGAAACTGCCCCAAAGCATAATGTTTCCACCTCCATGCTTGACTGTAGGGATGGTGTTCTTAGAGTCATAGTCAGCATTTTTCTTCCTCCAAACACGGCAAGTCCACCTCCTCAAGAAGGCACATATACAGTCATGCAATGAACATTTAAATGATTCAGAGAAGGACTTGGAGAAAGTGCTGTGGTCAGATGAGACCAAAATTGACCTCTTTGTCATTTACTCAACTTGCTATGTTTGGAGAAAGAAAAATCCTGACTATGACACTAAGTACACCATCCCTACAGTCAAGCATGGAGGTGGAAACATGATCCTTTGGGGCTGCTTCTCTGCTAATGGTACAGGCTGCCTTTGCCACATTGAGGGGCCAATGGACAGGACCATGTATTGTAAAATCTTGGATGAAAACCTTCTCCCCAGAACACTGAAGATGGGTTTTTGATGGGTCTTCCAGCATGACAATGACCCAAAACATAGTGACTCAAAAAGAAGCACATTAAGGTCATGGAGTGGCCTAGTCAGTCTCCGGACCTTAATTCCTTAGAAAATGTATGGAGGGAGCTGAAACTTCGAGTTGCCAAGCGACAGCCAAGATGCAATAAGTATTTAAAGAGAAGATCTGTAAATAAGAGTAGACCAAAATGTCTTACCTCTCTGCTTGCCAACAAGGGTTTCTCCACCAAGTACTAAGTCATGTTTTGCTTGGGGATCAAACACTTATTTTACTCACTCAAATGCAATTTAATTTATAGCATTTGTTTTATGTGTTTTTTTTTTCTATGACAAAAATGGTAGACCCTTAAATTCTTTAGTGGGCAAACTTACAAAATCTTACAAAATCTGCAGGGAATCAAAAAAATTATTTTCCCCATCTTAATATGTTTATTTTAAAAAGTTATATTATGTCTATTTTAAGGGTTGGCCCTGTCCCCTCTAACCATTATCTGCAGGCACTGGCCCACTACTGACATGATAAATATTGCCTGTTCCTATGCTTTACTGGAATCAGGAGCAGTAATCTCAGGCCTTGTACACACGGCCAGACATGTCCGATGAAAACATGTCCGACACCGACGTTCTATGACGCGGAAGTTCAATGCTTCCACGCATGCGTCGAATCAATTCGACGCATGCGCGGGATTTCGGGCCGCTGGTTATACGTCATAACCAGCGGACATGTCCGATGAGTCAGACTGACCATCGGACATGTCCGACGGACATGGTTCCAGCGGACAAGTTTCTTAGCATGCTAAGAAACTTTTGTCCCCTAGAAACCTGTCCGCTCGGCCAGGAATCCAGGCCGGTAGGCCATACACGCGGACCAGTTTCAGCAGACATGTTCGGTCGTGTGTACGAGGCCTCAGAGTTGACCAATAGTAAAAATTTCTGCACACATACATAAGAAATAGTACTTTTTAACACCCATACCACACACCTTCTGTTATATTAGTCATACTTGGTTAATGGGGTTGATTTACTTTGCAAGGTAATTTTCAATTTGCAAAGAATTTCCTAATCACATGCAAGACACACAAAAAACAATATTTTATCTTCTATATGATTGGATGTCAGCATAGCTTCAAAGAGAAGTGTGAGATTTCAAAATAACAAACATACATACTCACCTAGGTGGGTGCAGCCTCTACACCAAGAACTAAAGACCGCTGATCACTCAGTTCTCGGTCTTCAGTGAGCAGAGAGCCGGTGACTGTCAGTCACTGGCTTTCTTCTCTGCCGCTCCAGCATTCAATGGAGTGCTGGGCTCCGGAGCAGATAGGAGCAGCTGGGTCAGGTTCTCAGCGGCATGCTGAAAGGCTGAGCCAGCTGATGCTCAGGCATCTGGATGGATCCCAACATTAAAGTCAGGCTCCCTCCAGGACCTGGCTCTGTGACATTAGCCGATAGTGGACTCTGGTCTGCTGATGGCTGAATCTTGGTCACAGTTGTGCAGAACTAAGTGCACTCCTGTGACCCACAGGAGAAGTAGGACCCAAACAGCTTTGACCCTTCTTCTCCTTTTACCTCATTAACTAAGCTATGGGAAAATTCCCTTGCAAAGGGAATAACATATTTGCCTTTAGGAAATCAACCCCACTGTCTTTGCCGGTATGAAAACTACAATGTTGCAATCAAAATTGTAAATATGTGTTATTTAGAAAGACTCATGCATTCCTCTGGCAAAGTGAAACATAGGCATGTACCGTAGAGCAATGGAACTTGGCTAACCTGAACTATGCCACATCCATCTTTATTGGGTCAGTTTATTTATCAGGTTGCCTTTTTGGTTTTAGAGGAACCTGCAAGTGGAGAACAGGTTCTGTCCTCTAACCAGGTGGTTCTGGAAGCTTCCAATTCATAATACTTGGAAGTGACTCCATACTGTCACCACTACTTCAGCAGTTTGAACTCCCAACAGAGAAAAATGTGTTCATGACTAAAAATATTACATTTATCAAGCTCTTTTTTTCATTGTACAATGTTGAACAAAACTTGAAAAGAGAAAATTGGACAGCCGCACTTCCACAAAATCCTTGTGGCCTTTAATAGTAAAAGAAATGGTGCACTACAAAACACAGCAGGCAGTGGGGTGTATAGCTGACGCGTTTCGCACTGTAATGTCAGTGCTTAGTTGAACAGGTCCACAGAAATAATGTATACCTTCCATTAGTTGTATTCTTTGCATAGGAACCTTTGGTTGTATAAATCATGAATGTAGATCCCAATAAAAGCTCACAATACCTCTTCAAAAGTAAAAGTCCAACAGACAAATTGTGATACTTACTGTATTTCATAAAATGTGAGACGTAATGTTTCAAGGAAGCAATGCGGCATCTGCTGAAAAATAATCATTTCCTTGAAACGTTATGGCTTGCTTTTTTCATACCTGCTTTTCTTCTATTCGTCCAATCACTTTGAAGAATTCATCAGCCTGTCTCTGCTCGGCCTGTTCTCTGCCCATTTAGAATCAGATATAGCTAACCATTATTTGAAACTCTTTTCAGAATTACAGGACATAAAGAACATTTTAGAGCTTGGGCTAAGACTGTATGTGCTATCATAAGGACGGTACATTGAATCTCATTTGCTGGAATGTCAGGCTGGTGCCAGAATGTAACTTACAAGGAGAATTTGTCAGGCCAGAATGCATTAATAGTTTTGGAACTAATCCAAAATACAGGATTAGTCGTCTGAATTTTCTCGAAATATTAACACCCTTAATTATTTGCGCTATTGTTCTGAATGACCTTGAATCAGCAAAAAAACAATTTATATGCAAACAACTGGCCTGCATTTTAATTGAAGGGTCACAAAGACTTTAAAGTGTATTTTTTTTACTCTTGCAGTCAAATCGGGATAAGACCTACTTTATATTTGTTATATGTTCTCATTAACATAGCATAGCATAAAAATGCTGCTTACCATTTTAAGTGCTTTTTATTTACTCAAAATGCAACCTAGCTTACCCTTGTTTTGCCATTTTTAGGAGGGGGCTGAAGTGTCAAGTTTAACACAACTATCTGCCTTCACTCTACTGACAGATATCATCATCAGCTGTACACTAGAATTAAACACTGTCTATCTTAACAAGAGCAAGACTTACATCCTGCATTGCATGTTAATGCACAAAAAACGGTTGTCCCTTACCATCAAATTTTCTATTACCGTCTATTCTAAGCAATAGAAGCTGCCCATAAAGTTCTAGTAATTTTTTAGGTATATCGTGTGAATGGGAACACATAACAAACCTATAGCGGATGCTTCCCAAACTTGACTGCCAGGGTGGAAATACACTTTAAAGATTACGTTTATATTTTATGTTTAAGTAGTCTTTATTGAATTTTTGAATGGAAACACGAAGAATGATAAATACATGAGTTCATAGCTTAAAGAGTGATACCAATAATTTTGTAATACTCATACAACATTAGTAAAGAACCCATAGGGCATACAGTCATATATCAGACTATAACAATGAGAGCGTGAACTTTTAGAACACCATAGAACTTTTAGAACACCATACCGTTGTATGGTATGCCTGTATTTAGGGTGTAAGATGTAACATATTCTTGTTCTGTCACCTCCCCATCACTTCCCCCCCCCCCCCCCCAGTGTAACAGCAGGCGGGGATTGTGAAAACATTGTAGCTATTCAGGGCCGAACACAGTTGCATTATTCATCCATAGGAACCTGTGAATAAAAAAATTACAGTACCTGTAGTTTGAATAAAATGTGGGGGCGTTCATCAGCACGCCCATAGTACATTCACATTTTTTATAAAAAAAATTCAAATGACTGCACATACAGAGGTACAGGCAATAGAGCTGTAGGCAGTGTGTGAAGGAGTCTGTATTTACACTTGCGATCTGCTGATCACAGGCACAATACTTTGCAGGTCCCTATTTTAAAAAATAATAAATATGCAATTTCTACCGGCAAATAGATTTGCCTTCATTATTTTTAAATTAAAGGTGATTTTTTGGATAAAGAAAGAAGTATAATTATTTTCTTCCATGTACCTAAAGATAATGATTTGTTTTGATATACAGTAGACATATATTATTTTAAAGTGATTCTAGCATCAAATATATTTTTTATAAAACCTAGCCCAGCCCCCTGCTCTCTGCTTACAGGATTTGATTGACAGCAGCAGGAACCAATCGTTCCTGCTGCTGTCTCTGGCCCCGTATACACCATAGAATCCATCCGCTGAAAAATCCCAGCAGATGGGTTTCAGCGGATAGATCCTATGGTGTGTACACGCCAGCGGATCTGTTTCCGCGGATATTTCTCCCCTGGGATGGATTCCAGCAGATCGAATATTCGCTGACATGCAGAACAAATCCATCTGCTGGAGTCCATCCCAACGGATGGATCCGCTGGTCTGTATAGACTCAAGGGATCCATCCGTCCGAAGGGATCCCCCGCATGCGTCGTAATGATTCGACGCATGCGTGGAATTCCTTATATGACAGCGTCGCGCACGTCGCCGCATCATAATCGCGGCGACGGCGCGACACGTCATCGCCAGAGGATTTCGGCGCGGATTTCAATGCGATGGTGTGTACACTCCATCGCATGAAAATCCTCCGAAATCCTCGAGAGGATTTATCCGCGGAAACGGTCCGCTGGACCGTATTCGCGGATAAATTCTATCGTGTGTATGGGGCCTAAGAGTTGATGAGGAGAGAGAGAGAGAGAGAGAGAGACCAGAGCCGCTGCAAACAGGCACAGCACTGGATTGAGATAGGACTTATGTAGGTAAAAAGGAAGGTAAGAGGGCATTACAACTAGTGGGACATCTTTGACCTCTTAATGCAGGAAATGTTTAGCCTTTATAACTACTTTAACTGACAGAGAGGTTTTTTCTTTTTTTTTTCAGCAAAGCTGTTAACTTGGATAACAAATTAAAAGTGGCTTAGAACTTCTGGCTAAAATAATAAATATAAATAATTCCATGCAATATTTAATCTTATTGAAAATTTTTGAAATATTGGTAGTAAATATAAAACGGTAAGTAAATTCAAAACTACACATTCTCCTACATCAAGAGAACACAAAATTATGAAATTCATTACATAGCTATTGTAGCCCCCTTTTGGGGTGTTATGACAATTTACCCTCCCAAACAGTATATTGCGCCTGTACTTAAATAGTAGAACCAGAACCTTCGCTAAGTGGGTTTGATAAAAAATAAAGTGCATCCACACAGGAAAGGGTGAAGGGGGGATTTCTTTCTGGGGCAATTAGTAATCTAATCAAAGTAATTGGGAGCAGATGAACTACTGCAACTAGCATATAACATTAACCATAACTATATAGACGCACACCAGTAAGAAATTAATACAAGAAAACAATAATATTAGTACATACATTCATGTACTATCAGCACAGGGCCTGGTAGGAGTCCTGGTGGAATTGTGCGCACATACCGAAGTATATATTGTTAGTAATAGAGACACCCCTAGATGAATGTTGCAGCAAAGTCTAGTTGCAGAGGCCCCTAAGGATGATCATGATGTGGTGTTCATCTTTGAGTCAGAGACCTGAATACAGGATCAGCAGTGATTGGGGGATCCTCCAACTGATTTCCAACCAGCTTGGAACGTAGCATCTCAGACGCAGAAACTGTGGCATGACACTGGAACTCAGAGTCAGCCTATCTACTCTGCACTTTAGTCCCTCCCTAGTAGTTTCTAATCTAGTATGTAACTGGATCTTTATCTACCAGAAGTTGCCTTTGGATGCCTTTCAATAACCAGCCTATGCTGGTTATTGAGCCCTAAGTTAAAATTAGCTACAGAATCCCAGCTCAGAAGGGACATGGTTAAGTAAAATAACTAGAGCTATATAATAACTCTGCTGCAATAAACAGGTTCACCTATTAATATACAGCAAGGTGACTACTAAATACATACTGTAGCAGAGACTAGCTAAATGTCACTGTGCATGTGAAATAAAACAATAGAACAAAGATACTCTGTCACAAGGATTTAAATATACACTAAGCAGCTGCAGTTAAACTAGTAGAACATAGGAATACTTGCATAATAATCCCTTCTAGCTTGGAGTTTAGCAGAATGGATAGGACATGTGTCTGAGACACATTCATTATCTCACTCGCCACTTTCTCCTTCTAGGGTTTTAAAGCCAACTATTCAGGGACAAGAAGTGCATACATAAAATATTTACAGGCATTTACAAATTCAGATGGTAGAGGGTAGCAAATCCATACACAGTATATTTTTTTATTGAATTATTAAAGTGATTATCCAAGTTTTGGTGTTGTTACAGAAGATTAAATTGACACTAAACGTTGGTTTTAAAAAAAAAATGTAATTCAAGTATGTAATCTTAACTCAAAAAAGTATCTTTTATCGCTCTAAACCTCCTCCAAATCTCCAGATTCCCCTTTGTTGCTGCTGTGATCCAACTTTCTCTTTCCACCCCAAATCACCTTCTCCCCATGTTGATGGGGACATGGGTCTCTTTCCACAACCCCGAGCAGTGGTTGTGTGGGTCTGCATGTGGGGGGCTTATCGGAATCTAGAAGCCCCCTTTAACAAGGGGGCCCCAAGATCCTGGCTCCCCTATGTGAATGAGTATGGGGTACCCATTCACCAAAAAGAGTCAAAGTAAGAAAAACACAGAGACAGTTTTTAACAATTCCTTTATTAGGAATAAAAAAACAGTGTCGCCTGATGTAATTTGTTTGGCATCACACCCATGCTGTTTTTTTCTTTATTTTTTTTAAAATAGGGCAGGAAATATATTTTTTCCTGTTGGGCTCCTATAGACTTCAATGGGGTTCTCCGTTGGGGTCAGAACTTTTTCCCTGTTTGGGAGTTATGCTGCGAACCGAACAGGGGGTGTTTGGCCCATCTCTAGTGGCTATGCTTGTTCTCCATGGTCCCACTGAACGTAGCAACCCTTTCTTTCTTGCTCCAGAGATGGACTAGGGACTGTGGACTACAATATGTGTAATGGCATAGAGCAGTGCACATGACTGTAACTAATGTGTACCGGTACCAAACAAATATTGAGGAGGGGAAAGGCAGAAAAATGCAGCAAAAATGGTTATATGAATAATAGATTACAGGGACATTAAGTAGTGCATATGTATGGATTGTTTTTGGACAATAAGGATATACACTCTTGCAGCCCTGGGATCAGTCCTCTCTGGTTGGCAGGGAATACCTGAGATATCTGCTGGACATAAGCTTGATTACTTCAGTGTCATGACATTGTTCTAACTCACTACTCATGCCCCTATTTTTTTTTAAGATAGATCCGGTGACACAAGTACACCTCAATAGGGAGATCCCCCCAATCACATCATTATTATTATACACTATTTATATAGCGGCAACAGTTTACGCAGCGCTTTACAATGTAGAAGGGGGACAGCACAATTACAGTACAGTTCAATACAAAAGGTACAGGAGGGCTCTGCCCATAAAGCTTACAGTCTAAGGGAAGGGGGGGTGGTACAAAACATAATAGCTGTAGAAAATAATTTGATGGGGGTGGCTCGGGGACAGTTGCTAGGTGGGTGTGGGATAGGCTTCCCTGAATAGATGAGTTTTCAAGGATCTCCTAAAGGTGGACAGGGTAGGGGCTGTTTGGACATACCGGGGCATGGAGTTCCAGAGGATGAGGCTCTGGAGAAGTCCTGAAGGTAAGCATGGGAGGAGGTGACTAGGGAGCTAGAGAGGAGGTCCTGGGAGGAGCAGAGGGGGCGATTTGGGCGATATCTGCAGATAAGGTTGGTGATGTAGATGGGGCTATGTTGTGAATGGCCTTGTATATTGTGTTTAGCATTTTGAATTTTATACTGTGGGGTAGGGGAAGCCAGTGAAGGGATTGGCGGAGAGGAGCAGCAGTCACGGATCGGTTAGTGAGGTGTATTAGTCTAGCAGCAGAATTCATAATAGACTGAAGGGGGATAGCCTGTGTAAGGGTAGGCCATTAAGGAGAAAGTTGCAGTAGTCAAGGCTGGAAATAATCAAGGAGTGAATAAGTTGCTTTGCGGTGTCATAAGTCAGGAAGGGTTGAATTCTGGAGATGTTGGGGAGGTTAAGGAGGCAGGATTTAGCCATTGATTGGATGTGGGGGCTGAAGGAGAGGTCAGAGTCAAGGATTACACCCAGAACCCTGGCATGTGTGGAGGGACCAATGGTTGTGTTGTTGATATTAATGGTAAAGTCATGGGGAAGAACCATGAAGGAGGAAATATAACAAGCTCAGTTTAGAAAGATTGAGTTTGAGAAAGTTGTGCGACATCCATACCGATATGTCCTTCAGTAAGCTTGAGATCCGTGAGGTGATCGAGGGGGTGAGTTTAAGGAGTGGAGAGATAGATCTGGGTGTCTCCAGCATAGAGGTGGCATTAGAAGCTATGGGAGGTTATCAATTGGCCCGGGGAGGAGGTAACGAGTGAGAATAGGAGGGGCCCAAGGACGGAGCCTTGGGGTACCCCAACAGAAAGAGGAAGAGGAGCGGAGGAGATGGAGTTGTAAGTGACACTGAAAGTGCATTGAGATAGGTAGGAGGAGAACCAGGATAAAGCAGAATCAGAGACCAAGGGAGTGTAGTTTGCTGAGGAGGAGCAGGTGGTCAACTGTGTCAAAGGCAGCAGAGAGGTTTAAGAGTATGGAGTAATGGCCATTGGTTTTAGCAGTTAGTAGGTCATTGGTGAGTTTTGGTAGGTCAGTTTCAGTAGAATGTTGTGGGCGGAAGCCGGACTGTAGGGGGTCAAGAAGATTGTTGTCTGTGTGGTAGCGACTTATTCGGTCATGAACAAGGCGTTTGATGAGCTTGGAGGCAACCGAAAGCAGGGAGATGGGTTATTAAGTTGTTAAGTTATTCAAACTGGTGGTATATATATCTATATATATATCTATATATAGATATATATCTATATATATAGATATATATATCAAAACGTAGTATATAAATAAAACAGTCCAATCCCTGGATCATTCAGGTACTAAAAACAGCGCTAAAAATGAAAATAATAAACATGTGGCCAGCACCACAGTTGTAAGTCTTTTGTGTAGCAAATGAAAGTAGGAACAGTTCAAAGTGTCATAGGTGTTAGTTAACGGTTGTCCTAGCGTGCACCTTCCACCAGAAAACATTATCCGTGTTCCACCTCGTGAAGCCCACTCCCCCAGGGGTTCAAACTCTCAAGAAGTCTCTAATGAGAAAGACTTAAATTAGGTGTTCATCAGCCAATTTGCTCTGGGTCCTCACCATCAATAAAGATCCACTGGTACAAGGGCTCCAACACAAGTCATAAAATACAAGAATAGGTTGCACATAGGGTAATCCTGTTTATTATGACGAAATTCCCCATACATCAGAATACCCCTTAATACTAGCTACGTCCAAAAAACATATGTCAACAAGCATGGAAATGTGACCCAAGAGGGCGCTATCACCGTGATCAGCCGTCCAGGATGAAGCGTGCGTCTCCTTGCAGACACCGTGATCACTTCCGGGTAGAGAACAGTGGATGGCTGAGCGCAAAAGTCACTTCCGTGATGTCGTGTGGGTCACCAACTGACGCTTTTCATCATATCTGACTTCAAGAGAGGACATCCGATGCCCTCTCTTGAAGTCAGATAGTGACCCACACTACATCCCGGAAGTGACGTTTGCGCTCCACCAGCCACCGTTCTCTACCCGGAAGTGATCGCGGTGTCTGCAAGGAGACACGCGCTAATAATGGTTATTTCCTAGTGTGACTCCATCTGTAATTATACAGAGCTCAATGTATAGGACATATTTTGTTGTGTCTTTTTTAATGCATGTATGTTAATAAAATGTAACATTTTTTATATCTACCCTGTGTATGTAAATCCTTTGTATGGTACCATGAAAGTCCATAATAGCCTCAGTCCATTCTTTCTTTGTATATCTGATAGGACATAGGTACCATTCTAATATTCGACTATAGCTGGCACTCTTTCTAAATACCTGAATATTGTTGCTGACCATGATGGCTGATGGCAGCAGGATAATGCACCATGTCACAAAGCTCAAATCATCTCACCACTGGTTTCTTGCACATGACAATAAGTTCACTGTACTCCAGTGGCCTCCACAGTTACCAGATCTTAATCCGATAGAGCACCTTTGGGATGTGGTGGAATGGGAGAATCACATCATGGATGTTCAGCCAACAAATCTGCAGCAACTGCGTGATGCCATCATGTCAATATGGACCAAAATCTGAGGAATATTTCCAACACCTTGTTAAATCTATGTCACAAAGAATTAAGGCAGTTCTAAGGGGAAAAGGGGGTCCGACCAGGTACTAGCAAAGTGTACCTAATAAAGTGGTCGGTGAGTGTAGTATAGTGGCACTTTAAAGCCCAATGTCCAGTATAAAATACACCCCGACCCCAGCTGGAATGCAAAAAAGAATTGAAATGTCCTTTTTTTTACATAAGGCCACAGTCGAGTCACGCTCTTCTGTTTTTTTTCTATGGGGTCCTCTTTGGATTTCCACATCACTGCCTGCATAACATAGACATTTTCTATTGGCTGTCCAATTGTGTGGTTCTTTCAGGATCCAAATGAGAAGAGACATCATCAGAGGAGGGGCTGTTGGGGATCAGAGGTCTCAACATATTTGCAGTCCTGGAATAGCCCACCCCCCTCTCCACCACCACCACCCACTCCTTTAACCACTTACCGACCACCGCACGACTATATACGTCTGCACTTTGAAGAGGGGTATCTCGGTAATGGCAGCAGCTGCTGCCATAATTGAGGTATCCATCTCTTCAGGCAGCGGTCCGGTTAACAATAATGGTGATCTCTGCAGCAGATTCGCCGCAAGATCACCGTTATTGGCAGCGGGAGAGGGGTCCACCTCCCGCCGCAACATACAGTATACGCCATGTCAGCTTTGACACAGTGACACAGGTGTAGTAACATTTTAAATGGAGCATATGTGAAATTAAAAAAAATCTTTGGAATGTAATTGTAGTCTTTGTGAAAGCAAAGGTTATAGAATTCAGAAACATTTTTAGATTTATAAATGAGCGGGTGGCAGCATTGCAATTGTCCATTAGTACAATCAATTTAAAGCCTTTCTGACCTATTAGTCGTGCTTTACACATTCATTATAGCAGCACCAATCAAAGCAAGGTCACAGAGCATACTCTGACATGTAGTAGATGATGTGGAAATACCTACAAGAAAATAAATAAATTCTACTCATTATCAGGACTTGCAATGGCCCAAATGACATGTTGATGACACTGTAGCACTAATGCCACATAATGATATTGGCACTCTATTATTGCATTGCAGATACAATTGTTACTATCCCCATGAGAGATCACAGCCTGTTGTGTATGTCATTTTACATTTTGACAGAGATTCAGTTTAATTGGAGGGGGGGTTATTTGAGATTTTTTGTATAATATTTTTTTATTATCTAAACCTTAGATATAAGTCTAATTGGCAAGTAAGCATGATCTTTTTGCATCTGTTCTGATAATAATAATGCTGACAGATATCCTATCAGACATAAAATGGACATTCTAGCAGTTATGGACATGTGCATGTTGGGGTTCTTATTGGCTTCTTAAGTCCTTCTAATGTTCTACATGCATTTCAGACTTTCAGTTTTGGTATGGAAAGTTCCTAATGGTTAGATTTGTTCATAACCAGCAATGGCCCACACTTTTAACAAATGACATTTCATAACAATGATGATAATAATGAACAAATATAGGACAGCATTTTTTGGGGTTCCTATTGAGTAATCCAAGCTTCCAAAACATCCTCATGGGTTGGTTGTGTCTACATGGGACTGAGCAAAGGTGGCCCTTAACACAATAGAAACCAATGGTGGTACTGAACACAATAGAAACCAATGAGAACTTCTCTGCCAAATGCAGCAAGGATTTTGATTTTGCTCGAAAGTCCTCTTCTAGATTCCATTAGTCTCATGATTTGACTGATTGGCAGTTGTAAGCCCATTATATTTGTCAGTTCCAGTAATGCTGTGAATTCTAAACCGGCTTCCCAAATGAACTGTTGACCATGATGACACTTGAAATATAATCAAGTAACAAGTGTCCATTGTACAAGACACTGTACCATTTAGGAGGGTTAAATGCATATATTTGTTGTTCTAAGAACAAATGAGATTAAAGTTGAACTTTAGACAAATAGCACAGTTGAAATACTGTTGAACTTACCAAAAGATTTACAATTCTGTTCAGCCCATCTTGTAAACACTAGTGTTGAGCGGAATACGCCATATTCGATTTCGCGATATATCACGAATATATAGACGAATATTCGTGAAATATTCGTTAAAATCGAATATTCGTGATATTTTATAAAAAAAAAAAAAATTGCGAAATTTCGCTAATGCGAATGCGAAATTGATTGTGAAATTCTCGTCCGCTCATGCGCGCTAAGAACACGCGAGAACGGAGATCATTTCCTGGATCTTTGCCAGAGACTAAACACACACTAAACTAAGCTACCTTAAAGAAATGTACACTTACACTAACTACACAGAAATCTATCTAACACTAAGCTACACTAACCTGGACAAAACAACACAAATCTGAGCTTTTAGAAAAGCAGTTGGGTCTTTTGCTTTGAAAAAAGCAGTTGGTTATAGAAGCAGGAAACTCAGAACTGAAAGCACTATAGGAAGCACAATGCTCTAAGCTCTAAGATCGCAATACACTGGAAAAACGCACAGAAACACTCCACTCTCTCTAGCCACCTTGTGAATCTGCACTGAAATACTGCTGGGAGTGATCTTATATACTGGTCGTGCAGGCAGGTTCCTATTGGTTGCTATGGAGGTTGCTAACCTCTGACAACTGTGGTAGGAGAACTCTGATTGGCTCTGATGCAAAAGAAGGGCGGAGAAAGTATTCGCAAATATTCGTAATACGAATATTCGCGAAAGCGAATATTCATCAACATAAAAGGATCGCCTCAGCTACTCGGCCCAGGGTCTCTAATCATACCAGCAATGCTTTTAGACGTCGATGGAGATCACTAGGATGTGATCTGTTTTAAAAATAAATTTGAAAAAATACGAATATTCGTAATAGCGAATTTTGACCTCGATATTCGAGTTATTCGCGAATACTCGAATATGCAATATTCGTAACGAATATTCGCAATACGAATATTCTTGAGCAACACTAGTAAACACTAACACCCATTCCCCAGTCCCGACAGCATAGCCAGGAACCTGACTACTAGCACAGTAATGTAATGGTTTATTTAAGGACTCCACTCCCGACAGTATGACTTGTCAGTGAACTAGAATCAGCATACCAATAAGGTCATCCCTGTGCTTTAAATTCATCATTTTTAAAGCAGAACTTCAACCAAAAGAGGATTCCCCTTCTTTGCATCCTACCCCCTCCTTTTTAATTATTGGCACCTACTGGGGGAAAGCGGGTAAGGGGGTACCTGCTTTTGACAGATCCGAGCGGAAGTTCGCTCCCCTCCTTCCCCTGCAGCCTTCTGGGACACATCACAGATTACAGAAGTCTGGACCAGTCACAATGTGCAGCATGGCTCATGCATGTGCAGTGGGAAACAGGCTATGAAGTTGTAAGGCTTCACTGCCAGTTTCCCTTAATATTTAAATTACTGGACCTTAAGCCGATTGAAAAATCGGCTCTGGTGAGCACAACGCTGCATTATTCCTTAATACTGTTACACAGTAATTGACATACATAGAGTAAAAAAACACCTTGCATCCTCAGAAGCCCCAATCCATAATTGATCCAAAGGAAGGTAAAAGTATTGACCAGTTTTTCAAATAAGGGAAAACTTTACTTCATGATTCAACATTCTACAGTGTAATGCCGCGTTACACACAGGAAAATCCGACCGTGTATATGCTCCATCGGACATTTGCTGTCGGAATTTCCGACAACAAATGAGAGCTGGTTCTCAATTGTTCCGACAACAAAAGTTCTTAACGGAAATTCCCGATCATTTGTAGCCAATTCCGACGCACAAAAATCCATGCATGCTCAGAATCGAGCAGAAGAGCCGCACTGCCTATAGAACTTAATTTTTCTCGGCTCGTCGTACATGTTGTATGTCACTGCATTCTTGACGTTCGGAATTTCCGACAACATTTGTGTGACCGTGTGTATGCAGGACAAGTTTGAGCCAACATCCGTCTGAAAAAAATCCACGGTTTTGTTGTCGGAATGTCCGATCGCGTGTATGCGGCATTACTTTTAAATTCTAATAGGCATTAAGCCTATTATCCATATTATTGCCTACTGAGTTGGTATTGTGTTAATTGGAATCTCGTGTGGAAGACTTTAACAGAAAATAACCTTTTTTGTATGTTGAGGATAAGCCCATTTCCCTCCAGTTGCAGGGGGTGTTCTTGGGGTAACCTTTAAGTAAAAATGATGCAGTGGAGACACGCGTCTCACTGCAGTGTCATAGAAGGGGGCATGTGTCTAAAAGACAAATGCTCCCTTCCAGCCCAGCCCTCTTAACTACAAGGAAAAAACATGGGTTTATGGGTATAAGATTTACCCATAATCCCATGTTTTTCTCACAGAGTTAAGAGGGTTAAGAGGGAGAATGAGAATCTGCTGCTGCTGAAAAGATACAAGCTAAATCATATATTATATAAGATAATGAATTATTTATCTGTTTACTGGGAAATTACTGGTTTGACGTTATAACTTCAAACTTCAGTAATTTGCCCATTAAGCTTGAGTACAGTTTTTGAAAATATAGTAAATTACCGTAAAAATAATATATAATAATTATTTGCATGTTACTTACTTATGGTAATTAACCCCTTGCCACCCAGGCCAATTCTGACACTTCTCTCTCTTTTCTTGCTAGAAAATTACTCAGGACCCCCAAACATTATATATATATTTTTTAGCAGACACCGTAGGGAATAAAATGGTGATCATTGCAACTTTTCGTGTTACACAGTATCATGAATAAAAAAACAAACAAAAAAAAAAAACGCTAAAGTTAGACCAATTTCTTGGTATACTATGAAAGATGATGTTAAGCCAAGTAAATAGATACCTAACATGTCACGCTTTAATTTGCGCACACTTGTCGAATGGCGCCAAACTTCAGTACTTAAAAATCTCTATAGGCGACACTTTAATTTTTTTTTACAGGTTACATGTTTAGAGTTACAGAGGAGATCTAGTTCCTAATATTTTTGTTCTCACTCTACCGTTCGAGGCGTATGTAACCTGTGTTTATCTGGCTCTGATACTAGCCAGTGCCTCACCAGCCACTGACCTCACCGCACGTCCCTGATACAAAGTGATCATTTACCCCTTAGATTGTATCTAAAGCCAAAATATTTTATTCATAGTAGTACAGGGTTTAAAAAAATGTCAGGTTTTTCTGTTGTTTGTGGTCCTGTTTGTGATATTACTCATTCTATTCTAATTTTCCATGTACCCGCTGTCATTAGGACTCAAAATAAGTAAAAATCCAAAACTTTTAGTTTTGTCATTAGAACAGAAATAGAGAGGAAACCTTCCAATGTAGACAGTTTCTAGTGACAACTGTGTAAGAAAAGGATTTCCTGTTAAGCGAAAAGAAGATCTCCCCAATGGGACACAGAGGTTTTAACCATTCCTAACTGTATCCAATGGTATACAGGGTTTAGCTTTAGATCTACTTTAATTGCCTTTTTATCAAATTTTCTACTGTTTTTTTTACATAAGCTTTGTTATGTTAAAAATTAGTTACTGAGAAAGATGTTTTTTTTTTTTTTTGCCATTTTAGTCCATATTAACAAAAATAAGTAAGTCATTCATTGAAAATACAGCTTTTACATTTTACTGAAAATTAAATTTTTTCCTTTTTTTAAATAACATTGACCTTGTAAAATGAAAATCTACATTGTTCTTCTTTTCCTGACATTTAATTCAAGCCCTTTGATTCTTTGTATAGACCTACGTCATCTGTAATAATGACATGGCATCTCTGTGTGCCTTCTGGTTATATTAAAATCTGTAATCTTGACACAAATGTGAAGATAGTCAAAGGAGTCATTACTATGTATTGTAATGCATAATCTCAGGAGTCGGCGTAGCTCTTTTTGTTTCACTTTATGCTGAGATGTACAATTTTATTCACAGATTTGTAAAATTTTATATTAACCCACATGATACTGGTGTGCACTCACCTTCTTTATGGCATTATAGGATTTTGTTCTCTTTTTACATTTTAATTATACAGTGGTAAGACTTAAATAAATAGTATTTTTTACCTGGTAATATTTACTAGCATCCACCTGTATATTTAAACAACTGATACAGTTTTATTAAAATAACATGATAAGGCAATCTCCTTGTCATGTTTTGGAGTAGTACATTGGGACAATGCACTTAATTTACAAAGCTGCATCTTACCGCATCCGAGTATGCAGTGAGATACTGCACAGCGTTTTAAAAAAAAAATTGGAGCATTCACAAAAAAATACTACTAAAATACTATTTTATGAAGTCATGCAGCATTTTAGTAGTGAAAGTCTGCGGTAATTTACCGCGGGTGGTAGCTGGCGTCCTTAACAAAGACTGTAAATAGCTGTTTGTTAAGGAGCAAGCAACCACCAGTGTCCTTAACAATCAGTAACTAACATAGTTGTTAGGAAGGTGGCGGCCGCCGTGTCCTTAACCACTTCAATGCAGGCCACCCTTCCTGCCTAGACCAATTTTGAGCTTTCAGTGCTCTCACATTTTGAATGCCAATTACTCAGTCATGCAACACTGTACCCTAAACAAGATTTTTATAATTTTTTTCCACACAAATAGAGCTTTCTTTTAGTGGTATTTAATCAACATTGGGTTCTTAGGGCCAGATTCACAGCCGAGATACGACGGAGTATCTCAGATACTCCGTCGTATCTCTCAGAGTATCTATGCGACTGATTCATAGAATCAGTTACGCATAGATATCCCTTAGATCCGACAGGTGTAATTGTTTTACACTGTTGGTTCTTAGGATGCAGTACCGCGGCCGCCGCTGGGGGGAGTTTGCGTCGTAAACCAGCGTCGGGTATGCAAATTAGTAGTTACGGCGATCCACAATGGTTTTTCGCGTTCGCTACGTCGCTGCTAGTCTAGTTTCCCGTCGCAAAGTTAGTCGTCGTTTTAGGTGCCCTAACTTTACACAGCACATGTATGTGCTGTATAAAGTATGACCGTCATTCCCGAGACGAAATTTAAAAATTTTTCCTTCTTGCGTAAGACGTCCGAGAAAATGGAAGTACGCTACGCACGTCGCCGTTCGAAAAAATGACGTCACTTCGCACAAAGCACGGCGGGAAATTCAAAAGGGAGCATGCGCAGTAGGTCCGGCGCAGGAGCGCACCTAATTTAAATGGCACACGCCCCTTTGAATTACGCGGGCTTACACCGGAGGGCGCCGGCGGAAGTTTTCTTGTAAGTGCTTTGTGAATCAGGCACTTGCGATGAAAACTTGCGGCGGTGTAACGTATCTACGATAGGTTATGCCGCCGCGATTCTACGTGAATCTGGCCCTTAATTTTTTGCGACATAAGTGAAAAGAGAGCAAAAATTTAGAAGCAATAAGCATAACAGATCTAAAGGGGAACTCTGGGTTACAATTGTTTTATCTATCAGGATACAAATAATCACTCTCAGAAAGTACAATAATGGGGTAGGTGGAATTGGCGCTGCTAGTGTAAAATGTGCTTACATGTGTCAAATAAAAATCTACATTTAAAATCTGCATTCATCACGAGGATGTCCCAGGCAGCTTGTGATGACGTCCTCACGACAAAACTCATAAAGCGGAGCTATTCGCGTCATTACGTCATATCCGGTTTTGGTCTGGAATCTTGTAAGTTTGTCCTATTTTTGAGCAATAAACAAGATGTTAAACAGAGTTGCACTATGGATTTTACTATCATCTTTGCATGAGCTCACTGGAGTGGAGGACACCTAGAAGGTAGCCGTAAAGACCACATTCACAGTCATCTGACATTGTGCAGGCTTGTTAGCCTTTGGTGGGTATTGTCATCTGATGAGTGCATTACAAGAGTGTGACACAATTGTGACACAAAAATTTTGCCTGTTTGCATGCACTTAACGGCAGCACTTATTTCACTACTATGGCAATGATTTTTTCTGATATGAACTTATGGACTTTCATCTGATTTTATCTAACATGTTTACAATTATCACTATAACACTTTGATTGTATTGGACATTGCACACTAGCACTTTGTTTTATGGTAAAGATTTCATATGCAATTTGCATTTGCACTTACGGTAGCACTTTTGCATCAAGGAGGTGTCGTTCTTTAAGGTTGTGTTATACTTTGGTCGTGTTGTTCTTTTGTAGATTTTTATTTGACACATAGAAGCACATTTTACACTAGCAGCGCTAATTCCACCTGCCCCGTTATTGTACTTTATCTTGGCCATCTACCTTTTTCGTGGTTGGCATATGTGGACTCGAAGGCAGCAGCTAATAGCTTTTCTCTCCAGTCCATAGCACAGAATTATTTCCTTTACTTTCACTCTCAGAAAGGACCAAGAATGTAAAATAATGATAGTAAATAATGAAAAAAAACAATTATAATAAAAATCTGTAAAAAGAACGATATATACCGTGTAAGGTTTAAAACATCTATCAAGGATAAGAATAAAACATGATAATAAAAATCACCAATGGACACATGGAGAATAAAGGATATCAGGAAAAAGGAAGGGAAGAAGTGCAAATGTGGTTGAGCATTAACAGTGTAAATTTAATAAAAATTAAAAAAGGGGGGAATTTCGCTCAAAAGAAACAATAATATTAGATAAAAAGATGAAATAAATCCCTTCTAACCATGGGAAATACTTCTAGTACTAAGGAATGTTAGAGGATCGTATGGGTTTCTATCTCTTCATTGAGGCTCATGGGGGTTAAAGTGTTTAAAGAAAAAATCCAGAACATTTCCCTTTCACATAGTTTTTTGTACCGTTCTGCTTTTTGTAAGGTATTGGAAATCTGTTCGATAATCCACACTTTAAGAACCGTCAGTGGATTAAGTATACACTTCTCTGAAAAGTTTGGGTACAATGTATTTCTTATTTTTCTCTTTGTCACCTTGATCGATAGCTCTCACATGCTTGCCAAATCTTGTCCTCAGGGATCTGATGGTCCTGCCTACATAAGGATCTGAGAAGCATGTGAAA
The DNA here is from genome assembly GCF_905171775.1 of Rana temporaria. Classification (NCBI taxonomy): domain Eukaryota; kingdom Metazoa; phylum Chordata; class Amphibia; order Anura; family Ranidae; genus Rana; species Rana temporaria. The sequence goes on along the minus strand of NC_053493.1, from coordinate 119,325,181 downwards.
AAAATTGAGAAAAAACACCCCCGCTCCTGGGAGCTGCTACAACAGTATTTTTCAGTTTGCTAGGAACAATCCCTTCTAACCATGGGAAATGCTAAGGAATGTTATAGGATCGTATGGGTTTATATCTCTTCATTGAGGCTCATGGGGGTTAAAGTGTTTAAAGAAAAAATCCAGAACATTTCCCTATTATATATATTGTGTTCTCCGATAAGTGAATTTTGGTTTGGGGGGTAAAGTCTGTTTCAGAATAGGGTCTTGCAACAAAATTCCCTAATGCTTTAATTCCTGTTTTGCGGGACTCTGGGTGTTTGATGGAGTAAAGTGTTTGGTGGAGTGTTAAGGGTATTCTCAATTTGACCAGGGGAATACCCCTTTTCTATGATTTTTTTAGATAGAATGCTACTTTTTACCAGATAATCCGTATCTAAAGTACAATTTCTGTCTGTGTAATTGACTCTTATGGATATTTTGTTTCCACCTAGGGTGGTGGCAACTGCTCGAACAGACATAGGAATTTCCTGAGGTTTCTTTAAAATGATTTGTTGTGACAATCTGACTATTCCGGGAACCTTATTTATTCATATGCTGTCACTACCTTCCAATGCAAGCAAGGGTATGACTTTCCCAATTCCAGGGCAGAATTGGCAAGCACAATGTCAGGGAGATCTTTGTCTGGGTGGATGAAAACACTGGGCAATTCAGGGATTGCATTTTTTTGTTCCACATTGTGGGTATGTTAGATTAAAGAGGTCTGGACTGAAATTGTGCAAAGTGAATTGCCTCAATGGAGGCTACCAAAACACTCACATATAAGTGAACAGAGGGGTGTTGTTTTAACCTGGGCGTGCGTAAGTGGGGCCTTAGGTAAACAATTTACTCCTGAGGAATAAAGAGTCTGGATTGGGCTCTATCCAAGATTAGACCCAGGAACTCCAGATGGTGTAGGGGCTGGAGATCAGACTTTGTAATGTGTATTATGCAGCCAGAGGTTTGAAGTAAATTAATTGTCCTATAGCCATTGATAGACAAGGTTGTGGCTAAGGATTACTTCAGTAAGAGGTCGTCCAGGTAACCTGTGACATTAATTCCCTGGGTTCGATGAAGAGCCAGAAGCAGGGCAAGCACTTTTATGATTACTTAGGGTACAGAGGATAGCCCGAATAGTAGTGCTAAAAAATTGGAAGTGTTGGTCTCCTACAGAAAAATGCAGAAAGCTTTTATATGTAAGGAAAATAAATGTGTAGATGGGTATCTTGTATGCCTACTGATGCCAGATATTCTCCTTGACGGAGAGAAGCAATGACAGATTTTGTTGATTCCATACGGAATTTTGGTACACAGAGAAATCTGTTTGGAGATTTTATTTCCAGTATTGGACAGATGCCCCCATTTGTTTTTTGGATTATGAATAGGTGTGCATAGAAACCTTGAAATCATTGATCATTGTAAAGGAACTGGTACAGCCACTCATTGTGCTTGGGGTTGAAACTCTACTTTGTAACCCTTGGAAATAGCAGATTGGACCCAGAGGTCTGGGATGTCTCAGATCTAGAGTGGCAGAACAGATGTTCCCCCACTCATTCTGAGTAGGGTTCTGGGTAGGCTTGGTGGACTTTGGTGTCCAGGGCCTGAGACAAAAGAGAATGAAAAGACCCTTGAATATCAGTAGAAGTCGTAATGGTAAAAGCGTTGGGCTTTTTCTTGTGAGGTGAGTTCCTTGCCCCTAGTGACTTTCTTGATCAGTTTATCAAGGGACTCCCTAGATAGTTGTTCACCATCAAAAGGCATGTGTAGAAGATGTTTTTTAAAACTAGATTCAGCAAACCAAACTATTAGCCACAAAAACCTGTGCATATGCATAGAGATAAGGGTCTTTCTGGAGACTTTGTGACTTACATTTTCTAGAGCATCAACACATAAAATAACCCTGAGGGCATCAGCTTCAATTGTCCTAGTAGAGCAGGGTCATCAAAGACAGGTTCCTGATCTCTGTTTATTTGTCTTGTCCAGTTGGCAATAGTCTGTCAAATAGACATGCCAGTAATTGCTGGCTGAGGGATGGACCTGCAAGGGCAAAGGAGGCCTTAAAGTGGGCTTCGAAACACCTATCAATAGAATCCTTAAAAGAGCAAACATCCTCAATATAAACTGTAAGTTGTTTATTGGGAACTGAAATGGCAGGACTCCTACTGGAAAAGACCATTTGTCCTTAAAATACTTTTCCATAGGATAAATGTCAGGAAACGGCTTAGAAGGAGTGAAACATTTCAGGGTTGACCCAGTCCTCATAAAGTAGTGCACAATATTATTATTATTATACAGGATTTATAAAGCACCGCCAGTTTGCGCTGTGCTTTACAACATAAGGGCAGACAGTACAATTACAATACAATTCAATGCAGGTAGAATCAGGGGGCCCTGCTCATTAGATTTGTTTTAATTAGCCAGTCTTTTAGTGCAACTAAGAGCTTGTTTCAGTTGTAGAGAGTCCGGTGCTGTTAGGCAAAGTCTAGTGTGCACTGCATCAGCTAACATGTCCACAGTAGAGAGCATTTGGTGTGAAGCCATAGCTTGTGCCTCATAAAAGTATGGGAAGAAAAATCCTCTATGGCCTTCGCTACAAAATCAGCATTATTAATATTCCCATCCTTAATATCCTCAAATAAAGGAAGGTTCTGAATCTGATTCCTGAACAGGGTCAATGGGAATAAAGGATGTGTAGAATTTCTGGCCTTTGCAGACCAATGGTTATAGAAGCATCAGAAGCTTTCCAAAGAAATTAGACATTGTAGCAGAGACATTTGTGTAGCCCCATTGGAGTTTTTTCAGCCAAAATTCTGATTAATTCCATCAGAGTTTAGATATAGAACATGTTCTATTTTTTTCCAATGGAATTACCATGTGATTTGGCCAGGCAAAAGCCTGATCGTGTGTACGCGGCATTAGTCAGATAGCTAGATCCCCAGTGGCGTATTCACAGAAGTTCAGACTGGATAAGGTTTTTCATGTCTAGATACCAGAGTCAATATTTCTTTGGTGCTGATTGTGTTTTTGTGGATGTGTGTCAGTAGTTGATGGCAGCAGGAGTGCAGCAGCGTGCTGAGTGCAGTTTCATTAGAAAAGGTGGTTGGGAATGGCTCAGTTGCGTGGTTTGATGCAGCTGCCTCATCCTTCTGAGATTAAGTCAAGATAGAAGATGAAAATCCAAACTATTTATGCCAAGAAGTATTATAGACAAATGGCAGGGTGTACCACAATAAAATAAATAACGTCAAAATTCTCTGCCTATAAAGATACATAGTGTGCTATGCAATGCGGGCTGTGTGTATTAAAAGTATAAAAAGTGAATATATTGCGCTAATCCTATGAGGAGTTTTTCTCCTTTTTTCCCGGTTTAGAGCTTGTTTTAAGCACAGCTGAATTCATCCATTGGAATTTGGATTGGAGTTCCATATCTGGCGGCAGTCCTATCCAGACGCAGTTTAAGGTGAACCACGTCTAGCGCAAGCAATGAATTGGACCACGACAGTGACCAGATAGGGCAATTGGCAAAACGCATTAGTGACCCACCGCCGTACGGTGTGTTTATGGGTCCACGTATTCCGGTAAGGGTATTTCATCTTTTCTGAGTTCCTGGGATTACATCTTTGAGGGGAACCTTCCTTGCTGACCTCACGGGGATTGTTTCATTATCACTTTCCACAGTGTATGGACACTTATTAATTATTTGAAGTGGATTGGTTGTTTCAGGTTTAACCCTCGAACTTCACAGGACTACTCATCACTTCACTGGAGTACACTTACTGTTTATGAACACTCAGTTACAAGGATACTCCATGTAGAGGGGAGTCCTTGCTTTGGACACTTTCAATATCACTCCATAGCATATGTATTAGCCACGTAGTAATTTTAAAGGTGTTATTTCCTTTGTGGCACAGCATTTAGAACCCGCTTTTGGGGCGGGATCCATATTGGCGCTGCACTTTATTTACCTGTGTGTATTAAAAGCCAGGAACAGTTCCAACATACAGAGAAACCCTGTTTTACTTTACCAACAATGTTTTGCCTACTGGAGGTCCAGGCTTACCCCATCCAAGTGGACATACCCATGACAGGGTTTTCAGGGTCTAGGAACCATAGAGATGGGCCACAACCCTGTACCTGTATAACATCCTGCGACTAATGACACACATTGCACTTCATGCCAAGGTGAGTGACTAATGTAGCATCCAGTCCCCAAAGCCAACATTACAGGCTGGCCCTACAGAGTGGGGTCTGGGTATGATTCCACAGGTACACAGAGAGGAACACTGATTCAGGAACTGCTAGATAACCCAGGACAAAAAAGCAGTCAGCTCTTGATAGAAATATATGAGGAAAAATGTGAATGGTTTAAAAAAATAAAATACTTCCCCAGAGGAGAAAATGTCTCCTACCTAAAGACACTAGCAAAAAACTGGAGTCTCACTGAGTGGGTGGGGTTATATGACTGCACACTATGAGCAGTGCTAGCAAGATTTTGGCCAGGTCCAATCACCTGAAGATAGCCTACATAATGTCTAGTACACACGGGCCAAATGTTAGGCTGCATCACCGGTTCAAAAGAATCCGGCCAACATTCGACCCGTGTGTGCTGGAGTCGGTTTGTTCGGCCGGCTTCTTACGAAGGGGCATAAACAAAAAAGGTCTGGCAATCGGCTTCCAAATAGCACTCTCAGCCAATGGCTAACAGTGCTGCTTGGAGTGTTCTGGTGGGGGTGCTAATTGTGTTCCTGTGGATGTGTCTCAGTAGTTGATGGCAGCAGCGTGCTGAGTGCAGTTTCATTGGAAAAGGTGGTTGGGAATGGCTCAGTTGAGTGGCCTGATTCCCCTGTCAGAACACAATAGAACAGCAGGGGAGATCACTGTACTAACATTGGATAGTCAGTACAGCAGCTTCTCCAGAGCTGTCAGGTTTTTTTTCCATTTAGCCCTGCTGGGTTGGATGAAAAGAAACAACTAGTGTATACTAGGCTTAAAACCTATGGTCTATGAATACAGGTCCTGTGTCCTATACTTTACTGTACTATACTGTAATTAAGATAAAATACACTTTCACTGGAGTTTATTTTTGGTACTGTACTGTACAGTAATCCATATATAGTTGCATCCCTCTGTATAGCATTATTATATTGTAGCAGAGCGCACAGCCCAGGATTAACCCAAGACACAACTGAAGAGACTCTATAGTGTGTACAGTATATATTTTATTATATTCAGTGCTAAAATAATTTTATTTCTTATTGCCTTTGGTAGAAATGAAATATGGCATATACAGGCAGCAGGTGGAGCTATTGGCAAGTTGCATCAGTTAAAACCTTGGAGTACAGCCATACTGTGCTAATTAGAGATGTGAATAAGTCAGGCGCCCTCTTTTCCTCAATGTTAGCTCATTTTAAACATGGTCTACCAAAAGGAAGAATAGCATTTCTGGGTTTTCTTATTAGAAAGCCCAACGTACTCTGCAAACACATTATCACATATACATTATGCAGTAAATTTGTAAATTTTTTTACTAACAAACAAAATATATAAAACATCAGATTCTAAACTATTTTACTAAAAACAATTTTAATAAAATTGACTAAAATCCCTAAAGTAAAAAAATGACTGCCTAACACTATAATGCCTACTACCTGTAAAAGCTAAGCATAATATAATAATGAAAAATTGTGTGGCACATTGAGCGCATTTGCTGAGATTTATTATTATTACTATTATACAGGATTTACATTGCGCCAATAGTTTGCGCAGCGCTTTACAATATAAAGGGAGACAATACACCAACAGTACAATTCAAAACAAGAGGGTTATACTCGGTACACACGATCGGAGCGATTGTACGATAATCTGATCGTTAGTACGACTTTCGTTTAACCACTTTCCCACCGGGCCTATTTTGGCACTTCTCTCCTTCATGTAAAAATCAAAAAAATTTTGATAGAAAATTAATCAGAACCCCCAAACATTATATATATATATATATTTTTTAGCAGACATACTAGGGAATAAAATGGCAGTCATTGCAACTTTTTTTCTCGCACGGTATTTGCGCAATAATTTTTCAAACACCTTTTTTTGGGAAAAAATAACAAAACAGTCAAGTTAGCCGAATTTTTTTGTATAATGTGAAAGATGATATTGCGCCGAGTAAATAGATACCTAACATGTCACGCTGAAGGGGTTAAGTGTGACCTCATATGACCTTATATGTGTTTCTAACTGTAGGGGGGCAGGGCTGAACGTGTGACGTCATTGATCGCCTTTACCTATATCAGGGAACAGACAATCAATGACAGCGCCACAACGAAGAACAGGGAAGGTGTGTTTACACACACCTCTCCCCGTTCTTCAGCTCCGGGGACCGATCGCGGGACTCCGGCGCCGATCGGGTCCGTGGGTCCCATGGCCGCGGTCACAGAGCTTCTGAGCGGGTGCGTGCCCGCGACCCACGGCTGGGCATTTAACAGCCGTGCCATTATGCCGTTCTGATGTATATCGGCGTTAGGCGGTCCTTAACTGGTTAATTAGTGCAGCTGTCGTTCGAAACTGCAATACAAATGCATTACAACACATGATAACATCACTTCTGAAGCTCATCAGATTCGATCTGAGTCTAGCATGCAAAAAAAAACAGACGATCATTCGTCCAATAATCTCATTGTGTGTACCAGGCATTAGAAGGGCTGCTCCTGCAAGCTTACAATCAAAGAGGGAGGGGCTGGGTGGGAATGCGTCAGTTGAGTTGTGTGATGCAGCTACCCCTTCTTTCTGAGATTTATTTTTTACTATACAAGTTACTGTGTACAGTTACATTCACGACATGGGAGTGGTCAAATTATTTTGGAATCTGCTCATTAGTGATTAAACACGCCAGTGTGTACCAGTTTAGCTGCTACATATGTTATTGCTATTGATTTACAGCCCACTGTCACCCCAGGTGACTTTGTATTATAAGCTACTGTATATAGGTTCAGAATAGTTTTTGGCTCTACTAGGATATTGCTGAAATCTGAATATATATTTAGAGCATTTCTCTATCAATACATAAGGAAAAAAAGTCTCGCTAAAACTAAATATATGAAAAGTAAATAACCAAATGCTGAATGTGAACATATACCGTATTTATCGGCATATACCGCGCACTTTTTTGCCCTGAAAATCAGGGCAAAATCGTGGGTGCGCGGTATACTCCGATACCCACTTTCCCGCGCCGAGTTTGAATACTGCGCCGACATATACCGAGCGCAGTACACTCGGGTATAGTCGGGCAGTCTTGGGTCTTTCCGCGCTCACATCCTGGACGTACAGGACGTCAGCGTGAGAGTTGCCGAGCCTGCCCAACAATACACGAGTGTACTGCGCTCTGTATATGTCGGCGCAGTATTCAAACTCGGCACGGGAAACGAGCGGGGAGGACGCCGCAGAAGGACACCGGACCCGACGAAGAGGACACCCGAAGCCGCAGACGGACGCCGGACCCGACAAGGCCGCCGATGGACGCCGCACAAGACACCAAAACTGTAAGTACAAAAAAACTTTTTTCCACAGGAATCCGCTGCAACTTTAGGGGTGCGCGATATACGCGGGAGCGCGCTATACCCCAATAAATACGGTACAAGTGAAAATAAACTTCCAAATGTAAATGCTAAAAAATATGAATAAAAAATGAATAAAAAATCACAACCTGCAAAATAAATCACAAAAGTTGTTCAAAAATTAAATCCACAATTGTTCTTGAAGTGCAAAAGTGAATGATCCTTAAAAAGTCTGTAAAAATAAATATATATAAATCCAGTTGATGTAAATCCACCCGTGCACAAATCCTTAAATGATAAGATCCAAACTCCTCAAGAGTAGGGAATGGAGCCACATAAGTGATATCCACCTCCAAATGCCAAAAAGATCTGCTTACCAGAGCCCCGTGGTCCCTTATTACAGGGGACCTGGAGAGGCTTTGAGGATCAAAGCTGGGCTGTATGTCACCAGAGACCCACCGCATCACTAGTCCACACACTCCATGATGTTAAAAACCAAGTGGTATGGATATGGCATGAAAGACAACGTGCCTCAAATAGTGTAAAAACTTCTTGACGTGACCTATCACAAAACTAGTAGGGCGGTACAAGCGACGCACTGACGTTACCTTCCTTCACTGCTTGTATCTCCAGACAGACGGGTCTGCCTGCTTGCGTCCAGCTGGCGCAGCAGGCTTTAGTCATATCTGTCATTTAAAATCTGTGAGTGCAATATGGTGTTTTCATTTTATTAAACGTCAAGAAGTTTTTACACTATTTGAGGTACTTTGTCTTTCATGCCACATCCATACCACTTGGTTTTTAACATCAAAGAGTGTGTGGACTAGTGATGCGGTGCGTGTCTGGTGACATACAGCCCAGCGGTGATCATACTCAAAGCCTCTCTTGGTCCCCTGTAATAAGGGACCACGGGGCTCTGGTAAGCAGATCTTTTTGGCATTTGATGGTGGATGTCACTTATTTGGCTCCATTCCCTACTTTTGAGGAGTTTAGATCTTATCATTTAAGGATTTGTGCACAGGTGGATTTACATTAACTGGATTTCTATATATTTATTTTTACGGACTTTTTAAGGATCATTCACTTTTGCACTTCAAGAACTATTGTGGATTAAATTTTTGAACAACTTTTGCGATTTATTTTGCAGGTTGTGATTTTTTTATTCATTTTTTATTCATATTCTTCAGCATTTACATTTGGTAGTTTATTTATTTTCACTTATATGTATATGTTCACATTCAGCATTTGGTTATTTACTTTTCATATATCTAGTTTTAGAGCGACTTTATTTTTTTCTTTATTTTTGATCACTGTCTGATGTTTCACAGAAGAGTCGTAGCTTTTCACTAGAATTCATTCATATTACAGCACTTTTGTGGGTACATGGAATTGTTTCTTATGATCTGAGCGTAGTTTCTTTCTTCTTTTTCTCTATCAATACATGTCCTATTTGGATCTCTGATTTGTACTAAGAGTGTTTATTGTCATACTTGGATAAGAACCATTGAGCAGAGATGTTACCATTATATAGACTGAATAAGATTAGTCCATTTAGGCCAGGTTCAAACCTATGCATTTTCTTTAGTGCTTTTTGCATTTTGCAGAAACGCACTACAGTCTATTTAAAGTGGTATTAAACTCTGTACTACCACTTTTACCTACAGATAAGTCTATAATAAGGCTTACCTGTAAGTAAAAAGAATATCTCCTAAACATGTACGGTTTAGGAGATATTTCCCTTGCAATGAGCCGCTGACTGCAGCGGCGCATACGCAGGGGGGGGTTCCTCGGCTAGAGGCCCGGCAGCCGCCGGACCTTCCCGGAAAGAAGTTTCCCACGCGCATGCGTGGGAGTGAGGACATCGCCGCTCCAGCCACTCACAGCACTGGATCGGCGATACCCGGAAGACACGCAGAGGCAAGATGACATCTCCCTCGGCGTGAACCAGGTAAATTCCCCACGCCTCGTTCCAAGGTAAGTATTTCATAATGAGCTAGTATGCGGCACATACTAGCTCATTATGCCTTTTGCCTTTCAGGTATGTAAAAAAAAAAAGCTGCTGCGGGTTTACTACCGCTTTAACATGGTTTCCTATGGGACCTTTCACACCTGGCAGTTATGTTGTGGGGCATTACCTTGTATTAATGTGTGTTTTACATTAAAGTGTATGGCATCCTACATGTTTCACCTGTTTTTAGGGTGGAACATGTAACGTGGAGGAGGAGTTCCCTGTATCAGCTGTAACTTTTTGACAAGAGTGTGGCCATACAGGGCTCCATCTATGTGACCACATCATTAATTCTCAGAGTTCTGTGAATGAATCAACTACAAGTACCAACATCCTTTGCAAATGTCAGTTTGTAGTTCTCAATGAACTACCACAGCGGTGTTAAGTTGATTCTTCTTGCCAGTGTGAAACTGTTTGCTCAGATGATATTATTTTTTTTTAAAAGGTAAATTTATTCTTACATTTTTTCTAGGGGGTTGATTTACTAAAACTGGAGAGTGCAAAAGCTGGTGCAGCTGTGCATGATAACTAATTAGCTTCCAACATTAGCTTGTTAAATTAAAGTGGTTGTAAACCGCTCAACAATTTTATATTTTTTTGTAATATTAGCACATTACAGTATGTTAAAAGTACCTTAAAACTAAGCTCTTCCAGCGCCGAGTTGTCCACGCCGCATGCGCTCTCATCTTCACCTGCTTGCTTCTGGGTTCGTGGACTCTGGCCCTGTGACTGTCCAGAGTCGTATGCGTGCGGGAGCCGCCATTCACACCATGGGCCTTTGAAGAAACGTTACAGGTGGTTGTTCCTTCAGAGCGCATGCGCCAGTGATATCACTGGCTGCATGTACACTAAATATCTCCTAAACCAGGGGTGCCCAACCTTTTGAAGAGCGAGGGCCCCCCCCTTGAACCATACAAGGCCACATGCCTTCAACTAGGGGAGTGGATGCTTTGGGGCAAGGGGGCTCTGCCAAGGGCCCTATCCCCACAAGCCTGGTCTGTGGTTGTGGGGGTCGTCGGGCGGGGATCGGAATCTGGAAGCCCCTCTTAAAAAGGGGGCCCACAGATCCTGTGAATGAATATCGGGTAGATATTACTAATATATAAACAATAAATAATGTAAACAATGTAATAAACACAAGAGACACGTTTTTGACAATTCCTTTGTTAAAAAGTAAAAAACGAAGCTCTTCCAGCGCCGAGTTGTCCACGCCGCATGCGCTCTCATCTTCACCTGCTTGCTTCTGGGTTCGTGGACTCTGGCCCTGTGACTGTCCAGAGTCGTATGCGTGCGGGAGCCGCCATTCACACCATGGGCCTTTGAAGAAACGTTACAGGTGGTTGTTCCTTCAGAGCGCATGCGCCAGTGATATCACTGGCTGCATGTACACTAAATATCTCCTAAACCAGGGGTGCCCAACCTTTTGAAGAGCGAGGGCCCCCCCCTTGAACCATACAAGGCCACATGCCTTCAACTAGGGGAGTGGATGCTTTGGGGCAAGGGGGCTCTGCCAAGGGCCCTATCCCCACAAGCCTGGTCTGTGGTTGTGGGGGTCGTCGGGCGGGGATCGGAATCTGGAAGCCCCTCTTAAAAAGGGGGCCCACAGATCCTGTGAATGAATATCGGGTAGATATTACTAATATATAAACAATAAATAATGTAAACAATGTAATAAACACAAGAGACACGTTTTTGACAATTCCTTTGTTAAAAAGTAAAAAACTAAGCTCTTCCAGCGCCGAGTTGTCCACGCCGCATGCGCTCTCATCTTCACCTGCTTGCTTCTGGGTTCGTGGACTCTGGCCCTGTGACTGTCCAGAGTCGTATGCGTGCGGGAGCCGCCATTCACACCATGGGCCTTTGAAGAAACGTTACAGGTGGTTGTTCCTTCAGAGCGCATGCGCCAGTGATATCACTGGCTGCATGTACACTAAATATCTCCTAAACCAGGGGTGCCCAACCTTTTGAAGAGCGAGGGCCCCCCCTTGAACCATACAAGGCCACATGCCTTCAACTAGGGGAGTGGATGCTTTGGGGCAAGGGGGCTCTGCCAAGGGCCCTATCCCCACAAGCCTGGTCTGTGGTTGTGGGGGTCGTCGGGCGGGGATCGGAATCTGGAAGCCCCTCTTAAAAAGGGGGCCCACAGATCCTGTGAATGAATATCGGGTAGATATTACTAATATATAAACAATAAATAATGTAAACAATGTAATAAACACAAGAGACACGTTTTTGACAATTCCTTTGTTAAAAAGTAAAAAACTAAGCTCTTCCAGCGCCGAGTTGTCCACGCCGCATGCGCTCTCATCTTCACCTGCTTGCTTCTGGGTTCGTGGACTCTGGCCCTGTGACTGTCCAGAGTCGTATGCGTGCGGGAGCCGCCATTCACACCATGGGCCTTTGAAGAAACGTTACAGGTGGTTGTTCCTTCAGAGCGCATGCGCCAGTGATATCACTGGCTGCATGTACACTAAATTTTTCCTAAACCAGGGGTGCCCAACCTTTTGAAGAGCGAGGGCCCCCCCCTTGAACCATACAAGGCCACATGCCTTCAACTAGGGAAGTGGATGCTTTGGGGCAAGGGGGCTCTGCCAAGGGCCCTATCCCCACAAGCCTGGTCTGTGGTTGTGGGGGTCGTCGGGCGGGGATCGGAATCTGGAAGCCCCTCTTAAAAAGGGGGCCCACAGATCCTGTGAATGAATATCGGGTAGATATTACTAATATATAAACAATAAATAATGTAAACAATGTAATAAACACAAGAGACACGTTTTTGACAATTCCTTTGTTAAAAAGTAAAAAAATAGTGTCCTTCGATGTAAATAAATCATCAATCACACCGCCCGCTGCACCACTGACCTCAAAAGTAAAAAAAATCGTAAATGCTCCGCCTTCTGGGAGGCCTCCCGTCGAATGCCTGCTCTGCCCTTTGACATTTCTTATATAGGTAAGGGACAGGCCACATCCTGTGGCACCCCCCCTTTTTCTGACTTGCCAGGCTCATGCCCGAATAAGGGTCTGGTACGGATTTTGGGAGGTCCCCACACCGTTTATGTTGTGTCTCAGCCAATGACCCGGGAGAGCCACAGCTCTTATGCACATCGCTGGATCGAGATGGGGCTTGGGTAAGTATTGGGGGGGGGGGGGTCTGGTGGGGATGCTGTGCTGCACACAGATTTTTTTTTACCACCACTTTAAATGCTTGTTTATGTCTAGTAAGACAAGAAAATCAGTTTTACTTACCTGAAGCTTTATTCCTGCAGGCTCCTCCTTGCTGTGAGTCCCCACATGCTTTAGCAGTCACAGGTCCTCTGACATCATCAAGTCCAATGCAGGGCCCATAGCTCTGTATTGGATGTGAGAATGTCAAGGCACAGTCCATCGCTAAGTAAAACTGCTTTTTGTACATTAAAAAACTAGAAGACTTAGTGCTCACTGCCCAACACAAACAGGACAAACATTCCAAAACTTGGTTATCATGGAATATGTGTATTTTCTCAGATGAAGGCCTTACTGAATTTTTGAGGGTCGCGCTGGCGCAGAACAACTGTAGAGCAACGTCCTCGCTGTGTCCGTCACGCTCGTGTTTAAAAAGTCCCCCTTTTTGTTTGTCTTTCTTTCTTCTTTTTCTCTTTCTTTTTCCTTCCTCTCTTTCCAACTCCCTGTCTGTTTCACCCCTATCCTTTCAACTGGGGTTACTGCCGCGAGTCGATTTGAGGCCGATCTCTCCCTCCAGTTTTGTTTTAATCACAAAGTAATCAGTGATCCGGCTGGGACCATATCTGTATAAGTGGTAAAAATTGGTTTTCCGGGCCAAACAGTATGAGTTATATGATGAACTACCACGTCCTTTTCTTTGGTTCGACATATGGTATGTTGCCCTCTCAGGAGGCTGAATGCGAGGCTTCTGTTGACCTCGATATCTGTTGACCTGTCAAATTTGATCACAGTTGTACTGTAACTTTTCTGTACCCCCTTCTCTTTTGAAAACTTTCAATAACATTTATATTTAAAAAAAAAAAAAAGCATTTAACCCTTGCAGTGGGGGAGGGGGGGGCACTGCAAGGGTTAAAGGAGGAGGAGGATTTTTACTTTCTTCGAAGAAAGGCTTTAGAATAAGTAAATGTAAAAAGTCAGTTAACCACTTGCCGCCCGCCAATGACAGATTGACGGCGGCAAAGTGGTTGTCTAATCCTGACTGGACGTCATATGACGTCCTCAGGATATTGAGCCGCTGCGCGCCCCCGGGGGCGCGCATCGCGGCGATCGTTGTTGCGGGGTGTCAGTCTGACACCCCGCAACACCGATCTAGGTAAAGTGTCTCTCACAGAGACACTTTACCACGTGATCAGCTTCGTCCAATCACGGCTGATCACGATGTAAACAGGAAGAGCCGTTGATGGCTCTTCCTCACTCGCGTCTGACAGATCGGCGGCTCTCCTGACAGCGCAGCCCCCCTCGGATCGCCACACTGGACCACCAGGAAAAAAAAAAAAAAAAAAAAAAAAAAATGGGCAAAAAAAAAAATTATAAACAAAATATAAATTAAAAAAAAGACAGAAAAAAAGATGCCAATCAGTGCCCACAAATGGGCACTGATTGGCAACATGGATCCATCAGTGCCACCCCTCAGTGTCCATCAGTGCCACCCCACAGTGTCCATCAGTGCCACCCACAGTGCCAATCCGTGCCCAGTGCCCATCTACAAGTGCCCATCTGTGCCACCCATAAGTACCCATCAGTGCCACCCATAAGTACCCATCAGTGCCACCCATATGTGCCGCCCATGAGTGCCCATATGTGCCGCCTATGAGTGCCCAGTGCGCCTATGAGTGCCCTTCAGTGCCGCCCATGAGTGCCCATCAGTGCCGCCCATGAGTGCCCATCAGTGCCGCCTATGAGTGCCCATCAGTGCCGCCTATGAGTGCCCATCAGTGCCGCATACCAGCGCCCATCAGTGACGCATACCAGCGTCGCCTATCAGTGCCACCTTATCGGTGGCCATCAGTACTACCTTATCGGTGCCCATCAGTGCCACCTCATCAGTGCCCATCAGTGCCGCCATATGAAAGCTGAAAATTGGCTTGGGAGGGAAGGTGCGTAAGTGCCCTGTATGGAAGTGGTTAAATATGTAAAGAGAAAACATACTTAACCTGTTTCTGTAGTTTGATGCACTGATTGGAAGAACAGTGTCAGCATTTGTGGCTTGAAATAGGTAATAACACCTTCCTGGCATTGCTTCTGGCAACTGCTCTAATTAGTAAAAAGGATTCAACTCAAGGGAATTTTTTTATTGTAGGGTCTTTTGCAGATTTCAGTCAATGAAAAAACAGATGGGATTTAACTCAACCTTACGTGATTTAGCTGGAGATTTTCTTACTGCACTTCTACATTAAGATTTTCCTCCAAATCTTGCTGTGTGAAAGTTTTGCTAATCACAATTTACATAATTTACAACAACACAGCTGAAGCTCCACGGAGACAGTCGTTTTTTTTTTTCTTTGCTTTGAAGATGAACCTCATACGATCATGTGAAATGTATTTCACACTGCTGCAGGCAGAACATGAAAAACTCATCTGTGACAAGAAAACTCTTGTAAATGTGTAACTCATTTATCTTGATTTTTAAAATACCTCAATCCAAAGTAAGTTGGCTACAGGAAAAGAAAAATTGTCACCAATGCTAAGCTTCTTCTGGAAATGCTAGTTGCCTGTCTGTCATGCTGGATCCTCTGGTTTCAGGCCTTACTGAATGACTGACTTGGAACAAGTATGCTTACTAGACATGTGCATTCGTTTTCGTCCGAATGCATTTTCGTCGGAATTTTCTGGTATTTTCATTATCGTTTTAACAAACAAAAACGAACGTGAAGAATCCTAAATCCGAAAGATCTGACATAAAAAAATGCTTTATTTTCGTTTTTGTTGCTACAACAGTTTGATATAGATAGGAGATTTGACATGACGCTGACAAAAGCGATCTGTGTCTATCGAATCTGTGGTCGAATGTTCCATAACCTTAACTGTATTAGTCCAAGATTATTCTACCTAAAGAGGAAAGATTTGACATTATAGAGAATATGTTGGGGTAGACCATTCGACATGAACGACGAAGATTCAAAGAAGCAGCGAAAAACATACAAACGTTGAATCTGTCATTGAAGGCTTATAGTGTCTGTCGAAAGTTCTAAGAAGATTCGACAAGCAGCTAAACTGTACGACACCGCAATCGTACATTTCCGGTCAAATGCTCGGCCCATAGGCTACAGAAGAATATTACTAGTGTCATAAAACATTAGAATTCTACTATAGCTTTAGGCGGAACATTCGACCGGAAATGTACAATTGCGGCTTCGTACAGTTTAGTTGCTCTGTCGAATCTTCATAGAACATGACAGATTCGACCTTAATTAACTTGGATTTTTAGACAAATGCATTTTTTACGAAATTCAATAAATAAAAACGAATTTCGTGAATACCTAAATAATTTTTTTGGGCAAAAACGAATTTCCAAAACAAAATATGTTGAGACATGTGCATACTGAAATATTTTGTTTCGGAATTTGGTTTTCGCCTGAAAAATGCGCAACTGAAGGCAGAAGCCCTAAAGGAAGCCCTGAAGGAAATGCAAAATAAACCAACCAACTGGGTGGAAGAAGATGGGGGAATCCCATATAGGGACTGCCCAGTGAAACAGAACGAAGAGGGGTCAGTTGGCAAAGGAATATATGGCAGAGAGCCATGGATGACAGGTCTGACCCCACCCACAAGGCAAATCCTAAATGCTTGACATGCCCTTAAGACAGAACATAGAGGGGGGAAGCATTCCTGCAGAAATCTATAAAAATGCTCTAGGAAAAAAAGACTGGCTTCAGGATACTTTCTCCTCCTGTAGCGTAAGAAAAGGAGGGGACTCCCAAGTAGAACATGGGGGAACCAAAGCACAACTACAGCTAACAACTAACAGGGTAACAGAGAGAGGAAGGTTCCATTCTTAAAGAGGCCCTGAACTCACCGCTTCTAATGCGCTCCTGCCCATTGAAATCAATGGGCAGCGGCGCCGTACCGCCGGCAATACACCGCTGTAGCGGCGCATTGCGAGCAATATCAACCCCTGCTAGCGGCCGAAATGCGCCGCAAATACGACAGAAAAAAATAAAGTTTTACCGCTATTTTACCGCTGACGCTCCGGGCGGCATAGTGTGAAAGCAGCCTTATTGGTAAAAAAAAAAACACTAATAAGCGTATATTCATTGGTTTGTGCAAAAGTTATCACGTCTACAAAATAGAGGGTAGATTTATGGCATTTTTATTATTATATATATTTTTTTTACTATTAATGGCAGTGATCTGTGATCTGTGATTTTTAGCAGGACTGCGACATTGCGACGGACAGATCAGACACTTTTGACACTTTTTTGGGACCAGTGACATTTATACAGCGATCAGAGCTATAAAAATGCACTAATTACTGTATATACTGTATCACTGGCAGGGAAAGGGTGAACAAAGAGTTAAATGTTCCCTAGGGAGGTGCTTTCCAACTGTGGGGAAAGGGGACTGAGTAAAGAGAGATTGCGGTTTCTAATCACTAGGAACAGACAATCTCACTCTACTCCGCTGACAGAATGGGGATCTGTTTGTTTACAATGGCTGATCCCTGTTCTGCCTCTCTGTAGAGCGATCGCGGGTGACTGGCGGACATCGAGTCTGCCAATTGGCTCCCCCGATAGTGAATGGGCTCGCAAGCAAGCCCACAGAGTAGCGTGTACGCGCCCCACGTACAATGACGGCGATTTGTGCAGGAGAGCCAACCTGCCGCAGCTTTACACTTCTGCGTGTGACCATGCAATTTCCCTGCGGCCACATTTTTGAAAAAACGCATGCACCTTTTTTTTGCAGAAACACAAGCATGGCAGCCCATTCATTTGAAAAACGCATAAGTGTGTACCCAGCGTTAAACTGACCCAGCCCATTTAAAGTGTTACTAAACCCACAACAGTAAAATCAGTCTGTATATACAGTAAAGCATGCTTGTTATACTCACTGGGGAACCTAAGAGGTTAATCCTCTTCATTGTGTGAAAAGGCTTTTTGATCCTGTATGCACAGATGCTCCTCATCTTGCATTGCCCCTAAAACATGTCCGGATAAGACAGAGTAAATGGAGTCACTCTGCACATGTTCAGTTTGGTGTGTATTGCTAGTTTTTTTTTTCTTCGGAGAATGCATCTGATCAGCACAGGGCCAATCAACACTGTCCAGACAGAGGGTCAGGCGTCCTGCATCCTGATAGGACAGCCAGTGTAGTATGAAAACTCCTCCTACAAGCTTTAACCAGGCACTGATAGAAGTCATAAGACTGCTATATACTGCGGATGACAAAGGGTAGTTAGCAGTTTATACTTACTGAAATAACTGCATTTCCATGTTCTGTTTACTGTAGGAGACCAGATATAGTGAATGCAGGGTCCTGGGTTTAGCAACACCTTAAAGTGGAGGTTCACCCTATAAAAAATTTTAACACTAGATCCAGCCCAGTTCTGCATATAAAATGACACTGACCTTTTTTTTTTTTCCCGTAGATAGCGTTTAGCCGTGGTATTCATCGCGGCTTCCAGGTAGGGAATCCCGCGGGAGTGGGCGTTCCTATTGACATGCCAATTGATTGACATGCTAAACGACGGCGCACACAGCGCGTCACGACTTCCCGAAAGAAGCTCGGGTCAGCTCGGCTCTATTCGGCGCCAGCGCACCGGCGCCGAATAGAGCCAAGCCGACCCGAGCTTCTTTCGGGAAGTCGTTTAGCATGTCAATCAATTGGCATGTCAATAGGAACGCCCACTCCTGCGGGATTCCCTACCCGGAAGCCGCGATGAATTCCACGGCTAAACGCTATCTACGGGAAAAAAAAAAAAGGTCAGTGTCATTTTTTATGCAAAACTGGGCTGGATCTAGTGTTAGAATTTTTTTATAGGGTGAATCTCCACTTTAAGTTTAACTCAGTTGTTCAGGCCATATTGGCCTGCATGGAAATGAAAAAAGAAAAGAAAAGCATGTCAAGTTAAAAGAAAGAATTCATATACAAAATACTATCATTAGAGGTATTAGCTGCATACAAATAGCTAAATAAAATATTTTTTTCCTGTAAACAATTGAAACGATAGTTCTGTAGCTGTAGAGGTTTGTGCGGAAAGTGTACTAAAGGTTGAACAACGGATTAAATCTTCATTACATATCTTCTACAAACTAAAGATAGCGCACAATCTATAGGAATGCGTGTAAACAGGTAAACGTAACTCTTTATTGCTATACTTTCAATAAATGACTTTCATATCTGCTGAAAGTGGAGAAAGAAATGTTCATGAAAACAGATAATTCTAAAGAGAAAGATCTTCAGCATTGTACATATCTGTTAATTGGTTATCTCCATATTCTGACAATCATATGGGAGAAAAGGGAAAGTTAGAATAAAGGCCAAGGACTTTTCATCTGACTACACTGCATTTTTCCACAAATATTTTAGTTCTCTAGCTGCACGGATTTTGACCTGAAAATCTCACTATAGCTCTCTCCACAGACAGAATACAATTAGAATGAAACAATCCAAATGAATTTGAAAAGAAGGCATTCAGCTTTAATTCAAGAAGTTGAACATAAATATCAAGTACAAATTTTAGGAACTTCAACCATTTTTATACACAGTCCCCCCATTTTCATGATCTCAAATGTAATTGGACAAATTAATAAATTAATATAATCATAAATAAAATGTACATTTTTAATATTTTGTTTAGAATCTTTTACTGGCAATGGCTGCCTGAAGTCTGGAATCCATGGACATACAACCAAAGACTGGGTTTCCTCCTTTCTGATGCTTTGCCAGGCTGTAACTGCAGCTGTCTTTAGTTGTTCTTTGTTTGTGGCTCTTTCTGCCTTTAGTTTTGCCTTCAGCAAGTGAAATGCATGCTCAATTGGGTTGAGATCAGGCGATTGACTTGGTCATTGCAGAATATTCCACTTATTTTCCTTTAAAAGCTCCTGGGTTGCTTTTTCAGTGTGTTTTGGATCATTGTCCATCTGTACTGTGAAGCATCATCCAATCAACTTTGCTGCATTTGGTTGAATCTGGGCTGACAGTATATCTCTAAACACTGCAGAATTCATCTAGCTACTTCTGTCACATCATCAATAAACACCAATGACCCAGTGCCACTGGAAGCCATGCATGCCCATTCCATCACACTGCCTCCACCATGTTTTACATTGTGTTCTTCGAATTATAAGATGTTCCAAGCCTTCTCCACACTTTTTTCTTCTCGTCATTCTGTTACAGATTAATCTTAGTTTCATCCGTCCATATAATGCTTTTTCGGAACTGGTCTGGCTTTTTAGATGTTTTTTTGGCAAAGTCTAATCTGGCTTTTCTATTCTTCAGGCTTATGAATGGTTTGCACTTTGTGGTGAACCCTCTGTATTTGCTCTTGTGAAGTCTTCGCTTGATTGTAGACTTTGACAATAATGTGTCCACCTCCTGGAGAGTGTCCTTCACTTGTCTGGATGTTGTGAATGGGTTTTTCTTTACCATAGAGAGGATACTGCGATCATCCACCACTCTTGTCTTCCATGAACAGCCATTTTATGTTGCTGAGTTTTCCAATGTGTTCCTCTTTCCTCAGAATGTACCAAACGGTTGATTTGGCCACTCGTAATGTTGCTGCTATCTCTCCGATAGATTTGTTTTGTTTTTCAAGCCTTACAAAGGCCTGTTTCACTTGCATGGATATCTCCTTTGATGTAGATTAACAGCAATAGATTCCAAATGCAAATACCACACTTAGAATCAAACCCAGATCTTTTACCTGCTTTGTTGATGAAGAAATAACAAAGGAGTAGCCCACACCTGGCCATGAAACAGCTTTTGATTCAATTGTCCAATTACATTTGGCCCCTTGAAAAAGGGGTATGGCTATTCTTAAGAGCTGTAATTCCTAAACCCTTCCTCCTGATTTGGATGTACATACCCTCAAATGAAACATGAGAGTGTGCACTTTCATCCATTATATAACTATAGCAGCTTGAATAATTATTTGAATATGTTTTTGTAAATACCTGATTTTTTTTTTGCCTGTGTCCAAATATATATGGACCTAACTGTATATTTGTCAATAGCTACAAAACATAAATCCACAGTGTGTGTTCTAAGGGCCAGATCCACAAAAGGAATACGCCGGCGTATCTACTGATACGCCGTCGTATCCCTGTTTCTATCTATGCGACTGATTCACAGAATCAGTTACGCATAGATATTCCTAAGATCTGGCAGGTGTAATAGTTTTACACTGTCGGATCAAAGGATGCAGTACCTCGGCCGCCGCTGGGGGCATTTCTCGTCTAAATTCCGCGTCGGGTATGCAAATTAGTGTGGGTGTTTTTTTTTGTTGTTTATATGAATGGGAAAAAAACCTGACCCATGAATTGCCAGCTTTAGCATAACATGCTGGCAACTTTACTGCGTGAAAACAGACTCACTGCCACTACCTATCATGGCTGCCTCTCTGTCTCACAGAAATCGGGTGGTGTCCGACGTCACTTCTGGTTTCTTTTGCTGAAATGGTAGGTAGGTGGGGACACATGTCCATGCACACCGACAGGAGTGGGCAAGGCCGCATGAAATCTCACATGCCCCTGGTTCCTCCCTAACATCCTCCCTTTAATTAAGGAGGCCATCAACTGCAGACATATAGCGTGGATTTAGACCTAGTATCACTGATCTCATGTTACCTAGATAGAATAAAGCCAATAGGGCTTTATCAATCATACCTATATGATTGCAGGAGTTACTCCACCAGAGGTATTAAGAGCTCACTATAATGCCTCCACATCAGGGATGTGGAGGCATTATAAATGGTCTGTGCTAAAGTTTCGGCTGATGTTTACAGTGCTGCCAGTTGGGGTTCAGTGAATACTTTAATCAGACACTATAAATTGAATATGATTAGCAGCACTCAGGGTTTTTTTTTTTTGCTTCCCATGTATTTTTAGTTAGGTCTTGTCGTAAAAGAGCATGAGGTGAGCCAGAAATACGGAAAATGGTTACATGATACCATACTTTTCCTTTCCTCCTTTATCCTCATTTTAGCAGTTCCCTCCTTGAGTGTCCTGACGTCTATGGTCTGGTTAGGAGGTCTGAGGGTCATATTTGACCTGTCATATGCTGAAATGAGGATAAGCCAGGAAAGGAAACTTATCTTAAATTTACCTAATGTATCTGGTAATTATCCATACTTACAAGTGCACTGAAAGTGAATTTGCTGTAACTCTGAGGCCCCCGTACACACGGTCGGACAAAACCGATGAGAATGGTCCGACGGACCGTTTTCATCGGTTCACCGCTGAAGTGGCCTGATGGTCTGATGTGTGTACACACCATCAGTTCAAAAACCGATCGGGTCAGAACGCGGTGATGTAAAACACACGACGTGCTGAAAAAAACTAAGTTCAATGCTTCCAAGCATGCGTCGACTTGATTCTGAGCATGCACGGGTTTTGAACCGATGCTTTTCTGTACTAACCATCGGTTTGGTCCGATCGGGCAGCGGTCCATCGGTTCGGTTTTGAAGCATGTTTTTAAAATTTTGGACCGATGGCCTATACACACGGTCGGTTTGGTTCCGATGAAAACTGAACTTCGGTTCATTCTCATCGGTTCGGTCCGACCGTGTGTACAGGGCCTGAGGGGTAGATCTGAAAGGAGGGGAAGCTCTGCTGATTTTATTATCCAATCATCTGCAAGCTAAAATGCTGTTTTTTATTTTCTTTGCATGTCCCCCTACATGTCCCTCTACAGCGACTGCACTTCCCACTTGTAGTGCAAACTGAATTTGCCTTTAGTAAATAACCCCCATGGATTTCTCAAACTGCACCTCTGAGCTTAGGCACGGTTACTTTCCAGGAACTAATATTGCTTTTTAAAATGATAAACATGGTAGCTTTAATCGGGTACATTGGTGCTATACAATTAGACATGTTAAAAAATGTATTCATGCAAGCAAGTAATACACAGAATATTGTTTTCCTTATTTGATAAAGAAATAAAAAACAGGTAGTAAATAAAAAAAAATATTCACCATATTATAGTGTATTCATGTATGTAAAAATATATACTTTCCATCACAGCTATTTTTTTTTTTATACTATGCTTATTCAGAGCCCTTTGGTTTAATCAATTGGCTGAACCTGAAACAAAAACAAAAAAATACAATCTTCCATTTCTTGATACGTTTTGGGCAAAATATTTTTAGCCTGCCTACCACAATAAATGCTGTTGCCTTCTCTCTTTTTCCAACTTGGGGGGAGCTCTAGGTGTTACTCTGGCCCCCACGGCTACCCAGTGCACTAAGTCCGCTTCTGCTATGTGCCAGGATTTGTGGTTGGTGGCCTCTAAGGCCTTGTACACAAGATCGGACCAAACCGATGAACACGGACTGAAGTTCAGTTTCATCGGTCCAAACCGACCGTGTGTAGGACCCATCGGTCAGTTGTCCTTCGGTCCAAAAACAGAGAATTTGCTTTAAAATTGGACCGATGGATGCCTGACTGATAGGTCAAAACCGATGGTTAGTACGCAAAAGCATCTGCTCCAAACCGGCGCATTCTCAGAATCAAGTCGACGCATGCTTGGAAGCATTGAACTTCATTTTTCTCTGCACGTTGTTGTGTTTTACGTCACCGCGTTGGACTCGATCAGTTTTTGAACTGATGGTGTGTAGGCACATCAGACCATCAGTCAGCTTCATCGGTTAACCCATGAAATGGACCTTCAGTCCGTTTTCATTAGTTTGGACTGATCGTGTGTACAGGGCCTTATTGGCCAAAGCATGGAAATCGAGCATGGTTTTCATTTCAGAGTAAGGCCTTGTTATGCCCCACCTCCTGTGTCCCATTGCATGCTTTTTAGTGCATCTGGGGGCCTTACTTACTTACCCAGCTGGGTTACAATACTTTATTATTTATTCATCTTTCATAGACCTGATGTAGAATGAATGGCCTTGGTCTTTAATACAATTGATATAGCTTCATCGCACTCACTCCTTGTAATTGCACCTTGTATTTGGACATTTGCATCTTTAATGACAGTGGATGCAAGTGTAGCATGATTTTTCATTGATCGCATAGTACTTTATCACAAGCATATATTGATATTGTTCTAGATTTTATTGGCAGCTATAATTTGGACATGCCCAGCTCTCTCTGTCATTTGGTGGCCCCAGTAGCCGAGACTGTGGGTTTGCTGTGATTGCTCTGGTTGTGGGTTCTATAAGATGGGTACAGCATATATCTACTCTGTATTTGAATGCACATGGTTGTATACTGCATACTCAATGTTAGTGGTCAGTAGCTATGAATGATCTGTAACTTCAAATGATTATTATTGTACTGTAACACTTATGTGCAATGATAGTTTTACTTTGCAATATATCCTTGAACCCAACATATGTGTACCCCTGAAGAAGAACTATACACCCCTATCTCAAAACGCATTAGTGGCCTAGGCATGTTTTCTACTAATGTCAAGGTTTTTCTTTTATTCACAACTGTGCAAATGTATACATGTGCTAAGTGGCAACTTGTCCTTGACTTTATTTGGCTTTTTTTATGCATTAAATGTCCCAGTATAAAAAAATGATTAAATGTCCCAGTATAAAAAAACTATTTAATATTTTTTTTATACTGGGACATTTTAATAATATTTTTACACTGGGACATTTAGGGCCGGTTCACACTGCAGCGATGTCAGAGTTCGGATGTGATTTGCACCACACTGCAGTGCACATCACATGCGATCTCTGTGCGATGCTGAATGGCTGAATTTGCATCAAACTACACAGGACCCTTTTTTTTTGTCCGTAGCAGAAACGGATCGCATGAGTGTTCACACCCATGCGATCCGATTCCTGTCCGAGTTTGCAGATCGCACTGCTATATGCAAACTGATTTGGGGGTGTCGTTAACTTTTAACTGACACTCCCTGCAGTTTGCATAGGGCAATGTGAACTGCCGCCGGAAAACGTGGGAACCCGCAGTTGATTCACAGGGTTCCTGCGCCGCAGCAGTGTGAACCGCCCCTTAATAACATTTTTATACTGGGACTTTCATAATATTTTTATACTGGGACTTTTTAATAAGGGCCGGTTCACACTGCTGCAATGCGGGAACCCTGCGAATCCACTTTCCTCCTACCGGGCCTTGGAAAAATATTCTTCCATAAAACCGGTCCTTGGTGCCAAAAAGGTTGGGGACCACTGTTGTAAGGTGTTTTACCATTCAGCCTAAATGTACTAGTTAGCAGGCAGGCATGAATCCACTATCTCTGGCATCACAAGTCCTTCTCCAAACACAGCTACAAATGCATGTTTGCTACGGACACCTTCAGTGTGGGAGGAAAATAATAGCAGTGGGCATTAGAGAAAAAACTATTTGTTCAGCTCTTAAAGTGTCTGCCGTACAGGTATGGCGATTCGTGCAGCCATGCCAACTTCCACCGTATGAAGGTGGCTGCTTGGCAAGTAGTTAAGCCTAGTACACACAATGAGACTATCGAACAAATGATCATCTGTTTTTTTTTTTCGGTTATGAAAATTCTTGTAAGAGAATACAACTTCGGAAGTGATGTAATTTATTCCTTTGGTTTCCAAGCATGCGTGGTCTTTGTCATACAATAATTTTTCGTACAAATACTATACCAATTACACAAAAATTGTTCCTTCTGTTATCTTACGAGAACATTTTTTGTGCTTGTCCATTCTGGATATTTTCACAGTAACTATTGTGATCAGCTCTCGAAAGCTGTGTACAGTACTAAAAATATTGAAAAAAAGTATCAGTAATAGTCAAAGGATTATTCTGATCCAAGCGCTCAAATGGAATGATATAAAATGTTTTACGCAGTAAAAAAGCAGCTATTATAACAAAGAAATACTGAAAAACAATGTATTATTAAAACCAATTATTAATAAGACACTAACAGCGCTAAATAAAGCCTTTAAATCTGGTTTATGAGTCAATCCCCCATATTTTGCAGAATATGGGGGATTGACTCATAAGCCAGATTTAAAGGCTTTATTTAGCGCTGTTAGTGTCTTATTAATAAATGATTTTAATAATACATCGTTTTTTTGTGTACAGTACTAACAAATAGATTATCGGATGATCGCTCCCAATGCAGATTTTATTTCATTCGATATTCTCGTTGTGTGTATGGGCTATTACTGAATCTGGTACAGCTGTGCATACTAACCAAGCTTCTAGGTTTAAGCCCTGGTTCACACTTGTGCGGTTTGACATGTCACCATCCTAATCGATGCAACGCCGCATCGATTTCAAAAAGTAGTTTCTGTACTACTTTTTGCGATGTCTCTGTAATCGCGGCCAAAATCAGGACTGCCAGCGGGAGTGAAATCGTTTGAGTTTATTAAATAATAAAAAACAATAAAAAAAAAATTGGCCTATCAGATTGGCCGTCTTCAGGAAGTCAGCCAATCTGATAGGCCAAAATGCATAGAGGTGGAGTCACGTGATTGCGACACACTTCCTCCTAGACATCCAAACCAGGGAATGGAGCCCTCACCGTGACAGCAGCTTCATGTATTGATCGGGCAGTTTTCACGGGTGACTTTTTTTACCTGCTGTTCACTCCGGGTGCCAGGATATTACATGTGAGTTAAATACATTCTTTTAATCTTTTGGAATAAAGTTTTTTCAACGGGATTGCGCAATGAGCCTTTTTCTATTATATCTATCCACATGAGGATTATTTACCATATCTAACCACCGGTCCATAGGATACCTACAGGGGTCGCCTCACAAAGGCATTTGACCTAACTAGAGATAGTTGGTCCAATGCCAAGAGTGAGTGCACATCTACTAGGGGGGCAACCTATTTAAACACATAAGGAGCACAGAATTTTTCATTAATATTTCAAGTCACAGCACTGTGTATGAGACCTTCAATACTGTTCCAGCAGCACAAGTACTTTTTTTCCCTGGGGACTTTCCAGCGATTGTTGTTTAGTGTGTTTTTTATTATGTTATTGTTACAACCAAAAAAACGTAACTGTATTTTATGTGATAGACCAACACAAAGTGGCACATAATTGTGAAGTGGAAGGAAAATGATAAATGGTTTTTACATTTTTTTTTTTACAAATAAATATGTGAAAAGTGTGTTGTGCATTTGTATTAAGCCCCCTTTACTCCGATACCCCTAACTAAAATCTAGTGGAACCAAAATGCCTTCAGAAGTCACCCAATTAGTAAATGGCATCCGCCTGTGTGTAATTTAATCTCAGTATAAAGCTGTTCTGTGAAGCCCTCAGAGGTTTGTTAGAGAATGATAGTGAACAAACAGCATCTGGAAGGTCAAGGAACACACCAGACAGGTCAGGGATAAAGTTGTGTTAGGTGATAAAAAAAAAATCCCAAGCTTTGAACATCTCACAGAGCACTGTTTAATCCAAAATTGTCCAAAAATGGAGAGTATGGCACAAATGCAAACCTACCAAGACATGGCCCTCCACCTAAACTGACAGGCCGGACAAGAAGAGCATTATTCAGAGAAGCCGCCAAGAGGCAGCTCTGGAGGAGCTGCAGAGATCCACAGCTCAGGTGGGAGAATCTGTCCACAGGACAACTATTAGTCATGCACTCCACAAATCTGGCCCTAATGGAAGAGTAGCAAGAAGACTAACACTGCACATCATCCTAAACACACCATCCCCACCGTGAAACATGATGGTGACAGCATCATGTTGTGGGGATGCTTTTCTTCAGTAGGGGCAGGGAAGCTGGTCAGAGTTGATGGGAAGATGGATGGAGACAAATACAGGGCAATCTTAGAAGAAAACCTGTTAGAGTCTGCAAAAGACTTGAGATTGGGTCAGAGGTTCACCTTCCAGCAGGACAAGGACCCTAAACATACAGCCAGAGCTACAATGGAATGGTTTAGATCAAAGCATATTCATGTTTTAGAAAAGTCCAGACTTAAATACAATTGAGAATGTGTGACAAGACTTGAAAATTGCTGTTCACAGATGCTCTCCCCCAATCTGACAGAACTTGAGCTATTTTGCAAAGAATGGGCAAAAACTTCACTCTAAATGTGCAAAGCTAGTAGAGACATCCCCAAAAAGATTTGTAGCTATAATTGCAGTGAAAGGGGGTTCTACAAAAGTATTGATTCGGGGGCTGAATACAAATGCACGGGAAAAAAACACCATACAAATGTTATAAACATTTGCAGTTCAGTGAGTAAGATAAGTATTTGATCCCCTACCAACAAGAATTCTGTTTCTCACAGACTGGCTACAGTATGTGCTCAAGTGGTAGACAAATTAGTCCCGTCAATAAAAGGAGGTGCACCCATGACAACTCATTATGTGTATAAAAGATACCTGTCCACAGAATCTCTTTCTTTCATTAAAACTTCACCATCATGGGCAAGACCAAAAAGCTGTCAAAGGACATCAGGGACAAGATTGTAGACCTGCACAAGGCTGGGATGGGCTACAAGACCAACAGCAAAAAGCTTGATGAGAAGGAGACAACTGCTGGAGCGTTTATTCGCAAATGGAAGAAATACAAAATAACTATCAATTGCCTTCAGTCTGGAGCTCCATGCATGGATTTATTCTCATGGGGTAAGGATGATCATGAGAAAAGTAAGAGGTCAGCCCAGAACAACACAGCAGGAGCTTGTGAATCATCTCAAGGCAGTTGGGACCACAGTCACCAAACAAACCGTTGGTAACACAATACAACATCATGGATTTAAATCCTACAGCGCCTGCAAGCTCCACGTGCTCAAGAAGGCACATGTAACATGCCCATCTGAAGTTTGCCTATGAACGTCTAACTGGTTCAAAGGATTAGGAGAAAGTCTTGTGGTCAGATATGACCAAAATTGAGCTCTTTGGGAAAATTGAGAGCAACTCACCGTGTTTGGAGGAAAACAAATGCCGACTATGACCCCAAGAACACCATCCTTACAGTCAAGCATGGAGGTGGAAACATTATGCTTTGGGGCCGTTTCTCTGCTAAAGGTACAGGCCGACTTTGACACATTGAGGGCCCAATGGATGGGTCCATGTGTTGTATAATCTTTTTTTTTTTTTTTTAATCAAAAATGTTTTTATTGCTCACACAACAAACAAACAATAGATGCATGACATTTTACATTCAGTATGCAAACATACATGTCGTCAATAATGCATGTCAACCATCAAATGCACTCCATGAAGTCATAGTACACGATCAATACAACACCATAACCAACTGGACACCAATCCCTGGACTCCTGATCCCGCCCACACTCCCTTCCCTTCTCCCTCCATTCAACCTCCCAAGTAGCCAGGCTGGGGATCCTGTGAGTTGTTCCCTATCCCTACATCCCCCCTAAGTAGCCTTGCCTGGACTAGCTCCAAGGGGCTCAGCCCCGGTGTTGCGAGCCATGGGTCCCATAGTTTGAAGAATTTTCCTGCGTTACCCCTGTGCTGATAAATGTATTTTTCCATCAATAGTGTCCTACCCATATGCTGTACCCAGATCTTGACCGATGGGGGCTCCCTCGACTTCCAGTGTATGAGAATGAGTTTTCTCGCCTGAAACAAAGCCCTGGCAAACGCCACTCTAGTGACTTCCTCCGCTATCACCCCCTCCAGAACGCCCAACAGGCAACAAATTGGGTCCAGTGAGACACTGGTCTGGAACACAGAGTTTAGGGTCGCTAGGACCTCTGACCAGTATCTATGCAGTTTGGGACAGCGCCAGAGCAGATGGACCAGGTTACCCTGCACCGTCCACACAGCGGGTCCGGGGCACGGCCCATTCTGAAGAGCCTGACCGGAGTGTAGTGCACCTTGAGTAAGATGTAGAGCTGAGAAACCCTTTGCGACACATTTAGCGAGCAGGCATTCACCGCCTGTAGGGCTTCCTCCCACAGTTCCCCCTCGATAGGCCCCAAGTCTGTCTCCCACTGTTCTGCCACTCTCATAGGGTGCCCCTCCAGGAATGATGACAGGAGCATGTGGTAGCATTGCGAGATCATGCCCTTTGTATCCTGCGCGGAAAACCGGTGTGGGGGACCGAACCCACTCAACCGCTGCCCCCTGAGCTCTCACTGCGTGCTGCAGCTGTAGGTAGTAGAACTGCATAGTGTGTGGCAGGTTAAATCTGGTTTGCAACTCATTGAAGGGCAGTAGGGCCCCCCCTCTAAAGACATGTTTAAGATGCGTGACCCCAAAAGGAGCTCCACCTGTGACCCTGCTCAATTTTAGCCAGCTCCTCATAGGAGTCATTCCTCCAAATAGGACTAAACTCAGTGAACCCGGCTACATCTTGGAGCTGCTTTGCCTTGTTCCACACCTTCTGAACAAGAGCATATGTAGGCATACGCTTATTGGGTTTTTGGAATTTGCAAGCCTCCAACCCCTCTGGTATCGTGGCTGCCCCCGATCCCTGCAGCATAAGTTTAGCCGCCGGGGCCTCGGGTTGCAATCCATCGGCTCCTATCAAGTGTTGGAGTTGAGCCGCCAGGTAATATATCCAGGGATTGGGTAGAGCTAGCCCTCCCCCCTCCTTCGGGCGCTGCAGCTGTTCTAGTTTAATCCTGGGGGTTTTGGTATGCCACAACAGTTGCCTGAAAAGAGAGTTAACCACTCAGAATATTTTTAGGGTAATTACCATAGGCGTGTTATGCAGGAGATATAACAATTGAGGCATCAGTATCATTTTGATAAGGTTAGTTTTACCTGCCAAGGACATTCTTAGTTTATTCCAAATTTGGATTTTATCTCTGAATTTCGACAGTAGGGGGTACACATTTAATTTACAGTAATCCGTTATTGTAGGGGATATCCAGACCCCCAGATACTTAAAAGATGGCACTACGGGCACGGGACACGCAGAGCCACTCCCCAACGCGGGCGCCTCGTCTAGAAACATCAGGGCCGACTTGGTCCAATTGATCGTGAGACCCGAAAAACGGCCAAAGTCTGTAATAATGGCCATGACCTGCTGCAGGGATCCCTCCGCGTCCTCCAAAAAGAGAAGCATGTCATCGGCGTATAGCATGATTTTCTCATGTATGTCACCGTATCTAAACCCCCGGATCGCCTCGCAGCCCCTCACCAGAACCGCAAGGGGCTCGATAGCCAAGGCAAAAAGCAGGGGGGACAGGGGACATCCCTGTCTAGTCCCCCTGCCCAGAGCAAAAGCCTGAGACATCCTATCTGCCATGCGTATGGCCGCCTTTGGTGTAGCATACAGGAGCCGAACCCACCCCAGGAACCTAGGGCCGAAGCCGAATTTAGCCAGTACCGCCCAAAGGTACCGCCAGTCGACACTATCGAAGGCCTTATTGGCATCAAGCGACAACAGTGCCCTACTGCCAACGGAGACCGAAGGGGTCTGCATATTCAAGTATAATCGCCGGAGGTTCGTCGCCGTGGATTTACGTGGCATGAATCCTGCCTGGTCAGAATGGATAATGGACAGGATGATTTTGTTCACGCGCATGGCCAGAACTTTCGCAAGTATTTTGACGTCACTTTGCAAGAGAGAAATGGGTCTATACGACCAGGGATCCAATGGATCCTTGCCCGCCTTCAGTAATAAAATGATGTTTGCCCTCGTCATGGAGGGAGGCAGGGCCCCCGAGTCAAGCGAGGCATTAAACACCTCAAGCAACTTGGGCAGCACCACCCCCCCGTATTGAGTATACACCTCCATGGGCAAACAGTCATCCCCCGGGGCTTACATGTGGGGAAAGAGGCTACCGCCTCTCCCAGCTCCTCCAGAGTCAGCGGTTTCTCTAGCTCTATCCTTGCCTTATCATTCAGGGTCGGGAGAGCTATCGCATCCATATAGTGCTGCAGCTCCCCATCCGTGAAGTCGTCCTGTGGTTTGTACAGTTCGGAGTAAAAAGCAGCCAGCTCTGTCAAAATCAGCTCTGGTTCGTTCACCAGCCGCCCCTGCACATCTCGGATCGCTCCTATGGCAGGGGACGCCTGCTGCGACCGAGCAATTCTGGCCAACAAACGGCCCGTCTTTTCCCCCTCCTCATAGTAGGCCTGCTGGGTAAAGAACCGCTTTTTCTCCGCGGTGGAGGATCTCAGCCGGTCCAGGGAATCCTGGGCCGACATCCATGCCTCCCTCGCGGACTCCGAGGGGTCAACAACATACGTCAGTTCTAACTGTCTCACCTGATCCTCCACCCGCTCCAAGAAAGCCGACGAGTTGTGTTTTATGGACGCAATTTCCTCAATAAATGTCCCCCGCAAACATGCCTTGAAGGCATCCCAGCCCAGGGCCCTCTCCGCCCCCGCCCAATTATCTAAGAAGTATTGTTCTATCCGGCGTGTGACATGGTCATGGGAAGTAAAGAGTTTCAGCCAGAAGGCGATTAATTTCCAAGGGGCCCTGGGCAGAGAGGACACCGGGCGTGTGACCAGGTGAGCCACCAGCGGAGAGTGGTCAGATACCCCCCTCGGGAAGTATTCGACCTTGGGAACCATATGGAGAACCTGAGGGGACCCAACACACATATCTATACGGGACAGCGAGCCATGCGTTTTAGAGAAGCATGAAAACTGTTTGGTCGTAGGGAATCTAGCTCTCCAGACATCCTGCCACCCCACCTCCCCCAACTATCTGCTCAGAGCTGTCCCCCTACTCCCCTGAGGTATCCTGGCTGGCGGGTGTCTATCCTCCCTCGGGTCAATGCATGCATTAAAGTCCCCCATAATCATTACAGGGACATCCGGCTTATCACCCAGATATGACAATAGGAGCTGCAACACCTCCCTTGAGAAAGGGGGGGGGGAATATACACAAAAGCGAGAATCATGGTTACCGTAAATAATTTGCAATATAAACAAACATATCTACCGAGCGTGTCAACCGCTGCATCTATTTCCTGGTAGGCCAAGGATCCGTGTATCAGCACACTCACACCCCTTGAATATGAGGTGTGGGTGGAGTGATATGCCTTGCCCACCCAGGAAAAACCCAGACAACCAACTGCGTCTTTAGTAAGGTGCGTTTCTTGTAACCCCACAATGGCTGGGAGAAATTTTTTCAAACCAGAACGTATCATAGTTCGT
The DNA here is from genome assembly GCF_905171775.1 of Rana temporaria. Taxonomy (NCBI): domain Eukaryota; kingdom Metazoa; phylum Chordata; class Amphibia; order Anura; family Ranidae; genus Rana; species Rana temporaria. The sequence continues at coordinate 119,292,438 of NC_053493.1, read as the reverse complement.
TTCAGCGGGTCATTCACACCTCGCACCTTCCAAGTCACTATCGGGGTGGTGGCCATGGCTGAATCAGACAATAATTACCATCCGAGGCACTAGGCCTCAGGGTCATCACCAGTGGGCGGGGCCCCAGCCGGGGCCGGTTCAGGTCCAGTAAGCAACCGTGCATCAAGTGGTGTAGTTCTGTGAGCAGTGCATCAAAAATAATCAACAAAAAATAATTAAACATACGCGTCCATCCCTCGGCCCCGTCCGGGGCGTGTTGTATAATCTTGAATGAGAACCTCGTTATCTCAGCCAAAACACTGAAGATGGTTTGTGGATGAGTCTTCCAGCATGACAATGACCCAAAACATACTCCCAAGGCAACAAAGGAGTGTCTCAAGAAGAAATCACATTAAGGTCATGGAGTGGCCTAGCAAGTCTCCAGACCTCAATCCTATAGAAAATGTATGGAGGGAGCTAAAACGTCGAGTTGCCAGGCGACAGCCAAAGAACCTTAAGGATTTATAGAAGATCTGTAAAGAAGGGTGGACCAAAATCCCTCCTGAGATGTGTGCAAACCTGGTAACCAACTACAAGAAACATCTTACCCCTGTGTTTGCCAACAAGGGTTTCTCCACCAAGTACCAAGTCATGTTTTGCTTGGGGATCAAATATTTATTTTGCTCACTGAACTGCAGCTTAATTTATAGCATTTTGTATTGTGTTATTTTGGTTGATATTCTGTCTCATTTAAAATACACCTATGCAGGGCATCAAATACTTATTTTCCCCCCAATATAACTGCTCAATTAATGCACACAAAAATAAAAAATAAATCAGAATAAAAAAAATGAAAGGCTCAAATTTAAAGATTTTATTGCATTTGGTAACAACAATGCAACATTAAGCTAGTTATTTAATATGTTGCACCATATTTTGTGAACTCAATACTATGGTTGTCATTCAGCAAGAAATTTAAGCATTTACAGAGAGGACAGCTAAATATACATTTTCATAATTATAATACAACAGAAAACCAAAAACGTATTGTTCAACCTTTTTTTCTAAAGAGAACAAAAAGCCTTAATATATGTTCTATATTTAAATAAAAATATACACACTATTGCATAGTTGGCTTACAAAATGGCTTCTGCAGTTAGTTGTCACATTTCTTATTTATGAACAGCAAGGTGCATTTTTTTACACTTCAACTTCCAAGCAGTGAATTTAGTTTCCGCTCTGAAATAAACGTTCTACTCCAAAACCTGAAGGCAGGTCGCTATGGAAACACCTGGCTGCAAAGTAATGATTTCCTTAAGAGTACAATATATCTCTTTTGGGTGAAATGAACACTACATTATAAAATGAATTTGTTTTATTATTACTCCAGTGATTTCCATCTCACTATAGCAGCTATTCTGAAATACCTGAAAAATTTGAATCCATAATACTCAATTCAACCAAAAACATATAGAACTATATATACAATAAGTGGTAAAAATGGTTAGGACAACAAAACTTTAAACAAATGTTTAACAATTAAGACGTTCACGAATGTGATAAAAATGTGCAATTTTAAAATATTTTTTTGCAGTAATTTGAATGCCCCCCCAACCCAAGCAAAATATTGTGCAGATGACAGTCAAACCTTTTCTTTGTTTGTCCATTTAAAGTGGAACTCTAGGAAAATGGCTAATTACGCAAATAAAATAAATATTGTATGTGTGGTTTTATCGGCAAAAGGGTTTGAAATTCTCAATGGCCATTCCCTGTGAGTTACATACTTTTGGTACACTGCATACTCGGTTATACAGGCACAGATTTAGCTACGCAACTTCATATGTCATTATGCTTTAAAAATGGTAACTCCACTTTTGCAGGAAGAGAAGTTAGTTATTTTGCCAGATAGGCACGACAACTCCTGTAGTGGAAATGCAATGAGAAAAATAAAATAAAAAATTGAGAGCCATCTCAAATGACTACCTCAGCGCCGGAGCCCAAACAAAAGGATTTGCCCTTGGATGAACAGAGCATACATGTTACTCCATACCATCAAGACAAACTGAGCAAAAATACAGAAGAGAATGAAGATCCAGGAGGAAAAAAAACAAAAAAAACAGTAGCACTAAAGAATCTGATGTTTCTCCAAAAAGGCAGAAAACAGATCTTTGGCAGTGTTTGAATTGCTTTAATTTTTTGAGGCAGAGATCTAAAAGCCGCAAACTACAGCAGTCAGAAGAACCTGAAGTAGGCAGGCTCCGCAGATCGGAATTTCTGATGCCGTTTATTTGTTAAGCACAATTAATGAAGCAAAAAAAAAAAAAAACTCCCTTCCACTGTCAGAAACCCACTCAAAAAACAAGTTTAAAAGTTAATGTGGACTATAAAGAACCTGATCTCAGAAAGGGACAACCTGTGTATGTTAATTTGTCAGTTATAGGATAAGAAGTTATTTTGACAGATCGTCATGACAACTCCTGTAGTGGGAACGCAGCGAGGGGAAAAAAAATTCTAGAGATGAACCTGAAGTAACCATGCAGGCTCCACAGGTCTGCATTTCTCACGTCCCAAATTCTTTGATTCATGACTTGAGCCCAATAAAACAATCTCTTCCATTAAATGACAAGGACCAGAGGCTGTTAAATACCCAATGCAAGAGCATGAGGTGGATTATAAAAAAACAGATCTCAGAAAAACATAGAAACTGTGTGTGTTCTCTGGCCTTTTCAAGTGCCAAAAGACCCCACGTGGCAGAAGAAGGTCACAAAATGTGGGCAAAAAGGCCCAATCAAAGAGCACTACATTAGTGTTCTTTTTTTTGTACGATTACTTGTAAATTGAATATTTATAGTAAAGAAAATAAGCAAATTTACTTTACACAAAAAAAATAAAAAAATAAAAAAAGTGTGAGATACTCCAAGGGTTAAATAATTCTAAAGGGATGCAGACCCTGCAGCTTGTTTTTATTAGAATGCTGAGTGCACCAAGTGATAAATGAACAAGACCTTCCAATTCAGATTCCATATCCACAGGACATGGTGAAACAAACAGAGCAAACTATCAGAAGAAAGTTAGTGACACAACGCGTCGGGAGGAGCCGGGGGACGTCACTTCCGGTTGTGGCCCGAGACCAGAAGTTCTGAGATTTATCAATGAGGATTGTTTACATTTATGCAGTTTACTACTGTTGATTAAACTCCTGATTTTACTAAATATTGCACTAAGGGAGATTTCCTTTATCTCATATGATGATGGATGATGATTAGTTCAGCTTATTAACCATCAAAATATTGCCCCACTCATCCCACCCCTCGTCTGTGATCTGAGGAGAGGAGACTAGATTGTGATCTGCCGCAAGGATTTTACATACCGAAAGCGCTGTTACATCCTTGTGGACTTTGAGGTGAGCTGCTAGAACATGCTTTCAGTAGATCCTGGATGGCGAAAGGGAGTGTGACTACAAGACTTAAAAGAGTTGATTGTCTATTTGCACTTGGATTTCATTTTAGCCTACAATGGGTGAGCTCTGCCCCTCTGACCCCCCTAGGACATTTAACTATAGGGGCTACCTTCTCCCCTCAGCCCATGTTCTTTTTTTTTTCCATCCTCGCTCTGGGCAATTTTTTTTCATTCCCTATCCATTCCAGGTTTTCAGCCTCTCCTGTGGTCAGAAGACACCCCCCCTTACAGGGCTGTAAATCTCCCTGGGCTGCGGGTTCCCTTGGTGCAGGTATTTCATGTCAGCCTACAGCAGGCTGGAGATTTGATTATACCAGCTAATAGCCAATTACTACTGTATTGGATTGCAGCTTAAAAAAAACTGCTAATGAGGCTGGCAGTGTGGGGGGTTTGGTCACCTCCCTCGGCATGGCTGGTGACGTTGCGGGCAGTGATTGGGAGAGGCGGGGCGAGAGGAGGCCGGATTCTTGCACTGCTATGGAGTCGGAATGGCGCCGTCCGCTCGTTGGTCAGGAGTCTCCACTTCTAGGAGAAAACCTGGCCGGCTCAGTGAGAGCAGAAAATCTCCGTCACGCCTGTACTTGGCGAGAGAGAGGTGGGGAAGGAGAGCTGGGGACTGCATTTACAAACATGTGGGTTTCAGGCTATACATTTCTTGGCTCATTGGTGTCTTCTACTTATAGTACCCCCTGCTGTTGTTGCTTAGCCTCCAGCCCCTGTGCACTGAAACTTGGAATGGAAAGGTAGGATGAAGAGATAAAAAAAAAGAAATTTTTTTTTTTAAAAAGAGTGCTCTCATCTGTTTTTTGGCACAGAGTGGAAACCCTAGTGATATTGCTGAACCTTCCACCTCTAAAGCCAGAGTTGATCTGTGGGAGATCTCGTCACTGCAAGGTTTCCAAGAAAAGCAAGCACACGGTCAGAGCACACGGACGAGGCTACTTGTTGGGCGTGCTTAAAACAAGAATTACCAGGAAAGCAGTTGTGTGAATCCTGCCTGAAAGATGCTACAAGGGATTCAGTAGTGGATGCTCGAAAGGTGAAGCGGTGAAAGACGGTCAAGAGGCTCAATACATAGAGGACCAAGCAGCCTCTTCCTCCCCAGATAATTCAGAAGCAGATGCTCCTGAGGAACTTTTTTGAAAATGGTGATAATAGCTATTGGTCCAAATCAGAGGACAGCCAGAGAAATCATGTTTTTGACTTTGCTCTAATTCGCACTTTGGTGGAGGCAGTAAAGGAGGCTAGGAGTTGGCAGGAAGAAAATCTGCATATGAAACAGAAAACATATTTACGACCTGAAGACCATTCTTTCTTTTCTGCTTATTTTTTTTGAGATACGTGACATTTTGAAGAAAGAATGGGCAAAGCCAGATAAAGATTAACATCCATAATAGAGCGTCAAAGCTATACCCTTTCAATGCCAGAGATGTGGCCTTGTGGGACACCCTGCCTAGAATGGACGCATTTTTGCAAAGATAACACTTCTTCTGGAGGATTTGGTGTCCTCCAAGGATCAAATGAAAAGAAGATATCACCCGAACCCCAACAGATTGAGGTTAGCAGCATGGAAATTGAAAGGGGGTCCTTAAGAAGTCTAAACTTATCAGAGAATATGGTGGGGACGTTGTAACAAGCTAGGAAAGGGTCAACTAACGCCACTTGCCACAGAGTATGGAATGTTTTTCCTGCAGATGGCAAAAGAAAAGAGATGTAATCCTTTATCCCCATCGGTATCGAACGTTTTAGACATTCTTCATTCTGGACTCGAATGTAGCTTAGCGTACAACTCCTTAAGAGTCCAGGTATCAGCTATGATGTCCAATCATAGGTGGGCATTTAATCCCCTGATCATCCAGTCCTTGAAGGCAGCAATGAAGATTAGGCCTTCAATGAAGACTTATTTTCCCAAGTGAGATTTGACTCTTGTTTTAAGGGCCTTAATGGATTCACCGTATGATTCCATTTCCTCTTGTTCCATATTCCATCTGACTTAAAGAACCATCTTTTTAAACAGCAGGAGGGTTTCAGAGTTTTGTGCCTTGTCAGTGAAGGAGCCTTTCTGTCTAATCCTACTAATCTTTCTTACTAAATCATATTTAACAAACTTTCTGTAGAATCCAAGATCGTTCTGAGACTAGTTCCAAGCTTTTTGCCAAAAGGTCTCCATGACCTTCCATATGAATTGGGAATCTGTTCTTTCGGCATTTCCCGAACAAGGTATGGACAGCGAATGAAGGAAACTGTATTTGGCCAGGAGGTCCCTCTCGACATATATAAAACGAACAGTTGGGATTGGAAAACAGGAGAACTTGTTCGTCTTCCCAAACGGCCAATGAAAAGGATGTGCCATTCCACCCAGGATTTTGTCGACCTGAATTCTCAAAACGATTCAGATCGCTTACAGGGTACGGGGGCTCTCTCCACCTGCAGAATTGAAAGCTCATTCAACAAGGGGCATGGTGACTTCTTGGGCGGCACATGCAAAAGTGTCAGTGAAGGTGGTGTGCAAGGCAACAAGTTGGAGAGTGGCCAACACTTTTTTCTGCCATTAGAGTGGATACGACTCTTTAGCCTTCACAGGCGTTTGGGTCTTCGGTCATAGCGGCACCAGTTGCACATTAAAAATCGATGTTTTGCAAGCAGACATTGGAGTGGTCTCTTTATGTCTCTTTTCCCTCCCTATGTTAAAAGCATTGCTAAATTATATCCTGTTGTAGGCTGACATGAGGAGGGTCCAGGAATATGGAAAATTATCATCCATACTTACCGTAATTTTACTTTCCTGGAACCTCCTCATGTCAGCCGTGGACTTCTCAACTGAGAGACAGCCGTTGGGCTGAGGAGAGAAGGTAGTCCTTATAGGTTACGTTAAAGGTTGTCCTATGGGGGGTCAGAGGGGTGGAGCTGACCAATTGTGGGCTGACATGAGGAGGATCCAGGAAAGGAAAATTACGGTAAGTATGCATAACAAATTTTCATATATATATCTATATACATCTCTCTATCTATATACACACACTATATATATATATATATATATATATATATATATATATATATTTTTTTTTATTGAAATGGATTTTCGGCATGATATTTACTAATAGACTATGTTTTATCCGATTAAATTTATTGGACACTGTTTTCACGGTTTCATTATATAAATTTTCACTAACGTGCTGTGCGGATTCCACATAGCAAGGGAAGTTCTACACATTTTTTTATTATTAGAAACCTATTAAATTATTTTTTACAGCACCAGTGATTTCAGAGCACTACCCAGCAGGGTTAATATTTTCGATTACTTTTAATGATGTTTGCACATATCTTAACACTTATCTTTTGCACTTTGGGAGGTAGCACCACATTTCATAGATTTTTTATCAGGGCAACAAAAATTATAGAATCTGCTACTAAGTGTTTTTTTTTTTTTAGTATATTCCTGCAATGCACGTTAATCAGGAAGTTTTTTTATTCTCAACAAAATTGGATCTAATCTTTAAGCACGTTCAATGGATAATCAATCAGTTTCTCTTTTTAATTAGCAGAGGGTTCCTAGTTGCACAGCGTGGCAAAAGACACAAGAATTACAATCAGTACCGACAAAAATAATAATTCTGTAGCTCGTAAGCATGTATGCATTTGAATTACGTTTCTCTATCCAATAAACACAGGGTGCGTATGTATTTTAACTTCGTACTTGCCATATACCTGGAGTTCCAGTTTAAAAATGCAAATGTACTTTCTTGCAGATCAACAGATTCTTGAGTGGGAACTGAAGTTGCCAGTTTAAAAGTGGGAAAATAGGGAAAATAAATGCTAGATCCCATGGGAAGTTACTCTGTAATCTGAACATCTTCTAGAAAGCTCATGAAAAATCCTTATTGGTCACAGTACCAATAGTGCTGTGATATTTTTTTATATATATATATATATATATATATATATATATATATATATATATATATATATATATATATATATATATATATATATATATATATAAAATCAGACTCCGATGCATTTAATAAGTGCAAGATTGTGCACTACCCAATTACTGGGCCTTTTCCTGGTTTTCTTTCAAATGGACTGTGCAAGTGGCACCAAAGCAAAAAACTTTTACTTTAATGAATTTCTTGCAGTAAGAAAAAAAAAAAAAAAAGAAGTTTTATATTCCTCGGTCCTCCATCCCTGAGTGAAGAGGAAAAGAGGGGAGAAAAGATCCAGCGCTGCACATGGCTGCATCTCTTCTTCCACCCTCTTCCTCTTCACACAGGGCTTTTAACAGCAGCAGGAGCCATTGGCTGTCACTCTAATAGAGTGAGGAAGAAGTGGGGATGGGGCCAAGCTCCACTGTGTGTATCTATGGAGCGTGGCTCCAAAGACAAACAGCTCTGAAGCGAGCAGGCACTATGCGCACGGCTTGCTATGGGGACACACAAAGAAGACACACAAAGAAGAAAAAAAAAACAAGATCGCTGACAGGGGACCCAGGAAGAGGAGGGAAGGGGCTGTTCTGTGCAATACCATTGCACAGAGCAGGTGAGTAAAACAGGTTTGTAAATAATACTAAAGTCTTTTTTTTTCCTTTAAAAACATGTCATTTACCTTCTCTGTGTAATGGTTTTGCACAGAGAAGCAAGTCCAGAGCCTCCTCTTCTTGGGGTCGCTTGCCAGCTCTCTTGGCCACTTCTTCCTGTCGAGTGTCCCCACAGCAACCAGCATGCTATGGGGGCAACCTAGCCAAGCTGCAGCTCTGTGTGTCCATTTAGACATGGAGCAGCGGCTCAGCCCCACCCCCTCTATCCTGACTGACAGCAGCAGGAGCCAATGGCTCTACTGCTGTCTCAAGACAATCTGGAGGGAGAGTAGCAGACAGCCGAGTGCCTCATGCAACATCACTGGAGGAAGATCAAGCTCAGGTGAGTATTAGGGGGACTGAGGGGAGCTGCTGCACACAGATTTTTTTTTTCTAAGTTGCATTAGGATAAAAAAACATTCAGCCTTTAAAAATTTTTTTTTTTTTTATAACTTTAGTAACATTTTAAGGGATGCAAATAAAACTTTACCCTATAAGAACATATAATTGAACACCACTGATGCTACCAGTGATCATAAGATACCAAGGTAGGGCTAAAAGGCAATAAGGAACACCCCAAAAAAGAAAGAAAAGATTTTTTGGTTTGTTTTTATTACTTAACTGTACTGGTTAGGCAACAGCATCTACATGAATGCACTTTCTTTACCCAACACAATGGAATCACCTTCAAATTAAAATGTAATTCTGCCCAAAACATTAAAATACCTTTAACAGATACAAGGTTTGAATGACTAGATCATTGCCTATCAACTGTATGCAAAGCTAACACAAACCCAGTACAGAACTCAAAGCGATCTGATTTTATTCTTTTAAACAAGGTGTAAGTCTCAAATAATCAAAGAGCAGTGAGACATCCGTTGATCTCGTAAGGTTGCATCAGACACCCTTATTATCAACACCCGAAGTCCTATACAGCATTATTCTGCCTGATTATTGCATTCTACACCTCTAAGTAGTTAAAGGGGTTGTAAAGGTTAGTTTTTTATTTTCTAAATAGGTTCCTTTAAGCTAGTGCATTGTTGGTTCACTTACCTTTTCCTTCAATATCCCTTCTAAATGTTTTTTTTTTTTTGTTTGTTTGTTTGTTTGAATTTCTCACTTCCTCCTCAGTAAGCTGTTCAGTAAGCTGTTCTGGCTGACTAAACACCGCTCGGATGATGGTGTGAAGTTTACTGAGGAGAAACAGGAAGTGAGAAATTCAGAAAAAAAAAAAAAAAAAAAAACATTTAGAAGGGAAATCGAAGGAAAAGGTACATGAACCAACAATGCACTAGCTTAACCACTTAATGCCCGCCACACGACTATATACGTCCGCACAATGGCATGGACAGGCAGAAGGACGTATATATACGTCCTTGCCTTTCCGCGGGTCGGGGGTCCGATCGGGACCCCCCCCCGCTGCGTGCGGCAGGCAGCTTACCTCGGGGAGCGGTCCGGGACGACAGCGCGGCTATTCGTTTATAGCCGCTCCGTCACGATCGCTCCCCGGAGCTGAAGAACGGGGAGAGCCGTATGTAAACACGGCTTCCCTGTGCTTCACTGTGGCGGCGCATCGATCGTGTCATCCCCTTTATAGGGGAGACACAATCGATGACATCAGACCTACAGCCACACCCCCCTACTGTTGTAAACACACACTAGGTGAAGCCTAACACGTTCAGCGCCCCCTGTGGTTAACTCCCAAACTGCAACTGTCATTTTCACAATAAAGAATGCAATTTAAATGCATTTTTTGCTGTGAAAATGACAATGGTCCTAAAAATGTGTCAAAATTGTCCGAAGTGTCCGCCATAATGTCGCAGTCACGAAAAAAAATCGCTGATCGCCGCCATTAGTAGTAAAAAAAAAATTAATAAAAATGCAATAAAAATATCCCCTATTTTGTAAACGCTATAAATTTTGCGCAAACCAATCGATAAACGCTTATTGCGATTTTTTTACCAAAAATAGGTAGAAGAAGAATACGTATCGGCCTAAACTGAGGAAAAAAATACATTTTATATATATTTTTGGGGGATATTTATTACAGCAAAAAGTAAAAAAATATTGCATTTTGTTCAAAATTGTCGCTCTATTTTTGTTTATAGCGCAAAAAATAAAAACCGCAGAGGTGATCAAATACCACCAAAAGAAAGCTCTATTTGTGGGGAAAAAAGGACGCCAATTTTGTTTGGGAGCCACGTCGCACGACCGCGCAATTGTCTGTTAAAGCGACGCAGTGCCGAATTGCAAAACCTGGCCTGGGCATTTAGCTGCCTAAAGGTCCGGGGCTTAAGTGGTTAAAGGAACCCATTTAAAAAATAAAAAAAAAACCTTTACAACCCCTTTAACATTAAAGTATTCCAACTTTCATTACCTCACAACTCTCAGCAGAGGCCCTAGTGCCAATTATTTCCTGGCAAGACAAGGAAATGTTGCATAATATGGCTTTTTATGTGGTAATCACTGCATGCAAAATAAAAAATAAATAAAAATAATATTTCGAGTGAGGTGGCAATCAGAATAGATTTTGCTTCATCTCTTTGAAGCCACGCTAAACTACCTCACTGCTAGTAATTAGGAGATCACTCAACACAAACTAAAGGTAAAATTAAACTGAGGATTATTCAGGGATCATTGCCAATCTATTAAAATCCCTGTGCCACATTAGACCAGCCTGTTCATTACCGGAACAGCTTAATTTGTAACAAGGCAGTTTTTACCTGGATCAGCAAAGCTACAATCGGAGACTATTTGCTTATCCTAGGTAAGCCATAGCTATAAATTAAACAAGAACTGCTAAAATGATGTTTAATTTAGTAGGGACACTCTTAAAGCGGAGGTTCACCCGAAAGTGAACCTCCGCTTTTCGGAACCCTCTCCCCCTCCGGTGTAATATTTGACACCTTTCAGGGGGGAGGGGGTGCAGATACCTGTATAAAACAGGTATTTGCACCACTTCCTGGTATAGACTCCAGCGGGAGTCCCGCCCCTCCGCGCACCCCCCCCCCCCCGTTGTGTTCTGGGAAACATTCGGCTCCCAGAACACAGCGGGGACCAGCGCAGCGCGACTCGCGCATGTGCAGTAGGGAACCGGGCAGTGAAGCCGCAGCGCTTCACTTCTCAATGGCGGCAGGGAAGCCGAAAGTCAGCAGCTGCTGTATTTGTAGCCGCTGGCTTTTAAAAAAAAAATAATAATTTCAGGTGAACCTCCGCTTTAAGGCTTGTACACACTATAAGAGAGTCGGGTAAACATTTTCATCCGAGGAACCTTCGTACGATTTTCGTATAGTGTGTACACAACTTTCGACAGCCGATTCCGACGAAAATTTCCAAAGGGACAAACTCCAGAAATGTTCTTGAACGGGAACAGAACAAACAATTTTTGTTTTAATGTGTACCGCTTTTGTAGGATTCTCATACAGGAAAAAAAAAAAAAAAAAGAAGAAGGACTGCACATGAGCAAAAACGATGAATAAAAAAAAAAGCCTTTGTCGTACGAGAATCGGAAAAAGAAAGAAAAAACAAAATCACATATCCCCTTTAATGCAGGGATCTCTCCTACTTTGTTTTTGTATTCTGACAACAGGCACATGGACCCCCCCCCCCCCCCCCCCCCAGAATACACTGATCAGTGCTGCAGCCGATCAAATGCTGGCTTTCCAGCATGACCGTCCACCTTCTGTTGTACAGACAACTGTATACGCGGACTGAAATTCGTCCAGCTGACCCGGGAGAATTTCGGTATGTATATACCATACTTTAGTTTACTTTTTGTAGAAAGAAAATAGATTTAATAGTAAATTAAAATAGGATAAAATATGTCACAATTTTAGATTTCTATTGCAGCGATTGTGGTATTGATACCGGTTACCGATTATCTGAAATGCTGGTAGTGTTTTCATGCAAACATTGCCGAATTTCAGATGCTTCACCACGTACCCCAGATTCCCAGGCATACAACTCACGTGCAATATTTGGCACATACAGAATGATTATTCAACAATACAAAAATAAATACAGCAATGTACGTACAATTCAGCATTGTCACAACATGCGTGGAGTCACAGTCACACAAACAAAAAATGTTCGGATAAATAAATCCTTGGAGTAGTTTTGGCGCAAGGCCTATATTCCAGTTTAAAACTTATAAATGATACTATATGGCTCTGTAAATATATATATATATACCTATGTATATAACAAAAGTAAATATAGTTATTTTGAAATTCAACAATATAAATATAAACACTTTGGAAACTTGTAAAAGCTGTACAGTGCGATGTCTAAAATCCGTTCCTACAAAAAAGGCACAATTCTGGTTCAAGTGTGCAACTGTCTTGCAAGTAAAAGCACCGATACACAGGGTAAGGGAGCAATCTGCCAGCTCTTTGCATTACTTTGAAAAACGTATGCAGAAAGGACTCTTCAAAACCAGATTCCTAGGTTAGTCCACAGAATCACAAATTTCAGTTACTTTTTGATTGAAATCTTCTGGCTGGTCAGCAAACACATAATGGCCAGCACCACGAATTGCCTAAAAAAAATAAAAAAATAAAAAATAAATATGCTTTATCAAAAAAACAAAACAAAAAACACATCATTTTTAAATTGGAGAAATTATTTTTCTTATATTCCACCTTGCAGGGAATTGCAAGAATATAGACAGCTGAACTCCGAAAATTCCTAAACATTAGCTTGGCCAGTATCAACCAGCTTTTGAGCACACAAATAATCACAAGGATTACAGCAACCTACCAACAAGTTTTAAAGTAGTTATAAAGGCTCAAGGTTTTTACCTTCATGCATTGTATACATAAAAGGTAAAAAAAAAAACAACACTTGTGTTCAGCAGCATCCCCAGCTCCCCCTAAAACTTACCTGAGCCCCAACCCGATCCAGCGATGTGCACAAGAGCCTCAGTTTTCCAGGGACTCTCTCATTGGCCGAGCCAGGAGCAGGAGCCATTGGCTCCCTCTACTGTCAATCACAGCTAGTGTAGTGAGCAGATGAGGACAGTGCAGGGGTGGAGCTGAGCCATGCTCAGTGTGAGAATAGACACACAGCAGTGGCTTAGGAGCGAGCCTGCTAGGTTGTCCCCATAGCAAACTGCTTTCTATGGAGGGACTCCACAGAAAGAGGAACCAGGAGAGGCAGTGGGGGACCTGAAATGACGAGGATCAGAACTGCGCTGTGCAAAACCACTACACAGAGCAGGCAAGGCCCCTTTTCACACCGCAACTTGAAGGTTGCGAGATTTTGCAGACGCGATTTCGGGGAATGCCTGTGTATACTTAAGGTCTCTGGACCTCAACTCGCATCAAAGTTGGACCAAAGTAGTACAGGGACGACTTTATGTCACACAGATATGAATGGTTACCATTGTGAATCATGGGGTACGACCTGTCATGCGACTAATGTCCAAAGTCGCACAAGTGTGAAAGGGGCCCAAGTATAACATGTTTTTTTTTTAAACACAATCCTTTTTTATCACTTTAATATGTTAATAGTTTCAATAAAGACTGTTGGTATGTCACTTTGCTCTGTATGGAAATGTTTGCTAGATTATAGCCAGCATGTTTCATACAACCAGTAATTAACTTGGAACCAAGTGCTGTCACAGTTAGAAGCATGCCTACCATCGACCCATCAACCTCAGTACAACCAACCTGTCTGGTTTTCTTTCTCTCAGGATCCCTACCAGCAGCTATAGCCAGCAACACTAATCATTGAATATTACCGGTAAGGAAGACTCCCCACCGGCAAAACACAATAGTGCTGCAGGAGGGATTCGCCCATCAACACTGGTCACGGGCAGAAGGAAGGAAAATTGCATAATGTAGGGCCTGTCTTACTTTGAATGCATGCTATATGATAGACAATTACTGAAAGGCTATAGCTGAAGCCTAGGCAGATAACATCACACCATCTGAAGCAGTTCTACATTCTTGTACCTGTTTATTTAAACTCTTCTCTTCAGCTGCTCAAAATCCAGAATTTAGAAAGCTTATCCGAGCTGTCAGAAAAAAGGGGCGTAGAACTGCAATTGTGCTCTGGAGAGCTCAGAGCTAGATTGGAGGAAAGGGACACAATCCCTTGACACAGCACACAAGAACAGATCTGAGGCTGTCAACCAGATGGAGATCCTTATGGTCACCATTTTTCTCTTATTGTCAGGAAAAAGTGTCAGAAGAAAAAGCCAAAGCAGAAGACAGAAATGACACTTTGGGCTCTAAATTGAGACACGTACACACTATAGAGGCATATACTTTGTTCATATTTTATGTCTGAGGTTTACAATCACTTTAAAGAGGAGTTTTACCCAAAAGTGGAACTTCTGCTTTAAAGCGGGGGTTCACCCTAAAAAAAAAAAAAAATTATTTATCTACCATCCAAACGAGCATACTAGCGTCAGCTACAGTATGCCTTTTTTTTTGCGCTGTACTTACGGTTTAATCCGTAACTTTCGTTTCAGACTCCGGCGGGGAAATGGGCGTTGCTATGAAGAGGGGAACATGATTGACGGCCGGCTAAGGCATACTGTAGCTGACACTAGTATGCTCGTTTGGATGGTACATAGTTGTGTTTTTGGGTGAACCTCCGCTTTAAGGACTCCTAACCCCCTGACATGTCATTTTTTGGTGGGATATGTCACAGGTCCCAGAAGATTGCTCAGCCAGCCATTCAGGACGTGCAGCGGGACTCGCACAAGTGGAGTGCGCACCTGGCTATAAAGCCACAAGCCGTCATTGCCAAACTGCCGGGGAGAGAACCGAGGCGTCGGGTGGCCTCATCGCTGGAGCCCAGGACAGGCGAGTGTGTGTTTATTAAAAAAAAAGTCAGCAGCTACTGTACACTTTTTGTAGCTGCTGACTTTTAATAAACGCGAATGGCTGGAACGCCACTTTAGTGTATGTGTAATTTTTTTTGAAGAATAAGAATATGGGGCCAGATTCTGAAAGAATTACGTTGCTCCACGGCAGCGTAACGTATCTGATTTACGTTACACCGCCGCAGGTTTACAGCGCAAGTGCCTGATTCACAAAGCTCTTACCTGTAAACTTGCGGTGGTGTAACGTAAATCCGCTCAGCGCAAGCCCGCCTAATTCAAATGGGGCGGGCACCATTTAAATTAGGCGCGTTCCCGCGCCGAATGTACTGCGCATGCTCCGTCAGGAAAATTACCCGACGTGCATTGCGCTAAATGACGTCGCACGGACGTCATTTGTGTAGACGTTAACGTAAATGGCGTCCAGCGCCATTCACGGACGACTTACGCAAACGACGTGATTTTTAAAATTTCGACGCGGGAACGACGGCCATACTTAACATGGCTTAGAACAACTAGGGCTCAGCCCTAATTTTACGCGGCCTATCTCGACGGAAACAACGTAAAGTTAGAGCGACGGGTAACGCGGACGTTCGTGGATCGCCGTAACTAGTCATTTGCATATTCTACGCCAACCGCAATGGCCTCGCCACCTAGCGGCCGGCATAGAATTGCATCCTTAAGATCCGACAGTGTAAGTCAATTACACCTGTCGGATCTTAGGGCTAGCTATGCGTAACTGATTCTATGAATCAGCCGCATAGTTAGGACGGGCGGATCACAGAGATACGACGGTGTATCTCTTTTGTGAATCTGGCCCTTAGTTTAGGGTCACTTTGGGTGTTCAGATTCCTGATGTTGTGACTGGTTATCTTAAAGATTGCATTAGAAATTAGTAATGAAGATTTTGTCAACTACAATACAACATTACCAATAATCAAATCTAAAAGCAGGACTTTGAACTATTATTGCCAGAGTAAAGGTCAGCCAACAGCAGCAATACTCTATGTGTACCTATTAGTCAAACAGTAATGAACTGCCAGCTATTTTTAGCAGTCTAATCATAACCAGAGCCTCAGGGTGACAACTTATTGAAAAGTAAAAGTCATACAGTGTACCAAGAACATAGCTTTTCCAAGTCACCTCCTTTATAAAAAAAAAAGTTTTTTTCTTTTGCAGATTTATGAGAATATTTTGCAACTTTGTGTATGAGTACCTTGTTGCAATGCAATGTAGAACGGAGTCCAAAACCTGGATAAAAGATATGTCGCCGTTTTGCTGTGGTTTGTTCCACCACTGAGGAGACCTTCCTGACTCTGTTGTGGTGACTTCACAGGAAATAAGGGGGGGGGATGTCCTCAGTGGGGTCACAGAGGTTCTTCAGTGAGCGGTCCAGTCTCCGATAATAGTGGTCTTTGGGGCGGATTTGGAGGCGATCAGATTTTTCTTCCTGCTTGGTATGGAGACAAGTGAGGGGAATATGGCCCCCAACCGTCTCCATACGATTACAGGACGGAATCGACGTTAAAACGTCACTTCCGCCCCCATGGCTCTTAAAGTGACTTTTTTTTTTTTTATTGCATTTTAGTGTAAATATGAGATCTGGGTCTTTTTGACCCCAGATCTCACATTAACCACTTCCTTACTGGGCACTTAAACCCCCTTCCTGCCCAGAGGACTTTTTGCGATTCGGCACTGCGTTGCTTTAACTGACAATTGCGCGGTCGTGCGACGTGGCTCCCAAACAAAATTGACGTCCTTTTTTCCCCACAAATAGAGCTTTCTTTTGGTGGTATTTGATCACCTCTGCGGTTTTTAGTTTTTGCGCTATAAACAAAAATAGAGCGACAATTTTGAAAAAAAAAAAAAATGTTTTTACTTGTTGCTATAATAAATAGCTAAAAAAAAATGTTTACATTTTTTTTTTATCCTCAGTCTAGACCGATACGTATTCTACATTTTTTTTTTTACTAAAAATATCGCAATAAGCGACTGGTTTGCACAAAAGTTATAGCGCCTACAAAATAAGGGACAGAATTATTATTTATTATTTTTTTTTTACTACTAATGGCGGCGATCTGCGATTCTTATTGCGACTGCGACATTATGGCGGACACATCGGACACTTGACACATTTTTGGCACCATTCACATTTATACTGCAATCAGTGCTATAAATATGCACCAATTACTGTATAAATGTGACTGGCAGGGAAGGGGTTAACACTAGGGGGTGAGGAAGGGGTTAAATGTATTCCCTATATAGTGTTCTAACTGTGGGGGAAGGGGGGTGACTGGGGGGGGGGGTGACCGATCTGTGTCTCTATGTACAAGAGACACAGATCGGTCTCCTCTCTCCCTGACAGCACCGCTGTCTGTGAGAGCCGGCAATGAGAAATGATCTCATATGTAAACATTTGAGATCATCTCTCATTGGCCGCACAGATCGCCTAGCAAACGGCCACTCCGATTGGCCGTTCACGGCGATCTGTGATTGGCTGTGTCCAAGGGACACAGCCAGCACAGAAGTTCCCCGCTGCGCGCTCGGGGAACGTGGAAAGGGGCGGCCGTCAAATGACGGCGCCCTAGAGAAGTAGAACCACCCTGCGACCGTATATAGTCGTACGGCCGTCGGGAAGTGGTTAAAGAGGTCCTGTCATGCTTTTTTTCTATTAGAAGGGATGTTTACATTCCTTGTAATAGAAATAAAAGTGATAATTTTTTTTTTTTTATAAGAACAGTGTAAAAAATATAAAAAAACAAAAATAAGAGCTCCCGAACGCATACGTGAGCAGCGCCCACATATGAAACCGGTGTTCAAACCGATCGGTAGAGCGAGAGCAATAATTATAGCCCTAGACCTCCTCTAACTCAAAACATGCACCCTGTAGAATTTTTTATACGTCGCCTATGGAGATTTTTTTTTTTTTAAGGGTAAAAGTTTGTCGGCATTCCACGAGCGGGTGCAATTTTGAAGCATGACATGTTGGGTATCTATTTACTCGGCATAACATTATCTTTCACAATCTAAAAAAAAATTGTGCCAACTTTACTGTCTTTTTTTTTTTTTTAAGTGAATTTTTTCACAAAAAAGTGCGCTTGCAAGACCGCTGCGCAAATACGGTGTGACAAAGTATTGCAAAAACCGCCATTTTATTCTCTAGGGTGTTAGTAATTTTCTAGCAAAAAAAATGTTTTTAACTTATAAACAAAAAATCGCAGAAAGAGGCTGGGCCCTTAAGTTAATCAGTGCTCTGATGGAAATCACAAAGACTATATACTGTAGGGCCGAAACAACTAATCGATTAATCAACAACTAATCGATTATGAAATTAATCGATTACCATTTTCATAATCGATTAATCGGCCAGTAACATAATGGGGTTAAAAAAACTAAAATTAGCCCTTTATAGTGCCAAAAGAGCAAATCGCTACTGTAAATATTACTTTCACTGTTTCACAGTAAAAAATTAACCCCTTACAGTAGCGATTATTTGCCCTTTTTGTACTAATTTTATTTTTTTTAACTCCGTTATGTTACTAAATATCTCAGGCCTGGGTCACATCTCTGTTTTTTTTGCAGAAACACACTACAGTTTATTTACATGGTTTCACATCCATGATTTTTTCAGCTGATGCGTATTTGGAAAGGGCAAGGACTTTTTTTTTTAAATGCAAAACTGTGCCATTTTGATTTTTGGTTCAATATACTTCAATGGAGAAGCTGCAGAAAGCATTTTTTGTGGCAATTTGTGTTTTTTAATCTGCCCAACAACAAATAGGCAAAATTACCGTTATTTTTAAGGTTATTAACAGATTATTCGAAACAATAATCGGCCAACTAATCGATTATGAAAATAATCGCTAGTTGCAGCCCTAATATACTGCTAATGAAAAAAAGGCATTTGGCAGTTTATATTTACTAAAATGATTGCATGTGTACTGTGGGAGACCATATATAGTGAATGCAGGGTCCTGGGTTTTGTAACACCTTAATTGAACACAGAAGTCTGAGCTACATTATCTGTTAAAATTAAAGCATTGGGCACATTCAGGTTCTTTTCATCAGCATAGAAAACATATATTGTTTAGTCTCCAGCCCTAAAAACCTGAATGGGTAACCCAGATTACACTACTGGAGTGATATATGTTTCAATCCAAGCCAAGTTGAGAATACACGGCTTGTCACATAACTAAATGAAGGGTGCATCCTGGGCTATTTCTTCAGTACAGTCCAATAATTTTACAAACAGCTAGGGGGATGCATACACTCACCTGCATCCACCTAGAATTTAAAAAAAAGGTTAGTTCACCTTTATAAAAAAAAAAAAACTGCCTATGCAGATAAGGGGCACCTGTAGAAAAAACACAAACTGTGCATCTCTGACTAAAAAAGTTTAATAATGCTCTTGCTATAGGTGTAGGCCATTTACATACCTCCTGAAGCCTGACTGAAATACCCCCAGGACATTGCTAGGATGTTGCCAAGTGAAACCTAGTCAATACTGCTCACCTACTCCATCACAGGGGGGAGCTCTCAAAACGCTGAGCTCAGAGATACTGCATCAGGGCAGAGAGAGCATGTGAGGAGGCTTAAATCAGAGAAAAGGCTAACTCCTGTGATGGAGGAGGTGAACAGTACTGACCTGGTCTCACTTAGTAACATCCTAGCAATAACATATATATAGTAGTAAATGAGCTGGCAGGTGTAAAAAAAAAGCTGCTGTCAAAAAAACAGTAACACCCATTGTGCAATCAAATACATAAACAAAATTGATCATGCCCCCGATGATGCTAGTTATGACAAAACGTGTTGGGCGGAGCCAACACCTGTGACGTCACCACGCCTGTTTGAACTATCTGAAGATACTTGCTACATTGTTTGGGAACGTTTTAGATGCACAGCGCTGTTCTGACTCAGATGTGAGTAGTTTTACACTTTGTTTTTAATAAAAGTCTTATGGATTTACACTATGTGGACATTTTTATTTTATGGTGGAATCTTGCATCATAATTATTGTCACGCAAACCTAACAAACTATTTGGGAATAGGAGATACTATGGAAACCTGACCAAACAACACAAGCTCCAGCAGATTTGATATACTGGATGGATATGGTTTACAGGCTGACCCGACTCCATAATAAAGTCTGCTTGCTCTGGAAAGAGTCCATTCCTTACATTGATGACGGTCAATGTGGTGATTAAGGGATTTCTCTAAAGTAGACACCTTCCATCACATATTAGTGTTGCATCATTTGATTAGGACTGGCATTTTTTATTATATGCACTTTGAGGGGACTTAAACAATTTCTATACTACATTTTTTCACTATTGTATAATATTGTTCTGTTTTGTACATCACTCAGACCCCTTTCACACTGCCGCTATTTTTACCACCGATGCTATGGGCGGATTTGCGGCCCATTTCAGCCGCATTTAACCCCCGCTAGCGGCCGAGAAAGGGTTAAACCTGCTCACAATGCGCTGCTGAAGTAGTGCATTGCGGGCAGTATAGCCGCGCTGTCCCATTGATTTCAACGGGCAGCAGCGGTGGAGGAGCGGTATACACAGTTCTAAAAATACATATTTTCCCTGGCCACTCTATGAGGTAAAGGAGTTGGTGTTTTAAGAATCTATATCCACTGTTCACTTCGGAGACTCCCTTGTAGAGGGACACGAAAATGTTAAATGCATTTAATTCAGGGCATGGCATCTGGTTAATTGGTGCAGGTAACCTAGGGTTATACAGAAATATTGCTGGTGGGTACAACATACTGCCTAGGAGGAGCTTTTAGGTGCAGCATGGCAGAATGCATGGCAGATAGACCATCATACCCATAAAAAGCAAATTGCATTCTTAGCAAATACTTACAACTGTTTTCACATAGGAGTTTGGTCGCATTGACTGAATAGTGCTTCCCGAATTCCCATCAATACAGGATCGTGCTCCGTAAATGACGGTGATTGGAATGTTTGTATGTAGCTGGTCAATACGCTGCAGCATTGGCCGTTGAGCCCAACCATACGGGATTGTCATGCTTCTGAATGCAGTCTCACCACTGCAACCAAGAGGAAAAGGAAGCTTTAAGTAAAAACTAAAAACACACTGTTTAATTTACATTGTCCCTTCTATTTCTGTATGTGGATAATGGCACTAATTATTTTAATAATAAACGCGCGCACACGCACACACACTTCCTAATCAATATACAGCTGTCACATGACCCAGATCTTTCCTAGCCTGTCTGCAGGGAAACATAAGCAGGGGGATCTTCTAGTCCTCTGCTGTTGATCACATGTTCAAAATAAAATAGAGTAAAAAAATTAATATCAATAAACGGTTTTAAATTGTCATTCAAATATAGATTTGAAATAAAATCTTTATTTCTCGGCAATGCCATAATGTGGGTGGATTTCTGCCAGTCACAGGCTGTTTCACTCCCCTCCAGCCTGTGTCTTAGAAGAGGAAGGTGAAGCCTCCATCAATCTACATGTAATATCCCACCCCTATTGTGTATAGCTGGTTAGTGGGCATGGAGGAGGAGGGAGTAAGTGGGCTGTCATTTATCACTGAGTATACACCCACATGTAAGACTCTATAGTCACATGGGCTGCTCAGATGTGATGGGGACGAAATGCTTAGCATAGAAACTCACTTAAAACAGAGTGTGCAGAGCTGCCAACACTGCTATGCAAAATTCCTAGATGAATTGGGGACATGGACAGAAGGTGGAGATAGAAAACAGTAGGATCAACCATTTTTTTTTGTAGACTACAGAAAATGTATCTCATAGTGACTGAGTGAGTATGAACAGCATGTAATATGGCATATTAGTGATAGTTTTTTAGGCTGCGGGTTTAGTGACACTTTAAGAAAGTACAATGATCAAAAAGTGACTAATGAAAGTGGAGCACTCGTGCAGTTTGTAATTATCAAATTATCTATAATTTAGCCGCTTGGCTAGAGCTCAGCTTTAAAATTACTTGGAATTCTTCAGCAAGCTGTGTGAGGCAGAAAAATATACCGGTATATAACATTTTAACCACTTGCTTACTGGGCACATATACCCCCTTCCTGCCCAGGCCAGCCAGCGCTGTCACTCTTTGAATGACAATAGCGCAGTCATGCAACACTGTACCCATATGAATTTTATATTTTTTTCCCCACACAAACAGCGCTTTCTTTTGGTGGTATTTAACAAAAAAAGACCAAAATTTAAAAAATTAAAAGAAAAGTTTTTATAATTAGTTCTAAAAAATTTCAAACCGGTAATTTTTCTCCTTCATTGATGTGCGCTGATGAGGCTGCACTGATAGGCACCAAGAAGGTGGCACTGATCAGGAGGCACCGATGAGGCGGCACGGATAGGTGACACCGCTAGGCAAAACTGATAGGCGGCACTGATTAGCAGTACTGATGGGCACAGATGGACACTGCTTAGCAGCAGTGACTGTCACGCTGCTGGACCGATGTCCAGTTTACACAAGCCAGGAAAAAAAAAGCCGATTACGACTTCTGTTTACATCATGTGATCAGCTGTCATTGGCTGACAGTTGATCATGTGGCAAAGGCCCAGGATCCCATTTACTCTGATCACACAGCGTGCCACCCCCACCCGCAGGGACACCCTCCCGGCAATTTAAGCCCAGGCTGTGGCAGTTTTTCGGCTATGGCGCGGGTGTGAAGAGGTTAAAGTAGAAAATGAATGCCAATGTATAAACAGCATCTACAAATTTTCCCATTTGTCGATTCCTACCAAGGCTTAGTTCGCACTGTTGCGGTGTGAATTACATCAGTTTTTGGGCGAGACTGCAGTGTAAATTCACAGCTTGATTTTTGTGTGTCAAAGTGCAATTTTAAGTCTATGGAGCTGAAATTGCACCATACAGCACATGAGCCTTTTTTAGCCGCAGATAAAAATCGCACCACATTGATGTGAACGGCCTTCATTAAAAACAAATGTCATTTCATGTAAGGTGCAAATCTATGCATTTGGAACAGATCAAACTTGCATCAAAATTCACATCAGTGTGAACTGGGCCTAAATGCTTTTTGAACATGTACTGGCTTACTTCTCTTTTAATACTCTAAAGCACGCAGCAGATTAGGTGAACTGTTAGATCACACTCGTAATGACCCAATTTTCACAAACATAAACCCGTTTGGTAATACCAACAGAAGATTATTAGACCTAAATATGTGGAGAGATCTCTACAGCCAATTAAGGACGGTGCCTTTCCATCATAAAGAGAGGCAGGCTTCTTTCACCGCACCAAACGTAAAATAAAAAATAAAGTCGCTGGCGGCTTAGCAATGACAGTTACAACCCATGAAGCTTTCATTTCCTATCAAAGACAGCCTTTGAACAGATCAAAACTTTACCAGAAGGAAAAAATAAACCTTACCTTGGAGACTGTGCATTACAGTGGTAAATGTATTCTGTCGCAGTGTCATCATCAAACATTGAAGAATATTTCTTCTTAAAATCTGGCCTTAGTCTCTGAACAAGGATTAATCCTGGTTTAATAAAAGACATAAAGTGACTACCAGATAAGAAACATAATAATAGTAATAGTGAAGGTGTATAAACTAGAACATCAAACATCAATGGCACAAGATCCAATTGGTTTTTAAACAGCCACCAACTCCCCACCCCTCTGTATACAAACATGGAACGGATCCCCCTTCAGGACAGGTCCACTTTCTCCTTTACCAGGAATTGCGGATCCTAAACCGCTCACAGTGCCATCTGCTGGTGGAATTTGTTGCTGCAGGACTTCACTCTCAACAAAGTGGGGTAAATGTAGAACTATAGGCAACCCCCCCCCCCCCCCCCATTTTAAGGGGGGAGGAGTAAGGGAGGGTCATAGCCAGTCAGATTTTATTTATTTTTTCCATTTGTGTCCCATTGAGGAGATTTACCATCACCTTCTGTCCCAGAGCCATAACAGGAAGAGAAAATCTCTACAAATTATGGCAATCTCTTGCAGGTACCCAAGGTCATCAGAGCTAGTGTCTCCTTTAGAAGATTTCCCTTTTATAATTTTTCTGGGGACAACTCAAAACTTGGGATTTTCTTTTACTTCCACCATCAATGATAATGGTAAACAGGACAAATGGAGAAGGGTGGATCTCCCTAACAGGGATACAGACCGCAATAAGAACTTGACAAGGCATTCTGCCCAAAAATATTATAACCAAACCATATAGTAATGGGACTTTAAATTTGTGCCTCAGAATGGTAAACCACACAATTAGAAATTATCAAAACTTTATTCCATCATATTACAATGCCACCTATATGGTGATCCCGTATTTTTTTTTTTCAAAAACGCATAATTGCAATTTTTGTATACAACGTATGTGTTTTGTGGGATTCCCCACTTCCTCAGGATCAAATTACCCCTTGGTATTTACCTACAAGAAGAGTGCTCACTGCTGTGGTGCAGAATAGAACAGATCTTTACATTGGGAGGTTTTCAGGCAGGTTATAGGGATGCCACACATGGCCATAAGCCAAATGCAATATTTCCACGCAGCATTGTGTTTTTTTAAAACACACTGGGACTCACTGACTGCATAGTGTATATTTACTGAAAAGGTGAACGTGCCTTAAAAAAAACTCCTTTAAGTAAAGCTGATCATACCGCATGTCAATGCTTACAAGCAAATCCCTATTCTCCTCTGTCCCATGAATAACAGTGGGGGTACTTATGCCCAAGAGTCCACTCACTCTCCGCCACAACCCTTATAAAGTAGGCTGCACACCAATGACATCTTGCTCCTGATCTATTTATTACACTGGTAACTCCCTACTGAAGCCACGCACCTAGCACGTTTCACCCATCACAGGGCGTAGTTGTAGTGGAATAAACAGAGCTGGAGCAAGACTTCATTGATGTGGGGCTTGCTTTATTTGATTGAAACCCCTTTGTGTATTGTCTCGGACTTTGTCCTGAAGATGCAACAGAATGTGAAAAAAAACGTAGTCGTCACCAGAACAGGTGTCCTCATCAAAATATTTCTGTTTTGGTGACAACTTTAGGATTTTGGATTTGTCATCACTTTGAGAGAGTAAATATTTCCTGCAAGGCCATAGACTGCAGTGAAAAAAATGGACATCCTTCTAAAACAAAACTACTTAGGCCCCGTACACACATCCGAGAAACTCGACGGGCAAAACACATCGTTTTGCTCGTCGAGTTCCTTGTGAAGCCGCCGAGGATCTCGGCGAGCCAACTTTTCCCATTGACTAACGAGAAAATAGAGAACATGTTCTCTTTTTGGCCCGACAAGATCCTCGTCGGTTTCCTCGGCGAAAGGTGTACACACAACCGGTTTTCTCGGCAGAATACGTCTCCCATCGAGTTTCTGGCTGAATTCTGCCGAGAAACTTGTCGTGTGTACGGGGCCTTAGTCCAGGATAAACTTCATGTCAGCTTCATAAAACTCAGTGGAGAAGCCAAGAGGGTTCTCTTCCACCCTCTAGCCAAGATCTCATCTCAACTCTACATATGCAGTGGCAGGAGAAAGGAGAAAACAACTCCCCAAAGTTCATCTAAATTCAAGAGCTTTTGGTAGTTCACACCATAAGTGCTCTCAATATGGTTTGATGTGTGTGAATGACTGAAAATTAAGAGAATACATGGAATTTTTTTTATCAATTTGATTGCAGAAAAAAAAAGTTAGCAAATGACTAAGAGTACCAAGGGGGAGATAGCAATAGAATAATTTACTGGAAGAGGAAAACAGCAAGGCAAATTAATTAGGACAAAGTCTTTTGATAAAACTTTGTACTGATCACCTTGCAGGCAAATACATAATTTACTCAGAAATCAGGTTACATTATTCCCTCATGATGAACCTTGTAATCTCAGTGGTGATTCACTAAGAAGTGAGGTCTGGCATGTACCAAACACCTAGGGTTGCTTTGGGAATCCACGCACAATTCAAGAATTGCTGGCCTCACTATAAAAACCTGCCTGGTTGGTGTTATAAATGAAATAAGATAGCCAAAAATGACATAACCGTAATAGATTTTTACTGAAACCGACACCGAACCAGAGGTTCTAATGCTTACACACTCTGTTCAAAACAAAAAAACTGAATACTTAAAAAACATTAAAGTGAAGCTACTGCATCTGTGGCCAATCTTATGGCCCCTTTCACACGGGTGCCTCCATCAAGCACAGTGGTTCTTAACCTGGGGGTCGGGACCACCTTGGGGGTCGAGTGATGATTTGCCAGGGGTCACTGAATCCTTGGCTGTTCCTGACGCTTGCGTCGCTCTCCCAGCCTTTTTTGTGGCCGCCCAGCAGGGCTGTTCCTGGAGCATGTGGCCGCCCAGCTGGGCTGTTCCTGGAGCCCATGGCTAGCCACTCAGCCTCATCGCAGCTGCCCGTTCACCGCATGGCTGGGGGCAGAGACTAGAGGTCAGCTGACTGGTGAATAATGTGAAATCGAAGGGGCTGGAGGAGACCCCATCTCCTGATTTCGGCATAGGTGTCACTGCTATGAGACACCACAAAGTCGGAGACACTGTGAATAACATGACCTGTGATTATAGTTGCCATTTAAAGTCCCCACTACAGTTGTCAGATGACCTTGATCAAGAGCACCTAAGTTGGCTGATCAAAACTACCCCCAGCACTGCCACTCTTCCCATTCCCCCCACCAAGGAGTAAGAGAAGGAATAAAAATAGAGAATACATGGAAGGGAGAGGAAAAGAGGGGGAAAAACAAACAAAGACGGATAGAGAGAGGGTGAACAAGACATTAGGATAGGGAGAGATAAAAAGGGAGAGAGAGAGAGCGCGAGAGAGAGACAGAGAGAGACACACACAGAGACACAGAGAGAGACACAGAGAGAGACACAGAGAGAGACACAGAGAGAGACACAGAGAGAGACACAGAGAGAGACACAGAGAGAGACACAGAGAGACACAGAGAGAGACACAGAGAGAGACACAGAGAGAGAGAGAGAGAGAGAGAGATACACATCCTACAATTTACCATAAGGGGTTTTAATACTGTACGAGTAGAAAGGACTTGAGGGGCGCTAAATGTCCATGGATTAGGGGCGCAAAATTACTTGTCTTGCCTTGGGTGCTGACAACCTACGCTACGAAAATTATTTTACTGTTAGGGGTCTCCACAACTCCGCTGTGAAGAGTGGACATGGACATAGTCCAGCTCTCCTCTATAGGGAAATCAAATGGAAACAGACCGCCTGTTTGTTTCCATCCAAACGACGTATGGAAAAATAGGACCACCATCTGTCTGTTTTTTTGCGGGCAGGATCGAATCAGATGGTGGCCATAAGTCAATTGGATCTAGGGTACGTCATCCTTAGCTCCAGAAGTACATGGAGTGGACTATGCTACTGAATTTTCTTGAGGAGCTTCGTCTGTTGCATTGTTTGGAAGTAGATATATAATTTTTTTTATTAGTATTAAATGGTTATTAAGATAATGTGCAAGGCTGGTGGGCCCTCTCTCTTGTGCGTTTTCTTTAGTATGTTATTGGAATTCCTAAGAGGGCAGCGAGGTGTGGTGTGTTTGTATCTGGAGCCAGGATACTAATGGGAAGATTTTGTTATAGACCACCACACTCATGCACAGGAGGCTGAGAACAAGATAGACCGTTAGAGACTGCTAGCTAGATAATACTGCCAGTGGAGCTCTTTTACAGATCATGCTCCTGGAGTTTAAGGACCACATGGCCTCAGGTTAGACACCAGAGGTATAGAATATCAACTCAAAGCTCTGAAGTTTCCAGTAGGTGCCAACTGGCATCTTCACATGTCCCCAGGTCACCGATAGGGGGCCCCAGTCAACATGAAAGCTTCTATTTGTGTGCCGAAAGTTGAGCTCCAGTCAAACCCTTCACAAGCCCTACTACTGTAAATCACATATCACGCTACACTTAGTGGAACAGGAGGGTATGCTACAAAGTTATATTCTGTAAAATGGGCCTCCTCAGGTTTCATGGCTCTTGACAAACTAAAGCAGCAGTCTGAAGGTATGAGAATGAGCTGAAGACAAACTGCCATCTCCACCATCAACTCTTCTCTCTGATGCTCTGAAGTGTGGGCGGGCTCTGGATATCCTTACATACGATGTAGTACTCTTGGCCCTGCATTGTATGCGAAGATGTCACAGCAGTGATGGAGAGAGTGCAGAAGAAAGAAGGCTTTAAAGGGGTCACATGGATGGAGGAGCCTGGAAGGACAAGGATGAAGTAAAATGCTTTTCATTGGTACCCTAATAAAATATCAGCATTTAAACCTTGCAGTGCAGGGAAACCCTAAATATAATGAATACTGATAATCCAGAAGAAGGCAAAACAGAAAACCCCGAATAAAACAACTAATATGTTATTCTTCAGGAAGCAGGAAAAAAATAAAAATAAATTAAAAAAATCTTGGTAGTGCTATTAGGTGGCTGATTAAGCCCCAATTAACAAAGAAAAGCACAACCAACAAGGTGCAAAAGATATGATCAATTAAAGAAGCAGATTGCATATATAAAGCTGAAACAGTGATCAGGAGAAAAGTAAAAGATGCCAACAGGTTTTGTACAGTGTGCAAAAAAAATAAAAAAAATAAGAAAACTTTAGCCTTTATCCTGCACAAGCCATTTTATTTTCACAAAAAGCATGCACCTCTTGCAAAATCAAGGTTTACCACACTGCAAAGAATAGTATTGACAGTACGTAACATAATGACACTATGTAATCCCAACAAATGTCAGGAAGAATTCTTTCAAATCTGGAGTGAACTTACTGACCTAGTGGTCCTGCTAAACGAAGTCCTGCTAAGGGATTAAATGGACTTAAAACAGCACCAACAGCTTTAATCCAGACTGGAATGGACCTTTCGTCTGTTGCATTGTCAGGTCTATCTGGAAATCCCCATGGCTCTACCAAAATGAGGCTTTTTACCCTATAAAAAAAAATAAAAAGAAATAAAGAAAACAGTTGCTGCTGCAGAAATTTACACTGGATTAACCGGATAGAATTTTTAAACCACTTGTTTTATGGCCTAAAAGGGGTAAGGAAACGTGTCTAATATTTTTAGTTTTTATAATTAATAGGCATCCTTTTTTTTCCCCACAAAATAGAGCTTTCTTTTGGTGGTGTATGATCACCTCTGCGGTTTTTATTTTTTGCGCTATAAACAAAAATAGAGCGACAATTTTGAAAAAAAAATGCAATATTTTTAACTTTTTGCTATAATAAATATCCCCCAAAAGTATATAAAAAAATATATTTTTTTTCCTCAGTTTAGGCCGATACGTATTCTTCTACCC
This sequence comes from Rana temporaria, assembly GCF_905171775.1. NCBI lineage: Eukaryota > Metazoa > Chordata > Amphibia > Anura > Ranidae > Rana > Rana temporaria. The sequence continues at coordinate 119,263,280 of NC_053493.1, read as the reverse complement.
ATTTTTGGTAAAAAAAAAAAAAAAAAAAAACGCAATAAGCGTTTATCGGTTGGTTTGCGCTAAATTTATAGCGTTTACAAAATAGGGGATAGTTTTATTGCATTTTTATCATTTTTTTTTACTACTAATGGTGGCGATCAGTGATTTTTTTTGTGACTGCGACATTATGGCGGACACTCCGGACAATTTTGACACATTTTTGGGACCATTGTCATTTTCACAGCAGTTTACTGTGGAAATGACAGTTGCAGTTTGGGAGTTAACCACAGGGGGCGCTGAAGAGGTTATGTGTCACCTAATATGTGTTTACAACTGTAGGGGGGTGTGGCTGTAGGTGTGACGTCATCGATTGTGGATCCCTATAAGAGATCACACGATCGATGACGGAGCCACAGTGAAGAACGGGGAAGCCGTGTTTACACACGGCTCTCCCCCTTCTTCAGCTCCGGGGACCCATCGCGGGACTCCAGCAGCAATCGGGTCCGCGGGTCCCGGAGCTTCGGACCGGGTCGCGGGCGCGACCCACGGCTGGGCTTAAAGATCAACGTACATATACGTTGATGTGCCCAGCCGTTCCATTCTGCTGACGTATATGTGCAGGAGGCGGTCCTTAAGTGGTTAAGCAGGCACAGGCTGGGTCTTTGGCTATAAACATAAGCATCAGGTATCTAATCCTGTTTCAGTTGGCCCAATCCCCACATTAGAACAATACTTAAGGTATCGAATACCTCTTCTTAAAAGTATACCTAAAGGCAAATCTTATTTTTACGTTTTCAACACTAATGAATGGGCCAACACAAAATCGTAAAACTTCCTTAAAAATTTTGATTTTTTTTTTTTTATGGGAATTTTTTGTAAAAATGCATTTACACATACGCAGCTGAAGAAAAACTACACAGTTGGGGTTATTTACTAAAGGCAAATCCACTTTGCACTACAAGTGCAAATTTTACTTGGAAGTGCAGTTGCTGTAGATCCGAGGGGGACATGCAAGGAAAATAAAAAAAGAGATTTTTAATACAGCTTACCTGTAAAATCTTTTTCTTGGAGTACATCACGGGACACAGAGCGGCATTCATTACTATATGGGTTATATGGAGTACCTTCAGGTGTAGACACTGGCAATCTCAAACAGGAAATGCCCCTCCCTATATAACCCCCTCCCATAGGAGGAGTACCTCAGTTTTGTAGCAAGCAGTATGCCTCCCAAAATGGTCCTCAAAAAAGAGGGGTGGGAGCTCTGTGTCCCGTGATGTACTCCAAGAAAAAGATTTTACAGGTAAGCTGTATTAAAAATCTCTTTTTCTTTATCGTACATCACGGGACACAGAGCGGCATTCATTACTATATGGGATGTCCCAAAGCAATGCTTACAATGAGGGGAGGGAGAACATCTCCAAGACAAAAGGATTTAATTTAGAGATATACTCAAATCATAATAAATCCAACTTAGTTGAGAAAAATAAAATTTTTAAATTTAACTCGAACAAGAGGAGCCCCCGGAATCCGAGGGTCTCAAACTGCAGCCTGCAGCACTGCCTGCCCGAAGGCAGTATCAGTATTCCTTCTTACGTCCAACTTGTAGAATTTTGTAAACGTGTGGACAGAAGACCAGGTTGCCGCCTTGCAAACTTGAGCCATAGAGATCTGGTGGTGTGCTGCCCAGGAGGCGCCCATGGCTCTAGTAGAATGAGCCTTTAATGATACTGGAGGAGGCAACCCTTTCAAGCCGTAGGCCTGAGTGATTAATTGCTTAATCCACCTAGAAATGGTGGACTTTGCAGCTGCCTGCCCCTTCTTGGGCCCATCCGGTAGAATGAACAGCACATCTGTCTTCCGGATCTTCTTTGTAGCTTTAAGATAGGCCTTCATGGCCCTGACAATATCCAAGGTATGCAGCAACCCTTCCTTTCTGGAAGTAGGTTTAGGGAAGAAGGATGGTAATACCAAATCCTGGTTCAAATGAAAACTGGATATGACCTTCGGAAGGAAGGAAGGATGAGGGCGGAGAACGACCCTGTCCTTATGAAAAACAAGATATGGTTCCTTACAGGATAAGGCTGCCAGCTCCGAAACTCTTCTTGCGGAAACTATGGCAACCAAAAATACTAACTTCCTTGTCAGTAGAACCAAAGGAATATCAGCCAACGGCTCAAACGGTTGTTTCTGTAAACTTGACAGAACAAGATTTAAATCCCACGGACAAAGCGGGGATTTAACTGGAGGTCTAATACGCAAGACCCCTTGAAGGAAGGTCTTAACCAGCGAGTGGGTGGCCAGCGGCCGCTGAAACCACACTGACAGAGCAGAAATCTGTCCTTTGATTGTGCTTAATGCCAATCCTTTATCCACTCCTAGCTGGAGAAAACTTAATACTCTATCGATGGTAAATTTGCGAGAAAGCCATCGCTTGGACTCACACCAGCCTACATAGGCCTTCCAGACCCTGTAATAAATCACCCTAGAGACCGGTTTCCTGGCTCTGATTAGGGTAGAGATTACTTTCTGAGACAGACCTCTACCCCTGAGAATCAGGGATTCAGCTTCCAGGCCGTCAAATTTAGATGCCGTAAGGCAGGGTGGAGGATCGGACCTTGCGATAGCAGGTCTGGCCGTAGAGGAAGAGTCCAAGGGTCTCCCACTACCATCCTTAAGATTAGTGAGTACCATGCCCTTCTGGGCCATGCTGGAGCTACCAGGATGACTGGTATGTGCTCCACCCGGATCCTGCGCAGCAGGCGGGGTAGTAACTGGAGCGGGGGAAACGCATAAAGAAGTTTGAACTGATGCCAAGGGCAAACCAACGCATCGGTTCCGCAGGCCATCGGATCCCTTGAGCGGGACATGAACCTGTCTAGTTTCTTGTTGAGTCTCGATGCCATGATATCCACGTCCGGCACTCCCCATCTTTGGCAGAGTGCATGAAAGACTTGTGGATGCAGAGACCATTCCCCCGGCCATAGAGTCTGGCGGCTTAAGAAGTCCGCCTGAAAGTTGTCCACTCCTGGAATGAATATTGCCGATATGCAGGGCACATGAGCCTCTGCCCATAGGAGAATCAAGCTCACCTCTCTCTGAGCGGCTTGACTCCTGGTTCCCCCTTGGTGATTTATGTATGCCACGGCCGTGGCATTGTCTGATTGAATTCTCACCGGGAACCCCTGCAATTTTGACGTCCAAGCCCTGAGGGCTAGTCGAGCAGCTCTGAGCTCCAAGATGTTGATGGGCAACTGCTTCTCTGGCTTTGCCCAAGTACCTTGGCGAGTGCAACCATCCAAAATTGCTCCCCAGCCCGTCAGGCTGGCGTCTGTGGTCACTATCTTCCAAGCCACTGGGCTGAAAGACTTCCCCTTCAGTAGATTCTGAGGGTCTAACCACCAACACAGACTTTGTCGGACTCTTGATGAGAGCGGCAACGGGATATCCAAGGCCTGTGGCCTTCTGCTCCATGCTGACAGGATGGCTGCCTGTAGGATGCGAGTGTGGCTCTGGGCGTATGGTACCGCCTCGAATGTGGCCACCATCTTGCCTAGTAACCTCATACATAGGCGAATAGTCGGTTCTTTCTTGCTTAGAACCAGTAGGATTAATTCCTTGATGGCTTTTACCTTCCTCAGAGGTAGGAACACTCCTTGTTGTTCTGTGTCTAATCTCATGCCGAGATATTCCAACTGCCTTGTGGGCTGGAAAGCTGACTTTTCTCGATTTAGGACCCAGCCGAACCTCTCGAGGTATTGGACCGTGAGGGCCACTGCTCGCTCCAAGCCGGGAGACGAGGTCGTCCAGGTATGCTAGGATCGTGACCCCTTGGATCCTTAGTTTGGCTAGGATTGGAGCTAGGACCTTCGTGAACACCCGGGGGGCCGTAGCCAACCCGAAGGGAAGCGCCACGAATTGGAAGTGACGCGAAGCCACCATGAAGCGTAGATATCTTTGATGTGGCTGATAAATTGGAACATGAAGGTAGGCATCCTTTATGTCTATGGACGCCATGAAGTCGTCCTTCTGGAGTGTGGCAGCTGCTGACCGCACGGATTCCATCCGAAATGAGCGGATCTTTAGATATGCATTTACCATCTTTAGGTCCAAAATTGGCCTGACATCTCCATTGGATTTTGGGATGATGAATAGGTTGGAGTAGAAACCCAGCCCCTCCAGGACTGGTACCTCTACTATTACTTCCTGGGAAAGTAGATGATCTAATGCCGATCTTAATGCGGCTCCCTTTTCCGGATCGTTTGGGATCCTCGACTTCTGGAAATGAGGAGGAGGAAACCTTAGGAAATCTAATTTGTAGCCTGTGGCCACGGAAGACCGTACCCACTCGTCGGGAATGCTGGCTTCCCAAATCTCTGAAAAGAGTCGCAGCCTTCCCCCCACCTTCGTGGGTGGGGGCGCCCCTTCATAAGGTTGGCTTGGGGCCGGTTTTGCTGGTTTGCGAAACCACTGCCTTTTGCCTCTAACAGCCTGTCCTTGTGATCTGCTGTTGAAGCCGAAGTTTGCTTTTGCAGGAGGCCGTCGATACTGCTTGGCATTAGAGGGCCCCTGCCCAGGGGAATACTGTCGTTTAAACGCAGGTCCCTGAACCTTCTTCTTAGTTGGCAAGAGAGTACTCTTGCCGTTTGAAATGGTCTGAATGTATTTATCTAGGTCTTCTCCGAAGAGTCGTCCTCCATGGAAGGGGAACCCTACCAGGAGCTTCTTGCATGGGGGCTCAGCCTCCCAGCTTTTTAACCATAAGAGTCTTCTCATATGGATAAGGGATAACGATAAACGTGACGCTTGCTGGATAGAATCCTTGATTGCGTCTACCGTAAAACATATGGCCTTAGGGACATCCGAAAATTTTTCTGCCTGCTGGGCCGGAATAAGTTTAAGCATCTGCTTAAATTGATCCGATAATGCTTGAGCGACCCCAATCGCAGCCACAGCTGGCTGTACTACTGCCCCTGCAGTAGTGAAGGAGTTCTTAAGTAGTGCTTCCAAGCGCTTATCAACTGGATCCTTGAACACCTGTATGTTTTCTACAGGGCATGTTAACGATCTGTTAACACATGAGATGGCTGCGTCCACTGCAGGAGTAGCCCATCCTTTGGAAAAATTTTCTTCCATAGGATATAGGACAGAGAACCTTTTAGGTGGTAAGAAGATCTTATCTGGCTTGTTCCAATCTTGGAACAAAATTCCCTCTAATAGAGGATGGATCGGAAACACAGCATTGCTTTGAGGCGCCCTCAGTGAGCCCAAAGCTGAAACCGTCGATACCTGGAGATCTGGTACTGGCAAGTTGAATGCCCTATGGACCAAGTCCGACAATCCTTGAATCCACCAGCTCTCCCTCAGGGAGACTGCCCCAGACTCCTCTGTATCCGGGTCTTCGATCCCTGAACCTACTTGGTCCTTGTCCAAGAGGTCGTCCAATTCCCCTGAGGAAAGGACCTCCTCTTCTGAGGGTCCGCGCTCGGGCGACGGAGATCTATTCCGCTTACTGCCCCGCATAGCTGCGGCTCTCATTTTTCCCATGCTTTCTGCATCTCTTTTGAAGAGGTGAGTAATACCTCCTCCGTGACCATCTTAGGGTTGGACTGACCCGCGTCAGCTCCAGCCCCAGATCCCGATGGCCCCAAGGCTCCCTGTAGGGAAAACAGCGGCATACCATGGTACAATACCGAGGTACACCTGCTACCTATTGGTATTTGGAACTATAAAAGTTAATTGTCCAAACACCTGTTTGGGGGATAAAAAAATGCTTCCTCTCCCCTAGATGACTTTTTTTTTTTTTTTTTTTTTTCGTTTTTGTTTCAAATCCAGGAAAGAAAAAACATTCTGTCCCCCTGAGTAGTATTGCAAAGAAAAACTATGAGATGGAAAAGAAACAGCCTATTTCTAGGCTTGAAAAAACAGTCCTCTGAAGACTGCAATATCCTTTCTGGCCACTGTGTGTCCTCGGCGCCCCGTGCTGCCGCTCTGGTCTTTCTCCTCAGTTCCAAAGTATTGAATGGAACAAACAAGGAAGGGCCGCCCCTTCCTTTAAGCCACTGACCCGCCCTTCCCCCCCAGCAATCTCAAACAGGAAATGCCCCTCCCGACAGGGGGAGGGGGGGGGGATTTTGGGAGGAAGGGACCTCTCTGTTCCAGCAAACTGCAGCCTGCAGCCTGGAACCATGAGGAGGTCAGCGTTTTGCCTGCTTGCAGGCTCTGAGGAGGAAGACTGAATGGAGCATCGCCTGGAGGCCTGCAGGTAAGCAAAGCTCTCTGACACACACATATATTTTTATATAACACAGGCCCCACTCAATGCTTTTCCAACACTACAAGGGAGGTCACATCTTATGGGGAATAATACATAGAGAGCCATCCTATCTTTATGATATGTGACTAGTTTGCCAGATGCAGTGCATAACTTTAGGCATGTCCCCTGTGACCCCCCAGAAAAAAAACCTGCTAAGAACCAAGTTCCGCAAGTTTTCCCCTCACTTACCTGCTCCATGCCGCAGGACTTTGCCAAGCAAGAGGCCCAATCTTCCCCCATCTCCGTGGGGATGTCTAGACCTTCAGGCCCTGGGTTCCTATGAAGGATCCACTGTCCTGGGCCCATATAGCACCCTGGCAACAGAAAACTTTAGGTACCCAAAGGTTTCTAAGTTCTGGGCCCAGGGTCCAGCTCTCTAAAAAGAAAAGCATTATGGGCTATACCCCAAGGGTTTGGGGTCCGGTTACTGACCACTTTAGCGCTGAGGCTTTTTTGGACAGAACCGGTAGCTCACCTAATCCCAAGGATGCGGAGGCAAGCTAAACCATGACTAACACCTAAGACACTGGCGTAAAAACTGAGGTACTCCTCCTATGGGAGGGGGTTATATAGGGAGGGGCATTTCCTGTTTGAGATTGCCAGTGTCTACACCTGAAGGTACTCCATATAACCCATATAGTAATGAATGCCGCTCTGTGTCCCGTGATGTACGATAAAGAAAACAGCATTTTAGCTTGCACATAATTGGATGATAAAAATCAGCAGAGCTTCCCCTCATTTCAGATCTACCCCTCAGATTTACAGCATTGTAGTGCAAAGTGTATTTGCCTTTCGCAATTGTGTCTCTTTACTGGACTTGTACATGTTATCTTCTAAAAGAAAAAAATATGTCGCTCTTCACAATCATGCCTTATTTCAGGTCATCAGTTTTCAGCAACACCTATGTGTGAGCAACTATTTTCAAGGATGAAGCACATGAAGGGCAAAATCAGAACCAAAATATCTGATGAGCACCATGAGAATTCCTACTACAGTCATCTAAACAGATTGATACGTTTGTTTTTTTATCGCAATAGTTTTACGTTGCACTCTTTTACTTTTAGAATAACAAAAAAAAAATTAAGTTTTATTACTCAGGTACATTATGTAGATCAGCAACCGTTAACTTGCGATCTGCCTAACTTTTTCTGCTTATCAGCTATCCTTATTGTTAGTGTGTTTTATGTGCGGCCCAAGACAATTCCTCTTCTTCCAATGTGGCCCAGAAAGATCAAAAGGTTGGGACACCCCTGATTTAAAGGATCACTAAAGATATATTTTTTTTAAATAACAAACATGTTATACTTACCTCCACTGTGCAGCTCGTTTTGCACAGAGTGGCCCCGAACCTGGTCTTCTGGGGTCCCTCGGCGGCTGTCTCGGCTCCCCCCCACAAGGACTCAACACCATGGGCATGCTTCCGTGATACAGCCAGCGGCCATAGCAGCTCAATGTATCACTCGGCCCAGCCACCCGACGCAACGCGTCATTGGATGTCATTGACAGCAGCGCGAGCCAATGGCTGCTCTGCTTTCAATCCATCCACTGTAACCAATCAACGGCCAGGCTGAGTGGTGAAGAGGATGTCGGGGGCAAGCGCGGGACTTTCAAGGGGTCAGGTAAGTAAAACGGGGGGGCTGGGGGCGGTATTGTCAGATGTTTTTTCACCTTAATGCATAGAATGAATCGGCGTATCTACTCATTTACATATTCTAGGCCGACCGCAATGGAAGCGCCACCTAGCGGTCAGCCTAAAAAGTACACTTTAGGATACTACGGTGTAAGACACTTACTCCGCTCGTATCTGAGCCTAATTTAGGTGTATCTGGTTACCAGAATACGCTTAAATTTGCGTCGGCGCAGATTCAGACTTAGGCTGGCGTATCTACTGATACGCCAGCCTAAGTCTTTCTGAATCCACCTAATAGAGTTGTTTTTTTGTCAAAGTTAAGAATCCTCTTGGAGACGCATGCAGGAAAGTTGCTGCATACAAGATTCTCAATACACTAAAGCTGGGTACACACTACAGTTTTTGGGTTGCATGAGATAAAGCTGACAGCTCGACTGTCAGAGTCGCTGTACTAACCATGCAAGGTTAGTCCAGCGATCTCCCCCACTGAGCTGTTGTGTTCTGACATGGGGGAATCCCCCCATCAGAACACTCCGAACAGCTTTCTCTGCCATTGGCTGAGAGTGCTGATCGAGAGTCGGTCAGCTGAGGTTTTCCAGCATGCGCGTCCAACAGAAGCCGGCCGTCAGACAGACCAACATACACACGGGCAAAATGTCGACCGGTATGTTTTGTACCGGCAAAGGTCTCCCGACATTCTGCCAGTGTGTACAGGGATTAACGCTGTATGTGCTCTTTAAATGGGATGCAGAAATAGCAAAAATGACTGAGCCTCTATAGCAGCAGACAAAGCAGGGATCTCTGATGGAGATCACCACTAAATCCGTACAACAATCTGTTACCTCATCCAAGCACTGTCAACTTAAAATTAAATACTGAGGCAGTCGATTCTCATTTAAAAACAGAGGTTATAAATCCACACTGTGTGCAAAAATTTCCTTTATAAACCAAGATATTACCTTGTAAGAGTAGTAGCGACCTCATCACTGTGGTGTATGTAGCCTGTGTGGAGAGCAGAGCTGTGGGAGGGACCCTGTTGACCCATCCACTACACTACGCTGTCTGCAGAAAACAACAGCAGGGGGCAGAAACAAGGTCACTCACCCTGCACAAAGAGAGAAAGAGCAGCAGTGACATTTTACAGGACACGCCTGCAGAGAGAAACCATGCAGGACTTGTTTTAAGCTGGTATACCGCACACGTCTGGAAGAAACACATGCACCTTTGCTTTGAGCATGAAATTTGGCCGACTACCTGTACGTGATTTAGTGAAAAAGCCGCTAGGGGGTGCCAATCAGCGGGTCCGGCGGACCCGATCTCTGCCGGCCACTCGTGATCATTCCCGGTAGAACAGCGATCTGCCTGTGTAAACAAAGCAGATCATCATTCCGACACGGGAGGAGATAGAGATCTTGTGTTACTGCTAAGCAGGAACACCAATCTCTGTCTTCACCCAGTCAGACCATCCCCCCACACAGTTAGCAAGCACCAGCTAAACACACAATTAACCCTTTGTTTGCCCCTGATGTTAACTCCTTCTCTGCCAGTGTCATTAGTACAGTAACACTGCATATTTTTAGCACTGATCACTTTATTGTTGTCACTGGTCCCCAAAAAAGTGTCAAACGTCCGATTTGTCTGCCGCAATGTTGCAGCCTCACTAAAAATCACTGATCGCCGCCATTACTTGTAAAAATATATATATATATATATATATATATATATATATATATATATATATATATATATATATATATATATATATATATATATATATATATATATATATATATATATATATATATATATATATAAAAAAGGCCATAAATCTATCCCATAGTTTGTAGAAGCGATAACTTTTTTGCAAGCTAATTTATAACACAAAAAATAAAAAAGGTGATCAAATACCACCAAAATGGACATCAATTTTATTTGGGTACAGCGTCGCACAATTGTCAGTTAAAGTAACGCAATACCACAAAAAAAATGGTCATTAACCTCTTCCCCACCGAGCCATAGTAAAATGACGTCGGTGGGGACCTCTCGTCCTTCAGACTGGAAGTCTTATGACGTCCTGGCTTTTCCGTCCGCTAGGGGGCGCCGCCCGCCGCATTCCTCGGGACCCGGTGCGCGTGATGTCCGCCGGGGAACCCGCGATTACCCACAATCACGGCAGGACCATGGATCTGTGTGTGTAAACGCACAGATCCATGTCCTGTCAGCGGTGAGGAGACTGATGTGTGTTCCCAGTACAGAGGAACACACATCGATCTCCTCCCCTTGTGACTCCCCCTCCCCCTAACAGTTAGAACACACTTTAGGGAACATATTTAACCCCTTCAGCGCCCCCTAGTGTTAACCCCTTCTCTGCCAGTCACATTTACACAGCAATCAGTGCATTTTATAGCACTAATCGCTGTGTAAATGTAAATGGCCCCAAAAGTGTCCGATATGTCTGCCGCAATGTCACGGTCACAAAAAAAAAAAAAAAAAAAATGCCATAATTCTATTTCCTATTTTGTAGACGCTATAACTTTTGCGCAAACCGATCAAATACGCTTATTGCGTTTTTTTTTTTTTTTACCAAAAATATGTAGAATACGGATCGGTCTAAACTGAGGAAATTTTTTTTTTTTTTTTTTAAATTATGATATTTATTAAATCAAAAAATAAAAGATAGTGTTTTTTTTTCAAAATTGTCGCTCTTCTTTTGTTTATAGCGCAAAAAATAAAAACCGCAGAGGTGATCAAATACCACCAAAAGAAAGCTCTATTTGTCGGAAAAAAAGGGTGTCAATTTTGTTTGGGAGCCACGTCGCACGACCGCGCAATTGTCATTCAAAGTGCGACAGCGCTGAAAACTAAAAATTGGTCTGGGCAGGAAGGGGGTGCCCTGTATGGAAGTGGTTAAAGGGGTAAAACCTTTCGGGGCTGAAGTGGTTAAAACACAATTCTTTATTAGACAACTTACCTTGAAGGGTATTTCAAAGAGTAAGCTGCAGCTAAATAAGCTCCCAGGTTATGCCCTAATAAAATCATATAATCCAGACCCATTGCAATTCTCCATTCTTCTATTGACTGCACAAACTGCATCTCTGCCTTTTCAGGGTCAATTTCAAAATGAGGTCTGCTACTGCGTCCAAATCCCAAGATGTCAAAAGCATAGACAGTTCTGTTTTGACAAAGAGATTCATAATTGAGTGCCCAAAGTCCAACTCCTCCTCCAAACCCATGGAGTAACACTAGTGGAGTCTTCTGTGATAGCGGTTGTGCGAATGACAAGGTCCAGATTTGGTATCCTCCAGACAGTAATACATGTTCGTTGCTGTAGGAACTTGTTATACCTGAAAAGTAAAAAATAAATAATAAGCACTCTTATTGCACAATTTATAAAAAAAAGAAAAAGAAAAAAGAAGAACACACAACACCCTCCCTACCCCTCGTGTTCCATGCTGTATATACCTCCGTGGGTGATGAGCGATCAATGGCCACGCAGCCGGTGTAGCAGTCTTGGTATTGGAAATGCCCACTCTTATCCCTCTTCTTTCTGCAGGACCTCTGGGACAGATTAGAATGGCTCTTATTGGTCAGTATTGGCGCAGAGCTCTGAAGTGTTGCAGAGAGAAGGGGGGGGGGGGATTTCTAATCCCCGAACCGCTACACCACCTGTATGGAGACTGACTGCTCATCACCCACAGAAATAAGTGGAGGCCAGGGGGCTGGGGAGGGTGTTAGTTCAGTTTAAAGTCATTGTAAGGTTTTGTTTTTTTAAATAACAAACATGTCATACTTCCACTGTGCAGTAAGTTTAACACAGAGTGGCCCTGGGCTCCCCTGCCGAAGCTTGTAGCTCCTCCCCTCATCGTATAACCTCCTAGGAGAATCGCTCTCCCGGGAGAATTCCTTGCGGCGCTCTCCCGAGTCCAGCATTTGCGTCCATAGATGCAGAGTGCAGGATTGGGCCCCGACACCCCGCGTCATTGGATTTGATTGACAGCAGCAGGAGCCAATGGCTGGGCTGCCATCAATCTATCCAATCAAGAGCCCAGACAATGGGCAAAGGGGAAGTGCGCGTCTCCGGCGGGGGAATACAGGACTCAGGTGAGTAAAACAGGGGGGGGGCGGTCAGTGACAGAAGTTTTTTCACCTTAAGGCCCCATTCACACCTGAGCATAGCATTTTCAGGCAGAAAGTTGCGTAATTTTATCACGATTTCGCTGCTTCAAGCTACAAAACGCTCAGGTGTGAATAGGGTCTAATACATAGGATACATAGAATCAGGGCTTTTTTCAGCGGGGGAACGCAGTTCCGGCACCTCCTGGACCGACTGTATGTAATGGCAAGGGGTGCTGTGGTGTGATGCAGGGTATTGATGCTCACTGCTGGGGGATCTATTCTAGCTGGAGGGGATCTATATTTGCAGGGGGGTCTATTGTTGCTGGTGGGGGATCTATTGTTGCTGGGGTGGATCTTATGTTGCTGGGGGGTCAGTTGTTGGGGGAGGGGTCTATTGTTGATGGCTCCAAGAGAGTCTATTAAGGCTGGTTGTACTGAGTCTTTTGTTGTTGGGGTTGGATTTTTTTTTGTGGGTGGTTCATTGTTGTTAGGGGGATCTATTTTTTCTGGCTGCAGGGGATCTATTTTACTGATTTTCTTGATATCATTACCAAATTTCATACAATTTCTTAGCACCACAAAATGATACTTGGTTCTGTATTGTCTAAAAGGCGTGGTACTGGGAGGTAGGTATGGGATGGAACCAAGGGATGGTGCTCGGAGGTGGATAGGGACAAGGAAGAGGGGGGACTCAGAAAGGGGGAGTTCCTGCACCTATTGTCTGAGAAAAAAAGCCCTGCATAGGATACAGTGGCTCCAACCACTGTCGCCCTCCTCACTGGACAGACCGATAGTAGCGGGAGCCTATGGCATGGGACATGGGAGCGGGGCAGAGTCCCACAGTCTGTGTCAATGGACAGAGCAGCTGGAAGGGGGACCCCAAAGGAGGATCAGGGCTGCTCTGTGCGAAAACATTGCACAGAGCAGGTGAGTATAAACATTTTTTTTTAACCACTTAAGTCCCGGACCATTATGCAGGTAAAGAACCTGGCCAGTTTTTGCGATTCGGCACTGCGTCGCTTTAACTAACAATTGCGTAGTCGTGCAACGTGGCTTCCAAACAAAATTGGCATCCTTTTTTTCCCACAAATAGAGCTTTCTTTTGGTGGTATTTGATCACCTCTGCGGTTTTTATTTTTTGCGCTATAAACAAAAACAGAGCGACAATTTTGAAAAAAAAAATGCAATATTTTTTACTTTTTGCTACAATAAATATCCCCAGAAAAATATATAAAAAAAACATTTTTTTTCCCTCAGTTTAGGCCGATACGTATTCTTCTACATATTTGTGGTAAAAAAGAAAAAAAAACTGCAATAAGCGCTTATCGATTGGTTTGCGCAAAAGTTATAGCGTTTACAAAATAAGGAATGGTTTTATGGCATTTTTATAATTTTTTTTTTACTAGTAATGGCGGCGATCAGCGATTTTTTTTCATGACTGCGACATTATGGCGGACACATCGGACACTTTTGACACATTTTTGGGACCATTGTCATAGCGAAAAGTGCTATAAAAATGCACGAATTACTGTGAAAATGACAATGGCAGTGAAGGGGTTAACCACTACGGGGCGCTAAGGGGTTAAGTGTGCCCTAAGGGAGCGATTATTACTCTAGGGGGGTGTGGCTCCTCGTTCTTCAGCTCATGTGACCGATCGCGGGACACCGGCGGCGATCGGGTCCCGCGGGCGCGGTCACAGAACTTCGGACCGGGTCGTATGCACGCCTGACCCATGGCTGGGCCCCCAAAAGGCCTGTGCCCAGCTGTGCCATTCTGCCAACGTTTATATCGTCGGTAGGCGGTCCTTAAGTGGTTAATCAAAAGGTTTACAATCACTTTAATAGTGGATACAAATCAATGATTAAATAAAAAAAATATATATATTTTTTTGGATTATGAAATATATTTTAATTAAATACTTTTGGGTTAAAAAATCTACCAAAGATAGCTTTCTATTTAGGATACCATAATAATTTAGTGTATTCAACATGAAATGGAGCTTAGTTATGTAGCATGGAGCTGTATATTCTGCAAGGTTTACATTTTTGGTAAACTCAACGAATCTAAGCTGAGAAAACATTCATTGCATTGATGCATTCATACAATTTCACAGTAACCATGAGACAAAACAGTTCAGAAATATTCCTTTATCCCATTGCTTTGCAAATCTATGTACACTACAAACTGTGTGATTGAATCGGTTCTGATATTGAGGTTTTACTAACTTGACAGCTTATTATTCAAAAATCGGAAACCTTCATTTTGTCTTCAAATATTAAAGATTCTAACCATTAGCAAGAATAAGTCCTTACATTTAAAGAGCACCTATCATTTCAGATCCATCATGGCAGCACCTGTTAGCGGGCATCCACTCACCTGCTGCCGCCACGTCCCTCACCTTGTTGCATCATTGCCGCATCACCAGCTGTCCCATTAAAGTGAATGAGACTGTCGGCGAGTCAACAGCGGGTCAGAGGAGGAGCCGCTGCAGGACAGAGATGACAGTTGCTCCTTACAAAATTAGGATTTAAAATCAAGTTGATTTAAAATGAAATCCACCCTGACATTACACTTTCCCATTTTGGCATTCACATAAATAAATAAATAAAAAAGTGAATGGCTAGAGAAAATCTGCAATGACAAGAACTGTTTCTCTGTCAGGAGCTGCACAGAAGTCGGACATTATAATACAAAAAACATGTCATGAATAAACATAATTAAATGGCAATAACCCTCATTCCTACTGTCCACCCTGTAAAATCACAAAATCGTCATTTTAGCAAGTGAAAAATGAAGAGCTAACATTTTCAGACAGGCTTGTTTGGTGTCTTTTGTTCTCACAGCAGAAGCTAATCCCCAATCTCCAGCAAACCGCGACCTAAAAAAAACAAACACTGACCTAAATGTCTCTTAATTCCATGTCACAATGTTAACTGTCACAATACGCTGACCACATGCAGAGAAATCTGTCCACCGATTTGTCTCAAGTTATTAGAGTAAAAAAAGAAAAAAAAAAACAGAACGTATTGAGAGAAGTATATGATTCCATTGAGGACCTGCTTTGAAAATACAATTTAGCTGGCAGCCTACAGCTTCAATATTTGTGCATGAAACATGTGACAAGTGAAGCCAAAACTCCTTATTTGAGTACTTTTTCTAAATCAGCTTTAATAAAAACTAAAGCCAGAAAAAATAGGATTTTTGTACTCACTGTAAAATCCATTTCTCCGAGTTAATGGACGGACACAGCAGCATTGACCTTAGGGGTTATATACCTTCCTTTCAGGAGAGACTAGGCAGAAAAACAGCACTTTAAGGGCTAGATTCACGTAGAATGGTGTAACTTTGTACGGGCGTAACGTATCCTATTTACGTTACGCCTCCGCAACTTTTACAGGCAAGTGCCATATTCTTAAAAGAAAGTTGCGGTGGCGTAGCGTAAATAGGCCTGTGTAAGCCCGCCTAATTCAAATTGTGAAGAGGTGGGTGTGTGTTATGTAAATCAGACTTGACCCGACGTGATTGACCTTTCACCCGAACGGCGCATGCGCCGTCCGTGGAATTTCCCGGTTTGCATTGTTCCAAAGTACGCCGCAAGGACATTGGTTTCGACGTGAACGTAAATGACGTCCACCCCCATTCACGGACGAATTACGCAAACGACGTAAAAAATTCAAAATTTGACGCGGGAACGACGGCCATACTTAACATTGGTACGCCGCACTTACGCCACCATATAGCAGGGGTAACTTTACGCCGGGAAAAGCCTAACGTAAACGGCGTAAATGTACTGCGTCATCCGGGCGTACGTTCGTGAATTTGCGTATCTAGCTAATTTACACGCGTAAATCAGCGTACATGCCCCTAGCGGCCAGCGTAAATATGCAGTTACGATCCAACGGCGTAAGAGACTTACGCCAGTCGGATCTAATGGAAATCTATGCGTAACTGATTCTATGAATCAGGCGCATGGATACGACGGCGTATCTCTGAGTCCGGCCGGTCGTATCTCCCATGAGATTTTGGCCCTAAGTGTTAAAAACACTTCTCTCAGTACAGCACCTCCCAGGGGGCATGTCCCCCGGGTACATCCCACTCTCTGGAACATCCAGCCTCAGTTCGTAGACAAGCAGTACAAACAAAGGGGGGTGGGTGCCGTGTCCGTCCATGAACTCAGAGAAATGGATTTTACGGCGATTACAAAAATCCTATTTTCTCTTCCGTTCATGGACGGACACAGCAGCATTGACCTTAGGGACGTCCCCAAGCAGTGTCAAAAAAATTCGAGGGGGTGGGAAAAAAACAGCAAACCAAGCTTCACCCCAAACAAACCAGAGTTCCTCAACGGAGGAACTTCAACCTTAAACTGCCGCCTGTAAAACCTTGCGGCCAAAGGAGGCATCTGAAGATGCACTCACATCCACCTTGTAAAATTTTGAGAAGGTGTGGATTGACGACCAGGTCGCCGCCTTACATACCTGTAAGACAGACGCTTGATGGCGGAAAGCCCAAGAGGCACCAATCGCCCTGGTCGAATGCGCCGTAACCCGAAAGGGAGGCGCCCGCCCCTTTAGAGCATAGGCCTGGAGCATGACCTGTCTAATCCACCTAGAAATGGTGTCCGACGAGACCGCCAGACCTTTCTTAGGACCAGTCACTGACACGAACAGTGAGTCCGACTTCCGAAACGGAGCCGTAGCAGACAAGTACACCCGTAGGGCCCGAACCACGTCCAAGGAATGCAAAGTGGCCTCCTTCGGGTTTTTCGGCCGAGGACATAAGGATGGCAAAACGATGTCCTCATTAATGTGAAAAGCCGAAACAACCTTTGGAAGGAATGATGGCTGCGGCCGCAGCACCACTTTATCCTCATAGATGACTAAATAAAGAGCCTTGCAAGACAAGGCCGCCAGTTCAGATACCCGTCTGACCGAAGTAATTGCCACCAGAAAAACCACCTTCTGGGACAGAGTCAACAAAGGAATCTTCCGAATGTCCTCAAACGGAGCTTCTTGAAGCACCGAAAGAACGAAATTCAAGTCCCATGGAGGCAGTGGAGGACGCACAGGAGGGGCCACATGCCGGACCCCCTGCACAAACGTACACACCAAGGAGTGCGCTGCCAAGGGTCGCTGAAAGTTGACAGCTAGAGCCGAGATCTGACTCTTAACCGTACTTAAGGCGAGAGCCTGATCCACTCCACGCTGTAAAAACAGCAGAATCCGGGACATCACGTATGTACAGGGGTGCCACTTCATCTCTTCACACATAGAGATGTAGGCCTTCCACGTACGATGGTAAATCTTTCGTGAAGTGGACTTCCGTGCTCGTAGCATGGTAGAGATCACCGAGCCCGACAGACCTCGGCCCTTCAACACCTGGCTCTCAACAGCCACGCCGTTAAAGCCAGCGACTGTTTGAAATTTCCGACAACATTTGTGCGACAAATGCAAGAGAAGACAAGTTTGAGCCAACATGCGTCGGAAAATTATCCACGGTTTGGTTTTCGGAATGTCCGACCGTGTGTACGCGGCATTAGCGACCCAGGAAAGAGACAAGCTAGGTTTATCACATCGAAACAGCTTTCTCCGTCTATTATCTGCCTGCAGGAGATTCATTTACATAAATTGAAATATTTGAAGCGCGTACAATATAGTAGGCAATATCATTCTACTTATACTACATATTCTAGAGGAATATCTATATTGATAGCAAATGATGTTGATTTCTCCTGCAGACAGATACAAATAGACACTAAAGATAGCTATTTTTTTTATATTATCCCTTTCACGCCGACGGAACGCATATATGCGTCCTCGGCTTTCGGGGGTTATACCGGGATGATGCCTGCAGCTGCAGGCATCACCCCGGTACCGTTGTTTAGAGCTGGCGATCGGCTATCCAAACATAACAACCGATGCGGCTAAAAGCCGCTCGGTTGTTATGCCGGAGGAGCGAGAGCGGACATCCCCCCCTCCCGCCGCCTCTCGCCGCTCTGACCGGGCCTCCCGTCCCACCAAGAGAGGAGACCCGATCCCCGATCCGGCGCCTCCATCGTCCAGGCGCACTCTGAAACAAACCTGTAAACGGCTTTGATTCAGTGTCCGCATTGAAAACACGGAAGCGACGTCATGACGTTACTTCCGGGTTTCTCGGCTGCCAATGGCGCCAGATTTAAAAAAAGTACACAGTATTCAGAATCGCAGTTTTCGCCGATCTGAATACTTTGAAGTGCAAAGGAATTTAATATTATATATAAAAAAAAAATAAGTAAAAAAAAATAAAAAAATAAAAAAAATTTTTAAAGCGCCACGCCCCCCCCCCCTCTCCCCGCGAGCTTGTGCAACAAAGAAAACGCATACGAAAGTCACGGCCGCATATGAAAACGTGTTCAAATCACACATGTGAGGTATCGCCGCGATCGTCAGAGTGAGCAATAATTCTAGCACTAGACCTATTCTGTAACTCTAACCTGGTAACCGTAAAAAAAAGTTTAAATCGCCTATGGAGATTTTTAGGTACCGTAGTTTGTTGCAATTCCACGAGTGCGTGCAATTATAAAGCGTGACATGCTTGGTATCTATTTACTCGGCGTAACATTATCTTTGACATTATGCAAAAAAATTGGGCTAACTTTACTTTTTCATTTTTTTTTTAATTCATGAAAGTAAATTTTTCCCAAAAAGTTGTGTTTAAAATACCGCCGCACAAATACCGTGTGACTTAAAATATTGCAACAATCGCCATTTTATTCTCTAGATTATCTGCTAAAAAAATATATATAATGTTTGGGGGTTCTACGTAATTTTCTAGCCAAAAATATGGATTTTAACTTGTAAACACCAAATGTCATAAATAGGCTTAGGCATGAAAGGGTTAAACCAATATACAGAAAAATCATGTGTGTTAGGTGTAATACATACACACACACACACACACACACACACACACACACACCTCAGAGGTACTTAAAGAATACATTTTACTTCTGATAAACTGATGTCCCTTATGTCCCCTGGTTAATAGTAGGTGATTTTAATAACTAACCATCTCGACCCTTCCTTGGATATATTTGACCTGGCTGCCACACCAATGGCTCCAGTATGTACCTCTTTTGCTGGCAATATTCGGGAGGTTGGCCTCATGGATGTCTGGAGAATGCTAGACTCTAATGAGTTTTCTTGTTTCTCTAGCACCCATGGGACCCCATCTAGAATAGATTTGGCATTAGCCACCTCTGCGATGTTACCCGTGATATCTGAGGTGACCTATACAGCTGGAGGATTGTCTGATCACTCACCGTTGGTTCTTAAGCTTGCTTTAGATTTAACTCCGACCATGCAAAAATAATGCATGATATTTTAACTTATAGTACTGATAATAAGCCTTCTGTATATTCAGGGATGTATTGGAATTTTTTAAAAGCCTATATGAAAGGTTTATTTATCTCTCAAATGTCAAGGATTAAAAAAAAAGGTCTAAGGCCCCATACACACGATAGAATCCATCCGCTGAAAAATCCCAGCGAATGGGTTTCAGCGGATAGATCCTATGGTGTGTACACTCCAGCGGATCTGTTTCCGCGGATATTTCTCCCCTGGGATGGATTCCAGCAGATCGAATATTCGCTGACATGCTAAACAAATCTATCTGCTGGAATCCATCCCAACGGATGGATCCGCTGGTCTGTATAGACCAGGGATCCTCAAACTACGGCCCTCCAGCTGTTGTAGATCTACACATCCCATGAGGCATTGTAACACACTGACATTCACAGACATGACTAGGCATGATGGGAATTGTAGTTCCTGAACAACTGGAGGGCCGTAGTTTGAAGACCCATGGTATAGACTCACCGGATCCATCCGTCCGAAGGGATCCCCCGCATGCGTCGTAATGATTCGACGCATGCGTGGAATTCCTTATATGACAGCGTCGCCGCGTCATAATCGCGGCGACACGTCATCGCCAGAGGATTTCGGCGCGGATTTCAATGCGATGGCGAGTACACTCCATCGCAGAGAAATCCGCTGAAATCCTCGAGAGGATTTATCCGCGGAAACGGTCCGCTGGACCGTATTCGCGGATAAATCCTCTCGTGTGTATGGGGCCTAAGGTTTGGGAACGCTTAGTGACTAAAGAGGTTTCAAAGGCCGAACTTCAATATATATTGAACCCTACTAATGCAAATCACATAACTCCACAAGTTCCTCTTAATGTGATGAAATACACAGTAAATAAAGTGATAGGTGGTGCAAAATAGATATTATGTGTAACACAACACCCAAATAACTGTGATGGGTAACAATAGTAAGCTGGTGATAAAAGGTCCATAAAACAGGACTTGAGCAATATCAGCAAGAATATAAATAATATTTTAAAAGTCCAAAAATAAGAAAAGTGCTAGTGTAGGTCCGAATATGAAGTGAAGAGGGGATGGATATCCAGTGATCCTTTTAAAATGAATGAGGATGTCCCCTTACCTTACTGCTGTAAGGTAACAGCATATAAATCCAACCACATTAAATGGTTATCCGAATGGGCTCTGATCCAGAAAAGACAGGTCCTACTTGGAAGTCTCGTCCCAGGTTGGTCAGTATCTCGCCCCAGAGAAATAAAGCATCGATAGTGTGATACCGTTTTATAAAACTTTAATTCTCATAAGAAATAGACGAGGGTACTCACATATTTTAATATACAAGTAGGCATGTAAAAAGAGGGGCAGTCTGTCGCCAACGTCACCTCCGGTACCTCTCAGTGGACTCATGCGCATTCGTCACTAACATGTGACTCCTCAGGAAGTCACATGTTAGTGACGAATGCGCATGAGTCCACTTAGAGGTACCGGAGGTGACGTTGGCGACAGACTGCCCCTCTTTTTACATGCCTACTTGTATTTTAAAATATGTGAGTACCCTCGTCTATTTCTTATGAGAATTAAAGTTTTATAAAACGGTATCACACTATCGATGCTTTATTTCTCTGGGGCGAGATACTGACCAACCTGGGACGAGACTTCCAAGGAGGACCTGTCTTTTCTGGATCAGAGCCCATTCGGATAACCATTTAATGTGGTTGGATTTATATGCTGTTACCTTACAGCAGTAAGGTAAGGGGACATCCTCATTCATTTTAAAAGGATCACTGGATATCCATCCCCTCTTCACTTCATATTCGGACCTACACTAGCACTTTTCTTATTTTTGGACTTTTAAATTATTATTTATATTCTTGCTGATATTGCTCAAGTCCTGTTTTATGGACCTTTTATCACCAGCTTACTATTGTTACCCATCACAGTTATTTGGGTGTTGTGTTACACATAAAATCTATTTTGCACCACCTATCACTTTATTTACTATGTATTTCATCACATTAAGAGGAACTTGTGGAGTTATGTGATTTGCATTAGTATTGTTATCGTTCACCGATTATTTTTACTTTTACTTTTATGCCATTTTGTTTACACTGTTCCCAATCACAGTTATACCACCCTCCATTCCCTCTCCCCACTTGTCCATCCACTTGTCCATCCACCGCTTATTAGCGCAGCACTACCTCCCCCATTATCACTACGTATGGTTTGATACACCTTTCAGTGCCGCAGCTGTACCCCCACCCCTCCCCACCCCCCCCTGATAAGCGCGGTAATATCCACTTTTTCAATATATTGAACCCTACCACAGAAACACAATAGGAGTGGATACAAAACCAACAGATTTATACAGAATTTTCCTGCAAAAAAGCGGAGCAAAAAGGTTTTTTATTCAGCAACCTTATTTTGAGGATGGGGCCACCTTTTGGCAACAATAGTTAAAGCTCAGAAAGGGCCACCTTTTGGCAACAATAGTTAAAGCTCAGAAACCTATGACACAAGTAGTAGAATTACAAATTTCACCAACTGAAACTGTACACACTACTTTGGGGAGCTCAGTAGTGTTTTTTGATTTTTACAAAAACTTGTATAGTAGTAAAGTATCCTTTGAGGAAACTGAACTGCAATTATTTCTTAATTCTATTAACAGAATTGTCAGTGGCTGACAGAAATGTTGGACCAGCCTTTGACATTAGAGGAACTCCAGTTTTGCCTCTGCCAGCTTACCTAATAATAAAGCCCTAGGCGCAGATGGGTTACCGGGGAAGTCTATAAGGTTTATGGAGTCAGTTTGTTGCCTGAATTATTGGAGGTATTTAATACAGCAATGGAATGTGGTCATCTTCCACCCTCTATGAAGGAAGCAATTATTACAGTTTTGTTAAAACCAGATAAAACTGAATAACCCTGAATCATACCGCCCAATATCATTACTTACATCGGATGTGAAGTTATTGGCAAAGATGTTAGCCATTAGACTAATGAAAGTAACATCCAAGATTGTGCATATAGATCAGTCTGGTTTCATTCCAAATAGATATACTGCGGTGAATTTAAGGCGCCTATTTCTTAATTTGTAGGTCCCATCTGAAAACTTGGGCAATAGGGCTATATTGTGACTGGATGCGGCAAAAGTGTTTGATAGCATAGAATGGGACTTGGCATGGTTTAGAAAAAATTGGTTTTGGATCCCAGTTTATAAGATGGATACAACTCCTTTACGCTGCCCCGGTGGCACGGGTGAAGGTAAATAGGCATATATTGGCGCCTTTCTCACTGCAAAGAGGAACAAGACAAGGATGCCCATTATCACCTTTACTTTTTGCTTTAGCTCTGGAACCTTTAGCTGCAGCTGTTCGTCAATCATCTAATATTGTTGGATTTCGTAGATCTTTAGGAGAGAATAAGATTGCTTTATATGCAGACGATACATTGTTATTTTAGGGAGATACATAATCTTCTTTAAAGCGGGAGTTCACCCGAAATTTTTTTTTTAACGTTAGATTAATGCTCATTTTGTCAAGGGGAATCGGGTAGTTTTTTTAAAATCTAAGCAGTACTTACCGTTTTAGAGAGCGATCTTCTCCGCCGCTTCCAGGTATGGTCTTCGGGACTGGGCGTTCCCATTTGATTGACAGGCTTCCGACAGGCTTCCGACGGTCGCATCTATCGCGTCACAAGTAGCCGAAAGAAGCCGAACGTCGGTGCGGCTCTATACGGCGCCTGCGCACCGACGTTCGGCTACTTTCGGAAAATCGTGACGCGATAGATGCGACCGTCGGAAGCCTGTCAATCAAATAGGAACGCCCAGTCCCGCAGCCCATACCCGGAAGCGGCGGAGAAGATCGCTCTCTAAAACGGTAAGTACTGCTTAGATTTAAAAAAAAACACCCGATTCCCCTTGACAAAATGAGCATTAATCTAAGGTTAAAAATTAACATTTCCGGGTGAACCTCCACTTTAAGGGCAGTGATGTCTTTAATTAATATGTATGGCTCTTTCTCAGGATTTAAAATTAATTGGGGTAAGTCAGTTATTTTACCTGTGGACCCCTTGGTGCCAACATCTGCCTCTCAGATAGGTGTGGTTTCTGTATTTAATTATTTAGGTGTACATGTATATAGATGTAAGTTACATCACTAGCGAATACATATGTGGAGTGGAATTTAAGCCCACAATTTAAACGGTTTAAGCAATTGGAGACAATTTGGAGTAAATTGCCTTTAACAATAATAGGTAGAGCAAATCTGATGAAGATCATATGACAATTATTATATTTATTGCATAATTGCCCTGTATGGTTTCCTCTGAAAAATTTTAAACAAAGCGACGCTATTTATATTTCCAAATCAGAGCTCTAACCAGTGTCTCTTGATTCCAAAGCCCCCACAGTATGCATGTATGCATGTATGCATGTATGTATTGACAGCCTAGGGATCAAAACTGAAGACTATAGAAAAGTTATGTTTGAGATCATGATTTCTTGCAAATTAGGTTTATAGAAGTACTAGGTCTTTAAGCCCAGGAAGGATGCCACCGCAACCCACAATTTCTGAATACCCAAGGGCTCACCTCAAAGATCTGCAATGTCACTTCATCAGCTATGCCATTGAAAAAAGGGAGAAACAGCCAAACAAAAAGGGAGAGACAAGCGATACCAGGACTACCTCGTCCCACTTGCATGAGAACTATTAGACCTTCTGGCTTACCACACCATGACACAGATAAATAGAAAGCAATGTTCTTGAACTCTATCTACAATTTCTAAAATTCACATCAACACTGAAGAGTTAATTCCACATGTTCAATATAACTTACACTTTAGCATTTTCTCTTCAGCCTCCTTTAGATGAGCCCCAGATGTGGGACACCAGGCTGGGAGCCAGTTACTAAGCCATCCTGACCTATAACACAGAAGAAAAAAAAGGAGTATGTTATGCATAGTTCATATTTCCTAATGTCCCTAGGGGAAAATTCTCAAAATAACGGCAAAAGCACACTTGAAAACACTTACATATCAAAAAAATTTGTGCACACTTAAGCACAATACATAGCAAATTCCTCACGTCGTATATCATTACAAAACTATACAGGTTTTTCTTTTTCTACAAGCCTTTAGCCCAGGTTCACCACTTGTGCGATATCAGACATTGCATGCGATTCGCAACCCGCACTGCGGTGCCGATTACATGCAATATCTGTGCAGTGCAAGTTCAGCCATACATTGTATTCACAGGAAAACAGTGCAGGGACTTTTTTTCTCCGCACAGGAATCAGACTGCAGGGGTTTCTCACCCATGCGATCCAATCCCTGTCCGAATCCACAGTTCACACTTGGATCTGTGGGGTGTCTGAGGTGATCTGGGGGTGTCATTAACATTTTATTGACACCCGCAGCGGTTCAGAGAGGGCAGTGTGAACTGCCTGTGGAAGAGATGCGATGCAGGAACCAGCGCTGGTTCCCGCATCGCTACAGTGTGAACCTAGGCGTAAAGTGACATTAAGCCTAGGAACGCTGCATTCTATCAAAGTGTGTTTCATGAGAATACAACCCCAATGAAACAAAAAAGGGCATCCAAGAGGCTGGGACTTTGATAGGAGTTTAAATAGGAACTGTTACCCATGTTACAGCTAAAAAATAAAAAAAATAATTTATATATATATATATATATATATATATATATATATATATATATATATATATCTCATAACTTTTTTGTTAGATGGCTCCTAGATTCAAAGACAATTTGACAAGCCCCGCTTTAACAAGAGGATGCACAGTAATACGAGAAAAAAAAAAAAAAAGCACAGAAAATGGACAAATGGATTGCGATTGAAAAGAAGCGAAATAATCCAATTGGAAATCGCCCTTTGTCCTATATTTTCCATTCTCTCTCTTCCTATCTGGTGTTTACATGAACAGTGATGTGGGTTGTGGCTCAAGATATGCAACTTCATAAACATTTCTTCATATTTTAGAACTTGTGGTGAATATGGTGTCACAACAGGTCAAGGACTGTCCTTGTGTTTAGTGTATGCTGTGCACGCCTAGAACACATCATGCAACATCACCGGAACCTTACATAAACTCAGACCACCGACTTCTTACACAAGATTAACTCAAATGCCTTTATGTACAGTACATGGAGCAAAGTAGAGAAAACTTCACTCAACTGAAACCAAAGGGAAATTCTGACAGGCGCTTTCTATAATAAATACAAATGTAATAACATTACATTCACAGGCTACCTGTTCAATTGTTTTATACACAAATCGCTAGGCAGCCAATCACATGGCAGCAACGCAATGCATTTAAGAATCTAGACGTGATGAAGACGACATGCTGAGATTTTCAGCAGAAAGTGGAACTTCCCTTCATTTGTCTCCTCTCCCCCCTGGTGCTACAATTGGCACCTTTCAGGAGGGAGGGTGGGAATGATACCCGTCTTTGACAGGTATCCTGTTCCCACTTCTGGGAGTCGGCGATGGGGCCCGTGACGTCACTCCCTCCTCCTCCCAGTCGTCGGGCCAGTAGGAGAAGGGAGCGGGGCCTTGCGCGCACGCACTAGGGTTCCCAGCGTGAAGCCGTAAGGCTACGCTGCCTGGTTCCCTTACCTGCAATGTTGGTGGCAGCACCCGACAGCTGATGGAAACATCAGCTGCGGTGCCGACACCACTGGACCCCAGGACAGGCAAGTGTCCTATTATTAAAAGCCAGCAGCTGCAGTATGTGTAGTTGCTGGCTTTTCATTTATTGGCAAGGTTGTTAGTGCCAGACGGGCTGGCCACCAAAATCTGAGGAATGTTTCCAACACCTTGAATTCTATGCCACAAAGAATTAAAGCGGGGTTCCGGGCAAACATTTTTTTTTTTTGCAAGCTAAAATGAATCACATTAAATAGTCCCTAAAACATATTGATAGCTCCCCAATCTTTCCAGAAATCATTGCAAACACTTCATATCCTCCAACTCATGTTGTGGCGGCCGTATCCATCATATGTGTGGGCATGTGAAGCCCAGTT
The DNA here is from genome assembly GCF_905171775.1 of Rana temporaria. NCBI lineage: Eukaryota > Metazoa > Chordata > Amphibia > Anura > Ranidae > Rana > Rana temporaria. The sequence continues at coordinate 119,236,844 of NC_053493.1, read as the reverse complement.
CCCTTTACTTCCTGGTTTTCAGGGAGAGGTGCACGCTGGGCGATTTTTAGGCACAGTAATGCCCAGAGACTCCTGTGAAATTAGTATCATTGTTTCCCAGGAGGCAAGGGGGTCTTAAGACGGGAAGTTGAACCACCTAGGACCAGGAACAAGGCAGATTACGAAATCTGCTTAGTAGCAGCCAGATAGAAGTGAGTAAAACATTATTTATTTATTTTTACATTAAAAGGCAAGCTGTTAATAGAAAGATCATTTTTAGGGTGGAACTTCGCTTTAAGGCAGTTCTGAAGGCAAAGGGGGGTCCAACCCGGTATTAGCAAGGTGTACCTAATAAAGTGGCAGATAAATGTATATATTATAAAAACAGATCACCTGCCACATGTTTTTGCTTTGGATTGCGTAGGAATAGGTTAAATCATTACCAGCTGTTATTGCCATCTTTGTAGCCATGAGGGGAGTTTTCTCTCATGGCCTGTAATTCTAGGCAAGGATACAAGTGAGAAGCGAAATGGTTCTACACAAAAAACAATAAAACATCCTTTTTTTCCCCCTCTTTTAGTTAAAAAAAAAAAAATGGAAAAAAAACGTTTTTATTGAAGCTTTGCAATTGTTAGAGAGATTTAAAGCGGTGTTAAGCCCCCATTCACACCGAATCCGATTTTGAAATCAGTCAGTGCAACTTGGCCGACGTCTGTGCGACTTCATGGGCAGATATCTATGCAAATCACACCTGAAATTGCAAAAAATTGCGCAAACAGAAATCAGAACCAGGTTTTTTGGCTCTGGGTTTGCTGTCAATCTAAATTGTTCTCAAACAATGGGGCCAGCAGCACAGGAGGAACCTCCACAGCATGATGGTGCTCACTCATAGTTCAATGAGCAGACAAGAGGCACAGAAGGCAGTCAAATTTGTCACCCTTCTGGATATGTAGTGGGACGTTACAATAATGCCTAAATAGAGTTACAAATAATTTGGTAGGTAAAACCGTTTTGTTTTTTGTGGGTATGATATAACGTAAAAACAGCCTCCCTAATTGGCCTTTATACCCAAACCACCTCCAATTACTTATCTCTCACTTATCCCACTCCATGGCCACCTTGCATCTGCACCCTCCCTGTTCAGAAATGTAGGCCTGGTTCACACCTATGCATTTTTTAGTGCGTTTTCAGTTTTGCAGAAACGCACTATAGTCCATTTAACATGGTTTCCTAGGGGTCACGTTCACATCTGCATTTTATGCAAAGAACCAGGGTGCAGCAGGGTGGGTTTTTGGTTCCATAGACTTCAAAAGGATCAAAAACGTGTATTGAAAAATGCAAACTGCACCTGGAATATACAAACTGCAACCTGCATAGGTGTGAATCAGGCCTCAAACAATGTTCCCCGAGCCTTCCTGCGGCATTATGCAGTGAGGAGAGAGTAATGGACCAGAGAAAAGTGGATAGGAATGTTGTCATCAAGCAGTATGAAAGTGGTGGGTGGACAAACACGATATTCTAATATCATCATGTCATGTTAACAGAGATCTTCAAGCTAAACGATCGTGTCGCCCTGCCCCGTCCCGACAGGCTCTCCGCTTTGCCCCTCCAGTGCTCACTGGAGCTCTGGACTGTGGCAGGAGCGGATGACTCTGGCTCTCAGTGGCACATTGAGGGGCTAAGCCAGCTGCCAAACCAGGGATCTGAGTGGACTGGCTGAGTGACGTCAGCCAACAGTGGACTTTAGTTTGTTTGTCGGCTAATTACCGGTCACAGGAGTGCCGAACAAAGTGACCCACAGGAGAAGTATGGACAAAATAGCTTTGGCTCTACTTTTTCTTTAAGAATAACCGCGATGGTATATTGGTTCAAGGTTTTGTATTTGTGCAATAAGGAAGCAGTCTTTGCTGACCTCTCCTTTTGAAGATACAACCGTTTGCTTTTTTGTATTTTTATTCTGCAGCACTGGCTAGATGAACAAAGCGCTTTGCATCATCTGTCAGAATGTGATGGACCTCAGTCAGTCTTTTTTTTGTGTGCATCCATTGACCTGAATCAGGCAGACAATCAAAAGGAAAACACAGGCAATCCAAATCATTTGCATGCAAGATAACAAACAAGCACCATAGAAAACAACTGTGCTATGTCCATTATAACACTACAACATCGCCATTGGGACGGAGCAAAAAACACAAACAAACCACATCACGCTGCTCTATTCAGAAGGTTTTCCAATTTGTTTAGCAGCCCACACAGTACTGGGAAGTTCAGCAGATTTCAACATAGAAATCGTCATTAGGAACAAGGACAGTTTGTACAAGGCTAAATTCCCAGAGAGACTTTCGAAGAACTTTTGGCAGCAGAACATTTCCAGGAATTCTACATAAGCCAGTACCCAACTATGCCGTTTTTTTCTTATCTAACTTTGAGGTTACATTAGGACAGTGAGCAAAAAGAATACAACATATTTGAATATATTAGCATGGCTTGAAATTGCAACTCCACTCACAATATGTCTTCATTATTGATAGGAATGGGACCAAATCCGGTCCCCTATTGGGTGTTTACTACTTCGTAAAAAAGGGATCTTAACCCATTTAAAGCAAAATCATGAAAGGCTGATTCTGGCTTTTTGGCGAGATTTATATAGATGAGCCAACAGGGCAGACAGTACGGTTACAATACACTACAGGAGGAATCAGGGGGCCCTGCTTGTTAGAGCTTATAGTACCACAATATTTTTAAGAAACGATTGGACATGTATTTTTAAGGCGGTCATACACGGTTGGAATTTCTAAAGAAATCTCCTTTAGAAAATCATATCAAAGAATTTTCGGACGAATTTCGCACCGTTAGTGGGCTGCAGCAACAGCCGATTTTCGTGCGGTAAACAAATTTGAGAAATCCGACATGTTGGAAATTTTTTGAAAAACTAACGATTTTCTGATCAATGATTGGAGAATCGTGCGAGAAATGTAATAGGAAAAAAAATGCGCATGTGCAAGAAAAGAATATTCCCAGAGAGAAACAAATATTCCCAGGGAGAAACAAATATTCCCGGCAACATGAAGGTTTGGTCGGCTGAATTTCGAAAATCAATGGTGGCAGCATCGGATCACAAAAAAACTAACTTTCTGATTTTGAAAATAAAATGTGTTCGAAATTCGACCGTGTATGGCCTGCTTTAGCCCAGTGATTCTCAACTCCTGTCCTCAGGACCCCAAAACAGGCCAGATTTTAAGTATTTACCTTGGAGAGACCAGAATACTGCAATCACTGAGCAGCAAAGGATATCACCTGTGATGTATTTCGGTTATCTTGCAACCCTGGCCTGTTAGTGGGTCCTGAGGATAGGAGTTGAGAACCACTGCTTTAGCAAAAGCCTCTATTTTTTAGGTTTTGACTAGAAATGGTTAGACAATGGTTTTTTTTTTGCCCTCTGTGTCACATTGGGGAGAATTCAATGCTGTCAGCAATTGGAGTCAACTCAGTTTTGGGTGGTAGGTTGCCAACATCCCTTACTATATTACACAAGAATATCATTTAACCTTTAGCAAGTTAACTCAAGTTACCTATTGAGTTACTTTTATCCAACAGTGCAGTTGAACAGAAGTCAAATGGATTGAAATTTCGACTAGCCACTGCTGAACCAGCCCAATTTCGATCCATCTATGGCCACCTTAAAGCCTCATACACCCGATCGGATTATCCAACGAGAATTGTGTGACGACAGGCTGTTGTCGGAAAATCCAACGGTTTGTATGCTCCATCAGACAATTGTTGTTGAATTTTCCGTGGACAAATGTGGGATAGCATGCTTTAAAAAAACTGTCTGCCTATAGGACCCCAGCCCTACTAAGTAAACTCTTCCCGACGTAGTCAGATCTGTGCTGGCGGTGTCAAGCGGATAGAGGCACGTTGCTGCATATTTTCTGGTCATGCCCAAGCCTACAGACGTACTGGGAGGAGATCAGACGTATATCGCAAAAAATTACAGATAGAACAATCCCCGATGATCCGGCGTATTTTGTTTTACACGCATACGACACCCCCACACGCATATATAAAGAATCAATTGTTCGTCACCTTCTGGATGCAGCTAAGGCGTGCATTCCGTTGTGTTGGAAGTCCCCACACCCACCGACAGTAGCTATGTGGCTGGGGAAAGTGGATGATATCAACAGAATGGAGGACTTAATCCTCACGAATCAAGACAGACACGAATTATACTCCAAGACCTGGCAACTCTGGAACATTTTTACGTACTCCGAGGAGGGGCAGGCCCTCAGGGGAACCCTTTAGATTTTCCTGGGGATGGTCACCCTCTGGAGTCGACCAGTCCGCCTTGCGGATCCGGTGGCCCATGCAAGACACTGAAACGAGACGACCGTTCATGCTCGCGAGTCCCCCCCCCCCCCTTCTTTCTGCTGCTCTGGGGAAACTGCCTGTAGTCCTCTTCTATCCCCCCCCCCCATCTCTCTACTGCCATTTCCATTCTTAGGACTCTCTAATATAAGGAAAATAAAACGAAAGCGGGAGGTGGGGCCCATAGAGACTTGCTGCATCTAATGCATACTATGTCAATAACCGGATACCTGCTCCACTGATTCACATGGGACTAGTAGATGTCATTTTGACCATTGTAATAAGTTGGGTGTGGCATACGCACACCCCTGCATATGTATGTATTTCCAGGTTGTTGTTGACTTGCCTGTACTGACACTGTGGTTCATGTGGACCCATTTCTTGTTATGAATAAACAATTTAAAAAAAAAAAAATTGTCTGCCAACAAATGTGTATTGTCGGATTATCCGATCGTGTGTACACAATTCCGTCTGACAAAACTCCAAAGTACAAACATGCATGCTCGGAAGCAATGCTCACCAAACACAACTGCAGCACTACCCCCGAAGGAGCTGCTGGATATTTTCGGGCAGCATGTTACCTCCATTTCCTCGCCGTCCAGGGTAATGGATGAGAGTTGAAAAAGTTCAATGTCCACACTTTACACTTTCTTTTTTAAGATTTGCTGAACTTGGTAAAGAAATAAAATAAGTGAATGAAGAGGAGGAAGGGTAACAAGTAAATAGGTTCAGGTGCAGTATTTCAATTAGGAAACACTTCTTGCCGCCACTCTAGCCAGATTGGGTATTGCACACCCGGATAGGTTTTTCTCACTGGCCTAGCAGCCGGAATGACACACGGAATATGGTACAGTCTCTGCCACAGACCTTCCCACAGATGGAGACACTTTCAATCCGAAATCCTCGTAGCACAGGATTCAACACCCGGATCTCTCCGGATTTAACTTCTTGCAGAACTCGGAACTGACAGGTGATCACCGTCAAGCCTTTCAGTAAACGGTGCATCCTTCGATGATGGTCAAGGCCTCTCTCGAGACACCAGCCTCTTGCTTGGTCCTCTCCAAGATAGGTCCTTCATCAAGCAAAGGTCCTTCATCAAGCAAAGTCCTTCCTCCAGGACGGACAGCACAGGATCACCCTTGAAAACGTAGACCCAATCTTCTTACTGGACCTACTTAACAGATCACAACCCCGGACCATCATGATCCGGAGCCAGGATTACAGGAACACGCACCCCCGGCCAGGAGGGCCACACGGGGTGGTGGGACGACAAACCAGAATCGACCACCCCTGTCCAAGGACATCTGTCCCGGAGATGTCCTTGGAAATACCCAAATCACCTTGACCTAGCTGCTTCCACCCTTGGCCTGGAGTAGCAACGACACCACAGGCAAACAATAGTGGTCAAATTTGACAAATTTGCTAAAAATTATACATGTCCGAGTCAATTAACTCTCAGACTTCCCCCTAAATTTAAAGCAGCGCCAGCCCAACAGAAGCAGGCGCTACACAACATTAGCAGAAGGTGCCCAAAGGGTGGCACTAAAGAGCCGAAAAACACGTAGTTTTGTGTTTGTTGGCCGACAATTAAGGCTCCATGCACACCGAAGCTAAAAAAAAAAAAAAAAAAGCTATAAAAAAATGCCAGTAGCTATGCAGGGAGCCTTTTAACGTTGTTTAGCTGTTTTTTTTTTTTTCAATGGATAAAAACGCCAAAAAAACGCTGGCGCCAGCGTTTGAGCATTTTTTTCCACCGAAAAACAGCACTTTGAACGCAAATTTTGGGTGTTCAGAAAAAAGCCAATAAACTCCAAAGCTCATTAACACTATAAAAACACCCATGTGTGCATGGGCACATAGGCTAACAGAGTTCAGTTTATGGGCTTTGTAACGTTCACCACCGTTTACGACCTTCCATCAACTACGACAGCTCATCTGACACACAGACAAACCAGCAGGCATCCCATTTCCCAGAATAACGAGACTTGCTCCGTGTTCTCTGGTTTCAAATGCAAGACAACTGTAATGGTTCACTCTCAGATTTGATACAGTTTTCAAGGCACAGGAACAATCAAACTCTCCACCCACACCCTGGGGGGGCTTCAATACACCTTCAGATGGCTAATTGCTAAACATTTTAGACATGTCGGCGCCGGCCTATAATTATCATCATCTAATCACTGCACATTCCTTCATTAACAGAACTCAAACAAAACACCATCACACAATGATGTCTTCTCAATCCACATCCCTAAACAGACGTTCTGTCTCCGCATACAGCTTGGCAAGTTCCATTCCACATCTTATATATCAATAGAATTCACACAAAGCAGCATCACACAATGAGAGGTCTTTCAGAAGCAGACTGAATTAGCATGTCACTAGCCAGGGCTAATCATAGAAATTAGTCACTATTGACTGGTTGGGTCACAATTAACCAACAACTTGCAATATCTCAAGATCCTGCAATATGAACTATCAGTGATGTCCCCTGTCCTGTAATTTAGGATATAATTTCTCAGTCACCCTATGGCCCTATCGGACATAAGGTGACGCTAGACATAAGACTCCTTGGTGACGCCGGTACAGGAGTACCCCTCATCCTTACAAAGTCTGTTTGTCCCGGGTCATTCCGTTACAGGCTTTTTTTTAAAAAAAAAGCCCAAAACGCCAATAAACTGCAGTGTATCAGCTTCGGTGTGCATGGAGCCTTAGTGTTTGTATGCAAGACAAGTTCCTGGCCAACGCCCCTCGGACAAAAGTCCTATGCTTTGTCCGATAAAAATCCGATCGTGTACGAGGCTTAACTCTCTTGCTTAAATCCCAACGCCAAGTGGTTACAGACTTGAATTTGTTTAACAATGCTTTGGAGAACCAAGATGATGTCAATTGGCTGTATTCTCCAGTCAAGCCAGTATGCCAAGCTCTAGGATCCTTTTCACTTTCAACCAACTGTAAAAAGCACGTTTAGGCTGGGTTCACACTGGTGCGATGCAGGAACCAGAGCGATTAGTGTGCGGGTTCCAGCATCGCATCTGACTCGCAGGCAGTTTATACTGCTGTAAACAGCTGTGGGTGTCAATATAAAAGTTAATGACACCTCCAAAATCAGATCGCAGAACGCAGTGCGAAATCCGATGGAATTGGATCACACGACTATGCAAACCGATTCCGGTGCGAACAAAAAAAAAAAAAAAAAAAAACAATGGTTCTGCTCCATTTTGGTCTGAATTCGATTGCTGAATTTGCACCACAGATATCGCATGTGATGTGCACAGGCATGCGGTGCGAATCACATGCAATGTCTGCGATCACACCAGTGTGAACACAGTCTAGCAAATTGGAGAGTGCAAAATATGGTGCAGCTGTGCATGGTAGCCAATCAGCTTTCAACTTCAGCTTGTTCAATTAATCTTTTAAAAAAAAATAAAAATAAAGCTAAAAACACACAGACCTAAAACAATTCTGGCTTTTCCTTATAAAGGTTCATGTTCTATATTCATTGCTTGAGAACATGCAACACAGGCATGAAAGCTGGCCAACCACAAAAACAACAAACGGTATCTTACGTTGTGTGATTACTCAACTTTCTCTCCAAAGTATTTAGCACTAGCTATGAAATTCCAAGGCTAGAATGTACAAATACATGTATACAGGTCATGGGCTTTTAACAATAAGCCATATACTACAAGAATTCATCCATTTTTGCATGTAAACTAGACTTCAAAATTGTATCATCTTAGGCATCACTCCCCCGATGTTACTGTGACCTAAAGTGATAAAAGTTGAGATCCAATTTACATGCAGTTATGACGACCAATGGAAGTTTAGTATATAGTATGCAAAGTACTAAAAAACTAAAAACAGGCCTCCCAATTTCAGTACAGCCCTGCGCTTAGGATGATTCTAAAAATTCGGAAATAATCATAAAATCTGTAAAAATAGAACACACTGTAAACTATGATAGCAGCTGCTTAAATAAAATAGTTCATGTAAAAAGACAGAAAAATAAAACCATGCTCGTACAGAGCTTGTATATAGTCCTGCAGCAGCGCTGCAAACCTCTGGATTGCTGTATGTGCTGTGTATAGTAACCAGATCAGAAGAATCAATGATATGTGCTCCAATCACCACAAAGAAATTCACCGCGTGGGGGGATATGGGGTCCCCTTCGGGGAAAGCACTCACCAGATGATTAATTAAAAACCGCGTTTCAATATACCATATCTCTGTCAGTTAGTTGATTGGATCAGCATACCGCTCTATCTCCTTGATCACCGTGTAATTTTCACTCTCCAGATGATTAATTAAAAACCGCGTTTCAATATACCATATCTCTGTCAGTTAGTTGATTGGATCAGCATACCGCTCTATCTCCTTGATCACCGTGTAATTTTCACTCTCCAGATAATGGCAGTTACATAGGGGAAGGAAAAAATCCACATAGCGCAATATAGTTTTGATAAAATTTAATTTCACCCAAAAAACATATAAAAGCGTATACCCTTAAGACAACATGCGTACCAGATTGGTGAAATAGTCAGGCAAATAAATATAATTGATGTGGATGTTAGTGTCACTCTCACTGTTACTGGTAGGACCCCTGAAGACCGCTTGGAACACCTTCCTGTAGCTTGCTTTTTGGTTTCCTTTACCAGGTGGAGCGCATGACATCACTTCCGGTCGGGATGCTGGATAGCAACGCTCTGACGTTTCGTCCGTTCGGACTTCCTCTAAGAGCGTGCTAATCCTATGCATCCCCCGGAAATAAATAGCATTGAGCCGCCCTTCAGCCAATGACGGAGCTCCGGATGGTGCTGACACTCCCTCCGTGTGTCACTGGTGTATTCCTCCTCTCCTGGTGCCGTGTGTAACCACGCCCCCGGAGGGGAGGAGATCTGCGAGGCTGTGCTTTGTACTGCGCTCCCATTGCAGCTCACTGCTCCCACCATAGAGCCCGTTCGTGAGCGGAGACAGGGAGCATTGCAGTGTATGCTATTGTCATCAGGGGGCTGGAACAAATAAAAGGAGCTTGAACGCTCCGTGTGAGGCGATCTGTCAAGTGAGGGATTATCCGCACTCCCCAGAACAGCCACTGACACATTTAAATTGGACATATTCATACCATATCATGGGTGCCCTGAAAGCATCTCATATATAGATGATTAGTTTATAGTATGTACACGCCCAATTAGTCTGTACAGCAAAACATAAATAAATAATATATGATATATGTGCATATATGTGCACATAATATATGATATATGTGCACATATATCATATATTATTTATTTATGTTTTGCTGTACAGACCAATTGGGCGTGTACATACTATAAACTAATCATCTATATATGAGATGCTTTCAGGGCACCCATGATATGGTATGAATATGTCCAATTTAAATGTGTCAGTGGCTGTTCTGGGGAGTGCGGATAATCCCTCACTTGACAGATCGCCTCACACGGAGCGTTCAAGCTCCTTTTATTTGTTCCAGCCCCCTGATGACAATAGCATACACTGCAATGCTCCCTGTCTCCGCTCACGAACGGGCTCTATGGTGGGAGCAGTGAGCTGCAATGGGAGCGCAGTACAAAGCACAGCCTCGCAGATCTCCTCCCCTCCGGGGGCGTGGTTACACACGGCACCAGGAGAGGAGGAATACACCAGTGACACACGGAGGGAGTGTCAGCACCATCCGGAGCTCCGTCATTGGCTGAAGGGCGGCTCAATGCTATTTATTTCCGGGGGATGCATAGGATTAGCACGCTCTTAGAGGAAGTCCGAACGGACGAAACGTCAGAGCGTTGCTATCCAGCATCCCGACCGGAAGTGATGTCATGCGCTCCACCTGGTAAAGGAAACCAAAAAGCAAGCTACAGGAAGGTGTTCCAAGCGGTCTTCAGGGGTCCTACCAGTAACAGTGAGAGTGACACTAACATCCACATCAATTATATTTATTTGCCTGACTATTTCACCAATCTGGTACGCATGTTGTCTTAAGGGGATACGCTTTTATATGTTTTTTGGGTGAAATTAAATTTTATCAAAACTATATTGCGCTATGTGGATTTTTTCCTTCCCCTATGTAACTGCCATTATCTGGAGAGTGAAAATTACACGGTGATCAAGGAGATAGAGCGGTATGCTGATCCAATCAACTAACTGACAGAGATATGGTATATTGAAACGCGGTTTTTAATTAATCATCTGGTGAGTGCTTTCCCCGAAGGGGACCCCATATCCCCCCACGCGGTGAAGTTTAGTATATGGCTGTAAACTTTTCTCATTGGTGAAATAAAAAAATAAAAAATAAAAAAATCGCTACAGCGGCGTAAAGTACACTTGTGCTTTTCCTATGTAGGGCAAAGCAACATGTTCACTTTAATGTCAGCCTGCGCAGATGCTCATACTTGTCTCCTCTCTACTCCCCTTCATCTCTGGTTAGCAGCAGAAGAGTTTACGTTGCATTTCCTCTCATCACACCTCATATTTGCGCATCTCACCACACAGCAGCAGTGCTTTAAGACAAATTAAATGTATTTTTCGTCTAAAATGGGGGAAAAAAAAAAAAAAAGCGGCAAACATTGCCTTGCTTTGTAACACTACATATCGAACACCAGCCTGCATATTGTACTAGAACGGCCTGTTGTAGCATAAGGTCTAATGTGAACGAGCCCTAAATGTGCAAACGCCATAGAAAATTGTTAGTATGTTGTGAAAAAGTGCTAAATATTAACATAGCTTTCTAAATATAAAACACACTTAAAGCGGGAGTTCACCCAATTATGTTTTTTTTCCCCCTTAGATTCCTGCTCGTTTTGTCTAGGGGAATCGGCTAGTTGTTTTAAAATATGAGCCGTACTTACCGTTTTCGAGATGCATCTTCTCCGTCGCTTCCGGGTATGGGTCTTCGGGAGCGGGCGTTCCTTCTTGATTGACAGTCTTCCGAGAGGCTTCCGACGGTCGCATCCATCGCGTCACTAGTAGCCGAAAGAAGCCGAACGTCGGTGGGGCTCTATACTGCGCCTGCGCACCGACGTTCGGCTTCTTTCGGAAAATCGTGACGCGATGGATGCGACCGTCGGAAGCCTCTCGGAAGACTGTCAATCAAAATAGGAACACCCAGTCCCGCAGCCCATACCCGGAAGCGGCGGAGAAGATGCATCTCATAAACGGTAAGTACAGCTCATATTTTAAAATAACTAGCCGATTCCCCTAGACAAAACAAGCAGGAATCCAAGGGGAAAAAGTGTTATGTGCGGGTGAACCCCCGCTTTAAGTGTTAATCTGTATGGCTGAATCGCATGTGATCTGTACAGCAGTGCAGTGCAAATCACTTGCGATGTCTAACATCACACCAGTGTAAACCCAGACTAAAGCCTAACTCCAAGTTTATTTCCACTGTAAATAACTTCCATCTGAGAAGATAAAGCGCCTCATCCACAAATACCACAAAAGACTTCAAGCTGTCATTGATGTTAAAGGGGGCAAGACACGGTATTAGGAATGGGGGTGTGTAAACGTTTGATCAGGGTCATTTGGGTAGTTACTGTTGCCATTACGATTTAAAAAGAGTAAACACAGTTGATTGATAATAAATGGCTTCAGCCAAACACTAACCATGAGTGGAAGAAATGTTTTTGCGTTATCGTTCATATTCTCTAAAAAATGGCCATGAAATCATAAATTCTGCCAGGGTATATAAACTTATGAGCACAACTGTAGGTAGGTGATGCTACATACAGTTTATACAAATGTGACAGTGACTGCATCTATTAGTAAAGGAAAAAAAGTTTGTGTCGGTCAGCTCTCTCTCTCTTGCAGAAAGTCAAGTTGTGAGAGAGGACAGACCATGCATGTGTAAGTAGGGAATGAAGCAGAGTCCAGTTTGTGAGTTTCTGGGGCCATGCATCCAACACTCTGTATTTCCTGCCATCCTCTGGTACAATTAAGGCTATATTCACATCCGTGATTAAGCCCAGGTTCACACTGGGTAAGATTTGAGATGCGATTTCACATCTCAAATCGGCGGCATTTGCCGGCAATGGCACCGTCCTAATCGGTGCGACACCGCATCTGCGGCGCTGCACCGATTTCAAAAAGTAGTTCCTGTACTACTTTTTGCGATTTCGGGCCGCGATTTACATTGAACCCTGCACAGATGTCTCTTAAATCGCGGCCGAAATCGCTTCAAAACCACAGCCGCAAAATCGCGATTTTACTGCGATTTTGAATTCGCAGCAGTGTGAACCTAGCCTAAAGGGTTTGTTAAGACGGAAAAACATTTTTTTTCTACAGTTCCCACCGATATATAAAACAGTAAGCTCCGCAGTGCATATAACAGCTTATTTCAGAGCGCCATTCGGTGGTCTCATGTCCTGATGTGATAGCTGCAGGGGGAGGTGCTGGCAACCCTCGATGACGTCAGTAGAGAACAGTAGAGGAGGGGAGGAGAACGGCGGGCAGTAAATGTGCACATCTTCACTGGTCTCCCGATTTGATTATCCTATCCACGATTCGATTCTGCGATGCATCACAATTACTGCCCCCCTCTTGAGGGGGCGAGCAGGAGTGTCAGGACGCCCACTAACACACAGCTCCTTTCTCTATCTGCAAAGTAGAGAGTGTCCTGACCCTCTTGCTCGCCCCCTCCCCCCTCAAGAGGCTTTCTCCACACCAGGAAGTAGGGGTGCAATCAGGGCCGGCGCTAGGCATAGGCAATTCAGGCGGCTGCCTAGAGCGCCAGGGTAGGGGGAGCGGCAAAATTCGGATCCCCAACCACTCGCTGGGGATTCGGATTATTAAAATACCTCCAGGACCGTCATTTTTAAAAAACATGCCTTTTGGCGCCAGCCGCCAGGATAGGGGGCGATTGCGCCTGTGGAGACAGACATCACCTTCGCCACTCTATCCCAGCCTGCAGTGCCTGTGCCGTAGCAGCGGCAGTGAGAAGATGCGGGGATAGAGAGAGCCGGGATGACAAGGAAGAGCAGCGGAGCAGAAGTGCTGCATGATGATAAGATGGTGGAACCGGCCAGGGAGGGTGAGATGGTGACGGAAGCTTGCCGCCGCCGCGATGTCTGACCCCCCCCATGTGAGAAGACTCAGAGTAGGCAGACGGGCCGCTCAACTTCAGCCTTCACCGCCGCTGGCTCAGGTACATCGTGGAAGCACACACAGGCATGACACTCAGTGCTGCACCTGTCCCTGTCAAAAGAAAAAAAATATATACTCTGCTGTCACATTTATAGTGCATTGCACTGTGTACAGAGGGGGGAACTAGTTTGTGTGTGTGTGGGGACAGATCTATATGTGTGTGGGTGGGCAGGTCTATATGTGTGTGGGGGGGCAGGTCTATATGTGTGTGGGGGGGGGGGGGACAGGTCTATATGTGTGTGGGGGGGGGGGGACAGGTCTATATGTGTGTGGGGGGGGACAGGTCTATATGTGTGTGGGGGGGGGGCAGATCTATATGTGTGTGGGGGGGGAAGATCTATATGTGGGGGGGGGGACAGATCTATATGTGTGTGTGGGGGGGGACAGATCTATATGTGTGTGTGGGGGGGAACAGGTCTATGTGTGTGTGGGGGTGGGGGGACAGATCTATATATGTGTGTGTGGGGGGGGACAGATCTATATATGTGTGTGGGGGGGGGGGGAACAGGTCTATATGTGTGTGGGGGGGGGGGGACAGATCTATATGTGTGTGGGGGGGGGGGGGACAGATCTATATGTGTGTGGGGGGGAACAGGTCTATATGTGTGTGGGGGAGAACAGGTCTATATGTGTGTGGGGGGGGGGGAACAGATCTATATGTGTGTGGGGGGGGGGGGAACAGATCTATATGTGTGTGGGGGGGGGGAACAGATCTATATGTGTGTGGGGGGGGGGAACAGATCTATATGTGTGGGGGGGGGGGACAGAGTGGGAACTGGTGTGGGGGGACAGGCAGGTGTGTGAGGAGGTACAGAGTGTGAACTTGGGGGAGGGGGTCAGAGTGGGAACTGGTGTGGGGGGGGGGGGGACAGAGTGGGAACTGGTGTGGGGGGAGGGGGGCAGATGTGCAGGGGGTACAGAGTGGGAACTGGTGTGGGGGGGGGACAGAGTGGGAACTGGTGTGGGGGGAGGGGGGCAGATGTGCAGGGGGTACAGAGTGGGAACTGGTGTGGGGGGAGGGGCCGGACCACAGCTGGTGTGAGGAAGTGAGCCGGTGACATCCTCTAGTTTGTCTTTTGGCTGGGTCCAGAGGCACAGGTGCAGGCCTGTGGACCACAGCTAAAGAAATAGGTGAAGAGGCACCACAAAAATCTCAGTGAGGGGCGGAGCGAATGGCGGCAGGGGGGGGGGGGGGGCGACAAAATGAGGCTTTGCCTAGGGTGTCAAAAATCCTTGCACCAGCCCTGGGTGCAATGGATCAAAAAACTCACGGTTCGGATCGTTCCTCGGATCAGGAGTCACGGATCGGATAATTTTTCGGATCGGCAAAAAAAAAAAAAACTCCCCCACTGTAATATCCACATCTCCTCCTCCCCCCCCACCAACTATAGTACCCCCTCGGTGCAGACACCCCCCCCCTCTTAGTACAGAGACCCCCCTCCTCTCAGTACAGTGACCCCCCTTCTCAGGACAGTGACCCCCCCCCGGCTCAGGACAGTGACCCCCCGGCTCAGGACAGTGACCCCCCCGGCTCAGGACAGTGACCCCCCCCGGCTCAGGACAGTGACCCCCCCCCCCGGCTCAGGACAGTGACCCCCCCCCCCGGCTCAGGACAGTGACCCCCCCCCCCCCCGGCTCAGGACAGTGACCCCCCCCCCCCCCGGCTCAGGACAGTGACCCCCCCCCCCCGGCTCAGGACAGTGACCCCCCCCCGGCTCAGGACAGTGACCCCCCCCCGGCTCAGGACAGTGACTCCCCCCCCGGCCCAGGACAGTGACCCCCCTGCTCAGGACAGTGACCCCCCTGCTCAGGACAGTGACCCCCCCCCAGCTAGTACCGACAGACGAGCGGCGTGTCCCACGAGTGCGGGCTCCTCCTCTGTGGGTGTAAACAGAGGAGGGCCGCCGCCGGGTGTACCAAGATGGCCGCGGCTCCGGAGCTAGGCCGAAGCCGCGGTCTTTCCTAATGTTACGGCGGCGGCTCCGGAGCTAGGCCGAAGCCGCGGCCTTTCCTAGCGTTATGGTCGCGGCTCCGGAGGTAGGCCGAAGCCGCGGCCATAACATTAGGAAAGGCTGCGGCTTCGGCCTAGCTCCGGAGCCACCGCCGTAACATTAGGAAAGACCGCGGCTTCGGCCTAGCTCCGGAGCCGTGGCAATCCGCGGATCACAGTGTGTTCCGATCCGAAGGGGGTGACCCGTTCGGATCACGGATCAACTGTGATCCGTTGCACCCCTACCAGGAAGAAAGCCTCGCATTACGGTGTGTAGTTACAGACAGAAGAACAGGAAGTGAGGATTTCTCAGAAGAAATAAGGACATTTAAAAGCAAAATTAAAGGATGAGGTAAGTGAAGGAGAACTACACTAAGGTAAAGGAAGCTATTTAGGGGGAAACATCTTTTTACCTTTACAACCCCTTTAAGTGGTTAAAATATGCAGAAATAAAAAAGTTCTCAGGAAGAAAAAAAAAAACCCTGAAAACTTTCATTTGAAGTGCGATTGTAGCCTAAAGCAGGATTGTAGTGCAGGTGAATACCACGTTCTTATGTAAATGCCTGTCATGAGGCCTCATCTGCAGATTGCTGACATTGCTATTTAATATTTCTGCTCTGCTTGGTGACTGAATTGCTGGAATGTCGGCGTTATCAAACAAAGCGCCTTTTGTGCACACTCACTTGTTTATGTAATTTCCAGTGATGCATAAATGTGAAGGATATTGGCGTAACGCTGAAATATTTGTTTAGACTATTTACTTAGGCATGAACGTTTCCATTCATTCTTGCTATAAACTGCCTGATTTCTTTTCAGTCACAGATAGTAGTGGATTTCACCAATAGTACTGTCCAGACACAAATATGGCGGCTTCTGGTGATGACCTATCTGCAGTATATTGTGTGCCGACCTAGAACAAGTATTCCCATAAAGGACATCTGACTTTCTCTTGATCTTTCTAGGTCAGTGGCACTGGGCACTTAGCATTTTCACATTTAGGGCATTAGCATGTTCAGGAGATTAGCAGTCTTTACAAAGACAAGGAGGTTAACCCTTCTGAGGCCTTTAATGTATTTTAATGGCAGACTACAAATCTCTATTACTAAAAGGAATAATCTCTTATAAAAGAAAGACTTTTGGTTTAAAAACCATGTGGGAGATCCGCTCGTTTGTAAACGCAAATGTCATCTACCATATGCTTTGAGTAATAAACTTTGGTTGTATGCTTAAAGGGGTGGTTCACCCTAAAAACTACTTTTTTTTATTACACTGGCCCCCCACATTACAATACAATTAAGGCTATTAGTTTTTTTTTTATGCTGTACATACCTTTGTACAGCATATTCACCCGTGGCTTCCGTCTTGCGAGTCCCGCGGGAGTGGGCGTTCCTAACATGTCTGTGATTGACCAAAAACGAGCTCCCCCCGTCGCGTAAGCCACGTCACGGTTGGCGAAAGGAGCCGAATGGCGAGTCGGCGCTATACTGCGCATCGCCGTTCGGCTCCTTTCGCCAATCGTGACGCGGCTTACGCGACGGGGGGGAGCTCGTTTTTGGTCAAAACGTCAATCACCACCATGTTAGGAACGCCCACTCCCGCGGGACTCGCAAGCCGGAAGCCACGGGTGAATATGCTGTACAAAAGGTATGTACAGCATCAAAATAAATAAATAATAGCCTTAATCGTATTGTAATGTGGGGGGCCAGTGTAATAAAAAAAAAAAAAAAAAAAAGTAGTTTTTAGGGTGAACCACCCCTTTAAAGGAGGAAATAAACTTTCTCCGACGACATTTTCCTATACAGTGAGGGAAAAAAGTATTTGATCCCCTGCCCACTGACAAAGAAATTATTTGTAGTTTTTTTTTTAAAGCGGAGGTTCACCCAAATAACATTTATATAAGACCAAATTCGGCACTTTTTTTTTTTTTAGGCTTTACATACCTTATAATCTATATTCCGGGTACTTCTCCCGCGGGAGTAGGCATTTCCAAGCTGAGCCGCAATGTAATATGGGCGTTCGCCCAGATGATTGATGTCTATCAGGAAATGTTCCCCCCGGCGGATAAGACCCCACCCCCAGTAATGCGTAGGCACGTCATGGAGCTTCCGAAAGGAGCCGAACATGTAAAGGGGCGAGTCGTCTCTACACGGCGTCTGCGCAGCGACTAGGAGCCGTGTAGAGCTGACTGCGCAGGCGCCGTATAGAGCCGACTCGCAGCTTTACCTGTTCGGCTCCTTTCGGAAACTCCATGACGTGCCTACGCAATATGGGGGGCGGGGTCTTATACGCCGGGGGGAACATTTTCTGATGGACATCAATCATCTGGGCGAACGCCCAGATTACATTGCGGCTCAGCTTGGAAACGCCTACTCCCGCGGGAGAAGTACCCGGGAGCCGGATTGCAAATATAGATTATAAGGTACAGCCTAAAAAAAATAAAAAGTACATGCTGGTAGTATAAAGAATTTGGTCTTCTATAATTGTTATTTGGGTGAACCTCCGCTTTAACAGTGAGAGACAGAAGGGCAACAAAAATATAAGTAAAAAGTTATACATTTATTTGCATTTTAATGAGTGAAATAAGTATTTGACCCCTTTGAAAAACATGACTTAGTACTTGGTGGCAAAACCCTTGTTGGCAATTACAGAGGTCAGACATTTCTTTGTTTGGCCACCAGGTTTGCACACATTTCGGAAGGGATTTTGTCCCACTCCTCTTTGCAGATCCTCTCCAAGTTAAGGTTTCAAAGCCAATTTTTGGTAAACTCGAACCTTCAGCTCCGTCCACATATTTTCTATGCGATGAAGGTCTGGAGACTGGCTAGGCCACTCCAGAACCTTAATGTGCTTCTTTGGCCACTTGTTTGTTGACTTGGCCGTATGTTTTGGGTCATTGTCACGCTGGAAAACCCATCCACGGCCCATTTTCAATACCCTGGCTGAGGGAAGGAGGTTCTCACCCAAGATTTGACGGTACATGGCCCTGTCCATTCTCCTTTTGATGCAGTGAAGTTGTCCTGTCCCCTTAGCAGAAAAATACCTCCAAAACCATAATGTTTCCACCTCCATGTTTGACAGTGGGGATGGTGTTCTTGAGGTCATAGGCAGAATTCCTCCTCCTCCAAACACGGCAAGTAGAGTTGGTGCCAAAGAGCTTGATTTTGGTCTCATCTGACCACAACACTTTCACCCAGTTCTCCTCTGAATCATTTAGATGTCCATTAGAAAACTTCAGATGGTCCTGCACATGCTCTTTCTTCAGCAGGGGGACCTTGCCGGTTCTGCAGGATTTCAGTCCTTCAAGGCGTAGTGTCTTACAAATTGTTTTCTTGGTGACTATGGTCCCAACTGCCTTGAGATCATTGACAAGATTCACCCATGTAGCTCTGAGCAGATTCCTCACCATTCTCATGATCATTGAAACTGCAGGTGGGATCTTGCATGGGGCCCCAGACCAGTGAGATTGACAGTTATTTTGTGTTTCTTCCATTTGGGAATAATCGCACCAACTGTTGTCACCCTCTAACCAAGCTGCTTGGCGATGGTCTTTTAGCCCATTCCAGCCTTGTGTAGGTCTACAACCTTGTCCCTGACACCCTTGGACAGCTCTTTGGTCTTGGCCATGGTGGAGAGATTGGAATCGGATTGCTTGTTACCTGTATAAAAAACACCCGTCCACAGAAGCAAACAGAGATTAGGAGCACTCCCTTTAAGGCCCCTTTCACACTGAGGAGTTTTTCAGACAAAATAGCGCCTAAATAGCGCCTGAAAAACTCCTGCACTGCATTCTCAATGTGAAAGCCTGAGGGCTTTCACACTGAGGCGATGCACTGGCGGGACCGCTCCAAAAGTCCTGCCAGCAGCATCTTTGTAGCGGAGAGAGGAGCGGTGTGTTTACCGCTCCTTCCCATTGAAAGTAATGGGAGACCGCGGTAATACCGCCGGCAATGTGCCTCTGCAGAGGAGCATTGCCGGCGGCATTAACCCTTTTTCGGCCGTTAGCGGGGGTTAATACTGCACTGCTAGCGGCCGAATTCCGCGGCAATTCAGAAGGTATAGCGCCTCTAAAAATAGCTGCGCTATACCGCCACCGCACATCCCGCCCCAGTGTGAAAGGGGCCTTTGAGAGTGCTCCTAATCTCAGCTCATTACCTATAGAAGACACCTGGGAGCCAGAAATCTTGCTGATTGATAGGGGGATCAAATACTTATTTCACTCATTAAAATGCAAATTAATTTATAACTTTTTTTAAATCCATTTTTCTGGATATTTTTGTTGTTATTCTGTCTCTCACTGTTAAAACAAACCTACCATTAAAATTATAGATTGACATTTCTTTGTCATTTGGCAAACGGACAAAGTGTGCAGGGGATCAAATACTTTTTTCCCCCACTGTAGGCAAGCTTATAATAAGGCTTACCTATAGGTAGTGTAAATATTTCCTAAATGTGTACCGTTTAGGAGACATTTACATTAAATGCTGCCAGTGACATCACTGGTGCATGCACTCTGAAGGAGTGGCCATGGGTGCCAGAGCCCTGTGCCATGAATAGCGGCTCCCGCACGCCTGTGTGGGAGTGACGTCATTGCGGCTTCAGCCAAATACTGTGCCAGAGCCTGCGAACATGGAAGAAACTCCAGGGAAAATGTCAGCCGCCCCAGCGGTGTTCGGGCGCTGCTGCAACAGCTTTGTTCTAAGGCAAGTATTTCATACTTTTTTTTTATATAACTAAGGGATCCCTTAACCACTTGCCGACCGGCCACCGCCGTTATACGTCGACAAGTTGGCTCGGCTGGGCGAGAGCACGTAATATGACGTCCTCTCTCCCAGCCGCCACTAGGGGGCGCGCACACGCCGGCCCCCCGCTCGCCCCCGACTCCCGTGCCCGGCGGGCGCGATCGCCGCTGGGCACACGCGATCGCTCGGTACAGAGCGGGGACCGAGAGCTGTGTGTGTAAACACCCAGTTCCCGGTCCTGTCAGCGGGGGAAATGCTGATCTTCTGTTCATACAATGTATGAACCGAGGATCAGTGTTTCCCCTAGTGAGGCCACCCCCCCCCCCCACAGTAAGAACACACCCAGGCATACTTAACCCCTTCCCCGCCCCCTAGTGTTAACCCCTTCACTGCCAGTGGCATTTTTATAGTAATCCAATGCATTTTTATAGCACTGATCGCTATAAAAATGCCAATGGTCCCAAAAATGTGTCAAAAGTGTCCGCCATAATGTCGCAGTACCGGAAAAAAAAAAAAATCGCTGATCGCCGCCATTACTAGTAAAAAAAATAATAAAAATGACATAAAAATACCCCCTATTTTGTAAACGCTATAACTTTTGCGCAAACCAATCAATAAACGCTTATTGCGATTTTTTTTTACGAAAAATATGTAGAAGAAAACGTATCGGCCTAAACTGAGGAAAAGAAATGTTTTTTTATATATTTTTGGGGGATATTTATTATAGCAAAATGTAAAAAATATTCATTTTTTTCAAAATTGTCGTTCTATTTTTGTTTATAGCGCAAAAACTAAAAACCGCAGAGGTGATCAAATACCACCAAAAGAAAGCTCTATTTGTGGGAAAAAAAGGACGCCAATTTTGTTTGGGAGCCACGTCGCACAATTGTCTGTTAAAGCGACGCAGTCCCGAATCGCAAAAAGTACTCTGGTCTTTGGGCAGCAATATGGTCCGGGGGGTAAGTGGTTAAAGTATGTTATACAGCACAGCACTGGTGCTGTGTCATTTGGCCCCCTCTATCACCTGAAATACCAGGCTGATCCTGCCTGGCTATGCCCTCCCCCTGTAAACTGACCACAGTTTATCCTGGCTGCCGAGCCCTGACACCGTGGTCAATTTATGTGCCTCAGTCATCCGCAGCTATACTCTGCTCTCCTCTGTCCACCCCCCCCTCCCCGCCTGTCAGCTCATACCAGTACCAGTTTCTGCGCCCCCCTCCTGCTGCCATAAGTTATTGCTGTTACTACAATCCCCTGTTAATACATTTTTTGCGTTTATGCACACGCGTTTGAGGCCCTTTTCTTTGCCCAATTTGTTGTTAGGCAGATAAAAAAAAACAGACCAAAAGCACGTCAAAAACGCACTACATGCTTTTATGCAGCATTACCATTAAAGTCTATTGAACAAATAACACACCGTTTTGCATTTAAAAAAAGTCCCTGACCCTTTCCAAAAACGCAGCGGCTGAAAAAAAAAAAGCCTAGATGTGAATGTGTCCCATAGGAAACCATGTTAAATGGACTGTAGTGCGTTTCTGCAAAAAGTACCAAAAAATGCATTAGATGTTAACCAGGCCTTACAGGTAACAGGGACACTTTAAACTTAGACATAATGAAAGTCAGAAACATGAATAAATAAGATCTTTACAGACTTTAATTTTTTTTTTAAATCTACCCCCAAAGTAAGACAAAAATGTTGAAAATGCTTTAAGCACTGAAATTTCTTAGCCAAGCTCATTATATATTGTATCCAAAGTACGCCGCAATAAATAAACTGTTATAATAGGACACCTTTTATGGCTGACCATACATCAAACAATCTGATTGTACAATCTCCTTTAGGTCTACTATTAAAGTGGATGTAAACCCGATTCATGAAATTTGAGCTGGGCACATATATCTGCAGTATTTTGTTATCTCTTTTCAATGAGCCAAGTCCCATAGCTCTCGTCTGAACGGTTCCTCTGTTATCAGCCTGATAACTCCTGACATATGTTTTGATTTTTTAGACAAAAACAGCCTGAATCTTTTGTCAAAGGTTGCTAAAATAGATTAGCAGAGAGCAGCTCCTATTACAAAACAGCTCTGAGAGTCTCTGCCTATGAGGAGAGGGGTGTGTGCCTTTCTTCCAATCAGCAATGATAACTATCTTGGCTGTATGCCCAGACATCACACTCTGTGTTAACCAGGAAGAGAAAATCTCCTAACACAATCTCAGCTTTCTAAACTGTATATAAATGTGAACACAGCAGATATGGATATAAAACCTATGTAGGGAGATTTGGTAAATCTCTGTGTATCATCTGAGGCTGTTCACTTCACTGGGTGTTCTGAGTTTTTTTTTTTTTAAACAGCAAAAAGTTTCAAAGTAGACAAATCAGCATTACGTTACAGGTATACTACAGTAAGTACAGTCATGTACAAATCAAAGCATCAGGAGCATACAGTGCTATCCAGCCAAGGGTAGGTCCCAAGGCAGCAGGAACAAAGTAGAATAGGAGTGTTTACATCCACTTTAAGTGCAAGGGTCTGTCTGATAGGATTATATTTGAATTATTTAGGTTTGTAGTCATATTACAATGTTTTGGAAAATCTAAAGGAGATTGTATTGTGTATGGCCAGCCTTTATATGGCAACTTTAGCTCAATAATAAGTATCTCTACACAGCATGCCTGCTATCTCGGGTATATACACACAGGACTTCTACAGTGATTTCCAATATACACACACAGACTTCTAATGACTAAGGACTGTTTCTAGTCTGAGTAAACATTCATTGTGGTATGTTAGTCTTAATCACTGACTACCTGCTTACATATGTCATGTGAGCACAAGTCAGATTCACGCCGTAGTCATACAATAGGTTGTCATTACAATACACAACAGCTTCTCATTATTTACAACAATCCATGTTTCTCATGTTATCACTTGCTGGCTGCCCTATAGCTGTTTTACTGCTACAGGGTGGCAGCTCTGTGCCAGATCACAATATACATTATATATAAACACACACACACACATTATATATATATATATATATATATATATATATATATATATATATATATATATATATATATAACATACATACATACATACACACACACGATCCTGAACTTATGCCTACAGGGGTGGGGGGTGCGCGTACCACCTGGCTGCTTCTGCCGGACATGGTGTCTGTCAGCACCCGCCGATTATTGGGCATTATTGGGCAACAACTCGAAGGATGGAGCTCTGCCTATGAAAACCAGATTTGACGTTTGTGTTGCTGCAAAGCAGAGACTAAAATCCATCTCTTCCCTTAGTGAAAGCAGCACACACACCGTGTGATCTCCCTAAATGTTTATCCCCTTTCCGAGCCAGTGTCATTAGTACCAGTGGCTGCATATTTTTAGCACTGATCACTGTATATGGGGTCACTGGTTCCCGTAGTGTCAGTTTTCCCGCCGCAATATCGCAGTCCTGCTATAAAAGTCGCTGATCGCCGCCATTATTAGTATAAGAATAAATACAAAATTCCATAACTATATAACATAGTTTGTAGGCGCTATAATGATTGAGTAAACAAATCAATAAATGCTTATTGGGATTTTTTGACAAAAAACTTGTAGCAAAATACATATTGGCCTAAGTTTATGATGAAATAAAAAAAGTGTTTTTTTTTTTTATTGGATGTGTTTTATAACAGAAAGTAAAAAAATATATATATTTTTTTCATTGTTGGTCTTTTTTTGATTATAGCGTCAAAAATTAAAACCGCAGTGGTGATCAAAAAAATGGAGAAAAAAAAAATGACAACTTTTATTTGGGTACAGCGTTGCGTGACCATGCAAATTGTCAGTTAAAACAGTGCAGTATCGCAAGAAGTGGCCTTGTCATGAAGGAGGGGGGGGGGGGTTAATCTTCCGGAGGGCAAGTGGTTAATGAAAAGACACTGTGCATGTAAAGTCTTAATTATTTGACAGCTAGATCACCTCATGCCAAACTTTTATAAAACATACACAAACATCTTGTTAAATTTAATGAATCCAAATTTAAAAAAGTAGTTAAAGTTGAATTCCAGGTATGGCACCTCGTCCAATCAGAGAACAGTTCATAGAGAAAAATGCAAGGTGTTCTATAAATGGCGCCTGTGCCGACCCCCTGTGGTCACTATGTGGCAGTGCAGCTGCCCAGAACAGGACCTAGAGGACAGTGGCGATCATTGTAGTAGCGATGACCACTACAGTGACTCTCCACTTCCACAGCGATCCTCCAGGTAAGGCATCCGTCAGAGCTGGACCAATGGAACTATGCAATAAAATCTATACCTGAATTTCTTCTTTATCAACATTGAAACAGCAATAAAATAGACACTCCTCACTTAATCTACCAGTTTAACGACCGTTCAGAGTTATGACCAGCTCCCTGACCAGTCAGTATCATGTGCTGTATGAGAACTTTGGTCTGGGAAACAGCAGTACACTACTGTATAAACATTTAGAAATATACCAAAAAAAATAAAAAATGCTATTATTGATACAAAAAAAAAAAATATTAATATCTAAATATGGCTGACACAAACCCTCTACTACCAGTCTAGTATGCTTGAAATGCTGATAAGGGGCTGCTCCTCACCAAGTGACCAAGTCATAGGAATGGAACTCGGTCATTGGGTGAGGAGTGCCTGTACACATACACACACACACACACGTGTATACACAGTATAGCTTGTGTAACAGTTGATACAGCAATGTTGTGTTATTCCCAAACACTTAACTGAATCCGATTGGTGACTAATTCAGATTACCAAAGTTCTTCACAGTTTTTAAAAACTAGCCTCTTGCAAAAAAGAAAAAGAAAACCACCCACGCACACTTTATTAGTGCCCTTGTGCAATCCGATTAAATTGTTATTAATCTACTTTACTGCCTGGACCTGTCAGATGGAACCCTCCTCTGGAGTCCATCACCCTCTGCCCTAGAACAATGGCACAACAAGCAACCGATTCCCAAGGAAAGGCTGTACAGTACCTGTCATCACATAATATAGTCACTGGGTGACATGCCACAAATCAATCTAGTGACACAGAGCATGCATGAGAACATTCACTACAACAGACCAGATCAGTAAACATCGGCATTGC
The DNA here is from genome assembly GCF_905171775.1 of Rana temporaria. NCBI lineage: Eukaryota > Metazoa > Chordata > Amphibia > Anura > Ranidae > Rana > Rana temporaria. The sequence goes on along the minus strand of NC_053493.1, from coordinate 119,211,490 downwards.
TGTCAAGCAAGTCAGAAAATTGCTATGTACAGGCCACTCCTGGTGTAGGGTTAGCTCCGCCCTCTCCCTATGTCCAGTTATGTACAGGCCACTCCTGGTGTAGGGTTAGCTCCGCCCTCTCCCTATGTCCAGTTATGTACAGGCCACTCCTGGTGTAGGGTTAGTTCCGCCCTCTCCCTATGTCCAGTTATGTACAGGCCACTCCTGGCGTAGGGTTAGCTCTGCCCTCTCCCTATGTCCAGTTATCTACAGGCCACTCCTGGCGTAGGGTTAGCTCTGCCCTCTCCCTATGTCCAGTTATCTACAGGCCACTCCTGGTGTAGGGTTAGCTCCGCCCTCTCCCTATGTCCAGTTATGTACAGGCCACTCCTGGCGTAGGGTTAGCTCTGCCCTCTCCCTATGTCCAGTTATGTACAGGCCACTCCTGGTGTAGGGTTAGCTCCACCCTCTCCATATGTGCAGCCATGTACAGGCCACTCCTAGTGTAGGGTTAGCTCTGCCCTCTCGCCATGTCCAGGCCAGTCTTAGTGTAGGGTTAGCTCCACCCTCTCCCTATGTACAGCTATGTACAGGCCACGCCTGGTGTATGTTAGCTCCACCCTCTCCCTATTTCCAGCCATGTACAGGCCAGTCCCTGGTGTAGGGTTAGCTCCGCCCTCTCCCTATGTCCAGCCATGTACAGGCCACTCCTAGTGTAGGGTTAGCTCCACCCTCTCCCTTGTTCCAGATATGTACAGGCCACTTCTAGTGTAAGGTTAGCTCCACCCCGCCATGTACAGGCTACTGCCGATGTAGGGTTAGCTCCGCCCTTCCTTGCACTTAGCTTGGCCCAATTATGTCCAGCCATGTATAGGGTTAAGCTCTGTCCCCTCTTTTGTCCAGAAGCTCCACCACTTTCCTGTGTCCACCTATGTACAGGACATTCCACATGTGAGCTTAGCCCCACCCCTCTGTTCAGCAAATTACTGGTGTTTGGATAGTACCACCAGAGGCTCTACCTGTGCCCACCTATGTACAGGCCACTCCTGGTGTGGGGTTAGCCCTGCCTTTTTCCTTCGTCCAGGTATGAACAGGACATACCTGGTGTTGTTAGCTCCGCCCCTCCCCAGGTCTACGCCACGCCTGATGTTGGGTTAGCTCCGCCCCTCCGTGTCCACTTATGTACAGGACATGCTAGGTGTGGGGGTTAGCCCCTCCCAGTGTCCGGCTGAGTAAGGTTAGCCCCGCCCTGTGTCCGGCCTGACCCTATACGGACAGGTGAGGGAGCCACCCGGCGGACCCTCAGCATTCCTTCCATGGGGGAACCCCTGAGACAAGGCGCGCACTCACTCTCTTTCTAGCTGCCTCGCTGGTACGTACACAAGAGACCAGGCGGCCGCTTTCAGGCTGCCGATCAGTCCCACTCCTTTGTCCGAGGACGGTATCGCCAGCTGCCCATCCGCCATCCTCCTCCAGCAGGCTTCGTCCGCTCACACCGCTCTCTGTCCTTCCCAGCACACTACGATCGCTCCAATACTCCTCACCGTTCTCTCTCATCTGAGGTTTGTTGTGAGAACGAAGGAATCACCCCCCCTTCCTGTGTCACAGCCCAGTCATACCAAACGGGGAGGGCTCTGCGAGTCATGTGACCTAGCATGGCTGGACGGCGAGCCGCCATATTGGTTACGGGCTGTTTACCAATGACGAGTTTCAGGATAGAGAGGGATATCCGAGGGGGGAGTCTGGGGTCTTCTTTACTAAAGTCATTACGGATATAAACATTGTACATACCGAGGAGAATAGAAATATTTCAACAAGGAAATATGGAGAAAATTGGGCGTCAATAAAGTAGAACTAAAGACAATTTTAACACTAAGCGATACATTTTGCATTCAGTGTTACTTTAACGTGTGAAGTAGTAAAGATGGAGTTCTTAAGTAACCAATGGACGCTGCAGACCTCCTTCTCTGCACAGAATTCCTCTTTACTACTTCACACATTAAAGTGACACTGAATGTAAAATGTATTTCTTATGCCGCGTACACACGGTCATTTTTTGTGATGAAAAAAAACAACGTTTTTAAAAATGTCATTTAAAATGACCGTGTGTGGGGAAAACGTTGTTTTATGTCTTCTGAAAAACGACAAAAAAAAAATTCGAACATGCTTCAATTTTTTATGTCGTTTTTCAAAACGTTGTTTTTTGTGTCATTTAAAATGATAGTGTGTGTGTAAAACGACGTTTTTAAACCCGCGCATGCTCAGAAGCAAGTTATGACGCGAGCTTGAATGGAACAGAGTGCTGTCGTACGCGCTGAACGTAACCGCGCTTTGCTAGAGCATTTTGAAAAAACGATGGTGTGTAGGCAACGTCGTTTTTTAAAATTAAGTTTGAAAAACGTTGTTGTGTTTCATGATAAAAAACGTTGTTTTATTTCATCACAAAAAACGACCGTGTGTACGCGGCATTAGTGTTGGGTTGAGTGGAGAGGGATCAGAACACATGTAAAGGATTGTATCGCTGCCTGTCACTCTTTTAGGAAGATTCCTGTTTACTGGAATCACTGAAAGTGAAAGAAAATCCGAAATTGTGGTTTATCACCGGAACAGTAATCGAGGGAAAACCTTTTTATGGAGACACTAATCCTGGAGACAACGAAGTATTTCATCCCACTTCCTGGTTTGGCTATGGGGACAGGAAGTGAAGATAAATCTCCGTAATGGGACTCAGATGGCAAACAAAAAAGGGTAATAGCCCTCACACTATCCAATAAAAAAATGGGCTTTAACCATTTCATTATCGCATTTTCACCCCCTTCCTTCAATTGTGCGGTCGTGCGACGTGGCTCCCAAACAAAATTGATGTATTTTTTTCCCCCACAAATAGAGCTTTCTTTTGGTGGTATTTAACCACTTGATCACTGGGCACGTAAACCCCCTTAATAACCAGACCAATTTTCAGCTTTCGGTGCTCTCACAATTTGAATGACAATTACTCAGTCATACAACATTGTACCCAAATAAAAATTTTCTTCCTTTTTTTCACACAAATAAAGCTTTCTTTTGGTGGTATTTTATCACCGTTGGGTTTTTTATTTTTTGCGCTATAAGAGGAAAAAGACTGAAAATTCTGTAAAAAAAAAAAAAAAATTCTTTGTTTCTGTTATAAAATTTAGCAAATTTAGTATTTTTTCTTCATTCTTTTGCATAAATGTGAAAGATGAAGTTACGCCGAGTAAATAGATACCCAACATGTCACCCTTCAAAATTGCACACGCTCGTGGAATGGCGCCAAACTTTGCTACTTAAAAATCCCCATAGGCGACGTTGCAGGGTAGTGTGGGGTATTGCAGAGTAGTGTGGGGTATTGCAGAGTAGTGTGGGGTATTGCAGAGTATTGCACAGTATGGGTATGGGATGGCTGGCTGGATCTGTGACTGCATGTGTCACAGATCCAGCCCACAGCAGCTGCTACTTCATCCGCTCTCTCCCCCCCTCTCCTTTCACACTGTACCGTTCGGTACAGAAAGGGAAGGGAGTATTACATTACATGATTACATGACGGCGGTTTGTTTACAAGTGATCGCTCCGTCATTGGACGGATCGATCACGTGGTAAACCGCCGTTATCAGCGGCGATTTACCGCGATGCGGGAGTGCGATTCTGGGAGGACGTCCATGGACGTCCTCCCAGAGTTAAGCAACCGCCTTGTAGACGTATATCGTCTGGTTAATGCCCTCTGCGGTTTTTATTTTTTTGCGCTATAAACAAAAAAAGACCGATAATTTGGGGAAAAAAACACAATATTTTTTACTTTTTGCTACAATAAATATCTAAATAAATAAATTCTCACTTTAGGCTCATATGTAATCTTCTACATATTTTTGGTATTTTGGTTTGCGCAAAATTTATAGCGGCTACAAAATAGGGTATAGATTTATGATTTTTTTTTTTACTAGTAATGGCGGTTATCTGCAATTTTTGTCAGGACTACGATATTGCGGCGGACAGTTTGGACAGTGCTATAAATATGCACTGATTACTATATAAATATGACTGTCAGGGAAGGGGTTAACACTAGGGGGCGATCAAGGGGTTAAATATGTTCCCTAGGGAGTGATTCTAACTGTGGGGGAAGGGGACTGACTGGGGGAGGTGACCGATCGGTGTCCCTATGTGCAACGTCACACACCAACGGTCTCCCCTCCCTGACAGGATGTGTATCCCTGTGTTTACACATAGAGATCCACGTCCCTGGCTATGAAACTGCCGATCGCGGGTACCTGGTGGACATCGCGGCCGCCAGGCATTAGTGTTGGGTTGAGTGGAGAGGGATCAGAACACATGTAAAGGATTGTATCGCTGCCTGTCACTCTTTTAGGAAGATTCCTGTTTACTGGAATCACTGAAAGTGAAAGAAAATCCGAAATTGTGGTTTATCACCGGAACAGTAATCGAGGGAAAACCTTTTTATGGAGACACTAATCCTGGAGACAACGAAGTATTTCATCCCACTTCCTGGTTTGGCTATGGGGACAGGAAGTGAAGATAAATCTCCGTAATGGGACTCAGATGGCAAACAAAAAAGGGTAATAGCCCTCACACTATCCAATAAAAAAATGGGCTTTAACCATTTCATTATCGCATTTTCACCCCCTTCCTTCAATTGTGCGGTCGTGCGACGTGGCTCCCAAACAAAATTGATGTATTTTTTTCCCCCACAAATAGAGCTTTCTTTTGGTGGTATTTAACCACTTGATCACTGGGCACGTAAACCCCCTTAATAACCAGACCAATTTTCAGCTTTCGGTGCTCTCACAATTTGAATGACAATTACTCAGTCATACAACATTGTACCCAAATAAAAATTTTCTTCCTTTTTTTCACACAAATAAAGCTTTCTTTTGGTGGTATTTTATCACCGTTGGGTTTTTTATTTTTTGCGCTATAAGAGGAAAAAGACTGAAAATTCTGTAAAAAAAAAAAAAAAATTCTTTGTTTCTGTTATAAAATTTAGCAAATTTAGTATTTTTTCTTCATTCTTTTGCATAAATGTGAAAGATGAAGTTACGCCGAGTAAATAGATACCCAACATGTCACCCTTCAAAATTGCACACGCTCGTGGAATGGCGCCAAACTTTGCTACTTAAAAATCCCCATAGGCGACGTTGCAGGGTAGTGTGGGGTATTGCAGAGTAGTGTGGGGTATTGCAGAGTAGTGTGGGGTATTGCAGAGTATTGCACAGTATGGGTATGGGATGGCTGGCTGGATCTGTGACTGCATGTGTCACAGATCCAGCCCACAGCAGCTGCTACTTCATCCGCTCTCTCCCCCCCTCTCCTTTCACACTGTACCGTTCGGTACAGAAAGGGAAGGGAGTATTACATTACATGATTACATGACGGCGGTTTGTTTACAAGTGATCGCTCCGTCATTGGACGGATCGATCACGTGGTAAACCGCCGTTATCAGCGGCGATTTACCGCGATGCGGGAGTGCGATTCTGGGAGGACGTCCATGGACGTCCTCCCAGAGTTAAGCAACCGCCTTGTAGACGTATATCGTCTGGTTAATGCCCTCTGCGGTTTTTATTTTTTTGCGCTATAAACAAAAAAAGACCGATAATTTGGGGAAAAAAACACAATATTTTTTACTTTTTGCTACAATAAATATCTAAATAAATAAATTCTCACTTTAGGCTCATATGTAATCTTCTACATATTTTTGGTATTTTGGTTTGCGCAAAATTTATAGCGGCTACAAAATAGGGTATAGATTTATGATTTTTTTTTTTACTAGTAATGGCGGTTATCTGCAATTTTTGTCAGGACTACGATATTGCGGCGGACAGTTTGGACAGTGCTATAAATATGCACTGATTACTATATAAATATGACTGTCAGGGAAGGGGTTAACACTAGGGGGCGATCAAGGGGTTAAATATGTTCCCTAGGGAGTGATTCTAACTGTGGGGGAAGGGGACTGACTGGGGGAGGTGACCGATCGGTGTCCCTATGTGCAACGTCACACACCAACGGTCTCCCCTCCCTGACAGGATGTGTATCCCTGTGTTTACACATAGAGATCCACGTCCCTGGCTATGAAACTGCCGATCGCGGGTACCTGGTGGACATCGCGGCCGCCAGGCATGCGCATCGGCACCCATGGGATGCGGCGGAAACGCGCGCACACCGCTGACGGCCGGGAGGCCAGAGGACGTCATATGACGTCCACCCAGGATGGCAGAGGCACACTGTGGACGTCATATGAATATACGCTGGTATTGAAGCCACCCATTTTTTTCTTTTTTTTAAAAGCCAGTAGCTACAAATATGACAGCTGCTGACTTTTAAAAAATGGACACTTACCTGTCCAGCGTGCCCGCGATGTCAGCAGACGAGGCTGAGCAATCGCTCGGTCTTCGGCTGCTTCCACCGCTATCCTCGGTAAGGGAATCAGGAAGTGAAGCCCCTTGCAAACAGATGCCAATAATCACTTCCATGATGCTGGAGAAGTGCTACTAGCGCAATGTCTGTGAGGCATCATTAGAGATACTGAGAATAGCGCTTAGAACAATATTAACATAGCTCCCAACTGTCCATGATTTCGAAGGAACGGTCCCTTATTTGGAACAAAGTCCCTCTTTTCGCCTCATTTGTCCCTCATTTTGGTTTGATCTATAAAGTTGTATGTAGCACCCTCTATTTTAGGTAGGTATGTTGCTAGAGTAGTGTTTTTTGTGTGTACTGCCAATGCAGGTACATTTAGGCAGGCCTAGCTGTGAGCTAGGCCTGTTTGTTTTTGGGCTGGGGAGTGGTTTAGTGTAGCAGCAGGTGACTGACATGTAATTCATCGCTCTGATGCCTCCTTTGTTTTCAGAGGGTTCTGGAAAAGAGGCAGGGCAGAGGGCTGGAGTGACATGGGGTGTATTTGGGAGCCCTGACCAATCCCCAACTAGGATTGGCAGGGGGCAGGCCTCCTATATATACTCATGGCCAGCCTGTTGTGGGAGGAGTTGTCCAGTGGAAAAACTGAATGATGGAGTGTTAGACTATGGTGGCCTTTGAGGGAACCCCCCTTTCTGGGGGAAGATGAACTTGAGTCTGTAGCTCGGAAACTGGGAGGGAGTCTCTTTCTACACGGTCATTGAGAAGTGTCCTGGAACAGGAGCAGGAAGAGGACAGCAATAAGCACTGCCGGGCAAGTCATTCAGGAGGGATCCATTTCGGGATCGGTGGGTGAGAAGCACAATGAGAAGCTCTAGGAGAGACATGCCAGGATTGGATGTGAGGCCAGAGGGAGAGACTGTGGTGTCGTTGGAGTCAAGTTTTATTATCCCTCCACTTCACAGCAAGCAAATTATTACACTTTAAGCAGGCTCTCTCCCCCAGCCTAAGACGGGAATCTACAAGCCTCTGGAGTAAGCCCCGGCGATTAGGTCGCACGGTGCCACATGCACCAATCTGATGATCAAACAAGTGACTAAAAAGTGGTACGTTCGTGTAATAATTGTCCACATACAAATGGTACCCCTTTCCAAATAAGGGTGACACCAAGTTCCACACTATCTTGCCAGGGCTCCCTATGCAATCTGGGCAGTTCTACGACTCTATATGACTATCTCTTCCCTCGTAAACCATAAAACTACATGTATAGCCTGTGGCCCTGTCACAGAGCTTATACATCTTGACCCCATATCTGGCACGCTTGCTGGGAAGATACTGCTTGAAAGACAAGCGGGCAGAAAATGTAATCCGGGACTCATCAATGCAGACAACTTGATGGGGTGTATACAAGGCTGCAAAACAACCGTTGAAGTGGTTTACGGGGGGCCGAATTATGTATAACCGATCATATCCAGGGTCTCCACGAGGACAACAGAGTTCATTGTTGTTGAACTTCACGAACCGCAATATCTGCTTGTATCGTGCCCTGGCCATGGAGGCAGAGAACATGGGCAAATGGTAAACTGCCTGGGTCAGTGGACTAATATGACCGCAACTTACTTTTAACTATTTTAACTAAGCCCATCTCGAGGGATAAGCCCAGAAAGGTCTTACATTTGAAAACCATAATTGGTTTCCATTCTTTGGCTAGGGAGGACTGGGGATTAGCGGCGATGTATTGACCAGCATACAAATTACTTTGGTCCACAATAGATCTATAAAGATCTTCCATGAAAAACAGCAAATAAAAATCAAGTGACGTAAAATCAACTTTGAATTCTGTGTTGGCCAGTGAATGGGGGAAATACGGGTGCTGCAGAAGTGGTGGGCTCCCAATTAGGATTGGCGAATTCTGCAGGAAGGACACTATGGGCATGACGGGCCTGTCTTTGTCTTATTGGTGGCAGTGGGACACTACTTGTGCTTGCCACCTCGCCAGCTTGAACTGCACTTATGGGACTCGTCACCAAGTGTTCCTGCATTGCTGGATGTATGAGAAGGGTGTACTAGGCCGCTGGTGCTTGCCAGTTCACCAGAAGGATGAGTGACACTAGTACTTCTCTGCACCATATGAGAGCCCTGTGGTTCTTGCACCTCAACAACAGAAGAAAAAGAATGGGGTCGGGTACACCTGACCTTGGCATGGACCTCAACTCCGTCGTCAGTGCTATCTGTCATGGAGCTGCTGTCGTCTACAGGTTCGTATTCTGAGCCTGAATCTGACAGATGAGTGACTTCCACTTCACTATCTGGCATGCTCAAAAACATGTAGGCCTCTTCACTAGTGTACCTTCGATTTGCCATTTTGGGGTCTAAATTTACTGGTACACTAGTAAGATTCACAGGAAAAAAAAGCACCTGACTGTCAGAAACTGTATCAAACACTACCAAAAAACTGTTAGCGATCACAGGGATCAGACCTGACTCTGTAAACTTTGCAGTTATGTGTTTAGTGTTTTTTAAGTGACAGTGATCAATCAATACTGCACTTGGGTGGCTGGGCGGAGTGGCAAAACGCAGGTGCTAGCAGGTATCTGGGGTGATCCCGCTAACACTGCGTTTTTGGGAACCCTAAACTGCTGGGTACGCTAGTATAGATCTGATCAGATATTGATCCGTTCAGATACTATACCACTAAGGGAGGTGTATGGTGCGTGCGTGGGTGTTAGCGCTACTGGCACTAATCTGACACTGCCTGGGGCGACGCAGACCCTATCTGACACTAAAACTGATATCACCCGCCGGGCGATCAGGGGTTAAACCTTTATTGGGTAATAAACGGCGGGTGCCCTGATGCTATAAAAAAAAAAATCTAACTAGCCAGAGTCACCCGTAGCACTTATACAGTGAGCACTGGTAAAAGGGTTAACTAGGGGCAATCAGGGGGTTATTAGGTAGTATATGGTGGTGCCTGACGCTATAAAAACCTGACGCTGAAACAAAATAACTAACAGGCTAACTAGCGTCACCCGTGACACTAATACGGCGATCAGAAAAATGATTGCTTAGTGACACTGGTGACAGATGGTGAAAGGGTTACCTGGAGGGCGATCAAGGGGTTAAACTTTTATTGGGGGGGGTTAGGGGGTACCCTACACCTAAAGGGGCCTAACACTAACTTCCCTGACACCTAGACATGTGCACAGCAAAAATTTTCGTTTATTTCTGTTTCGTTTCTGTTCGTTTATCGTGATTCGTAACGAGTCGTAATTTCGTAAGACTTTCGTTATCGTATTCGTACTCTTTAATATTTTCTGTTAGTTTATTTTTCGTTGAATCGAGATTAGTATTTTCGTTATATTTTGTATTCTGCCACGTTCGTATTTTTAAAATGATTTTATTCGTTCCTTCGTTTTTAAGTTGGTTTAATTTTCGTTGTTTTGCTATTCGTATTTACATTATATTTTCCATCATGCCGCGTTCGTATTTTCGTAAGAAATATATCTTCATTGCTTTATGATCATTCGTATTTTCGTGTCTAATTTCCTTTGATTGTAAAAACGTACTTTTGTAGATTTTATTGCATTCATAATTCAGTTAGAATAAATTTTAAGTTTATTCGACACACTACTCGTCGTAATTTTGTAATTTGTACTTTGCTGTGATTGACTTGACTGTCTTAGTTAGCACACACACCCTGTCTAGAATGAAGTCTGACGTAGAAGAAAACTAAAATATGTCAGATATTACAAATACAAATCTAGAAATTAGATGCACTGCAGTCTAACACAGAAAAAGACACAAGGAGCCAGGAGGTAATGAGAAAGAAGCTCATTGGGGGAAGGAACAAACCTCTTCAGAGGAAAGGGACAGCGCTCAGTGGCTATTGGTCAATGTCCAGAAATATTTCAGTACTAACGAAAGCTAATTTACATTATTTCGTATTTTCGTTGTTTTCATTTCCATTTTCCGAAGATTCGTAATTTATTTTTTGTTAGTTTTGATTTTTGTTTTTTATTCTTTGTTCGGCATTTCGGTTGTTTTCTTTTCGGTCTTCGAATATTAGTAAGTTTGTATTTTCGTTCATTTTGTTTTTCGTAATTTTTTTATTTTTTTTGGGTTCGGTATTTTCGTTGTTTCTATGTTTTCGTTTCTTTCTTCTTTCGTATCTTCGTTGTTTTCCATATTCGTTATTTTGAAAATATCGTTATTCGTTATTAATTGCGCTAAACCGTTCGTTCATTCGTATGTTAAGGAATCGACTAAAATAACGAAAATTGACGGAAAACGTATTCGTAACTAAAAAAATTGCACATGTCTACTGACACCTTTTACAGTCACAAATGACACCAAATGCAGTGATCAGTAAATAAATGAACACTGCAATCGGTGACACTGTGACTGGGGGTGCAGGGCATGATCGGGGGTGGGGGGTGAAAAGTGTACCTACGTGTCCTGGTGTCAGCGTACTGTTGGTGCACTTACTCTGAGATGTCTTCTCTCCTAGGCGCTGGACCAAAAGACAGACACAAGGAGAGTGACATCACTTCCTCTGCCTGTGTTTACACTTTCACAGGCAAAGGAAGCTTCTCATTCACCAGGAGCGATCGTGAGGGGGTGGCCATGAATCGGTGGCCTCCCCCTCATCATGGATTGCTGGAATGATCCTGACCGCTGCAGGCCCCCCACCCGCTGGGAGGCAGGGACGTACAGGTACGCCCATATGCCTGCCCGTGCCATTCTGTCGACGTATATCGTTGTGCGGCGGTTGTTCTGTGGTTAACCTGTCACCACTCAGCCCGTCTGCAAGAGCACCTGAAAGCCACACAAAAGGAACACAATTCTTCTCCTCCTCACTCCTGTCACGAAAGACGATCCAGAGGTCTTGCTACCAATAGTAGCAGCAGGGAAATCTTGCCCCGACGCATGCGCGTTGGCGCGCGCATCAATGTGCCTGGTGCGCGCGGCAGCCTGCGCGGCACGCGTGGCGATGGCGTTTGGCGCCAAAGGACGCTATTTAAACAGTCTGGTGCTTCTCCATCTTGCTGACCAGCCTACAGCATTTACCCTGAGAATCTGCACCTGTTACCTGTTGACCTCCTGTTTACCTGACCCGGCTTCCTGTGACCTTCTCTGTCTGCAACCTGCCTACGACCCCGGCTTCGTCTGACTACTGCTTCTGCTCAATCCCTGGTTCTGTTACCTGCCCGCCTGTTCGTACCGACCCGGCTTGGACTTTTGACTATTCTTTGGACTTGCCCTGGTTCCTGATCTACTTACCGGTGCTAGGTCCGTTCTACACATCCGCCTGGTTCCTGTGCCCACAAGTGCCACACCTCCGCTCCTGCCTGCTGTTGGTACCCTACCTGGACCTGCTCTACACCTACCTGCTGCCACTTCCGGTCCGCTACCCAGCTTACCATCAGGCACTTGTGCCCCTCCGGACTCTTGACCCTCTGTCTGCTCTACCAGGGGCTCCTGAGTCGGAGGCTTACGAGAGGCCGCTCCCTGCACGTTGGGCTCCATAACCAGGTATGTGACAACTCCTCTCCTTTTATGTCTACCCCCACTATATCTCATGACCTTTCAGCAGCCTTCACTGACAGGGATGATGGTATAGCAAAGGGTGTCACAGGTCCTTGCAAAACGTCTGCCAGCTGCACACCACCAGCTGTAGGGTAAGCAGGCCAGCTGCTGCATTGAAAAAAATATACACTCCCTGCCACTCACATGCCCAGCGCCTAAATTCCAGTTTGTCCAAATTGCTGGCTTTACAACTCCTGCGTTTTCATCTGGTGGATTTTTCCCCCTTTGGTGAATTTCCAGAATGTACTATACCACAATGGCAGGTTCCTAGTTGCTATTTCTTTGCATGTAATACCATTCCACCTCTGTGCCATCACATGGAAGGCAATGTTGTGGCATCATTGGGCAAGGCAGTCAACAGCAAGGTCCACATTACTGCTGACACGTGGTCCAGCAAGCACGGTCAGGGATGAAATATTTTGTTCACATAATATTTAGGGTAACTTTGCTTACAACTAGGAAGGATGCACAGGGTTCAGTACTGAAGCAGAGGAAGACATACATTAGACCTTAAGAGATGGTTTTCAGTTCCCAGAAACCTTGGGAGTAGTGCTTGGCTGGCAGTTCTAGATACTGTAATCCTCAGTGACCCAGAGGACTCTGCTTCTCATGTTTCTGCAAACTTGTTGTACATGGGCCCCGTCATTCTTCAAAGCCAGCGAAAGGACACGAAAATTTGCGGCATTATGAAGAAGGATCACTATTGGTTGGCAATCCTCCTTGACCACCGTTACAAGGGCAAAGTCTCTGAACTCATCATGCCCTCGCAAAGGGAGCACAGGATGAAATATTTTGAGGACACCTTAAAGAGGCATTTATATAACACCTTTCCAGACTCTGGTAGGTTACATTCTCATGGGAAAAGGTAATTTGAACGCCTCTGTTGGCCAAAGGAGGAGTTGTGGAGAGGGGTGCAACCTAAGTGATATATTTCAACATTTTTTTTTAGTCCTTGGTGCCCAGAGCTGTCAGCTTCCACATTCCATCAGCAGCATCTGCACCATATAAAGATTATCTAGGGACAAAAACAAAAATGAATGACAGGTCACCTGTGGTCAGATGAGGGGTGCACCACAAGGTAGTGAACCCTAATGCAGACTGCTGTGAATGGACAGGAAGCGTGAGCCCAAGATTCCCCAGGGCGCGGCGTCTAAGGTCCAGCTGGTGTTCACCAGAGCCTCTAGTGGTGAGGATGGCTTTCGCTGCAACTAAACCCAGGTCGCGGCCCCCGGAGTCCCCCAGGTCACGCTCTGTAGGGAGAGAGGGGAAGCAGCCGCTCAGGACACAAGGAATAGTAAAGGTTAAGCCGAGGTCGGGGCAACAGGCAGACGAGGATAACCAAGGGACAGGCCAAGGGTCAGGGTCACAGGCAAACAGGAGTAGTCGGGGACAAGCCAAAATCGGTACACAGAGAGATTAACGTAGCACACTGCAAGCAGGAACACAAGCTAACAAACAACGTTGAACAGAAAAGCAGACCTGCAGTGCACTAGTTAATATAGAGTTCCTGGGGTGGAGCCATACAGGGAGGAGAGATGATAAAAGGCAGCCAGATAAGAGAGTCAGGCCTCTAATGAACACATGAAGAGACAGGTAAGCTGCCAGACATTATTGCATATCCATGACAGTACCCTCCAGCTTATGGCCCCTCCCCCCCCCCCCGGGCCCAGGCCTAAAGGGAAATCCCAGATGAAACCTCCTCAACAGACGAGGCGCAAAGACCTCAGATGCAGAAATCCAAGAGGCCTCTTCAGGACCAAACCCTCTCCGAAGCACAAGGTACTGAAGAATGCCTCTGCAGAGCCGAGAATACAGAATTTGACCAACCTCGTACTTTAGATTATCCTCAGAGGGCGGAACCGAAGTAGGGGGAGGATGAGAGGAATCATTGAGGACCAAAGGCCTTTTAGGAATAAGCAAGGGCAAGAGAGGATCAATCAGAATCTGAGGAGGGTCCCTCAGACCCTTAAAGATGAATTGGGCATCTAGAACAGGACCATCAGACTGGGCAGAGGAACCCTGAGGTCAGGTTGGTTAGAAGGTGACATGACACAGGAGTCAAGCTGGATAGCAGAAAGACCAGCAGAATGCAGAGAGCCCTGAAAACAAGGTTAAAAATCCCACCTGGCCGAATGAGGCAGTCAATCCAAAGGATGGATTAAGCCCCTTAGACAGGTTTGAATGGACGTAATAGTACTAGGATGAGGCAAGGTTGCAGAAGGTCCTGAACAAGAAAAAGTAGGAGGCTCACTGGGCATGGGCTGGAGTGGCATAACTGATGCAGAGGCCGAGTGAATAGCATAGTCCGGTGTAGCGACTACCTGAATCGCATCACAAGGCGTAGCGACTGCAGAACTTGCAGACAGGTTAGCCTGGCTGTGCGTTTTTGGGACAGACAAAGGTAAACTGTTATGCAAACTGGAGTGAATGATCGGCTCAGGTTCACAGGTGGGCTCCTCATCCAGAGTGCCACATGGGCTAGAGAGTGCATCAGCCTGACTATTGCAGGACACATCCCGGACACCACTACATGCAGTAGGAGGAGCAAAAGATACCAGGATGGTGGCAACAGGAAGTTTCTCCTTTGGGGCAACCTTGGGTAGGCAGGACATGGAACAGGAGGGACCCCAAGCCAGGATCTGTCTGGCAGTCCGGTCAATGTGTGGAGAATGGAGCCTTAACCAAGGAAGACCCAAAACGATAGGAGCTGAGGCCTTAGGTAGGAAAAGGAAGGATATCCACTCCTGGTGAAGTGTCCCTACTGACATCTTAACAGGGAGTGTCTGGAAGCGAATAGGACCCCCTGGGAGAACAGTGCCATCAATCGCCAAGACCACCAATGGCGTGGTGAGGGGTAAAAGGGTAAGTCGCATGGACGATGCGATTTCCCAGTCCATGAAATTGCTAGCGGCCCCGGAATCCAGATATGCCGAGACCGAACGAGAAGAAGCACCAAGATGAAGGAACACAGAAAGAAGAAGACGAGAAGGTGAAGGTGATATTTATGGGTCTGTAAATGGGGTGTGTTTCCGCGCCAAACTTAAATAAGTTTATACAAATGAATCACTAGTGAGAAATAATTAAATACTTAGTGACAAGCTGCTCCTCTGTGACAAAACATATACAAAAATATATTGTGCAATAGAATCAATAGTGGGGGAAGAGGGCGCTAGTGAGAAAATTGTACCTAAATTGGGGCGCCCTCAGACCGAGGGTCCCAATGGTGTATGTGGGAAATTAGAAAAAATATATTGTTAAACACTCTAGTGACTATACAATTCATACATATGTTGTATCTCAGCTAAATTGTGTACAATACCAGATCATACAACAACTATACTAAATGCAACACAGTCGCTGGTGCAACCAGTGAAAAGTGCATAAACACTTATGCGATATTGCGTCTCATAGGTGATAGCTCAAAAACGTAAGTAACAGAAATAAACAGAAAAAAACGTCAATGTGTGATTATTTCTAAAGGTGAATCCAATCCAAAAGGTCATTGAATCATGCAAAAAGTCTTGAGTGCTGCCCCAGCCACCACCATTAAAACATTTGCACCCGAAGTGATCTTGCCAAAAGATAGGCTTACCAGAGGTAGTGGACCCCTTTCGTGAGAAATGGGTCTAGTGGGCTGAGCAGGTATTAGTGCTAGTCTGACATCCTGACATCTGACAGGCTAGTCTGACATCCTAGCATACCAGCTGATCCCGCGCGGCTACTGCACAACAACCAACGCGCCTTCTCTACGCAGCAACCCACGAGTACAAGTCGGGGTCCTGTTATAGACGCATGCAGTCCTAGTGCCGGGCAGGCACCCTCCAAGTAAGGGGCCAATCAGCGTTTTTTATCTATGTGTTTTATAATAAAAGTTAATGCACTATAGCTCCTTTTCTGTTGATATTTTTTGGATGGATTCCTGGTTACTACTGGCATAAGATCTGCAGTTTGAACGGTGGTGAACAGTGTGCAGGCACTAATACCTGCTCAGCCCACTAGACCCATTTCTCATGAAAAGGGTCCACTACCTCTGGTAAGCCTATCTTTTGGCAAGATCACTTCGGGTGCAAATGTTTTAATGGTGGTGGCTGCTGCAGCACTCAAGACTTTTTGCATGATTCAATGACCTTTTGGATTGGATTCACCTTTAGAAACAATCACACATGGACGTTTTTTTTCTGTTTATTTCTGTTACTTACGTTTTTGAGCTATCACCTATGAGACGCAATATCGCATAAGTGTTTATGCACTTTTCACTGGTTGCACCAGCGACTGTGTTGCATTTAGTATAGTTGTTGTATGATCTGGTATTGTACACAATTTAGCTGAGATACAAGATATGTATAAATTGTATAGTCACTAGAGTGTTTAACAATATATTTTTTCTAATTTCCCACATATACCATTGGGACCCTCGGTCTGAGGGTGCCCCAATTTAGGTACAATTTTCTCACTAGCGCCCTCTTCCCCCACTATTGATATTTCTGGGTCCAATACTCCACCTTCCAGATGTATTGAACCCAAGCGTTTTTCCGGGCGAAGAGAGCAAGTGTCACGAAAATGACTTTGCCCCCACAGTAGAGACACAGGCCCAGAGTTCTGCGCTTAGCACGTTCCTCGGGAGATAGCCTGGTCCAACCCAGCTGCATGGGTTCCTCAGCTGGCAGGAGATGCTCCACGGGTCGAAGAGAGGGGAGCTCAGGCTGACCAAGGACCAGGGAGTGCCGGCATCGCTTTCCAGGGACCTTTCCTGAAAGCGAATATCGATCTGGTTACACAAGGAGATAACTTCGTCCAGATTAGTGGGGATGGTTCTTCCTGCTAATTCATCCTTCAACCTATCAGAAAGGCCATGCAAAAAGGTTGCGACTAAGGCTTCATTGTTCCAGCTCAACTCAGTCGTCAGTATGCGGAAATTAAGAGCATACTGTCCCACAGAAGCAGACTCTTGGCGGAGACATAGAAGGGCGCTGGCTGCTGAAGAGACATGAGCCGGTTCTTCAAAGATATTCTGAAAAAGGTTCAAGAAGTCAGGCTGCCCAGGCTAAAGCTTCACCGGAGAGCAGAGAAATGATATAGGCTATCTTAGCCCGATCAGACAGAAAGTGTTGGGGCTGGAGCTCAAAATGAATAGTGCATTGACTAAGGAATCCCCTGCAGGCCTTGGAGTCTCCAGAGAAACGGGACGGAGCTGGCAGTTGTAGTAATTGTGACTCTGCGACTGGTGCGATAGGCGCAGCCACTGGTTGTACTTGAGATTGCTGATTTGGGGTTCCCAAAGAGGTCTGATGCTGCTCGAAGCGGAAGCCAGATCCTGAAGAAATTGCATCACCTGAGTCTGATTAGATTCTTGAGTCTCAAGTCTGCGGACTATGCCCTGCAATGGATCGTCTGCGGGAAGCGGCACGTTGGCAGGGTTCATGGCTGTACAAACTGTCAGGTCACCTGTGGTCAGATGACAAGTGCACCCCGTTGGAGGCAGGGGTGCACCACAAGGTAGTTGTAGCTGGCCAGCTAGAACCTGTCCTAGGTAGCTAATATAACCTACATGTATATACAGCTAAACCTGCTAAGAACCTAAATGTAGTGCACATGTTTATATGTGAGAGACAAAAGCAAAGTTATTCACTGTGATTTTATGCTTGAATGTCATATAATAGTTGTATGTTGTGTTCACAGAAGCAAAAGAAAAAATATGCCTTTAAGAATCGTTTATTTATATGACAGTAGAAGGTAAGCTCATTAAACAGTGGAATTCATGCCAGAAAGCATAGAGTTAAGCTTTTGTGACCCATCAGCCAATCACAGCTAATCTCACATGGAGCAGAGTCTTGACCTATCACAGCTACCTTTGCATCAATTCTGTCTGGGAGGTTCCTAATACTATACATGTGCTGCAAATTCATTCCACATGAAGACAGAGAGCAGAGCAGGCATACAGAGTTCAGTTTTATGGAAGCAAGGGCCTAAATAGGTGCGTTACACAAGTTATATATGTGTTCTTATTGTAAATAGTGTGATCAGAACTGAATACTGATCTAGTTGTGTGTTCACTTGTAGTTCCACCGAACTAAGTCATCAAACAAAGTCATCTAACCTCTTTGTGGTGATTGGAGCACATATCATTGATTCTTCTGATCTGGTTACTATACACAGCACATACAGCAATCCAGAGGTTTGCAGCGCTGCTGCAGGACTATATACAAGCTCTGTACGAGCATGTTTTTATTTTTCTGTCTTTTTACATGAACTATTTTTATTTAAGCAGCTGCTATCATAGTTTACAGTGTGTTCTATTTTTACAGATTTTATGATTATTTCCGAATTTTTAGAATCATCCTAAGCGCAGGGCTGTACTGAAATTGGGAGGCCTTTTTTTAGTTTTTTAGTACTTTGCAAAGTCATCTAACCGCCCTAACTGCACTCGAACTAAGTCACATCCATCCATCCACTCTAACAAGCTAACTGCACAAAGCTAACAAACCCTGCAAACCAATTTGTAAACCACAGTTATACCTTTCAGAGAAATCAGAGAATGCTTTGATAACTTACAGAGAGAGAGAGAGAGAGTATAAATACTGAAGAAAGGAAATATATCCACCATTTTATGTTGAATGACAAGATTGAATATTTGAACCGCCATTTTCTGTTATACTTATTCAACACGTGTTTGTACATGGACTGTCTGCTGCAAAGCAGCAGTGTTATCTATGAAGAAAAGTGAAGTTAATAAAGAAGTTATTTTAAGCATTTGGTGTGCTCTTTAAACCTTACTGCTTCCATAGAACGTCAATAGAGGAATTTAAGAGTAATAGACAGTCTTGTTGGACTGAAAAGTCAGAGATATCACAATTCTTCTAATGCCACAGCGCATGAGGCACTTTATAGTGTTGCGCCTGCCACAGTAGTGAACCCTAATGCAGACTGCTGCGGATGGACAGGAAGCGTGAGCCCAAGATTCCCCAGGGCACGGAGTCTAAGGTCCAGCTGGTGTTCACTAAAGCCTCTAGTGGTGAGGATGGCCTTCGCTGCAACTGAACACAGGTCGCGGCTCCCGGAGTCCCCCAGTAGGAAGAGAGGGGAAGCAGCCACTCAGGACACAAGGGATAGTAAAGGGTAAGCTGAGGTCAGGGAAACAGGCATATGAGGATAACCAAGGGACAGGCCAAGGGTCAGGGTCACAGGCAAACAGGAGTAGTCGGGGACAAGCCAAAATCGGTACACAGAGAGGTTAACGTAGCACACGGCAAGCAGGAACACAAGCTAACAAACAACGTTGAACAGCAAAGCAGACCTGCAGTGCACTAGTTAATATAGAGTTCCTGGGATGGAGCCATACAGGAAGGAGAGATGATAAAAGGCAGCCAGATAAGAGAGTCAGGCCTCTAATGAACACATGAAGAGACAGGTAAGCTGCCAGACATTATTGCATATCCATGACAATGAAGAGCTTTCCAGTTGACGATTTACTGGGTTACTGTGTGATGAAATTAGATCACTGGCCAAAACTTGCCCAGTATGCAATGAGCTGCTGGGCTGCTCTGCATCCAGCATGCATTCAGAATGGACATTCAGTGCTGCCAGAAGTTTTGTGACAGATAAAATAGCGTGTCTGTCGACAGACTCCTTGACCGGCTGACATTTATCAAAATTAATTAGTCCTGGATTAGCAGCAGCTATCAAGCCCCTGATGTCAATGTCGTTTAACTGTTTTTGGGATTTGGAATCTTCGCAAGAGCTTTGTAGGTGTTGATTTTATCTTGAAAAAATACCAATTTTTCCATCACTGTTTGACCAGGGCATATAATTAAATTGTTTTACAGCAAGCCCAATTCTTGCTCTCGTCAAGAGTACCTCTATAGGGTTGTGGTATAAAGTAGGTCTGTTACTGATCAAAAATTTTTTGTTCGATCAATCTTTTTCTTTTTTATCGATTAATCGACTAATTTCGATTAATTATAACACACATACAGATCCAACTACTTTTAGCTGATCTCCTTGCAGGCTGATTCCCAGTGCAGCTACCAACCACAGGAAAAATGGATAGCAGGATACAAAAAAACACACAAAGGCAGCGCTCGATGCGAATAGCATTAAAACTTTTATAGTCTTCAAGTAGGTAACCAAATAAATATTGCACTGGAGATAAAATCGATGTAGCTACATAAACTGTAAAAATGGTGCGAGTAATACCAAACGGTAGCATAAGCAGTCATAAAAACATGTAGCTAAGTATGATACTGGTATAAAAATGTGTACAACGATACCACTGCTGAATCCAGATGAGGAGAGGTTAACATCAGTCCGTCGGCATGTAGATGTCCCATTAAGGGAACTATCACAACTCCCAGTGGATGGTTGTAGAGGGAAGTGATAGAGGGAAGTGTAACAGCCCTTGCGTGTGTCAGATAGTAAGGTCCCGCCGGCATGCAGATATGAAGGCACAGCAAAGGAGCCCTTCAGATGGACATGGCAAGCCCCGACAGTGTCTGTGACATTACTGGATCTCCGACGGAACTCCCTGAAGGCCCAGAAGCCGGCGGAGAGGTGAGTACCAATCAAAAGAATTTTAATCGATCAAAAAGATTTTGATCGATCAAAAGAATTAAAGATTAATCGATTAATTAAAAGTTAATTTGCACAGCCCTAGTATAAAGGCACCACCAACACCCAAAGGCCAATTTTTTCACCACTGTTTGACCAGGGCATATAATTTCAATTTTTTACAGCAAGGCCAATTCTAGCTTTCATCAAGAGTACCTCTATAGGGTTATGACGTGAAGGCACCACCAACACGCAAAGCCCAATTTTTCTGCACCTGTTACTTTTATGCAAAGAATATACCTCAAAAATGTTTTATCCTGTTCCGAGTGCACTAAATGGTGGCCTCATCATACATACTGTCTCCCCAAGCTTTTGTTCAGGAATGCGTACCACACAGAGCACAGGAGTGCGTATCGTATGCAGCACAGGAGTCTGTATCTCAAAGAGCACAACGGTATTGCACAAAGCACAGGGGTGTGTATCACACAGGGTTCAGGAGTGTGTATTGCACAGAGCATAGGACTGGGTATTGCACAGAGTACAGGTGTCATGAACAACCCTGTCCACCAGATGGCGGTAGTGGCGCATCGGCGCGCACGGGCGCATGCAATTGCGGTAACGGCGCGCACGGGAGCGTGAAATTACGGCACTCTCGTTCACCTGAGCTGTTACAGAATAGCGCAAAAGTTAAAAACCGCAGAGGTGATAAAATACCACCAAAAGAAAGCTCTATTTGTGGGGGAAAAAAGGCGTCAATTTTGTTTGGGAGTGACGTCGCATGACCGCGCAATTGTCATTCAAAGTGCGACAGCGCTGAAAACTAAAAATTGGTCTGGGCAGAAAGGGGGTGAAAATGCCCTGTATGGAAGTGGTTAAAGAGTTAAGATGCTTGTGGGCTTTGCCGAGTCAGCAAGTGGCCATAATGTCTGCACAGACTGGGTCTATGGTGGTATGTCTTTGCATATATCGGAAAAAATGAAAATACCAAGCGCAATGAGGTTCCAAGGGGGATATGTAGATAACCACAGTAACGGCAGCTCCATCTCCTTTTCCGACTATCAATGAGACATGAGTACAAAACAACAAATAAAAGGAGAGCTCCCAGCTAGGGATGAGCCGAACACCCCCCCCCCCCCCCGTTCGGTTCGCACCAGAACCTTTGAAACGGTCCGACCGTTTCGCGCGAACATTTAGAACCCCATTGACGTCTATGGGACTCGAACGTTCGAATTCAAAAGTGCTCATTTTAAAGCCTAATATGAAAGTTATTGACGTAAAACGTGTTTGAGAACCCGGGTCTTGCCCCAGGGAACATGTATCAATGGAAAAAAAAGTTTTAAAAACGGTCGTTTTTTCTGGAGCAGTGATTTTAATGATGCTTAAAGTAAAAAAAAAATGAAAAATCCATTTAAATATCATACCTGCTGGGTGTCTATAGTATGCCTGTGAAGTGGCACGTGTTTACAACTGTCCCTGCACAAAATGAGATTACTATAAGAAAAAAGTCATTTAAAACTGCTTGCGGCTTTAATGTAATGTCTGGTCCCTGCAATATGGATGAAAATCATTGAGAAAAAATAGCACAGACACAGACAGTACACACACCACGTAGCTTTAGGTGCACACTGCAGAGGGCACGGGCAGTACAAACACCACGTAGCTTTAGGTGCACACTACAGAGGACACAGGCAGTACACACCACGTAGCTTTAGGTGCACACTGCAGGGGACACAGGCAGTACACACCACGTAGCTTTAGGTGCACACTGCAGAGGACAATGGCACTACACACACCACGTAGCTTTAGGTGCACACTGCAGAGGACAATGGCAGCACACACACCACGTAGCTTTAGGTGCACACTGCAGAGGACACGGGCAGTACACACACCACGTAGCTTTAGGTTCACACTGCAGAGGACACAGGCAGTACACACCACGTAGCTTTAGGTGCACACTGCAGAGGACACAGGCAGTACACACCACGTAGCTTTAGGTGCACACTGCAGAGGACACAGGCAGTACACACCACGCAACTTTAGGTGCACACTGCAGAGGACACAGGCAGTACACACACCACGTAGCTTTAGGTGCACACTGCAGAGGACACAGGAAGTACACACCACGTAGCTTTAGGTGCACACTGCAGAGGACACGGGCAGTACACACATCACGTAGCTTTAGGTGCACACTGCAGAGGACACAGGCCATAGGAAGAGCGGATCTAGCTAAACTATACAGTGCATAAATATATATATATATATATATATATATATATACAACACCTGGGATGCATATATATCCTCTACACATTGTGGCCCAGATTCACGAAGCAGATACGACGGTGTATCTCAGATACACCATCGTATCTCGGATTTTTTCTGGTCCTATCTATGCGCCTGATTCATAGAATCAGATACGCATAGATAGGGCTGAGATCCGACAGTGTCACACTGTGTTACACTGTCGGATCTTTTTTTTTAATTAAAAATGGCGCCGGGGGCGTTCCCGCTGATTTACACTGAATAATATGTAAATCAGCGAGATACGCGAAATTCACGACCGTACGCGGACCCGACGCGGTGTTCTTACGTCGTTTCCGTAGAGCGGTACCCGTCGTATACTTACCCCTGCTAAAAGCAGGGGTAAGTATTGTTAAGTATGGCCGTCGTTCCCGCGTCGATTTTGAAATTTCCTACGTCGTTTGCGTACGCCGATTCACGAACACGCGCGTCGCAAGTCTAGATCACGTCGCAACCACTGACGTCCTATTGACGTCAGTGGGAGCAATGCACGCCGGGAAATTCCCCGGACGACGCATGCGTATTTAAATCGGCGCGGGAGCGCGCCTGATTTAAATATGACACTCCCCTAGCCGCGGAATTTGAATTCCGCTGGGGGATTTAGGATCCGCCGTCGCAAGTTTGGAGGTAAGTGGTTTGTGAATTAGCCACTTGCCTCCTAAACTTGCGGGAGCGGATCTTAATTCACGTAGAACGAGCGGATCTATAGATCCGCTGATCTACGTGAATCTGGCCCTGTAACTTTAACTGACTAGCCTGCCTGCTCTATCTACCTACAAAAAATTACACTCTCTCTCTCTCTCTCTCTCTCTCTCTCTGTCTTCTCTCTCTTAACCACAGCAACACACTACACAAGGCCGACCTGCAGGCGGCCTTTTATAGTGTGGGGCGTGTACTAAACCCCCTGAGCCATAATTGGCCAAAGCCACCCTGGCTTTGGCCAATTATGGCTCTCCGTTTTTTGCAAGCTGTGATTGGCCAAGCATGCGGGTCATAGTGCATGCTTGGCCAATCATCAGCCAGCAATGCACTGCGATGCCACAGTGAATTATGGGCCATGACACGCCACTTGAATTTGGCGCGAACGGCCCAAAATGTTCGTAATTCGACGAACGATCGAACATACGATGTTCGAGTCGAACATGAGTTCGACTCGAATACGAAGCTCATCCCTACTCCCAGCTCTGTGGAAGTCAATACAGCCAGAAACCCAGGAGTTAATAAAATCAAAATTCACTTTAATGTAATGTTAAAAGGCATGACATGCAGGAGTGTCCAGACTGATACATCACCAAGCCAGTGGGGAGCAGAAACGCATAATCCCAAAATCTGAAGGATGACATATGATTCCAGATACAACTGTAGGACACACCACCCAGGAGCCTAAGGACAGTGAGGGGGCAATTGATCTGAGGAATGGGAAAGCCCCAGAAACATGTTATCATGGTGACCGGCTTCTCTCCTTGACATGGTTTGAGTGCTTTCCAAGACTTCCAGTTTTCCCTCACCAGCCGACATCCAGGAGCTTTTTTCGCCAGGTGTATGACATCACATCTGGTTCTGGGACATGTGACTTATGGTGGATGCATCATCTCAGAAGATCTTGGCGGCCATAATCCATACACTTCTCTCACTGTCCTGAGGCGGTGTATCCTACTGTTGGGTCTGGGATCATGTGCTATTCTTTAGCTTTTGGGATTCCTCCACTGGCTTACTGATGTATCAGTCTGGGCACTCCTGCATGTCATGCTTTTTGACTGTATATTAAAGTGAATTTTGATTTTATCTATTCCTGGGTTTGTGACTCTATTGACTTCCACAGGGCTGGAAGCACTCTTTTATTTGTTGTTTTGTGCACTTTGCCTATATTGGTATCTGAAAGATATATATAATGAAAGATACTTGTGCTCTGATTCCATAGAAAGGAAATCACTGAAAATGAATGAACCCACCCCCCACCCAATATAATGGAAAGGTCTCGCTCACTTTAGAACACTTGCACAATGCTCCTGGATGATCCAATAAATTCAGTAATGCAGGTACCCAACTGATATATGGTTTTACCTCAGTGTACAAAAAAGAAGGAGCACACAGTACAGTTTCATTTTATAAAAAGGCCTTAACAACAAAATGCAGTGCACTCACAGCACTACCTAAATAACCTTTTGCACAGAAATGTTCAATGTTTTCTCGGATTGTCTCTGCATATTAGCAATGTTTCCCCATAAAAGGTCATTTGGCTGCCCATTTCTCTTAGGCTCAGGGCACACTGCCATTACCTGAAAGTCGCGCGACTCACAGTGCGACTTCCTGGTGATTAGCTAGTGACTTTAGTATGACTTGATGCAACTTTGAAGGGCTTTGAAATGTCTGGGTAATCTTTCTGTAATGTTGGATCCAGGGGCGTAGATAAGGGGGGGTCAGGGGTGTTCAAATCCCCCCCAGGGTCAAAATGAAATGCATGTCGTCCCTGCTCTGCAGCCGTACACAGCACCAGCGACAGGCATCACTGCAGTCAGTGGCACACAGAGTGTAATAAAGCCGCTGTATCAAGTATAATAGATCATTAGGCATATCCACACACACATTGTGGTACACCGACAGGCCGGTCTATCGGGCTCAGGCTGACGGATCTATTACCAGGCAGCATACTGAGCACAGTGGGAGCCGGTGGTGCGTGTAGTTCTGCCCACTCCTCTCTACACCCTATAATCCCTTTGGCTTGCAGTGCCACTCCCACCTCGGACTTGGGCGAGGAGCTTTGCCTTGGCCCTGGAGCGCAGAGTGCTTATACAGTGCCTTGTAGCCGCTGGCCCCCAAGTGGAATAATTGCTGCTGTTCTGTCCAGGTATGTCCCTCTTTCTCTTCTGGCCTAATCTCAGAGAGTGTCCTCAGACTTACCACTGCCCAGACTGCTGTGCTGCTGCTGGCATTCTGCTGTTCATACTATGGAATATGGGGAAGAATTACCGCGCTGCTATAGAAAGGTGAAAAAGCTGCTGGCACTTAACATACAGAAAGATATGTGACAGAATTGGAATTGGGATATGTGCAGCTCTAATGGAGAGGACAAAATCTAATAAACAGGTTTTGTAAAAGGAGATCAAAATATAGGCAAGTAAAACATGGCATCACACGATGACTACTTGAAATTAGCAAAAAATACTGAGTGCGTGAACAACCAGATGAGAATAACCAATAATAGTCCAAAGTAGACCTCAGATGAACATAGGAGTCTATTGAAAGACTGTATGGAGCAACAGATGACTACTTTAAAAGTGACAGGAATTGCTGAATGCGTGAGCACCCAGATGGGAATGACTAATGTTAGTCCAAAATGAACCTCAGCTGATCACAGAAGTCCACTGAAAGACTGCACACAATATCAAATGGATAGTCTATTCAACCATGTGGTGGATATTAGCAGATCTTCAAATTGATTGGAATAAGGGGAGACATAGATGTGGAGACAATCCTAGATAGATAAATTGGACACTCTTACCATGTGGCGTGGACCCAAGTACCTTTCAGGCCTTGTACACACGACAGAGTTTCTCGGCAGAATTCGTCGAGAATCTCGGTGAAGAGCCGGATTCTGTCGAGAAACTCTGTCGTGTGTACACTTTCGGCCCGATGGAGCCGCCGAGGAACTCGTCGAGCAAATAGAGAGCAGGTTCTCTATTTTTTCGATGGGAGTGGATTTTGGCTCGACGAGTTCTTAATCGGGCTGTTTTTTCAACGAGAAACTCGGTCGTGTGTATGCTAAGAAACCTGTCAAAAACTTAGACACTGGAGAACAACATAGGTAAAACTAGCGTTTGGAATGGAGATAGCACATTCGTCTCGCTTCCAACATTATTTCATCGTTTATTTGCAGTGCTTTACACAATTTTTTGTAAGGGCACAAAACAGCAATATTCTTTTTTTCTTTTTTTAGGATATTCACACAGAGTTCCTTAAAATTTGGTGTAACCTTTTTCTTACTGATCTCAATAATATTTATTTTAAAATATTCTCACCTTATTTTGGTCCTGTGTTTTAAATCCTGCTCTTAATATTCACCTTAATTTTTTATTTCTCAAAAATGCAAATCCTTTTATTTTTTGTAATGTCAAGTTCCCCCCATAGAAACCTTATTGCTTTGTCTTATCTCATCTGTCCCTTTCAAATTACACCTTATATCCAATTTTTTTTTAAACATAACCTGCCTTCTCACAAGCTAAATTTTAAAGCAAAAAAAAACAAGGACAAATATGAACTGTAAAATAAAAATTTACCATTTATTTTGGTTAGAAAAATAAATTAAGTATGCAAAAGTCAGCACTGGAGAGCTTGCTGCCATTTGTGCACAGCCAGGTGTGGCCTGATGTGACTGGTGAGCAGTTGGAGGCCAAAATGGGGACTTGAGAGGTTCATTCAGGAAGGAACGCATCAAGGTCTTGGACTCCCCGAGGTCACAAACTGGAGCAGGGCAGGCAGATGTCACCAGGTTGTGGTACTATAGCAGCCTGAACTCTGGTACACCACATGGAAGTAAGGGAGTCACTTTCTTGATTTCTTCAAGGCCTTCCTTGGTGGCTTCCCTGCAGCCTGCTCTTTGACCTTCTCTGCAGCCTTCTCAGCAGCCTTCCTCTTCTGCCTGGCTGGAGGTGGTGCCACAGGGGTAGTACTCATGCCAGGAGGAGGAGTAGACGAAGGTGGTGGAGGATGAGTAGACGACGGTGGTGGAGGAGGAGGAGGAGGAGGTGGAGCAGTAGAAGGAGGAGGAGTAGTAGAAGGAGGTGGAGCATTAGAAGGAGGAGGAGGAGTAGAAGGAGCAGTAGAAGGAGGAGGAGTAGAAGGAGGAGGAGTAGTAGAAGGAGCAGTAGAAGGAGGAGGAGTAGAAGGAGGAGGAGCAGTAGAAGGAGGAGGAGTAGTAGAAGGAGCAGTAGAAAGAGGAGGAGTAGAAGGAGGAGGAGTAGTAGAAGGAGCAGTAGAAGAAGGAGGAGGAGTAGTAGAAGGATCAGTAGAAGGAGGAGGAGTAGAAGGAGGAGGAGTAGTAGAAGGAGCAGTAGAAGGAGGAGGAGTAGTAGAAGAAGAAGAAGAGGAAGAAGAATGTTGAGAAGGAGCAGGAGAAGAAGAGGAAGAAGAATGTTGAGAAGGAGCAGGAGAAGAAGAGGAAGAAGAATGTTCAGAAGGAGCAGGAGAAGAAGAGGAAGAAGAATGTTCAGAAGGAGCAGGAGAAGAAGAATGTTGAGATGGAGCATGAGAAGAAGAAGGTGGGGGAGGTTGAGAAGGAGCATGAGAAGAAGAAGGTGGGGGAGGTTAAGAAGGAGCAGGAGAAGAAGAAGGTGGGGGAGGTTGAGAAGGAGCATGAGAAGAAGAAGGTGGGGGAGGTTGAGAAGGAGCATGAGAAGAAGAAGGTGGGGAGGTTGAGAAGGAGCATGAGAAGAAGAAGGTGGGGGAGGTTGAGAAGGAGCATGAGAAGAAGAAGTTGGGGGAGGTTGGGAGTTATGTGGTGTGTGAGGATGGGGATGGCGGCAAATGACAGTGTCCTCCGTGAGAAGACCCCTCACCCCCTGATTTGCGAGGGTGATGAGGAGTCCCTCAAAGAGGAGGCGCTGGTCTACTGTCATTTCTGCCATTTTGGCCAAAACCACCGTCACAAATCCCTCCTGAGCAGTGGGAGGCTGTTGAAGGGTTGCATGGGCGTCCCAAATGAGGGCTAGTGAGGCGTCACGCACCCTCGTATCCCTCACCTGCCTTCTCGGACGCAGGCGAAGAGGAGACACCTGACATCTGGTACTTCACCCAGCCACCTCGTCCAACCCACTTGGGCCTGCCACCTCATCCAACCCACTTGGGCCTGCCACCACGTTCAAGCCACTTGGGCCTGCCACCACGTCCAAGATACTTGGGCCTGCAGCCTCCTCCAAGCCACTCACCCTGCCCTCCTCCTGCCTGGCATTTTTTCCCGATCCTCCTGCTGCCTGGTCTCGTCCTGTGTATGGAAAAAAAGTACAGTTTTACTTTCTTTTTTAAAAATAATACTCATTTTTCAGCTCCTGACTGTTGCATATTTTTTAGTCACGACTTAGCTAAGCCAATCATTGTGACCCATGTTTTATGGTGAATCACACAAAAATAATTCCTGGCCAATACTGACAAATGATCTGTATAACACTTTTAGCTCTACCTTTTTTTTACCTTTAACATCTTAATTTACATCTCTTTAACAACATTTAAACACCACACATTTGCACATTGAAAGTACTATATACCTGGCTCCAGCTGGGCAAATCCGGATCTTCATCCAGGATGGAAGGCTGCTGAGAGGGTTCATCTGCAGAGGGAGCAGCAGGTTGGCTGGAGGGAAGGCTGGACCTTCTGTTCCTTCTGGGGGCAAGGCTCGAAAGTGACTCCCTTACCTCCAGGTGGTCATCCAGGAAGCTCAGTTTGCTATAGTACCACAACTTGGGTACATATACCCGCCCTGCTCCAGCTCCAGACCTCCTCGAAGCCAAGACCTTGTTACGTGCCTTCCTGTAGGTGCCTCTCAAGGTCCCAATTTTGACCTCCAACTGGTCAGTCGTCACATCAAACCCCACCTGTCTCCGCACAAGTGGGAGCAGGCTCTCCAGTGCGGTTTTGCGCAAGTCTCTGTTGCGTGATATGGGGTTTTTGGTGGCCCACAGAACTGGAAGTTCTCTCCACCGGTCTATAAATATGTCCAAAAATTCAGGTCTGTTAAACAGGTTCATCTTTTCCTGTCCAAAACCAAGGAGAAATAAATAAAGTTAATTACTCTTTCTCACCAGCTAGCCCTTAAAGGGTCACTAATGGATAAATCTTTTTTTGATGAAATGACTGTTTTACAGTCTAGAGACATACAAGTGCATACATATAATGTGCCTCTAGTTTCACTTTTGCTTTTAAAATGATTTAATGTTTCTGTGAAGTAAAGAGACACACAGAACAAAAACAAAGAAATCCAGGGCATATTTTATTTTCAAAAATTATTAGCATTGTTTCGGTGGATTTTTAGACACACAGCTTAGACCACAGTGACAAGCTCCCCTGATAAATTTTAGAGGGAGCCAGAGAACCAGGAAGTGAGGATTTATGCAAAGGATTACAGCTGCTTAAAAGCAAAAAGGGACAATGAGGACATGAAATCCAGACTGATATAATGTAAAGTTAGTTATTTCTGCCCCAAACAGGGACAACTAAGCGAGGGCATCTTTAATCTGGCAGGAGTTGTGTTTTCAAGAGCAGAATTGGAAGTGCTGTCAAAAGGCATGAAATTCTGTCCAGATAAAAACATCAACAAATTTGAGGTATTCATTGAGGTGGAAAAATACATAAGAAAATTGAACATTAAGAAACATTTTGCACAACAGACCATCGCTTCTCCTATAGCGAGCGATGACATCTTTGTACACACAGGGCTTAAGAACAATTCAGTTTTCAATCCCAAAAAGGGAACCCACCATCATGTGGAGGTTTTTAAAAACATGATCCAAGAAGACATCAAAGATCTTGAGGTCATTAAAAACAAAACAGATGGTAGAATAAAAGAAGGTATTAAGAAATTAGAAGAAAACAAGAATATTATCATACGTCCCGCGGACAAAGGGGGGGGTGTAGTAGTGCTAACAAAGGAGTATTATTACGGGGAAATTCAAAAACTAGTAGGAGATAAAGCCACTTACAAACTTCTTAAAGGGGATCCCCTATCAAAACTTAAGGAGCAATTACTGTTATGGACATCAGAAGGTACAGCGAAATCTATACTGACCAAAAAGGAAGCCTTATATTTAGTTCCCAATGCACCGAGGACTCCAGTATTATACATAGTTCCTAAGGTGCACAAAGACAAAATCAACCCACCAGGGAGGCCCATAATCAGTGGGATTGGATCTTTATATTCCAGGATTGGGGAATATCTAGACACATTCCTACAGCCACTGGTCATACAAGGCAAATCTTATTTGAAAGACAGTCGAGAATTGATCAAATCCCTATCCTCCCTGAAGGTTACAGAAAACACCTGGCTGGTTACAGTTGATGTTGAGTCACTGTATACCAATATCCGACAGGATGATGCCATAGAAGCGGTAAAGTGACAGTGCTTATGCGCTACTATAGACACTCAATGAATAAACCCTAAACAAAGTGTATCAATAAGTTGCTGCAAAACCTAAAGTGTTTACAATACACAAAAATATAAATGAGAAAGGTGAGGGGTTCCGCGCAACCTAGCACGCGGACATGGTGAAAGTGCTAAGTATAAATAAATAAATAAATAAATATAAATACTGATCAGTGTTAACACAAACACGAGCAAATAACAGCTCAATCCAATCCAGTGAAGGAGTGTAAATATCCAAACATCAAAATAGTAATTCTATATATACCATATACATAAAATATAATATGCAGTGAATATATAAAAAATAATAATAAATATATACATATAAAAAACAATATATGAATGTATATAGTGAAGTCTATAGCCGTGAGAGAGTGTCCATTCATAGGATGAGAAATAAATAAATAAATAAATAAATCTGGTGATCCCGTGCTAGTATTGATTCTTCAAATAAGCATAGGCTGCCAGAAGGGATGTGGCTGATGTGATCACAAGATAATCCAATAAATAGTGTTGGTAGATGGGTGTAATGATCCCTCCCCGAGCTCCCGGGACTCTTACCTCCGCACAGATAATCAAGTGCATCCACTATAGGTATCTCGACCAGACCTCCGTATATGTGTTCCACTAATCCTCCTTAGATCTCCATGACAGGGTCCTCTTATCCATCCAAACAGTCAGTGTGCCCAGGAGAGGAAACAGGGGAAACACAAAAACAAAGGAGGGGACTCCAATCGTGAAGTAGTAAGCACAGGCTGAGTATTTATTAAAGAAGGAAAAAGCTGCGCTTACATGTGTTTTAAGAATATACAGCAAGGAACTTTTTAAAAACGAGCGGCGTTTCAAGCGCCTGTATACGTCACTCCAGGTGTACGTCCTCCCGTCCAATCCCTACGCGTTACGACACGTGTCACGTGTCTTCATCTGGGGAATCTGATTGGCGGTTGTGGTATTGTTTATGTATCCGAGCGACCGGAAGTAATGGCGTGGCCATTTTATCGGAGTCCAAAATCCAGCACATAGACTGTCCATTCACCACTATGCATAGCAGAAATCGTCACTAAATATGACGCTGCGACTTACAATCGCTAAATTGTGGGATCTCGTCTGCTAATAATGCTAAAGTAGTGGATCATATTCATCCCAAAAGGGAGGGAGTGGAAAGCGCGTACATATAGAAATTATAAATAAACATTATGAGGTGTGTAGAAATAGCAATGTAAATATCGGTCCGTTGGCGATATTTCATACTAACCTCAGGTTGAAAACAGCAGGAACATCATCCAGCTGGTCACACCATGATGGCGCTTTTCATTTACATGTCTATAGTTACACCAATAATACAAATAAGCTTATTGCATAAATGTATATCGGAAAACATACATATGCCATACACTTAAATAATTAAAAAATATATGTTAAATAAAATATGTATATATCGACCGTGAACTAGTAGAGAATACATAACCTTATAGACGTCTCTACATGAAAAAATAAATATATATATATATACACAGCACAGTGTTCTATACATATATAAATAGAATTAATAATTTTTAAAAAATATATAAAATATATAGTTAAAAGATTATATATAAAATGTAATAAAAGAAGTATATATAATATAATATAGGGAGGCCGCACACCTAGTTTGTCGCATGATAGTCAACATCTATGCGTTATATAACATCAATATGAATAATCACAGTAGTAAATATGAATAAAAGTATAAAAATAAAAAACTTCAAAATACTGTACAATATATGAAATCAGAAATTGCTTAAGAAGCAGTTGAGGTCAAATTCAACATTCATTCCTCCTGGTACTAGTGTTCGCATACGATGTATCCATTTGGATTCTTTTTGGCTGATTGTGCGAATCTTATGGCTCCCTCTCCATGAGGGGTTGTATTTCTCGACCCCCCAAAATTGGAGTTGGGTAGTGTCTCTATTATGGACCTGGTCAAAGTGTCTAGAGACACTATGTTTTGGGTAGCCATTAATAATATTGTCTATATGTTCGCCAATCCGTACCTTGAGGGCCCAACTACATTGCAACACATACACGACACCTTCAGTATGACATCCAATAAAGTCCCTAATCACATGATTTTCTCCTGTGTTTGTAGCTAGAAATTCAGTACGTTTTTTCTGGAATCTCTGTGCTTTACGACATGCCTTACAATTCTTGCAAGGGTAAAAGCCTTTTCCCGAGAAAAACGTATATCCTGGTTTCGGTGGTGGTTCAACTACCGTTTTAACAACCAGGTTTCTCAGAGTAGGTGCTCTCTTATAGACTATCCTCGGTTTCTCTGGAAGTATATATCCTAGATCTTTATCTCCTTTTAAGATGTGCCAGTGTTTTCTTATTAATTTGGCTACATCTTTGTACTGAGAGTTATAGTCGAGGATGAGCACCGGTGCGGCTTGTTGTGAAATACTTTTGGGTTTGTTATGTAACATCTCATTCCTATCGAGTTTCCTCACCAACTCTATTTGGTCACTGATCCATGATTCTTCATATCCTTTATCCTTAAATCTAGATCCAATGATGTCCGCTTGTAGTACAAAATCACTCTCTTTTGTGCAGTTCCTTCTCAATCTGACAAGCTGTCCTCTGGGGATATTAAAAAGCCAGGGTTTAAAATGACAACTGTCCAGTGAGAGGTAGCTGTTAGTGTCCACGTTTTTAAAGAAATTCTTAGTGATTAACTTATCATTTTCTATGCTGATGTTCAAATCTAGAAAATCTACAGATTTCTCATCGATCTTCCACACCAGGGTGATGTTCTTGTCGTTTCTATTGAGTCCTTCCAGGAAGTTCTCCAGACTCTCCCTACTCCCGTTCCACAGGATAATCAGGTCGTCTATATATCTTTTATAGAGAGATAATTCCACTGGGGTATTCTCATAGATAGCTGATTCTTCCCATAGTGCCATGAAGGCATTTGCCACACTAGGTGCAAATTTAGCACCCATGGCAATGCCAATTGCCTGATTATAATAATTGTGGTTATACCAGAAGTAATTAGACTTGAGGCAGAAATCAAGGCATTTGATGAGAAACTTTCTCTGTTTACAGATAAGACTACTAAAATTTCGTAAAAGCCACTTAGTGGCAAAGCAGGCGTCATGGTGTTGTACAATGGTGTACAAGGATGTAACATCTGCCGTGGCCAGTAGTGTTCTTCCTTCACAGACTGGCACTGTATCCAATAATTGTAATATATGCTTCGTATCCTTCAAGTAAGCAGGTGTCGCTTGGACGGCAGGTTGGATAAAATGATCAATGTACTGACCCATCCTTGACGTTAAGGAGTCAATCCCATTGACTATGGGCCTCCCTGGTGGGTCTTCACGGGATTTGTGTATCTTAGGAATGGTGTAAATTACTGGTATCCGACACATTTCTGGCAATAGAAATGTGGCTTCTTTCTTATTTAGAATCTCCTTTTTCTTTCCCAGATCTTTAAGTAATCTCAATTCTTTTTTATATTTAGATGTGGGGTTACCCAAAAGCTTCACATAGGTATTACCATCTTGTAATTGTCTATTCAACTCACTCTGATACTGTTCTTTTGATTGTATTACAACTGCTCCGCCCTTATCTGCAGGACGGATAACAATATCACTTCTTTCTGTGAGTAGTTTAATACCTTTCCTTATATGTATCGGATCATTTCTTTTCTTTAGTTTCAGAGACTCCAGGTCTTGTAAAACTAGCTTCTTAAAAACATCAATATATTGATTGTTAGAGACCTGTGGGTTGTATACAGAATTGTTTCTTAAGGTGCTATGTAGTGGTCCTGTCTTTGTAGTAGACGGTGCATTACTCGATGTAAAAGGATTATTGAGAATTGCTTTCTTAATAGTGAGTTTCCTCACATATTTCTGTATTCCGATGTACGTTTCAAATTTATTGAGGTTTTTAGTTGGGGCATGTTTAAGTCCCTTATCCAGAACTGCCAGCTCTTCTGCAGTAATGGATTTCCCACTGAGATTGACCACATTACTGCCGACTACTCTCTTTTTCGCTTGGAATCGCGTTCCCGCTCGATGGCCTCTCTTTGTGCGGGACTGAGTCGGTCTTCCTGAGTTCTTCTCGGTGGTGAACGATAAGGTTCTGGTTGCCGTCGGGGGGAGGGATCTCTCCTCTCCCGATCTAAAAAAGACCTCTGTGCATTATAATCATAGTAGCCTTGATATTGCCGCTGATCCTGATATGGCTCCTGATAGTGTCTAATCGGTTCGAATCTATTCTGTGTATGCACAGGGGTTCTATCATATCCTCCATGATATTCATACTGTTGTGGTGGTGCTCTATATTCTCTTTGATTGGTCTGATAGTTTGGACCACTTTGCCCATTATTGTATGGTTTCTTATATGGTTTCTTATAGGCTTTTTTGCCAGTTTTCTTTGGTGTACGCTGTCCCTGATTACCAATATAGGGTTGTTCATAGTAAGGTCTTGTATACAGAAATATGTGAGGAAACTCACTATTAAGAAAGCAATTCTCAATAATCCTTTTACATCGAGTAATGCACCGTCTACTACAAAGACAGGACCACTACATAGCACCTTAAGAAACAATTCTGTATACAACCCACAGGTCTCTAACAATCAATATATTGATGTTTTTAAGAAGCTAGTTTTACAAGACCTGGAGTCTCTGAAACTAAAGAAAAGAAATGATCCGATACATATAAGGAAAGGTATTAAACTACTCACAGAAAGAAGTGATATTGTTATCCGTCCTGCAGATAAGGGCGGAGCAGTTGTAATACAATCAAAAGAACAGTATCAGAGTGAGTTGAATAGACAATTACAAGATGGTAATACCTATGTGAAGCTTTTGGGTAACCCCACATCTAAATATAAAAAAGAATTGAGATTACTTATAGATCTGGGAAAGAAAAAGGAGATTCTAAATAAGAAAGAAGCCACATTTCTATTGCCAGAAATGTGTCGGATACCAGTAATTTACACCATTCCTAAGATACACAAATCCCGTGAAGACCCACCAGGGAGGCCCATAGTCAATGGGATTGACTCCTTAACGTCAAGGATGGGTCAGTACATTGATCATTTTATCCAACCTGCCGTCCAAGCGACACCTGCTTACTTGAAGGATACGAAGCATATATTACAATTATTGGATACAGTGCCAGTCTGTGAAGGAAGAACACTACTGGCCACGGCAGATGTTACATCCTTGTACACCATTGTACAACACCATGACGCCTGCTTTGCCACTAAGTGGCTTTTACGAAATTTTAGTAGTCTTATCTGTAAACAGAGAAAGTTTCTCATCAAATGCCTTGATTTCTGCCTCAAGTCTAATTACTTCTGGTATAACCACAATTATTATAATCAGGCAATTGGCATTGCCATGGGTGCTAAATTTGCACCTAGTGTGGCAAATGCCTTCATGGCACTATGGGAAGAATCAGCTATCTATGAGAATACCCCAGTGGAATTATCTCTCTATAAAAGATATATAGACGACCTGATTATCCTGTGGAACGGGAGTAGGGAGAGTCTGGAGAACTTCCTGGAAGGACTCAATAGAAACGACAAGAACATCACCCTGGTGTGGAAGATCGATGAGAAATCTGTAGATTTTCTAGATTCGAACATCAGCATAGAAAATGATAAGTTAATCACTAAGAATTTCTTTAAAAACGTGGACACTAACAGCTACCTCTCACTGGACAGTTGTCATTTTAAACCCTGGCTTTTTAATATCCCCAGAGGACAGCTTGTCAGATTGAGAAGGAACTGCACAAAAGAGAGTGATTTTGTACTACAAGCGGACATCATTGGATCTAGATTTAAGGATAAAGGATATGAAGAATCATGGATCAGTGACCAAATAGAGTTGGTGAGGAAACTCGATAGGAATGAGATGTTACATAACAAACCCAAAAGTATTTCACAACAAGCCGCACCGGTGCTCATCCTCGACTATAACTCTCAGTACAAAGATGTAGCCAAATTAATAAGAAAACACTGGCACATCTTAAAAGGAGATAAAGATCTAGGATGTATACTTCCAGAGAAACCGAGGATAGTCTATAAGAGAGCACCTACTCTGAGAAACCTGGTTGTTAAAACGGTAGTTGAACCACCACCGAAACCAGGATATACGTTTTTCTCGGGAAAAGGCTTTTACCCTTGCAAGAATTGTAAGGCATGTCGTAAAGCACAGAGATTCCAGAAAAACGTACTGAATTTCTAGCTACAAACACAGGAGAAAATCATGTGATTAGGGACTTTATTGGATGTCATACTGAAGGTGTCGTGTATGTGTTGCAATGTAGTTGTAACCTCCAATATGTTGGGAGGACAAAAAGGGCCCTCAAGGTACGGATTGGCGAACATATAGACAATATTATTAATGGCTACCCAAAACATAGTGTCTCTAGACACTTTGACCAGGTCCATAATAGAGACACTACCCAACTCCAATTTTGGGGGGTCGAGAAATACAACCCCTCATGGAGAGGGAGCCATAAGATTCGCACAATCAGCCAAAAAGAATCCAAATGGATACATCGTATGCGAACACTAGTACCAGGAGGAATGAATGTTGAATTTGACCTCAACTGCTTCTTAAGCAATTTCTGATTTCATATATTGTACAGTATTTTGAAGTTTTTTATTTTTATACTTTTATTCATATTTACTACTGTGATTATTCATATTGATGTTATATAACGCATAGATGTTGACTATCATGCGACAAACTAGGTGTGCGGCCTCCCTATATTATATTATATATACTTCTTTTATTACATTTTATATATAATCTTTTAACTATATATTTTATATATTTTTTAAAAATTATTAATTCTATTTATATATGTATAGAACACTGTGCTGTGTATATATATATATATTTATTTTTTCATGTAGAGACGTCTATAAGGTTATGTATTCTCTACTAGTTCACGGTCGATATATACATATTTTATTTAACATATATTTTTTAATTATTTAAGTGTATGGCATATGTATGTTTTCCGATATACATTTATGCAATAAGCTTATTTGTATTATTGGTGTAACTATAGACATGTAAATGAAAAGCGCCATCATGGTGTGACCAGCTGGATGACGTTCCTGCTGTTTTCAACCTGAGGTTAGTATGAAATATCGCCAACGGACCGATATTTACATTGCTATTTCTACACACCTCATAATGTTTATTTATAATTTCTATATGTACGCGCTTTCCACTCCCTCCCTTTTGGGATGAATATGATCCACTACTTTAGCATTATTAGCAGACGAGATCCCACAATTTAGCGATTGTAAGTCGCAGCGTCATATTTAGTGACGATTTCTGCTATGCATAGTGGTGAATGGACAGTCTATGTGCTGGATTTTGGACTCCGATAAAATGGCCACGCCATTACTTCCGGTCGCTCGGATACATAAACAATACCACAACCGCCAATCAGATTCCCCAGATGAAGACACGTGACACGTGTCGTAACGCGTAGGGATTGGACGGGAGGACGTACACCTGGAGTGACGTATACAGGCGCTTGAAACGCCGCTCGTTTTTAAAAAGTTCCTTGCTGTATATTCTTAAAACACATGTAAGCGCAGCTTTTTCCTTCTTTAATAAATACTCAGCCTGTGCTTACTACTTCACGATTGGAGTCCCCTCCTTTGTTTTTGTGTTTCCCCTGTTTCCTCTCCTGGGCACACTGACTGTTTGGATGGATAAGAGGACCCTGTCATGGAGATCTAAGGAGGATTAGTGGAACACATATACGGAGGTCTGGTCGAGATACCTATAGTGGATGCACTTGATTATCTGTGCGGAGGTAAGAGTCCCGGGAGCTCGGGGAGGGATCATTACACCCATCTACCAACACTATTTATTGGATTATCTTGTGATCACATCAGCCACATCCCTTCTGGCAGCCTATGCTTATTTGAAGAATCAATACTAGCACGGGATCACCAGATTTATTTATTTATTTATTTATTTCTCATCCTATGAATGGACACTCTCTCACGGCTATAGACTTCACTATATACATTCATATATTGTTTTTTATATGTATATATTTATTATTATTTTTTATATATTCACTGCATATTATATTTTATGTATATGGTATATAAAGAATTACTATTTTGATGTTTGGATATTTACACTCCTTCACTGGATTGGATTGAGCTGTTATTTGCTCGTGTTTGTGTTAACACTGATCAGTATTTATATTTATTTATTTATTTATTTATACTTAGCACTTTCACCATGTCCGCGTGCTAGGTTGCGCGGAACCCCTCACCTTTCTCATAGAAGCGGTAACCCTGGCACTCAATACTGACCCCAGGCTTCCGGACATTCAGGTTAAATTCCTTGTGGATGGACTCCAGCAGGCTATGGGGAACAATTACTTCTGGGCCTTAGGATCATTCTTTAATCAGATCAAGGGAGTGGCTATGGGGGCTCGTTATGCCCCCAGTGTGGCTAACCTAGTATTGAACAAGTGGGAAGAAGAAACCATCTACCAACAAAACCACATATCACTCATCTATTATATGAGGTACATAGATGACATTATTCTTATGTGGGAAGGCACCTGGGCGACCTTGGAAATGTTCTTAGATGGATTGAATACCAACCAGTACGGACTTAAATTCACAGCGACATCAAGTCTGGTTTCAATCAATTATTTAGATCTCATTTTAACCAAGAATGGCAACAAAATTAATACTCGCACATATTTTAAAAGTACGGATAGAAATGCGTTTGTGCCAGTGAATAGCTGTCACCACCCCAAATGGTTAAGCACCATTCCGAAAGGACAATACATGCGACTTCGTCGGAATTGTGACACCATTTCTGATTTTCAATCACAATCTTTGACCTTAACAGAAAAATTCAAAGAAAAGGGCTACCATCCTAAAATTCTAGAAAAAGCAATATCGGAAGTAGCAAATATGAATAGAGAACAACTTCTGATTTCCAAGAAGAAGCCCCCCTTCTCAGGAGAATTGGCTTTCTTCTCAGGTTTTCACCGACAATATCAGAGCATTGAGAAAATTTTCAACAAGCATTGGCCCATCTTGCTCAAAGATAATGACTTAGCTGCACTACTACCCCCCAAACCAAAATTTGTATACAGACGGGCACCAGGATTGAGAAATATAATTGCCCCAAACATACCGGACCCACCACCCAAACCTCTCACTTTTCTTGATGGAACAGGATTCCACTACTGCACCAGGTGCAAATCATGCAAAAGCACCATTAGAAAAAGCAGAAAGATTACAAAATTTAAGTCTAACACAACCCAAAGTGAGTACACAGTGAAACCACTTATCACATGTGATTCACATCATGTTACTTACTTACTTGAGTGTACATGCCAGCTACAATATGTGGGCCGCACTACTAGGAAATTGAGAATAAGGATTAATGAACACGTGGCTAACATTAAGAGCGGTTTTCCGAATCATAGTGTGTCCCGACATTTTGATGAATGCCATGGTAGGGATCCTAGCCAACTCACATTCGTGGGCATTGACAAAGTAACTGGCCATTGGAGAGGTACCAATATGACACAGGCAGTCTCTCAGAATGAGACCATGTGGATTCACCGTTTGGGGACGATGCATCCGCATGGCCTCAACATTGAATTGGACCTCAACTGTTTCCTTACTAACTATTAACTGGGGTGTTGAGTTTCTATTCAGAGCACATGAAGTCCCCCCTTTTTTAACAAATATTTGTGGAATTTTTTTCTAAAAAGAATTTTTTTTTATATTTACTATCACTTGATATAGCAATCATATCGATTTTAATAATAATAATTTTAATTGAATTACTATTGCTTACATGCTCTTGTAAATGCGTTTTATTACCTTATTTATCTATGTGGGCTTTAAGGGATTAATGGGTGAATACATTTACTCTTATTATTTTTTCCATCAATTTATTCATCCATATATGTCCGTTCCATTTGCATATTAGATTTGGACGCATGCCATTGTTGCTACTATCGTTCAATACTGGTATTATTGCCTTTTGATCTGTATGTAGCCAAACATTGATACCATGGGCATTAATTTCAAGTCTATGTATTGTATGGGCAGTTCAACGGCACTGAACCCGTTACTGAGGCTGCATCCGGTGATTTCCGCCCATACCAATTGATGGACATATATAAACTACTATCTAGCGTGGTTGGGCACGCCTCCTGAAGACGATTCACAACGAAACGTACGTCGGGGCGGCACTCAACCACGCAC
Organism: Rana temporaria; assembly: GCF_905171775.1. Lineage (NCBI taxonomy): Eukaryota > Metazoa > Chordata > Amphibia > Anura > Ranidae > Rana > Rana temporaria. Next base: position 119,170,287 of record NC_053493.1, on the reverse strand, counting down.
GAAACGTCACTTCCTGCCAACGCTGGTTCCGGACATTGCCGAGGTAGAACGCACGCTCCACCGATGAGAGATCGAAACAGCGGTATACACTCGTGGTATACATTGTGACACACCTACCCTACGCGCTACAGCCTCAGTGCCGGGTCACAGGCACTTCTTATGTTATATATTGGGACGTCCAAGACTGGCATTTACATCCTTGCTAGGATACAGCAGACTCTACAAAGTGATCCTGTTTTAAGCTATATATGTCTCCTTGTTTGATACCAAACTAAGGGACATATCCATCTGGTAAGGAGCCATTTCACTTATCCACTTCGGGTGTTTGATCATATGGTGAAGGTGTAACACATTGGAAGCACTATTTACTTCAGTTTTTTCCTCTGAGGATCTTCTTTGGGACGTTTTTCTTCTTTTTTGTTTTTGTTTACCATCACGGGACTAATTCACTTGGGCCCAGTTCTTACCAAGTTCATTACTATGGTTATCTGGGCTTGATTTCACATTCAATCAAGTGCACATGGACTTTAATGTTAGATGTATTATTATTCACAGGTGTTTCACATATTTATATATATACAGTTTTTATTATATAAATATTAATTTATAGCGCACCCATCCCCCACTTATTTTCTTAATTTGGGGTTATTGCTCCTTTAAATGTCTGTCTTTCCTGAATATGCCACTGCTGTCCCAAGTTCGAAGCATACCTACACGCTTGTCGTTCAAACGTCTTTCTTACGCAACGCGGTCGTATGGACGCTACGTGTGTTCGAGCCTTATATACACTCCGCACACGACATCCGCCCATGCTTAAAAAAATAGATGTTTCCCCCCGCCCCTTATCTTCTGTCGCGAAAACGACAAGGAGGAATTGGCAGCAGATCATGTTGGGTCAGTTCCTAGGAAACAGATGACCAGTTGTGTTGAACTAATAAGCCAGATCTCATCCTCATTTGTGTATGAAACGTTAGAGAAAAGCACTCCGATCTAGTTTGGTCAAGACATAAAAGCGACCATTTGCATCATGTTTAAACCGACTTTTTTTCAAAAGACATCCTGAGAACCGAGATTGGCCACACAACAGTAGTTGGATCAAAATGCATAAGCAAAGCGTTGGTTACTTACGACGGCACTATAGCGGACCATTACCTTCAATTTTCGAACTAGCTATGTTTTAGTTTATGAACATAAGATGTAGCCCACAAAATCATTCAATCAAGAATAACATGTAAAATGTAGTTACATACCGGTGTTTGACCCGATCGTTATCTCCGCCGTCTTCCACAAACTGTGAACGCCCCTTTTACTCACGTGGTAGCCCTTTATACACGCGCATGTGTGACTTTACGCACGTCTCCCCGCCCCTGACGTTCATGGTGTCGTCTTTTCCCCGCCCCTTTTCATTCTTTTTTTTGTTGGGAGCACATGTTAGAGAATATGGCAGCAAGACAGGAGCCAGGCCAGGCGGGACGAGGGATCACAAGGAGAATCAGATTTAAGGCCACCAACATGACCTTTGAGGAAATGGTTGAGATGGTCCTCATCTTCAAAGCAGAGGACTATGATGGGAGGCATGGGCCATACAAGTACCCGAACAAGGTCAAGGCCCAAATAATGAAGAAGGTGAGGAGGAGTCTCCATCGGAAATTTGGGGTGAAAAGATCGAAGGAGCAGATCCGAAAAAGGTGGTGTGACCTCAAAAAGCGGGAGCCGGAACAAATGAAGAGGATCAGGAGAGTGATTAGAAGAAGTAAGTTTTTTATATATTTTTAATATTTGTTCCGCGCCATGTGTTTTTAATTTCAGGTTGTACTGTATTATGTTTTTCTGCACAAGAATTTGTCGTCAAAGTGGACGTACATTCGGAACGACAAAATATTGTGTTTAAAATCATTAAAATTATGACATTTCAAAAAAATTGGGGTGAGATCAATATTGAAATTTATGTAGATGTGCTATTAAAAAAAAACAATTATTGTTAAATTAAAATATATACAGTAAAAGGAGAGTCTGCTCAGCAGTCGGTGACACATGTGGACTCATTTGCATAATTGTTGTCCCCTTTAATAACCCATTTTGGGGTTCACACAGAGGTGAGGTGATCCAGTGTATACTTGGTTGGCTTACATGTTTAAAAGTAGACCAAAGGTACAAGAATTGTCATGATCTTTGTGAATGCCTTCAATCCTGTGTTTTGCCCTGAGGGGTTTTTCGAAACATCAATAGTCCCAGAAATTGTATAAAGTGAATCATATTCCTCTTTCAGGCCTATAAGCTATTAAAATCCTGTTTCCATTTTCTTCATTCTCGTAGGGCGTCATGAAGCTTCGACACGGGAGCAAGAAGTCCAGCAAGCCACACCCCCGAGGGATGGTGATGATGCGCAGCCTGCCACCACATCAGGTAAAGTAACATATAACTAACCCAGCTTCAGGTAATGTAGATGTAGGCCTGCCTAATTTAAAAAAATGGTTTTGTCCCACATTTCAGGAGCAGGTGGTGGCTTGGACTTGGACAGGCATACTGTCCAGATGGTTATCTCTGAAATCTGGGCCTGCAGAGAAGAGGTGGAGGAGATACATCTGGCCAACAGAAAAATAAAAGAAAGAACAAGGAGGGTGGAAAATAAATTAAAAAATTTAATCAATGTTTTGGGGAGAGTCTGAATGTTAAAAAATAAGTATATGAAACCAATAAAAAACTGATTTTTTAGTATTTAATCTTAATCATAAAAAAAAATAAAAAAAATTTAAAAACCAGATTTTAAGGTTTATTTAATTAAAAAACACCAAAAAAATAAAAAAACAAGATTTGAATGTTTATTTAATTAAAAAAACACCAAAAAAATAAAAAAACAAGATTTGAATGTTTATTTAATTAAAAAAACACCAAAAAAATAAAAAAACAAGATTTTAAGGTTTATTTAATTAAAAAAACACCAAAAAAATAAAAAAACAAGATTTGAATGTTTATTTAATTAAAAAAACAACTAAAAAAATAACAAAACAAGATTTGAATGTTTATTAAAATAAAAAAGACCAAAAAAATTACAAAAATGATTGTATATTGTATGATAAAAAAGACCAAAAAAATGACAAAAATGATTGTATATTGTATGATAAAAAAGACCAAAAAAATGACAAAAATGATTGTATATTGTATGATAAAAAAGACCAAAAAAATGACAAAAATGATTGTATATTGTATGATAAAAAAGACCAAAAAAATGACAAAAATGATTGTATATTGTATGATAAAAAAGACCAAAAAAATGACAAAAATGATTGTATATTGTATGATAAAAAAGACCAAAAAAATGACAAAAATGATTGTATATTGTATGATAAAAAAGACCAAAAAAATGACAAAAATGACAAAAATGACAAAAATGATTGTATATAAAAAAAAACAAAAATTTTTTGGAGGGTATTTGGGATAACAAACAAAAAAAATAAAATAAGAAAATAAAGAGCTTTTGAACCTCAAAAAAGTGTGTGGTGTTTTTCCTAAAATACGTTAAATTTTCTATGTGTTTGGTTTGGGGATCACCTGGGAAATGTTTGCTAGTTGATAATGAAAATACACTTAGTTACACTTAGTAAACAACTCCAAGCAACACAAGCAAGACATAACAAGTTTTTCAAAAATATTTGGATTTATTTTTGGTAAAGATTAAATTATGGCAAATTGGCTTGAGATGGTATTGCCCCCCTACCCATGAAATAGTCCATGTATTTGTCCCGCACTTCACGGGCACTCTGGGGGGGGCAGTCCTGTGTGGCCAGCTTCAAGGCCCGCCAAAGTTTGTGATGGAGCCAAAAGTTGTGCCTCGGGCCCAACCAGGGCCATATAATTAGGAGATTGTCTCCGCAAAAAATTATGGAGAATGCAGCATGCAAAGATAATTGTATTCCACTTATATTCCGCCATGTGGAGAGAGGTGAGGAAAAGGCGGAACCGGCTGGCCATGATGCCGAAAGCGTTCTCAACCACTCTGCGTGCTCGGCCCAGCCGGAAATTAAAGACACTCCTCTCTGGGGTGAGGGTGCGCTGAGGGTATGGCCTCATAAGATGGGGTCCCAGGGCAAACGCTTCATCAGCCAGGAAAACAAATGGCAGGCCTTCTACATTCTGGTCATCCGGTGGCAATGACAGATCATCATCCTGAAGGCGAAGCGCAAACTCCGTCTGCCTGAAGGCTCCCCCATCCGATATCCGTCCGTTCATCCCGACATCCACAAAAAGGAATTCATACTGTGCTGACACCACCGCCATCAGCACAATACTGTTGAACCCCTTATAGTTAAAGAACTGGGATCCCGAACGGGGTGGAGGCACGATGCGGACGTGCTTCCCGTCGATGGCTCCCCCGCAGTTGGGGAAGTTCCATCGGGTCTGGAAGTCCAAAGCCACAGACTGCCACTCCTGTGGTGTGGACGGAAGCTGGGGAAGAAAAAATGCAAAAATTAGCCACATAACCTTGCAAGCAGATTAGACAAAGACATTATAAGCATTATAACATTTCTGGGAACTAGCATATTATATGTAAATATATTTAGACAATTAACACATTAAACACCCCCTCTCATGGTCCAGTGCCCAAGTTTGGGGGAGGGCTAGATGAGTTTGGGAGTACAAAAATAATATAATTAGGATTATTGGTGAACATAGACTTTACAACACATTTTTGAGGGGAGGGCTAGATGAGTTTGGGAGTACAAAAATAATATAATTAGGATTATTGGTGAACATAGACTTTACAACACATTTGGGAGGGGAGGGCTAGATGAGTTTGGGAGTACAAAAATAATATAATTAGGATTATTGGTGAACATAGACTTTACAACACATTTTTGAGGGGAGGGCTAGATGAGTTTGGAAGTACAAAAATAATATAATTAGGATTATTGGTGAACATAGACTTTACAACACATTTGGGAGGGGAGGGCTAGATGAGTTTGGGAGTCCAAAAATCAAAAATAAAAATGATTGAATATTGGTGAACATATACTTTACAACACATTTTGGAGGGGAGGGGGGGGGACATTACAATGGATATAACACAATACATTGGGAAGTGACTAGACTAGGTAGGTTGGGGCCCAGGATAGCATGCTGGGGAGGTAAGTGATGGGAAATATGCATGTAGGCCAAAAAAGGGGCATCAATAAAGTTTACAGCATGCATGGGGGCAAAGGGGACATTCACAGCATATTCCAGACATGGTAATTAGGGAAGGAGGAGATAACTACAAGACATTAGCATACATTATAGACATAAAATGTGATATTAAAGGACCAAACTTACCCTCATATATTCCTCCTGCAGAACCTGGATGATGGCAGAGCAGGTTTCAGGAATGATGAGGCCCAGAGCCTGGGGGGAGATGCCCGTCGAGAACTTTAAGTCCTGAAGGCTTCTCCCAGTTGCCAGATAACGGAGGGTGGCAACTAGCCTCTGCTCAGCACTGATGGCTTCCCGCATAACGGTGTCCTGCCTGGTAATATAGGGGGACACCAAAGCCAACAGGTGCTGAAAGACGGGATCAGACATCCTCAGGAAATTCCTGTAATCAACAGGATTATTTTCCTGAAGCTCCCGCAGCAAAGGCATGTGAGAGAATTGCTTCCTACGGAGCAACCAATTCTTGGTCCATGAATGCGTCCTCCTCCTGTTCATGAACTCCTCATCGTCTACGTCATAAACAAACAGACCTACACACAGAAGATGCTTAGCACGAAGTCGGCGACGACTAGGTGCCTGCAACATGGCTACAAGGCTAGGAACGAACGACAAATCAGAATTGCACTAAACAGACCGCAGTGAAGAACAGCAAGACCTATGAAGAACGACCCTGACAATGAAAAACGCGGGGACAGGACCGCAATGTAAAACAATACGACCTGACCGCACGTCCCGATTGCCTAGATACGACCCCCACAAGCACAAACTGAACGGCAGAGATCAATCTGAAAGCACAAAGACTGAAAAGCACGAATCGTCACTCACCAAACTTTTACTAACACGCATAAACACGGAATCAGCAAAAGGAGCCCCAAGGGTGGCGCCAACAAAATCAAACCTCCCCTTTATAGTCGCGTCATACGTCGTGAGCGTCACCGCGCCGGAGAACGACCAAATTTTGGTCTGTTACGTGTGTACGCAAAGCAAGCCTGTCGAGCTTCTCGACAAGTTCAACAAGGAACTCGACGAGGAACTCGATGTGCTTGGCACGTCGAGTTCCTCGGCCGTGTGTACGGGGCCTCAGTCTGAGTCAATCGAGCAGAGGTAAGAATGTTGATGCGACCAGCTATCCCGTCAGCGTCTCCCTTGGTGCTTAGTAACTCCTCCAATCGCCGATCTGGATGGAATCCTCCACAGTTGTAGACTTCCAGCAGCTCATTAGTGTGTACGGAGGTGGCAAAAGTTACTCCTCCACAGCTGTGATGTCAGCTATAAAGGCTGAGAGATTGAGTTCCAAAAGCTTCTCAAGGTTTTGCAACTCCAGAGAGTGTGTAAGGCTCCATTCACACCTAAGCGTTTTTACGCCCGACGCTATTGCAGCCTGAAATACGCTGGAGGGGTGATTTAACATTGTCGGCTATGGAGATGGTTCACATCTCCACGCCGAAACGCCGTACGCCTGAAGCTCAAAACATATATTTTTTCCTTTTTACAATCCAGTACCTGTTGCTGAACCCCCCCCTCAGCACAAAAAAATTATTTAGGCCCTGGTTGGATTCAAATCACATCATGATAGATGAGGATCCAACTTGGATGCGACTTCCATAAAAGTCTATGGGCACAAGTCAGATAGAAGTCACCTTGAAGTAGTACAGGAACCTTTTCTAAAGTTGGAGCGGCTTCAGTAGTGCTAATTAAGACAGCTCTCATTTACTAACATGGGATTTCACATGTCAATGACTTGGGGTCTCACAAGTCGGATCCCAAGTCAAGGCAGTGTGAACCGAACCTAATGCCGCGTACACACGACCGTTTTTCGGGTTCTAAAAAATGACGTTTTTAAGGGTCTAGAAAAAACAACGTTTTTTTTTCAACCCGATCATTAAAACGGCCTTGCCTACACACGATCGTGAGAAAAAAAAATGCTCTAGCAAAGCGTAATGACGTACAACACATACGACGGCACTATAAAGGGGAAGTTCCATTCGTATGGCGCCACCCTTTGGGCTGCTTTAGCTGATTTTGTGTTAGTAAAAGACGATTCGCGTTTTTCTGTCTGTTACAGCGTGATGAATGTGCTTACTCCATTACGAACGGTAGTTTTACCAGAACGAGCGCTCCCATCTCATAACTTGCTTCTGAGCATGCACGTTTTTTTCACGTCGTTAAAGCCCACACACGACCATTTTTTACAACCTTAAAAACGACAACGTTAAAAACGTTGTGAAAAAATAGAGCATGTTTGAAATATTTTTTGGACATTTTTTAGATTGTGAAAAATGCTCTGAAGCCCACACACGATGGTTTTTAATGACTTAAAAAAAACATAATTTTTTAGAACCCGAAAAACTATTGTGTGTACGCGGCATACGGGTGATAATGTCTTGGATCAAAAACAGCGGACTGGGATAGGAGATATTGTCACCCAGGGATATTGCAGCTGGCTCCCCAGGTGCAGGAAAATCCTGGGAGTCTTACACTAGAGTTCCCTTGCGCCTGCAAACATCGAACATGTACCCTTACACAAAAGTAAGCATCAAAAATGACCCACCTTATCCTGCCAAAAAGTGAACGCAATCCTCTGCCCTCATTCAGCAGAACTGCTCCTTCTTGCTGTCCAGCCTGCATGGAACCAATATGGCTTTTACATCAGCTCAAGTTTACATAGTGCAGCTTGAAGAACCTGCCCAATGTTTCTTTAGCATGAAATTCTACAAAACTAAAACAAAAAAAAAAAAATGTTTTATGTTTTCCAGAACAGTCACTAGATGGCAATGTTTCACAGTTTACATTATGTTACATTTTATTTTCTCAATAAATACTGCAAATATAGAAATATTTAAAATAATAAAAACGTTCCTACTTCTATAAAATATTAAAGCACTGTTTCCAAATATAAAAATGCCACAGCTTTGATACTTTTGACTTTCCTGGACCACATTGGAAGTGGAGAAATTGTCTTGGGCCACACATATAACAACAAAAAAAAGGATAGCTTATGATCAGAAAAAATCGGGCAGATCACAAGTTAACAATCACTGATATAGATAATGGGGTAGATTCACGTACCTTTAGGCGGGCGTATCGTATCTTCTATACGCTACGCCGCCGTAACTTTGAGAGGCTAGTTTGGTATTTTCAAAGATTTTGACGCCGAAGTTACGGCGGCGTAGCGTATTAGGGCCAACGTAAGCACGCCTAATTCAAATGTTGAAGCTGTGGGCGTGTTTTGTGTATATTAACTGTGGCCCCACGTAAATGACGTTTCGATCGAACGTCGCATGCGTTGTCCGTGGACGTATCCCAGTGCGCATGCTCCAAATGACGTCGGCAAATCGTCATGCTTTCGACGTGAACGTAAATTACGGCCAGCCCCATTCACGGACGAGTTACGCAAACAACGTAAAATTTAAAAAATCTGACGCGGTTCCGACGTCCATACTTAACATTGGCTGCGCCATGTTTTTGGTGGTTTATCTTTACGCCTGAAAACCCCTTACGTAAATGGCGTATCTTTACTGCGACGGCCGGGCGTACGTTCGTGAATAGGCGTATCTAGCTGATTTACATATTCTAGGCGTAAATCAGCGTACATGCCCCTAGTGGCCAGCGTACATATGCAGTTAAGATACGACGGCGTAGGAGACTTACGCCGGTCGTATCTTAGCAATATTTAAGCGTATCTCAGTTTGAGAATACGCTTAAATATACGACGGCGGGGATTCGGACTTACGACGACGTATCAACTGATACTCCGTCTTAAGTCTTAGTGAATCTCCCCCAAAGTACCTATCTGGGTAATAAAACTTAATTTTTTTGGTATTTTTTTTTTTTTTTAATTATAAAAGTAAAAGAGGGCAACATAAAACAAATGCTATATTTGACACTGTTTTTGATAAAACGAACACATCAATATCTGGTCCGATGAATTCAGTAGTAATTCCCAATGAATTCTCATGGTGCTCATAAGATATTTTGTTTCAAATTTGCCCTTCATGTGCTTCACCCTTGATAATGGTTGTTCATAAATATTGGTGCTGTCTAAAACTGATTACATGACAAAGATAAAACGTATAAAAGTCCAGTAAAAAGACACTTTAAAGAGTCAAATTTGCATGTGTTCGATTCCGCGGATCTGCAAGCGGCAATTGCTACCAAGTTATTATATAGCACTGCACTGTAATAATACAAGCTTTATAGGAGTAAAGATTATAATAGTACATACATCCAAAGTATAACCAAGAGCCCTGGTGGAATTGTTCACATATATCCAGGTACAGTATCTCACAAAAGTGACATGTGACATGTGACAACACTGAAGAAATGAAGTAGTGAGTGTACAGCTAATATAACAGTGTAAAAATAACTCAACACACAGCCATTAATGTCTAAACCGCTGGCAACAAAAGTGAGTACAACCCTAAGTGAAAATGTAAAAATTGGGCTCAAAGTGTCAATATTTTGTGTGGCCACTATTATTTTCCAGCACTGCCTTAAAGCGGGGGTTCACCCTTAGAGGGCACTTTTCCCCCTTAGATTCCTGCTCGTTTTTACTAGGGGAATCGGCTATTTATTTTAAAATATGTGCAGTACTTACCCGTTTACGAGATGCATCCTCTCCGTCGCTTCCGGGTATGGGCTTCGGGAATGGGCGTTCCTTCTTGATTGACAGGCTTCCGAGAGGCTTCCGACGGTCGCATCCATCGCGTCACGATTTTCCGAAAGAAGCCGAACGTCGGTGCGCAGGCGCAGTATAGAGCCGCACCGACGTTCGGCTTCTTTCGGCTACGAGTGACGCGATGGATGCGACCGTCGGAAGCCTCTCGGAAGGCTGTCAATCAAGAAGGAACGCCCGCTCCCGAAGACCCATACCCGGAAGCGACGGAAGAAGATGCAGCTCGAAAACGGGTAAGTACTGCTCATATTTTAATACAAATAGCCGATTCCCCTAGACCGAACGAGCAGGAAGCTAAGGGGAGAAAAATTTTTTTTTTACAAATGGGTGAACTCCCGCTTTAACCCTTTTGAACACTAATGCCGCGTACACACGACCGGTTTGTCTGATGAGAACGATCTGATGGACCGTTTTCATCAGACCAAACCGATCGTGTGTGGGCCCCATTGGTTATTTATCCATTGGTTAAAAAAAATGGAACTTGTTTTAAAATTATCTGATGGATACCTAACCGATAGAAAAAAAACGATCGTCTGTAGGCACGTCCATCGGTTAAAAATCCACGCATGCTCAGACTAAATTAGGGGACGGGAGCGCTCGTTCTGGTAAAACTAGCGTTCGTTATGGACATAGCACATTCATCACGCTGTAACAGACAGAAAAGCGCGAATCGTCTTTTACTAATACAAAATCAGCTAAAGCAGCCCCAAGGGTGGCGCCATTGGATTTGAACTTCCCCTTTATAGTGCCGTCGTACGTGGTCTACGTGACCGCATTCTGATACGATCGTTTTTTTAACCAATGGTGTGTAGGCACGACTGACCATCAGTCAGCTTCATCGGATAACTGATGGAAAAATCCATCAGACCGTTTTCATCGGATTGACCGATCGAGTGTACAGGGCATAAGTTCACCAGAGCTTCACAGGTTGCCACTGGAGTCCTCTTCCACTCCTCCATGACGGAGCTGGTGGATGTTAGAGACCTTGCGCTCCTCCACCTTCCATTTGAGGATGCCCCACAGATGCTCAGTAGGGTTTAGGTCTGGAGACATGCTTGGCCAGTCCATCACCATACCTCCCAACTTATTGAGATGGGAATGAGGGACACCTATCAGCAAAAGCACGCAGGCATAGGACACACCCATTGCCACGCCCCCTTAAAGGAGAATTGTACAAAAAAATAAGATTGGTTAAACCCACAAGTGCTTTTTTACCATTACAATTCCTTTATATTGGCTTTTGGAATTTACAAATGCAGCAATTTAAAAAATCAGTTGAAAGGTTTAGCACTGGGGAACACTTTTTGATAGATAGAAAGTGCATTTTATACACAACTATATAGATCAGACCAAAATGAGGGACAAATGAGGAGGAATAAAGGACAGAGGGACATTGCTCCAAATCAGGTACAGTCCCTCCAAGTCAGGGACAGTTGGGAGGAATGCATCACCTTTACCCTCAGCTTCTTAAGAAAGGCAGTGGTTGTCTTGGAGGCGTGTTTGGGGCCGTTATCATGTCAGAATACTGCCCTGCGGCCCAGTCTCCAAATGGAGGGGATCATGCTCTGCTTCAGTATGTCACAGTACATGTTGGCATTCATGGTTCCCTCAATGAACTGTAACTCCCCCGTCCCGGAAGCACTCATGCAGTCCCAGACCATGACACCCCACCACCATGTGTGACTGTAAGCAAGACACACTTTTCTTTGTTCTCACCTGGTTGCCGCCACACAAGCTTGACACAATCGATACACTATCTTTATCTCATACCGCTTCACTGTGATTGCTCCCTCGTTTTTCTTTATAGTTGATCTCTATTATTTTTTTTATTTTTTTATCCAACCTTTTCTTTCCTTTCATGTGCTTGTGTAAGTGTGCAATTTAATTGCCCCCCTCCTTCTTTTTTTTTTTTTTACTTTTATTTATTTTTTAAATCTTTGCTTCCTCCATTGTTTTTATTTAATAATTGTCTCTGTTCATAGTTGTATATTTTATTTTAATATATATCTGTATTATTACTCTGTAATTTTTTTAAATATGATTTTTTTTTTCTTGTGAAATACTTGTATGATCTTGAAGAAGATTGGAGGAATTATTTGACAATTTTAACTTCTTTCTCAATAACAAGGTATGTTTCCCAATTTTTTTTTTTATAGGGTTATCTCCTCTCCGCCAACGTTCATCTCTCCTACATTCACCCCTCCCCCTCATCTTCCCTCTTCCTCATCCTATCTCCTATCTCTTCATTATTTACAATCATCCTCAACCTCATTCTCGCCGTCACCTTCATCCTCACCATTATCCTAATCCCTGCACTCACCCTCAGCACCATCCTCATCCACACCACCATTCCTCACCCTGACTCTCATCCTTATCCCCACCTTCAACCTCATCCTCACCATTATCCTCATCCCTGCACTCACCCTCAGCATCATCCACACCATGGATGATGTCTCTCGCTATGTCTCTTGCTCTCTCTCTCTTTTATATATATATATATATATATATATATATATATATATATATATATATATATATATATATATATATATATATATATATATCTCATTCATGAACTTTCTTTTTTACTGACTATAATTTACTTATAATATTAAAATCTTTTTTTTAATTTTTTATCATTTTTTTTTATAAAAATACATTATAATAAGATTTTTAATGTATGTGTGTATATATATTATTTGTGTCTTATTGATTAAAAAAATTAAAAAACATTTATATTATAAGCATTTTAAATAAATCATCAATAATTAAAAATTTAACATACTATTGTAGAAAAAAAAATTTGGCATTACTTCAATTATTTTATTATTTAAAAAAAAAAAAATATATATATATATATATATATATATATATATATATATATATATATATATATATATATATATATATATATATATATATATATATGTATATATATATATATATAGTGACAGGAAGTCAGGTAAATCTGTGGGTGTTGTCACAGATGGGACATACATTTCTGCCTTGTTTAGACAATACACCAATTGTTATTAGGCGTCGGCTGCAAACGTAGCCAGAAAAGGCTAAAGGCCGTTGAAAGACTTCAGCTGTTCAGAATGAGGCAATTAAGGCCTCTATAAGTAGTCCAGAGGATTACCACTAATTCACTGCATCCTGAGTCTTTGTGAGTAAGGAGAGCAGTGCCAGAAAGTCTTCTGAGGAGGTGAGGAGAGGATTGATTTTTCTGTGTGATAAAAATCAAAAGACTATTGTTTTTCTGCTGTATGACCAGCACTGTCTGCCCAGCACTAGGCTGAGCCAGACTCCAGAGATAGGTTCCTGTGTGGAAAGTGGCAAGGGTTTATTTTATGTTTGCTTTTTTTTATGCTGTTTGGATGCTTGCACTTGTTTCCAGCAAGATGAAAGAATAAACCAAAATCTTTGTTTTCAACCATCTTCGACTGCCTGTCTGTATACATTCAGTGTGTGATGAACCCATCCAAGGGGTCATATATATATATACACACACACAAAAATATATTATATCGGTTTACGATTACAATTGCAACCGTGTATACATTTTATGGTCTGTGTTAGTAATTTCAGCCTAACAACAGACACAAAGAGATAAAAAAAACAAAGGGGGAAGGGAGGGAAAGGTGGAGATGCCAGTTGAGATTGAAATTTATTCCGGTTTTACTTCCCATTGATAAATGTCAGATTCAGAAACACAATCCCATCCATGAAATGTGCTGTCCTCAGATTGGCAAATTTCACACCAGGAGAAGGATCCTTTTTTTTCTTTTACCATGTCAGCTCCGGACAGTTTTAACCCTTTCATGGCCAGAACATTTTTGCTATTTAGCACTGTGCTCCTTCAATTGGCAATTGCATCATTATGCTACACTGTATACAAATGACATTTACAGGTTTTCCCCTGGTAGGGGGAGCCAGAGGGAGTGTACAGCCACACCATTACTAATCATATATAATAGAGTACTATGAGGGGGCAAATTTGATGGGGGCAATTTTTGATGGGGCAGTTTTGATGGGGGCAGTTTGATGGGGGCAGTTTTTCATTGGGCAATCTTTGATGGGGCACTAGGATGGGGCAAATTGACAGGGCAGTTTCTGATGGGGCAGTTTTGATGGGGCAATATGATGAAGGCAATTTGATGGGGCAATAGGATGGGGCAGTTTTTGATGGGGAAATTTATTGGGGGCAGTTTTGATGGGCCAATAGGATGGGGGCAATTTTGATGGGGCAATTTTCAATGGGGGCAGTTTTTGATGGGGCAATAGGACGAGGGCAATTTTGATGGGGCAGTTTTTGATGGTGCAATTTGATGGGGGCAGTTTTGATGGGGCAATTTTGATGGGGGCAGTTTTTGATGTGGGAAGTTTTGATGGGGCAATGGGATGGGGGCAATTTTGATGGTGCAGATTTTGACGGGGCAGTTTTTGATGGGGCAATTTTTGATGAGGCAGTTTTGATGGGGCAGTTTTTTATAGGGCAATAGGATGGGCAATTTCATTGGGCAGTTTTTATGGGGGCAGTTATTGATGGAGCAGTTTTGATGGGACAGTTTTTAATGGGGCAATTTTGATGGTGGAGTTTTGATGAGGGCAGTTTTTGATGGGGCAGTTTTGATGGGGCAATTTTCATGGGGCTGGTTTTGATGGGGCAATTTTGATGGTGCTGTTTTTGATGGGGGTTGTTTTTGATGGGAGCAATTTGATGGGGCCATTTTTGATGGAGCCATTTTTGATGGGGGCAGTTTTGATAGCGGGAATTTAGATGGGGCAACTTTGATGGTGCAATTTGATGGGGCAGTTTTGATGGGGCAATTTGATGGGGCATTTTTTTTATTGGGCTGGTTTTGATGGGGCAGTTTTTATGGGGGCAATTTCATGGGGCAGTTTATATGGGGGCAGTTTTGATGGCGCAGTTTTAATCGGGCAGTTTTTCATGGAGAAGTTTTTGATGGGAATTTTTTTTGATGGCGATAGTTTTGAAGAGGCAATATGATGGGGAAATTTTGATGGGGCAATTTTTGATGGAGCAGTTTTTGATGGGACAGTTTTGATGGGGGCAATTTTGATGGGGCAATAGGATGGGCAGTTTTGATGGAACAATTTGATGGGGCAATTTTAACGGAGCAATTTTATGGGGGCAATTTAATGGGGGCAGTTTTTATGGAGAAATTTTGATGGGGACAGTTTTGATGGTGCCAATATGATGGGGAAGTTTATGATGAGGGAAGTTTTTGATGGGGGCAATAGGATGGGGCAATTTTGATGGGCAATAGGATGGGGCAATTTTGATGGGAGCAATTTGATGGGGCAATAGGATGGGGCAAAAGGATGGGGCAGTTTTAATGGAGGCAATTTTGATGGGGCAATGTGATGGGGCAGTTTTAATCGGACAGTTTTTGAGGGGTCAATATGATGGGGCAATTTTGATGGCGGCAATATGATGAGGCAGTTTTGATGGGGCAAATTTGATGGGGGAAACTTTGATGGGGCAATTTTGGTGGTGGCAATATGATGGTGCAGTTTTGATGGGGGCAATTTGATGGGGCATTTTTGATTGGGCAAATATTTATGGGGCAATTTTTATGGTGGCAATATGATGGTGCAGCTTTGATGGGGCAAATTTGATCGGGGCAATAGAATGGTGTCAGTATGATCCCGCAATTTTGATGTGGCAGTTTTGATGGGGGCAGTATGATGGGGCTATTTTGATTGGGGTAATATAATGGGGCAGTTTTGATGGGTCAATTTTGGTGGGGGCAATTCTGATGGTGGCAGTTTGATAGGGCAGGTTTGATGGGGCAATATAATGGGGCAACTTCTGGAAAAGGTATGTAGCGCCTGTGTACAGTACAGGTGCTATGTTAAATCTAATGGGATACGAGACTTTCTTGCTCTTATCTGTGTTTGATTTATTTAAATTTGGTTGTCGCCAGCCTTGAACTGTCCTGTGGGTCACTCTGTTCTCCAGAGATGCTGTTTCATCTCTGGACGGTAGGTGGCGCCAGAGGGGTTCGGGCAGAGCCGCTTCTTCCCAGCAGCCAATTAGAGGAGTTTTCCCTCGCGGAGCATGCTGGGGAGGGGTATTTCTGTGGCGGAGGCCTTTTCCCGGGGTTCTTCGCCTGTTCCTGGTTCCAGGTGCGGCACCCACCTTTAGGGTGTGCGCACATCACGGGCCCCGGCGATATGGACTACCAGGCCGGGGCGCACTTGGTACGCGGAGTTCCTGACTCTGGGCCCTCATGGCCCGGAGCATCTGATGCTGCTAAGGGGCCCCAGTGACTTACTAGGTTCCCCCATCTCTATTGAGAAGATCCCAAGCGAGTTGTGCTGTTCGGTGGGGGATTGGCTTGAGGAGAACCCGGAGGCAGGTGATCCAATAGGGCTTGAACGAACCATCGGGGACCTGGGGACCGGACACTGACAGGTTGTATGCGGCAAACTGTCAGTCGGTGGCCCCAAATTACACACTGGGAGGATTCGCTCTACTATCCAACTTTTGAAGCACTAGGCCTATGGCAGAGGTCTCATCCAGAAATCTAAATTCTATTAGAGCCAAGTCTGTGGCAGAGACTTGTTCCTTCCCAGGAGAGCTAAGTGACACTCTGGCTGCCAGGCCTGTGAGAGGGACCTGTCCAGGGGCACTTTACCCACTTCGGCTGAAGTGGCGACGAGGAAAGAGTTACTACTGGAGGCAGGACTGCTTCTGTTCATCCATTGCCTGTATCCTGCAAGGTTTATTCTTTCTTTCACCAATCTGTCTTATCTACCTCAAGTTGACTGTTGGTCGTGTTGGGCCAGAAATAAAGCATTGAAAACATCACTCAACAGTCTGGACATTCCGTTACTGCTCTCGTCAATATCATCACCCCTAGACATATCACGGAGGTAACTTAAATACGCAGATCCCAAATATAACCAGCGGCTCCTGAGGGGGTAGCGCTACAGGTAATTACTTTTTAAACAATGCTAATGATATATCGATCGATAGATAGATAGATAGATAGATAGATAGATAGATAGATAGATAGATAGATAGATAGATATCTAACAAGAGATTACTGTATTTTTCGCTCCATAAGACGCACTTTTCCCCCCGCCAAAAAAATGATAAAAGTGCCCCTGCGTCTTATGGAGCGAAGATTGAGCAGGAGTCGCCGCCGCCACTCACTCCGGGCACACACACAGGACACACCACCTACTCGGGCTGCCCTCTCTCACTCCAGCTAACCAGAAGACGGCTCGCCCAAGGCAATGCCGCGTCGCCTCCACTCACAGCGCTGCTAGCCCGACGTGGGGTGACGCGAGAGTCCGTTCTCACTAATCGCGGCCATACTAATGACGTTTCTGGGAATGCCTCCTCCCGGGCTGCTGCAAGCCAATGGTGGCAGAGGGAGACAGGGCCAACTGCCAGAATGAATGGGATAAGCAATGAGACGGAGAAGAGGCGTGTGTGGTATAGTGCTGAAATATGGGGTATGTACATTATGGGAGGATTTTTATCAGAGTATTTATGTGGAGATCGTGCTAGGTGCTTAGATAGTGTAGTTTGCCGCGTCTCGTTCCATCTGTTTCTCACCTTTTCTTACTAGTTCAATAACTTTGCTTGTATTATGACAGAGGTGTGTGCATACTGTCCTATATATTCATAGGAACATGGGAGACATCCTGCTATAGATCTACACTGTATGGCTTCATCAGATTATACTCACATAAACACTGGTGTATCTTTATTTATTATAGGAATACCACTGGCTAACATACTGTCCACTGGCTACATTTTATTTGCCAGTCTTCTGTATGGGTCAGAATATTTTTTTCTTGGTTTCCTCCTCCAAAACCTTGGTGCGTCTTATGGTCAGGTGCGAAAAATACGGTATATATATATATATATATATATATGTATATATATATATATATATATATATATATATAAAATCTCTGCACAGAAACAAGATATATCATTTACAATTAGTATCTTTTAAAAACAAATTATCTTTTGCTGGAGCTTTTTGTATTTCTAGATTTATAATCTTTGTAAATGTAGATAAACGTCCTAGTTCCTGGGGGGGCTTCCATAGCTAAGGGTAAGGGGTGGCAACTTCCTCTGACACTGCTGTTGCCATGGAAACCCGACCTGCAACCTATTACACTGCTCGTGCTGCTCTGAGCATGTGTGAGATCTGGAGGTGCATGCTGGGTAACCAGCCTGCATGGAATACAGGAAGAGCTACAGTCTGGCTTCAGATGCCCACACATGAGATGGCCGTGGCCTGCTGCGACTTACAAAAGTAAGAAATCAATGGTGCAAAAATACAAAACGGACCTTAGGCCCAGATTCTCAAAGGAGATACGACGGCGTATCTCCAGATACGCCGTCGTATCTCTGAGTCTGGGCGGTCGTATCTATGCGCCTGATTCTTAGAATCAGTTACGCATAGATTTCTATTAGATCCGACCGGCGTAAGTCTGTTACGCCGTCGGATCTTAACTGCATATTTACGCTGGCCGCTAGGGGCGTGTACGCTGATTTACACCTAGAAATATGTAAATCAGCTAGATACGCGAATTCAGGAACGTACGCCCGGCCGACGCAGTACAGATACGCCGTTTACGTTAGGCTTTTCCCGGCGTAAAGTTACCCCTGCTATATGAGGCGTACATGCGGCGTACCAATGTTAAGTATGGATGTCGTTCCCGCGTCGAATTTTGAATATTTTACGTCATTTGCGGAAGTCGTCCGTGAATGGGGCTGGACGTCATTTACGTTCACGTCAAAACCAATACGTCCTTGCGGCGTACTTTGGAGCAATGCACACTGGGATATTCCACGGATGGCGCATGCGCCGTTCGTGAAAAACGTCAATCACGTCGGGTCACAAGTTATTTACATAAAACACGCCCCCCTGTTCTAAATTTGAATTAGGCGGGCTTACGCCGGCCTATTTACGCTACGCCGCCGCAACTTACGGAGCAAGTGCTTTGAGAATACAGCACTTGCCCGTCTAAGTTGCGGAGGCGTAACGTAAATAGGATACGTTACGCCCGCACAAAAATACGCCGATCTACGAGAATCTGGCCCTTAGTTTACAGCATACCTTTACTATAATACATTAAGCATGAGGATTATAGGGCTAGTTTTATCTAAAAAGTTAAATTGTGGCCGGAACACCGCTTTAAAGAGAAAAAAGTCCCTACGGTACAATAAGCAGCCACCAACATTTTCAAGGTTTTAAATTCCATGCTTATGTGAATTTTTTTATTTTATTAAAAGTATAGGAATTTTTGTGAGTAATGTCAAGATTAGCATGCACTTCATCATTACATGTCTCTCAGGTAGGATTCAGTGAGGTGAGACAGATGGGGAAGGTGAGCCCTGGCTCTGCACAATACTTCCCTAAACACTTCTGGACATACCCTGTCACTTTAAATCAATAGGAACTAATTAGATGACTAGTTTTGTTCCTGCAAGGTAGAAAGCCTATCCAGCTGCAGGCACGACAATATAAACAAGTCAAGAAGATTATCTTTAGTCATTGAAAGCACATAATGAACATACTTTTGTCATAGATGGTTTATCACAATGTTCAGTGCATTTATTATAGAATAACAAGAAAAACACTTTATAATCGAGCGTGCCAAACTCAGATGGAACAATGGACCAAACTAAGAGGACTAATTCTTCAAGGGGGCTACATCTGCTTTATCCTAGAAAAATGTATGGCAGTTCAGGAACTTAAAATTATAGTAAAAAATTGCAATTTACCATGATCTATGCCAGTAAAATAAATACTTTTAACTAGGGATGCACCGATATATCGGAGGCCGATACATATCGGCCGAAAACAGTTGTTTTGGGGACATGCCGAAACTGCTTAAAAATTGCCGATAATACTAGTGGTGCAGAGTGGTAAAACACATACTGAAATTGTGTCCGACAGGACTTCCGTTTTCCAGGGGAGGTGGCTGTAGCATGATGGAGTGAGTACGATACAGCTGTAGTCCATGCACCCCCGCAGGAATCCGTTAGAGATAGACACAAAACCTATGAGAATCCCCGCTGACATTACAGCTGACATAGCGGCTGATACCACAGCCGCTGCTGCCGCCGCCGTTGCCGTTACCGCTGCTAACACAGGAAGAAGCAGCCCATACAGTGCAGTTGTAACCACCACCAGCTATATCGCCGCCGTACCACCGGCAATACCGCACGCCTCCGCAATTTTTACTGCAAATATCATCGCTGATATAGCAAGCCGCAGACCAGGCTGATACCAGCAATAGTACTTTTTTGATAAGGGGGTGTGACAGAAAGTCAGGTAAATCTGTGGGTGTTGTCACAGACGGGAGATACATTTCTGCCTTGTTTAGACAATATACCAATTATTATCAGGTGTCGGCTGCAGAAGCAGCCAGAAAGATTTAATGGCGTTAAAAAAACTTCAGCTGTTCAGAATGAGGCAATTAAGGCCTCTATAAGTAATCCAGAGGATTACTACTGATTGCTGCATCCTGAGGCTTTTTGAGTGAAGGAGAGCAGTGAGCAGAAATACTTCTGAAGAGGTGAGGTGCTGTTGATTTTTCTGTGTGAAAAAAAAAAAAGACTATTTGTTTTTCTGCTGTAGGACCAGCAGTGTCGGCCCAGCAGTAGGCTGTGCCAGACTCCATAGATAGGTTCCTGTGTGGTGAAGGTAGATGCCCCAAGTGGCCAGGATTTATTTTATGTTTGATTTTGTTTATGCTGTTTGGATGCTTGCACTTGTTTCCAGCAAGATGGAAGAATAAACCAAATTCTTTGTTTTCAACCGTCTTCGGCTGTTTCTCTGTATCGTTCCGTGTGTAGTGAACCCATCCAGGGTGTCACACCCCCCCGCTACCGAGCTAACCCCTTACAGGGGGATACCTGCAGCAGTAGTAATTTACATATGAAGTGTTTTTAATACATCTGCAGCCCACGCCAGAACTATAAGTAACATAGGTGCTAAGGATACACCTGGTGCTATTGTCCATGCGGGGGGGGGGGGGAGCTGCAAGTTCAGGAGCTCCGGCTATACCTGTACAGGCATACCCACCCACTATATAACTGGTAGACAGGACTTGCGGCGTAGCGAGAGAAGACAGAGAGCGGCATTTTGATTTGTGAGACATTGCCTGAAGTATCGGCAGTGGCACAGGCGAATTCTCCGCTTAAGAGCGTGCTACAGCCAGGATCGAGTTATCGATGTGATCGGCAATTGGGGGGCACAGTGAGGCAGCAATTGGGGGGCACAGTGAGGCGGCAATTGGGGGCACAGGGAGGTGGCAATTGGGGGCACAGTGAGCCGGCAATTGGGGACACAGTTGAGCGGCAATTGGGGAAACAGTGAGTGTATGTTTTAAAAAAAAAAAAGAAAAGTCATTTTTGGTTTTGGTTTCGGCCTGACATTTTTTTTTATTTCGGTTTTGTTTCGGTTCTGAAATTTCCATTTCGGTGCACCTCCACTTTTAACCACTTGCCGACCGCAGCATGCAGATGTACGTCGACACAATGGCACGGCCAGGCACATTGGCGTACCTGTATGTCCTTTAAATTTGCCGCCCAGCAGGCGCACGTGCACGCCGCGTGCCTTGTGAGCGTGCTCGCGGGTCCCAGGAACTCAATGTTCCCGGGCGGCCCGCGGTCGGCAAAGGCAGAACAGGGGGATGCCTTTGTAAACAAGGCATTCCCCTATTCTGCCTAGTGACACTGTCACTGATGGCTGTTCCCCGTGATCGGGAACGGTCATCAGTGACGTGTCATGTGTAGCCATGCCCTCTAACAGTAAGAATCACTGCCAGTGTAATTTTTACAGTAATGACAATGGTCCCAAAAATGTGTCAAAATTGTCCGCCATAAAGTCGCAGTCACAATAAAAATCGTTGCATTACTAGTAAAAAAATAAAACTACCCCCTATTTTGTAGCTGCTATAACTTTTGCGCAAACCGATCAATAAATGCTTATTGCAATTTTTTTTACCAAAAAACATGTTTTTTTTATATATATTTTTGGGGGATATTTATTATAGCAAAAAGTAAAAAATATAGAATTTTTTCAAAATTGTCCCTCTATTTTTGTTTATAGCGGGAAATAAAAAGCAGAGGTGATCAAATACCACCAAAAGAAAGCTCTATTTGTGGGAAAAAAGGACATCAATTTTGTTTGGGAGCCACATTGCACGACCGCACAATTGTCAGTTAAAGGGACGCAGTGCCGAATCGCAAAAAGTGGCCTGGTCTTTGGCCAGGCAAATGGTCCGAGGCTGAAGTGGTTAAACAGTGGGTAGAAGGTATGAGCTGACAGGCAGGGAGGGTAGGGGGGAGGACAGAGGAGGACACAGGTGAGCAGAGAGTAGGACTGTGGATGACAGAGGTACATAAAATTACCACTGTGTCAGGGCTCAGCAGCCATGGTAAACCGTGGTCAGTTTACAGGGGGGAGGGCAGAACCAGGCAGGATCAGCCAGGTATTTCAGGTGATAGAAGGGATCAAATTACACAGCACAAGCACTATGCTGTATAACATGCTTTAACCGCTTAACGACCGCTGCATGTACATATACGTCGGCAGAATGGCACAGAAAGGCAGAACGACGTGCCCGCACGTCGCTGCCTAGACGTGGGTCGGGGGTCCGATCGGGGGTACATACGGCGGTCGGTAAGCCTCTGGGAGCGATCCGGGATGAGGGCGCGGCTATTTGTTTCTAGCCGCCCCCTCGCGATCCCTCCCCGGAGCTGAAGAACAGGGAGAGCCGTATGTAAACACGGCTTCCCCGTGCTTCACTGTGGCGGCTGCATCGATTGTGTCATCCCTTTTATAGGGAGACACAATCGATGACGTCAGACCTACAGCCACACCCCCCTACAGTTGTTAACACACACTAGGTGAAACATAACTCCTTTAGCGCCCCCTGTAGTTAACTCCCAAACGGCAACTGTCATTTTCACAATAAACAATGCAATTTAAATGCATTTTTTGCTGTGAAAATGACAATGGTCCCAAAAACGTGTCAAAATTGTCCGAAGTGTCCGCCATAATGTCGCAGTCACGAAAAAAATCGCTGATCGCCGCCATTAGTAGTAAACATTTTTTTTTTTAGAAAAATGCAATAAAACTATCCCCTATTTTGTAAACGCTATACATTTTGCGCAAACCAATCGATAAATGCTTATTGCGATTTTTTTTATATATATATATTTTTTTAAAGCGGCCCTGTCCTCGCATGCAGAAGCGAACACACACGTAAGTCCTGCCCACAGATGAAAACGGTGTTCAAGCCACACATGTGAGGTATCGCTGCGAACGTTGGAGCGAGAGAAATAATTTTGGCCCTAGACCTCCTTTGTAACTAAAAACATAAAAACCAGTAAAAATATTTAAAGCGTCGCCTATGGGGATTTTTAAGTAGCGAAGTTTGGCGCCATTCCACGAGCGTGTGCAATTTTTAAGGGTGACATGTTGGGTATCTATTTACTCGGGGTAACTTCATCTTTCACATTATGCAAAAACATTGGGCTAACTTTACTGATTTGTTTTTTTTTTTTAAGCACAAAACAGTTTTTGTTTTAAAAACACGTTATAAAATTTGCTGCGCAAATACAGTGTGAGATAAAAAGTTGCAACGACCGCCATTGTATTCTCTAAGGTCTTTGCTAAAAAAACATATATAATGTTTTGGGGTTCTATATAATTTTCTAGCAAATAAATGATGATTTTTAAATGTAGGAGAGAAATGTCAGAATTGGCTTGGGTGCTCCGGAACGCCTGAAGGTGCTCCCTGCATGTTGGGTCTCTGTATGTGGCCACGCTGTGTAAAAGTCTCACACATGTGGTATCGCCATATTCGGGAGGAATAGCAGAATGTGTGTTGGGGTGTAATGTGTGGTATGCATATGCTGTGTGTGAGAAAAAAACTGCTAATATGAAAATCTTGTGAAAAAAAAAGAAAAGAAAAAAAAAATCTTGATTTTGCAAAGGGAAAAAAAGACAACTTCAAAAAACTCACCATGTGATTGCGGGTGAACATCCGCTGACACCCGTAATCACCCACCTCTGCAAAGCTCAGATTTTGCGAACGGAAGAAAATCCTATTTTTTTCTTCCGTCTGCGGATCGCATAAACACGGACACACGGTCCGTGTTCATCTGATCCCCCTATAGGGGAGAGCGGAGAAAAGACAGGGCAGTCCCTGCACAGTGTGCCGTGACCGCCCTGTCAGCTGGGATTTTACAGAGGATCCCCACTGAGCTTGACGGACACACGGAGGCGGATCATTACTGATCCGCCTCCGTGTGTCTGTCAAGCTCAGCGGGGATCCTCCGTAAAATCCCAGCTGAGCCGTCGGCTGACAGGGCAGGGACCGCCCTGTCTTTTCTCCACTCTCCCCTATGGGGGGATCGGATGAACACGTACCATGTATCCATGTTCACCCGATCCGATCCGCCAGACGGAAGAAAAATAGGATTTTCTTCCGTCCGATTTTGCGGAGCTTTGCGGAGGCGGGTGATTACGGGTGTCAGCGGATGGTCATCCGCTGACACCCGCAATCACATAGGGACCAATGTATGTCCCGTTTTCATCCGCAACGAATGGATGAAAATGCGGACATACGGTCCGCACGTCTGAAAGGGGCCTTAGGGTCTCAAGAAATGAGATAGGCCGTCAGTACTTCAGGTGTGATCAATTTTCAGATATTGGCATCATACTTTGTGGACTCTATAACTTTCACAAAGACCAAATAATATCCACCAATTTGTACTTATTTTTACCAAAGATACGTAGCAGTTAAAATTTGGGCCAAAATGTATGAAGAAAAAATACTAATTTGCTAAATTTTGTAACAGAAACAAAGAAAAATTATTTTTTTTTACAGAATTTTCAGTCTTTTTTCTCTTATAGCGCAAAAAAAAACAAAAAAACAACTGTGATTAAATACCACCAAAAGAAAGCTCTATTTGTGTGAAAAAAAGGACGAAAATTTCATTTGGGTACAGTGTTGAATGAAGTAATTGTCATTCAAATTGTTAGAGCACAGAAAGCTGAAAATTTGAGATTTTCCTAGCTTGTGACGGAAAATATTGATTATATGAAGACAGGAGGCGAGTATCTTATGCATTAATCTTCCTTTATTAATGCTCACAGCAGAATGTATTTCTACAAAACTTCAATGTAAAAAACTTTTCAAAATAACTACCACCCCCAGCAGTCCATACAGTCTCTAACCACGCCCCTACGGGGACCTCCATAAAAGGGGACTGTCTGCGGTGGTTCTTCCTCTTTCTTTATGCGATGATGTCTAGAGGAAAAAACAGTATCAACGTAGGACAGAGGTGTAACTTCGGAGTCCAGACCAGCCGGTCGACGTCCAACAGCTCCCAGGGAGCAGCTAACCACTGACCGTAACCCAACGGGGTTCCAGGAACGACCAATCCCAACAGGGAATCTCAAAGTAGAAACTGTGTATCAGTACAAAGATGGGAGTCCCTCATCCTCCAAACTGAAGAGTCCGTCGAAAGGACGTACGCGGAGCTTCAGTAGCCTGTGAAGAAGAAAAAACAGCCATAATAGGGAGGGTAGGGAGGGAAGATACTCGCCTCCTGTCTTCATATAATCAATATTTTCCGTCACAAGCTAGGAAAATCTCAAATTATATATCAGACAGGAGGCTCATATCTTATGCAAGTTCAAAGCTAACTGTAAACAGTATATAATACAATACACAGCTTATATTAGTCTTAAGAGATGACTGACAATGAGATATGATCCTGAGGTCTGAAATAGAATTGGCGAAACGTGGATTCCGAAGACCAATCCGCTGCTCTCAAGAGATCGGAGAGCGAGCCTCCTGAGACGAGAACGTTGGTAGCCATAGCACTCCTGGTGGAGTGTGCACCGAACATGGTAACGTCAATGCCCGCCATTTCCATGGCGGTTCTCACCCAGCGTGCTAGAGAGGTAGACGAGACCGGTGAATGAGGTCTAACATATGACACAAGAAGTTGGGAAGAATCTGCAGGTCGTAGGTCAGATGTCCGTAGTTCATATGCCCGTAGGCAACGAACGACACAGAGGAGTGGGTGATCCGGGAATGAGGGGTAAAACACCGAGGTAATGCCGGTTTTCGTTCTACGCACTATGGAGAATAGAACCCCTTGTGGTGAGAATTGGCGTCTGGAGATATCTAGAGCTCTAACATCGGATACCCGTTTGACGGAAATCAGACAAAGAAGGACCGTAAGTTTTATGGACAGGAGCTTCAATGATAGATCCGTGTTGTCCCCCCAACTGGCGAACATATCAAGCACCTTGGACACATCCCAGGTCGCTTGGTATCTAGGCCTAGGGGGACGTTGGAATTTTGCACCCCGCAGCAGACGACACACTAGTGCATGGGTGCTCAACCTGTGGCTCTCCAGCTGTTGCGGAACTACAATTCCCATGAGGCATTGCAAGCCGCTGACAGGTACAAGCATGTCTCCCAAAGGCTGAGGCATTATGGGAATTGTAGTTTTGCAACAGCTGGAGAGCCACAGGTTGAGCACCCATGCACTAGTGGATGTCTGCCAACAGGCAGGGAGTCTACGGGATGGTGATAGGCCGAAATTGCTGACCGATAGATGTTAATTGAGCTGTATGAACTACCGGAATCGAATGAATCTGCCAGGTAATTGACTACTAGTGATACAGGTGCCTGTACGGGATCAACCTGTCGTTGATCACACCAACGGACCCATCGTTTCCAGGCCGATCGATATGCCGATCTAGTCCCGGGGGCCCAGGCCATGGCGAGGAGATTCTGAGCTGAGTCTGAAAGGACTCTATGAGAGATTGGGACCCGGAGACTAACCACGCGAGAAGTGGAAGGTTGTCCTCTTGAATTAGGGGATGGGGTTCCCCGTTCGGACCGGTGAGAAGGTGGGGAAACTGTGGAATCAGTCTGGGAAAATCTATGGACATCTCCAGTAGAATTGGGAACCAAGGTTGGGTCGGCCACCATGGTGTAATCAGCACCACGTTCGCTCCCAGGTTGGATATCCGTAGGAGAAGTCTGGGGATTAGTTGGAAGGGAGGGAAAGCGTAGTGTGTTCCCTCCGGCCAAGGTTGGCGGAGAGCGTCCACTGCATAAGCCTCCGGATCCGGCCTCCAGCTGAAGAAGCGAGGCAGTTGGTGGTTGAGTCGGGACGCAAAGAGATCGAAGGATAGCGGTCCCCAGAGCTTTTGTAAGAGAAGAAATGTCGAGCGATCTAGTCTCCAGTCGCTGGAATCGCGCAGATACCGGGAGTTCCAGTCGGCCACCGAGTTGTAAATTCCCGGGATGTACTCCGCTATAGGAGTGATGCCGTGGGTTAGACAAAAGTGCCAGAAGTCCTTTGCAATATAGGCCAAGGTTCTGGATTTGGTGCCTCCCAGGCGGTTGACGTATTGCACCGCCGCCACATTGTCCATGCGAAAAAGGATGCAGCATGTGGGAGTATAAGGCATGAAACTCCTGACCGCGAACAGGGCTGCCAACAGCTCTAGCGCATTTATATGGAGAGAAGTCTCCGAAGAGGACCAAGTTCCCCCTGTGGAGGCTGCGCCGCACCGGGCGCCCCAGCCCAGGTGACTGGCGTCCGACTCTATGACGATATCCGGACTGGGATTGAAGATGGTTCTGCCGTTCCACTCGACGGCGTGGTGAAGCCACCAACATAACTCCTCGGTGGTTTCTTGGCAGAGGGGGATTTCGTCTGAATACCTGAGGCCTTGTCTCAGGTGCATAATTTTGAGCCTCTGAAGGGCTCTGTAATGTAATGGGGCCGGAAATATGGCTTGGATAGACGCCGCCAGTGGGCCTACTAGGCGTGCTAGCGTACGGAGGGAAAGGTATCCTCTGCGTAGCGCTGACCGAATTTCTTTGCGGATTAGAGTGAGTTTGGTCTTGGGTAGACTGAGGATGGATAGGACCGTGTCCACTGTAAATCCTAAAAATTCCATCTGTTGGGATGGGATTAAGATCGATTTGTCGTGATTGATTACAAAGCCCAGTCCTTGTAAAAGGGATATAGCCCAGGACATGTGGAGAAGGGCCTGGTTCTTGGAATAGGCCATAATGAGTATGTCGTCTAGATAGATGATTAGACGTACTCCCCTGCTCCTCAGAGCTGCCACCACAGGTTTCATGATCTTTGTGAAACACCATGGGGCGGACGACAGTCCGAACGGGAGGCAAGTAAATTGTCATATCTTGCCCTTCCATGGGAAGCGGAGAAGGTATTGGGATTCTGGGTGAATGGGGACCGTAAGGTATGCGTCCTTTAGATCTATCTTTACGAGCCAGTCTCCAGGATGGAGTAGGTCCCGAAGGAAGTGAATTCCTTCCATCTTGAAATGCCGGTATTGAATGTACTGGTTTAGGCCCCTGAGGTTGATCACTGGTCGGTATCCTCCTCCTTTTGTGTGTACTAGGAAGAGGTTGCTCATGAACCCTGGGGAAGAAGGATGTACTTCTATAATAGCCTGTTTGGAAATCAGGTCCAATATTTCCTTGTCTATGAGAAGGGTGTCTCGTTTTGCAAACCGAATGGGAGGGGGGATGATGTTGAGAGGGGGTGGGACAAGTATGTCTATCACGAACCCCCTTACTGAGTTTAGGATCCACGCGTCTGCCGTAATCGCAGACCAGGCGTGGGTAAAAAATCTCAGACGACCCCCCACAGGGATGTGATCGAGTATGGTGTGAGGTATGCTTACCAGTAGGAGGTCGGGATCGAGGATAACCGCGTCCTCCACGTCCGCGCCAAGGTCTGCCTCTGGGAGGAAAAAAGGGCGCCGGTTGAGCCACAGGTGGGGTGTAGGATGGAGCCTGGTAGTGGTACTGAGCCGGTGTTCTACCCTGTGGCCTATAGTAGTTGGCACGGCCGGCAGAACGGCCTCTACTTCTGCCGGCCCTGTTGAAAACCTTATTGGTTCCTGTCCTCCTTAAGGAGTTCTGTGCCTTGTCTAGGCTGGTGAATAAGCCTACAAATTTATTAATGTCTTTGATGACCATGTCACCAAAAAGCATGCCCTCAGCCGATGGGCCGGGTTCGGATTCCGCCAGATGTGAAAGCTGGGGGTCAAGGCGCATGAGGATGGATCTGCGCCGCTCCACGGAGCATGCCGTGTTGGCAGTGCCGGCTAGGCATAGGGCTCTTTGTGCCCAACCCCTTAGTTGTGGGAGATCAACAGGTTGTCCCGAAGCTGCAGCTTGTTCGGACAAATTGAGTATCTTAGTAAGTGGACCCATGAGGTCCAGGACGCGGTCCTGTATTGAGCGAAATGATCGTTCAATACCCTTCTTCTGAAACTTCCCCGTTTTAAGGAGATACTTGGTTAGGACCGGGTCCACCTCCGGGGTGGCTACCACTTTTTTGGGTATGGAGGGTCTAGGGCATTCAGCCCTCAATTTGTTGCGGGCAGTCCTATCTAAAGACTTCCTGGCCCATAATTCCACGTATTCTGCCACATGTGGCAGTGGGGTCCATTCCCCCGAACGCGGATGGGTGATTGCGTCCGGGTGGAAAAAAGGTTCCCCAAGTGCGTCCAGAAGGACTTGGTCCTGCGTGGCAGGATTGGCGGCTGTGTCAAGCGCCGTGGCCCCAGCATCCTCTACGTATGATTCGGCGTCTGATACGTCTGATCCCTGAGAGGGATCGGCTGAATCGTCCTCCGAGGAATCAATGTATGAGTCCGGCTTAGCCCTCCTAGAGGCTCTATACCCCTTTTGAGTCTCCCTGGGGTCCAGGGGTCGAGAAGTTTCGGACTGATGCTGAGGTTGGTAGACCGTGGTGGGGGCTACCTGATGCAAATTGTTTACTTCCCCTGCCGGGGAGTCATGCACCACCAAAGTGTGCTTCCTCTTATGTGAGGATTTTCCCTTTTTTGAGGGAGGTTCATCCTGTTGGGATGGTACTGTATTATTGTTAGTGGGCTGTAGCGTCCAAGCGGATGGGGTGGTGGATGCCAATGCAGCCTGGATGGACATGTGTATGATGTCCTGCAATTGAGAGGCACTCAGTGTATGAGAGGTGCCTGTGGGGTTTACATCTCCAATGGGGATCATTGGGTTAATCTCTGACATGATTATACTGTATACAGGGCGGCTGCACTATATCTTGTATGTCAGTATTTATTTAAAAAAGGGAATCTATGCGGGGTACTGCTGCACTATATTTTGATGTCAGCATGTAATTTTAAAAAGGAAATCTATGAGGGATACTGCTTCCAGGTGGATATTGCAGTTTAGTGTCTGACTCTGCAAAGATTTTTGCAGTCTAGGACGGATGGCACTGCAGGGGTTATTGCAGTCTAAAAACGGTTGGCTCTGCAAGGTTATTTAGCACAGAAATACCTAAGCAGGGCTCTCACTATAGGCTCCGTCCTGTCCTCCCTTCCGTCGGCGCCAGACTGGTGACGGAGGGGAGAGGAGCCTGAGATCACCAGCGCCCGGGAACGAAGTCTCGCGAGACTTCCCCCGCTGGGCGCTGATTGGTCGGGTGGACGAGAACGTAGCTCCGCCCCCCCGTACGCGCGCGCTGAGAGGAGGAAGAAGAAGGATCCTCCTTCAGAATGGCGGCGGTATGGCGCAGGGCGATCTGTGCAAGGGGATAGTAACAGGTGAAGAGAAGGGGAAGAGAGTCCCCCGATTAGCAGAGCGGAATAGCGCAATCACAATAGGGGAAAAAACATATGAATGTAATGTACATTACATGGAAAAGACAATGAATGAAAACATTATATATAAACAATTAAATACATAAAGAAGAAGATCCTAAAATAAGGATAATCCAGAGTAATATATATATATATATATATATATACAATTAGAGTAATAGCAGTCAGGAGAAATCGCAGGGAAATCCCTGCACTGACTGCACCAGAAAATGTAATTATATGAAATCAATACTTATCTTATCTGTGAGCAGAAAGAAAGAGGAAGAACCACCGCAGACAGTCCCCTTTTATGGAGGTCCCCGTAGGGGCGTGGTTAGAGACTGTATGGACTGCTGGGGGTGGTAGTTATTTTGAAAAGTTTTTTACATTGAAGTTTTGTAGAAATACATTCTGCTGTGAGCATTAATAAAGGAAGATTAATGCATAAGATATGAGCCTCCTGTCTGATATATAATTGGTTATTAAAGTGGAGGTTCACCCGGAAATTGCTATTTTTAACCTTCGATTGATGCTAATTTGGACTAGGGGAATCGGCTATTTTTTTTAAAATCGAAGCTGTACTTACCTTTTTAGAGAGCGATCTTCTCCGCCGCTTCCGGGACTGGGCGTTCCTATTTTGATTGACAGTCTTCCGAAAGGCTTCCGACGGTCGCATCCATCGCGTCACGATTTTCTGAAAGTAGCCGAACGTCGGTGCGCAGGCGCAGTATAGAGCCGCACCGACGTTCGGCTTCTTTCGGCTACTCGTGACGCGATGGATGCGACCGTCGGAAGCCTTTCGGAAGACTGTCGGAAGACTGTCAATCAAGAAGGAACGCCCAGTCCCGAAGACCCATACCCGGAAGCGGCGGAGAAGATCGCTCTCTACAACGGTAAGTACTGCTCGGATTTTAAAACAACTAACCGATTCCCCTAGACAAAATAAGCATCAATCTAATGGTAAAAAAAATGTATGGGTGAACTCCCGCTTTAAGGGGTTTAAGTGCCCAGTGGTTAAATGTAACCATATTGCTACACTTAGAGGCTCCTCTCTTCTTTTTTATACTCAGTTGTGACATGACACTACTCTTATCAAGGCAGAATGTATTAAAACATTTTGCTTGTCTTGCAAAACGATCTCATACCAAGGTTTTACTGTACAAATAATGTGGTGGGTATGAGTCCTAAACGCGCTTTTAAAATGCATGAAAACCTAGAAATGCGTGCAGTAATAATGTGCATAGCTGTGGGAAGGCCACTCGGAGATATCTCCTAATATTCCACATTCTTTGCATATCTCTGTTATCAGGAATCAATAGTGATCCCCAGTCCTCACACATCTCACACTTATACTGGCTTTGCTGTAATGTGAGAACAGCTTGACCCTGACTGCAGTCTCCACCATGCAGAAATCATCACATCCTTCTGTACTATTCTACTCTGTCTATGATACAATCACTCCTCTGCTTCCTGAGACAGAGAAGGAACTCGGCAGTAGCTCTGCGCTCGATTTCAATTGACTGAAATCGGTACATGCGCAGTTGATGCCAGGGATACAGATTTTCATGGCATACAGAATTTACTGCTACACCGGCCCCGCCCACCCCAGGAGCTGGTCACATGACAGTGACATAGGGAAGGTCCTGTAGCAGAGTTGTAGAGGGAGGAGTGCAGTCTGCAGAAGGGGAAGTAAGTATGTTATCTGGGGGAACTCTGATCGTTCTGTCATTGATATACATCATCAGCATGTCATGTCTGCCTCTATACTACAATCTCAGTGTCAGTCCTGATTCTTCTAGGACCTGCTGTACAGCCCAGTCCTGGCACTGGCCATACACATAGCAATGTAATATTATGTCTGCATGCATTCTACACATGTGTTGTTTATGTTTATGTCATGTGTATTGATAAGTGATCTATGAATGCTCTGTATACAATATGAGAGATCAGCATTCATCTCTTTCTATGTTACTTATAGACATAAGCTAGGAATGTTCTCCAGTGTAACTGATAGGAGGGATGGATATACTGGAGTGCTGCTGGGCTGGAGTAGGATCCTTGTATGGACAGATCTGTCTGTAGTCTAATGCAGAAAAAATCAGGTGCTTCTGAGAATTTAGCTCTATTAAGCCCAAAACAAAGATGTAATATGTTGCAGCTTACAAATCCTTAAAGGGTAACTCCACTTTTGTCAAGGGGGGGGGGGGGGGTGGGGATACAAAATAAACATTCCTCCTTTTTGGAGTGATCTATGTACATTGCAAGGATTATAACACACTTTGTTGCAGATCCCTACCCTTTGTTATTCGGAAGAAATAGCTGTTTGTTTATCTGTGTTCATGTACAAAGTGAATGGAATGGGAGCGATTTTATAATTAATAATCTGCTGCTGCACTTGCAAGATTCTAATGAGGAAAGTTGCAGGGTCTGCATTAGACGTGCAACGAATGGAAATTTTGGTACTGAAAATCACAGTTTGTAAAAAAAAAATATATATATATATATAATATATATTTTTATATACAGTAATTGACTCGTTCAATTACTGGCAGGATCTTTAACACCCGTTGCGGTGTTTAAGATCCTGCCAGATGCATTTTTGGTCTGTTTAACCCCTTCATGCCGACCGTATGCAAATTTGCATTCATGCTTAACCACTTAAAGCGGGGGTTCACCCGAAATTTTTTTGGGCCTAATTACGGGAAGCAGAATCGGGTGTTTTTTTAAAAATCAATGCAGTACTTACCGTTATAGAGATTAGATGTTCTCCGCCGCTTCCGGGTATGGTCTTCGGGACTGGGCATTTCTATTTGACAGCCTTCCGACGGTCGCATACAGCGCGTCACGAGTTGCCGAACGTCGCTGTGGCTCTGTATGATGTGTATATATACAGTGAGGGGTCCTTAAGTGATTAAAGGGGTTATTTTATGGTCACCACGGTACTGTACGGATGACAGGTCCCTCTGCTCATTGAGCGGGAGGGGCTTGTTGAGCATTGCTGCTTGCTATGGAGAGATCAGATGAAAACGGACAGCATTTCCGTTTTCATCAGATCGCACCTGATCCGATTCACCAGGACGGATGGCGAACGTATCGGCATACTTCTGATTAATGGGAGCTGTGCGCAAGGTCTCCTGGGAGTGACGTCACCCGTTGTCATGGTAATGATTGTAATCAGGAAGTGTTGACGGCGAGGCTCACGCTGCTCACCGTCAACACAGCGCATGCGCGAGATCCTGCGGTGCATGATGGGGGCATCGCATCACAGAATCCAGGAAGTGTTTGCTTGTGGGCTTCACAATGCCCACAAGCAAGATGGAAAAGCCCTGGACTAATTTTTAAAAGTTATTCTTTTTAACGGAACCGACGGACGTACGAGCGACTAGCAAGTGAGTAGTACCGTGCTAGCTATATTACAAAGCATTGCAGATTTTCAAAAAAATGCATAACCAGCGGAACCTCCGCTTTATTGTCAGGATCCCTGTAGAACCTGAACTGGCTCTGTGATGTCAGCCGATAGCAGACTTTAGCCCGCTGTCAGCTGAATCTGGGTCACAGGAGTGCAGAACTAATGCCCCGTACACACGATCGTTTTTTCCGACAGAATTCCGCTCAAGCTGTCTTGCATACACACGCACACACTAAATTCCGACCATCAAAAACGCAGTGGAGTACAACACTACGACGAGCCTAGAAAAATGAAGTTCAATGCTTCAGAGCATGCGTCGAATTGTTTTCAAGCATGCGTGTTTTTTTCTCCGTCGGAATTCCATACAGACGAACGGAATTTCCGATATAATTTTTTTCCGGTGGAAAAAAAGAACATGTTTTCCTTCTAGCTCTATCGGAATTTCCAAAGGAAAAAGTCAGATGGGGCATACACACGGTGAAAAAATTCCATCTGACTTTTTCCATCGGAAATTCCGAGCGTGTGTACGTGACATAAGGGCACTCCTGTGACCCACAAGAGAAGTAGGGCCTAAAGAGCTTTGGCCTCACTTCTCCTTTTTAAAATGGGAAACTACAAAAGGTGTTTGTATTATACCAGTTTGGAAGGATTGAGAAACGTTTTGCTTGTGAAAATTTTGATGTGTAGACCTTTTAGACCTCTTTCACACTGAGGCGATTTTTAGGCGTTTTAGCGCTAGAAATAGCCTCTACATAGCGCCTGAAAATCCCCTCCCCTTCATTTCAGTGTGTCTTTTCACACTTGGTCGGTGCATTTGCAGGACATTAGGAAATGTTCTGCAAGCAGCATCTTTAGGGCGGTTTAGGAGCGCTGTTTACATCGCTTCTAAAATGCCCCTGCCCATTGAAATGAATGGGCAGCACTTCCAAAGCGCCTGAAAAGTACTTCTGAAGCGCCACAACACTGGCATTTTTAATCAATTGTTTGGGTGTTAAAAGTGCCCCACTAGCGACCGGAAAGTGTCGCTTAAACAGCGCAAAATCGCTACTAAAAGGAGCAGCACTTTAGCGCTAACGCGGCCACAGCCCCAGTGTAAAAAGGACTCTTATGACCAGCTTTTTTAACTTGGATGTAATTTATTTATTCTCAGCCTGACTCTAACAGCAGTTGTCCTTTTTAATGCACAGATCTCTGAAAAAATGCTAAGAGGCTCTTTCAAAAGTGGGCCTCATTCGGAGCCTGAATTCAAAGCATTAGTTGTGATAGAACTCGCCAAGAATGCCAAGCCAGAAGCAAGAGAATGGCTTGTATCAAAAATCTCAGCCCACAAGAGGGATGGAGGTATGTACTTTTATCATCAGTAACATTATGAGGAAACGTAAAAGCCTAATTTCACACCTGAACACGGCACATTCCTGGTGTTCTTTTTAGGGCGTATTACAGGTGTTTTTGCGAGTGTATCAAGGTGAGCAGTTCTATAGAAAACACTCTACCTTTGAAATCTATGGGGCCAAAAATGCATGAATATGCACAAAAAATAAGTTGCCTCTCTTCTCATGTACCATAAACACTCCTCCAAAGATCACCACATGGCTCATCTATAGAAGCTTTCAATTTTCATGTCGAAAACAAACGTTTTGAAATACAATCTTTGTGTGTGGCCAGCTTATGACCGCACATAGGAAGGTGAGATTTAAAGTGGTTGTAAAGTAAGGTAAGGATTACTGCCAGCCCCTCTGTTATACCAAGGTATACTACACAGTGTAAATGTTTGTTTAAAATGATGCAGATTAAATACCTTGTTTCGGATTGCCTCTGTGCGTCACGTAACCTCCCACGATCTAAGGGCTACAGTAGGAGGGGCTGAGATCCCCCTCTGATGTCAGCCGGGAGGTCACATGTCCGCTGTGCTGTCTACTTAGCTGCTCCCGCTGTAGCCCTTAGACCCCTTTCACACTGAGGGTATATTGCAGGCACTATAGCCTTAAAAATAGCGCCTGCAATCCGCCCTCAAACAGCTGCACCATTGCCTCCAGTGTGAAAGCCCAAGGGTTTTCACACTGGAGCGTTGCGCTAGCAGGACCTTAAAAAAAGAACTTGCTAGCCGCATCTTTGGAACGGTGAAGGAGCGGTGTGTTTACCTCTCTTTCACCGCTGCTGCCCATTGAAATCAATGGGACAACGCGGCTATACCGCTCGTCATGCGCTGCTGCAGCAGCGCATTGCGTTCAGTTTTAACCCTTTCTCGGCCGCTAGCGGGGGTAAAAACCGCCCCGCTAGCGACCGAAATGCGGCGCAAATCCGCCCATAGCAGCGGCGGTAAAAATAGTGGAGTTTTACCGCCAACGCTATGAGCGGCTCAGAGTGAAAGGGATCTTATATCAGGAGGTCTGATACATTGTTGGGCGTATTTGCATGAATATTCGAAAAAAAAACTGACCTGTAATTTTTGTTGTGTGTGTGTGTGTGTTTGTGTTTTCTTTCTTTTTTTATTACTGGTCTAAACACACGTTTTCAGGCAGCAGTAGACAAAAGGCCCTGAAGATTGGAGCTCATTATTCCACAGTTTATGTCTGTGTAATGCACAGCACTTTACTACAGAAGGTCTCCCTTCATTGACAGCCAATGGATACTGTTGTTTTAGTGGTAGGACAAAAAAATGGGAAAACTTATTGACTCGAGTATAAGCCTAGGGTGTCCATCTGCATGCCTCACTGTTCCTATGTGCATGCCTCACTGTGCCCATGCCTCACTGTGCCCATGACTAGTCTTACGTTTAACATGGGAGTATATAGAGGGGGTCCCCGGGTTCGAAAAATCGGTGCTCCCCGACCGCAGGTCCCCCAGACAGCAACCTTTGCACACTTGTGGAGGAGAACTGGGGCTACATGTGTGCCAAGTTTTGGGTCCAGGGGATCTACGGCCGGCTGGTACCGGGTCCCCAAACTTGCCGAAGAAATTACGATTTAACATGGGAGTCTATGGAAGGGGTGCCCGACTTTGAAAAATCGGTGCTCCCCAGCCGTAGGTCCCCCGGACAAAAAACTTTGCACACTTGTAGAGGAAGAATTGTGCTATATGTGTGCAAAAATTGGGGTCCAGGGGTTTAATAAGTACTTTGTTACTTATTAAACAATCAATCACCCGCGCTACATATAATAATAATAGGTGTTGGACTTGCCACTGCTGTTCATGACAAAGGTAATAAATTTGAAAAAAATTGTATATACCACAGCACAAACAAACCTAAATAAATAATGATGATAAAGTGCTAATACTGTGCATGAAATGTGTGCAAAGAACAGTTGAAATAATAAAAAATATTGAACAAGTTCAAATAACTGTGCAAAATTGCATATTGGTTCCAATTGCTGCTGTGTTGACAATTCCGAAGGTGCTGCAATAATAATTGATATCCACATAGATGACGTTGTCCCCCCCCCCCCCCCAGTTAGACTCACCAGATCTGATGGACCCCTCAAGCAGTACTGCATTATGGGTCAAAAGAGTCTTAGTCTGGTGAGCAGGGTGGTGAGACACCATCTCCAAGATACGATTCTTCCTGTGATGTATCAAACTCGGACATAAGGAGAGAGAGCCCACATAGTGTAGTACATCTTGTTTATTCAGGAGAAATCAAGTTTACAATGTTCCATGGTAAAAAAGGAATGAATGTAGCATCAAAAGGTCGTTTCCAGGAAGCAGCAGGTTCTCTCACAACCTCATTTGTGTTCCAACGTACATCGGATGTGATGTCACTGCAGTGCCGTAGTCTGTGACTGACGCGTTTCGCCCCTCCTACAGGGCATTATCAAATGTCTTTGATAAAGTTTTTTACTTTGGCACATTGTAAGCTTGATTTCTATTGAATAAACAAGACGTACTACACTATGTGGGCTCTCTTTCCTTATGTCCAAGTTTAAAAAATAACAGGAAGAATCAGATCTTGGAGTTAGTGTCTCGTCACCCTGCTCAGCAGACTGAGCCTGTTTTGACCCACAACGCAGTACTGCTTGAGGGTTCCATTGGATCTGGTGAGTCGGACATAAGGAGAGAGAGCCCATATAGTGTAGCACGCCTTGTTTATTCAGTAGAAATTAAAGCGGTAGTTCACCCTCACTGACTTGATTTTATCATCGAGACAGGCATATTAGCGCGAGCTACAGTATGCCTGTCCCAATTTTTTTAACCCCGGACTCACCTTGTAATCGTACATTGTAGATTTCGGCTCCCGCAGGGAATGGGCGTGCCTATGGAGAGGGAGGATGATTGACGGCCGGCCCTGGCACGTCACTCTCCCCGAAGACAGCCGGAGTAGGTCTCGGCTCTTCACGGCGCCTGCGCACAGGCTATGCGCAGGCGCCGTGAAGAGCCAAGCCTATTTCGGCTATTTCCGGAGAAGCGTGACGCGCCAGAGCCGGCCGTCAATCATCCTCCGTCTCCATAGGCACGCCCATTCCCCGGTATCTTCGATGTACGATTACAAGGTGAGTACGGGGGTAAAAAAATCGGGACAGGCATACTGTAGCTCGCGCTACAATGCCTGATTTTATGGTAAAAGAAAAAAAAAATTTTTTTTTTTCGTTGATAGGGTGAACCCCCGCTTTAAGCTTACAATGTTCCATAGTAAATATTTTATCAAAGACCTTTGATAATGCCCTGTGGGAGGGGCGAAACTCGTCAGTAGCAGACTATGGCCCTGCAGTGACATCACGTCCGATGTACATTGGAACGCAGATGAGGTTGTGAAAGAACCTGCTGCTTCCTGGAAACGATCGGACTGTATTTTTTGATGCTTCATTCATTTGTTTTTTTACTATGAAACATTGTAAGCTTGATTTCTACTGAATGAGCAAGATGCACTACATTATGTGGGCGCTCTCTCCTTATGTCCAAGTGTGAAACATCACAGGAAGAATCGTATTTTAGAGTTGGGGATCTCATCAACCTGCTCATCAGACTGAGCCTGTTTTGACCCACAACGCAGTACTGCTTGAGGCGTCTATTGGATCTGGTGAGTCTAACCACTTGGGGGGGGGGGGGGGGGTTTGGAGAACGTCATCATCTATGTGGATTTCAATTATTATTGCAGCACCTTCGGAATTGTCGGCACGGCAGCACTTGTGAAGTAGTCTGCAATTGTAACTTTATAATATGCAATTTTGCACACTTATTTGAACCTTCACTGGCTACTTGCTTTTTCAATATTTTTGTATTATTTCAATTGTTTTTTGCACACATGTCATGCACAGGATTGCCACTTTATTATTATCATCATCATTATTATTTATTTAGGTTTGTTTACGCTGTGGTATATACAATTTTTTTTTTTCTCTTACTGTGTTACTTGTATTTCCCATTGCTGTGTATGCCAGCAAGAACAAATGTCTGAGTTTGCCATTCTCTTCATATTATGTACAGCGGAAAGGGCTGTGTCTAGGGTGTTGTCCTTTTGGTGAAGACAAATATAGCATAAAAGGAATCTAAAGCTGTTCAGCAGGCTCTGTCTGGGAGGAGTAGCGAAATGCTCAAATTAAATTGCCCTTTTATACTGCTGATACAGATCAGGTCTGTAGACCAGTTTTTCTGATGTCTCTCTATGTTGCACCCACTATTTATTTCTCATCGTAAGGCCCCTTTCACACGGCTGGTTTGTTGCTGAAAGAATGACCAGGTTATGCGGTTAGCATCGGCCGCTCAGCCCATTTAACCACTTTCCTACAGGGCCAATTGTTCAGCTTTTTGAGCTGTCACACTTTGAATGACAATTACGCGGTCATACAGCACTGTAACCATGTCACATTGTTATCATTTTCTTCACACAAATAGAGCTTTCTTTTGGTGGTATTTAATCACTTAATTCGTTTCTGTCAGTACATTTTTGTAAAGAAGCAATTTTTCTCTTTCACTGATGTGCACTGACGAGGTGGCACTGATGGGCACTTATAGGCTGCACTGATGAAGTGGCACTAATGAGACAGCACTTATGGGTATTGATGAGGCACTAATATGCTGCACTGATGGGCAGCAAAGATAGGCAGCACTGATGGGCATTGAGGGGCAGCAATGAAGGGCATTGATGGGCAGCACTGATAAGCGGCACTGATTGGCATCACTAATGGGCACTGATTGGTGGCGTTGGTGGACGCTATTTGATGCCACTGATTTTCCACAGCCAATCACATGGTTAAAGAGCTGCGGCTCTTTACAGAGATTGGGGTCATGCTGTGTCCTAGTCTGTTCCTGAACCCTCCCTGCTGTTCAGTGCCCCCAGAGCAAGCAGCTTGGTATGGGGGCACCCGAGCCGAGTCACGGCTCTGTGTATCCATTCAGACATGGAGCCAAGGTGATGCCCCACCCCCTTTCTCTCCTCATTGGCTCACTGACTTTGACAGCAGCAGGAACCAATGGTGCTGTGCTGCTGTCTCAGCTAATGATGAGGGGAGTCCTGGACAGCCGAGACACTCCTGCAATATTGCTGGATCTAGAGAGACCTCAGGTAAGCATTAGGGAGCCTGAGGGGGGCTGCTGCACACAGAAGTTTTTTTTTTATCTTAAAACATAGAATGCATTAAAGTGGTTGTATAGGGTTTTTTGTAACTTTTACCTACAGGTAAGCCTATAATAAATCTTACCTGTAGGTATAAAGAATATCTCCTAAACCTGTACGGTTTAGGAGATATTCCCCCCGCAATGCGCCGCTGATTGCAGCGGCGCATGCGCAGCGGGGATCCTCGACTAAAGGGCCGGCAGCCGCCGGACCTTGCCGGTTTGAAGTCTCCCGCGCGCATCGCCACTCCAGCCAATCACAGTGCTGGCGCGGCGATACCCGGAAGACACACCGAGTCAAGAGGACATCTAGCTTGGCGTGGACCAGGAAAGTTCTCTTCACCTCGTTCCGAGGTAAGTATTTCATAATGAGCTAGTATGCGGTGCTTCCGGGTATGGTCTTCGGGACTGGGCGTTCCTATTTTGATTGACAGTCTTCCGACAGGCTTCCGATGGTCGCATCCATCGCGTCACGAGTAGCCGAAAGAAGCCGAGCGTCGGTGCGGCTCTATACGGCGCCTGCACACCGACGTTCGGCTACTTTCGGAAAATTGTGACGCGATGGATGCGACTGTCGGAAGACTGAACCTCCACTTTATCATTCAATTTTGGAATGAATAGACTTCACGTTTACCGTTAAATTCATACATTTGAGAATTTTTTTCCATTCTGCTTCTTCGAATTTTCTCATCACTGTCTCGTCAACGAATGTCAATTTGACCCCATTTGTGTTTAGAAAAACAAATGTTCTTTTAATTGATGTTCATTACATTGTACTGATTTATTTTTTCTGAAAATAAACTTAAACTTGAATGAAAAAAGAAAAACAAATGTTCTTATAATAAAAAAATGTGAAACACAATTCTCCCAGTGTATAACCAGCTTTAGTTGCTGAAACAACATTTAGTCTGGGTTCACACTGGTGCGTCATTAGTCATACATATTGTATGAAAAAATGGTTGATTTTAACAGTGAAATTCATTGTTTATAAGCAATCATAGTAGTTTATTGGTAACACTGTATTGTTTTGGTCACAGCATGCAAAAAAAATATTAACATTTTTGTGTCCCTGATCACGCCACACCAGTTATACAATGACACTGTACTGCACTAGTTGACAGTACTGTATGTAAAAAAATAAATACAAATTTACATTACCAAAAAATTGTGCCAAAAAATGTACATTTTCTAAAAAGTCACCATGCCTCTTACTAAATACCTTGTGCTTTCTAATTTTCCAAAAAGGGATCATTTCGGCAAATTTTGTACTGTCCTGGCATTTTTGGGTCTCAAAAAATCAGGATTGATACATTTTCAGATATATATACCATAGTCCTACAGACTAAATAATATACATTGATTTGGGTTATTTTCACCAAAGAAATGTAGCAGAATACAGTTTGGCCTAAATTCATGTAGAAAGATTATTTATTTGCTACGTTTTATAACCGAAATGAAGAAAAACACGCTTTTTTTTTTTTTTTAAGATTTTTGGCTTTTTTGGTTTATTTAACAAAACAAAAAAAAAAAACTCAGTGGTGCTCTTTGTGTGAAAAAAAATATAAAAATGTCATCATATGAGTACAGTGTTGTTGTATGACTGCGCAATTGTCATTCAAAGTGCAACAGCGCTGTAAGCTGAAAATTGTCCTGGGCAGGAAAGGAGTTTAAAGTGCCCAGTATTGAAATGGTTAATAGTAGGATCTCAGGCTACACAGACATTCAGAATTGACAAATCTAAATGTTAGTATGCCAGTATCTTGGACCTGGAAGAAGATGGCAGCTCCAATCAACAACTAGTTCAGGATGACAATGCATTTTTCATATCAGTTGGTATTGCAAGCTTCATCTTTTGGAGGATCCTAACCCTTCAAGGGGTTCTTTAAACTTTTTAGCCATATGTAGCTGGGCATTTCCCATGACTGTGCTTTTTTTTTTTTAGACGCAGAGTGTGAGAGAGAAGTATAAATGTCTTTACATTATCCTCCAGATGTGAGTGTCAACAGACATCAGAAAAAATAGTACCGTATATACTCGAGTATAAGCCGAGGCACCTAATTTTACCACCAAAAACTGGGAAATCGTATTGACTCGAGCCTAGGGTTTCCATCTGCTTGCCTCACTGTGCCCGTGCCTCACTGTGCCCATGACTCTCTGTGTCCATGACTAGACTGACGTTTAACATGGGAGTCTATGGAAGGGGTGCCCGGGTTTGAAAAAACAATGCTCCCCAGCTATAGGTCCCCCAGACAACAAACCTTGCACGCTTGTAGAGGAGGAATTTGGCTACATGTGTGCCAAGTTCCGGGTCCAGAGGACCTACGACCATACCAGGTTTAATATGGGAGTAAATGGAAGGGGTGCCCAGCTTTGAAAAATCGGTGCTCCCCGGCCATAGGTCCCCCGGACAACAAACTTTGCACACTTGTAGAGGAAGAGTGGGGCTACATATGTACAAGTTTGGGGTCCAGGGGACCTACGGCCAGCCGGTACCGGGTCCCCAAAGTCCGGGAGATCAGGCGCAAAAAGGTGACTCGAGTATAAGTCGAGGGGGGCATTTTCAGCACAGAAAAACTTGGCTTATACTCGAGTATATACAGTACTTTGTTCCAATAAAATCTGTGGCAACTGTATGTACATATTAAATATAGAACCTGTATTAATAAAAGTGTCTTCCTGTTTGGAGTCTGAATTATGTAGCAGGTGTATAAAGGATGGTTATAATACTTATTTCAGGTGCACAGCTTTTGATAAAACCAGAGGTAATCTCAGAAGAGAATGAGTACATCTATGTCGTAGGATCATCTACAAAGCGGCTTCTCCTTGGAGCAGAGGCAGCAGGTTTTGTGAAGGAGAGCTTGGATGGCACTATGAGACCTTTTTTGTACACCAACCGGATGGACTTCAAAAATTTTGACAGTAAGATTTGGTTATTGCCTATTTAACGTGCATTATGATCAACACATTTCTGTTTTCTGTGTTATTACTACAACAAAGATTTGAATTTTGTTTTGCAATGCTGGATTCTGCTTTATTACCAGTAATACTGGGCTTGCTGTGAGGTTTTTGCAAAAGCCCCAGCAGAATTCAATGCTACATTGCAGCGTGGATACCCAATCATCTGTACTATCATTTAGCCCAGCACCACCTAAAGTCTTTCCTTGACCAACGTAAAAAAATTGCCACTCAACCCTATCCAGTCTATGGGGTTAAAAAAGAAGTCCAGCCAAGGCTGTACTTCTCCTATGGATCACAGGAGTGCAGTTAGTTTTCGTGCAATTCATGACTTGTTTTTAGCAGAAAGCGGGCTGAAGTCCGCTCTCTACTGACCTCACAGAAATCGGTTCAGGCTCTGCGTCGTCATGACCACGGAGTCGGGATCTGCCAGATACCTGGAATGACAACCGGCTCAGCCTATCAGCGAGCTGCTGAGGGGCTGAGCCTCCCGCCCCCCCACAGCCCAGAACTCCAGTGAGCGAGGAGGGAGATGAGCAGAGAGCTGTGACTGAAAGTCTCTGCAGCTCTTTGCTCACAGAGCTGTGAGAACAGAGCGACCATGGTGTTCGATTGCTCTCTTCTCAGTGTAGAGGCGCAGAAGGCTCGATGCTGCATCCACCTAGGCAAGTATGATTCTTGGGGGGGGCTCATACTTTTCTTTTAACATGTATAAGTTGGCCTCAGCCCTGCACCGCTCCACACACCATCTCCTCTGACATGTTTCGCCCCACCCAACGGGGTTACAGTAATCAATGCATTTTTATAGCACTAATCGCTGTAAAAATGGCAATGGTCCCAAAAATGTATCAAAAGTGTCTGATGTGTCCGCCATAAGGTCGCAGTACTGATAAAAATTGCAGATCGCCGCCATTACTAGTAAAAAAAATAATTAATGAAAATGCTATAAAACTATTCCCTATTTTGTAGACGCAAGCCAATCAATAAACGCTTATTGCGATATTTAAAAAAAAAAAAAAAAAAAATGTAGAAGAATACGTATCTGCCTAAACTGAGGAAAAAAAATGTTTTTTTATATATTTTTGGCGGGATATTTATTATGGCAAAAAGTAAAA
This sequence comes from Rana temporaria, assembly GCF_905171775.1. Taxonomy (NCBI): domain Eukaryota; kingdom Metazoa; phylum Chordata; class Amphibia; order Anura; family Ranidae; genus Rana; species Rana temporaria. The sequence goes on along the minus strand of NC_053493.1, from coordinate 119,125,692 downwards.
AATATTCATTTTTTTTTCCAAAATTGACGCTCTAGTTTTGTTTTATAGCGCAAAAAATAAAAACCGCAGATTTAATGAAATGCCACTAAAAGAAAGCTCTATTTGTCGGGGGAAAAAAGGACGTAAATCTTGTTTGGGAGCCACGTCACACGACCGCGCAATTGTCAGTTAACCCCTTAACCCCCAGACCATATTGCTGGTCAAAGACCAGAGAACTTTTTGCGATTCGGCACTGCGACGCTTTAACTGACAATTGCGCGGTCATGCGACGTGGCTCCCAAACAAAATTGGCGTCCTTTTTTTCCCCACAAATACAGCTTTTTTTTTTTTGGTGGTATTTGATCACCTCTGCGGTTTTTAGTTTTTACGCTATAAACAAAAATAGAGCAGCAATTTTGAAAAAAAATAATATTTTTTACTTTTTGCTATAATAAATATCCCCCAAAAATATATAAAAAAAACATTTTCTTTCCTCAGTTTAGGCCGATACGTATTCTTCTACATATTTTTCGTAAAAAAAAAAAAATCGCAATAAGCGTTTATTGATTTGGTTTGCGCAAAAGTTATAGCGTTTACAAAATAGGGGGTATTTTTATGGCATTTTTATTAATATTTTTTTTTTACTAGTAATGGCGGCAATCAGCGATTTATTTTTATTTTTTTTGTACTGCGACATTATGGCGGACACTTTGGCCACTTTTGACACATTTTTGGGACCATTGGCATTTTTATAGCGATCAGTGCTATAAAAATGCATTGGATTACTATAAAAATGCCACTGGCAGTGAAGGGGTTTAAACTAGGGGGCGGGGAAGGGGTTACGTATGTTCCCTGGGTGTGTTCTAACTGTAGGGGGGGTGGCCTCACTAGGGGAAATGACTGATCTTCTGTTCATAAGTTGTATGAACAGAAGATCAGCATTTCTCTCCCTGACAGGACCGGGAGCTGTGTGTTTACACACACAGCTCCCGGTCCTCGCTCTGTAACGAGCGATCGCGTGTGCCCGGCGGCGATCGCCAGGCACGCGCACGGGAGTGGCCTGCGCGAGAGCCGACGTATAGCTACGGGCTCTCGCACAGGGGAGCCGACCTGCCGCCGTATAACTGCGTTGGCTGGTCGGCAAGCAGTTAAAGCGACACAGTGTCGAATCGCAAAAAGTGGCCTGGTGTTTGGCCAGCCAAATGGTCCGGGGGTGAAGTGGTTAAAAAAAGATTGAAGATACAATTCTGAATAAACTACATCACCTTTTCTGTTCAAATGTATATCGTACATATTTTTCTAATTATAAAGTGCCTCTTTTATACAGATGAAGGAGAAGATTTTTTAACAATGGGTGAATGTCAGTACATCATTAAACATGAGCTGGATAATCTTAGAGCGCAAGATGAGACTTCAATTCCAGGTTACTCACAGGCCAAGCTTTATCCCGGGAAATCGATAGGTAAGGGCATTTTTCTTATAGACTTTTCAGTGTGATGGATCATGAAACCTTAGAAATACTTTGCTGTCTGCAAAAAAATAAAATGTATTATCTAAAACCAATTTTTTTCATTTTTTTTATAGAGTAGGGGAGGGTTATAACAGCTGTCAATTTTCAATCTGCAGTGCTGTAATTTTCTGTAAAATGCAATATGTTTAAGTGGCAATTTAGTGATTAATAGTGAATATTGAAAGGTAATATTTGAATTTTAAAATTGGATAATGATATTGATAATAAAACTGGAGGTCAACCGATATGGGTTTTTCTCTGGCCGATGCCGATACCAATATTTAGAAATTGGGCGACTGATGGCCGATATATAATGCCGATTTTTGCGGCCGATATTTTAGGCCGATTTTTGGATGGGGATGCATTGTGGAGAGGGATGGATGGTGCTGGGTCTGGATGGGGATGCATTGTGGAGAGGGATGGATGGTGCTGGGCGTGGGTGGGGATGCGTTGCAGGGGGCACAGCAACATACATTAAATCTTTGTGACATACCCTCCATCCATGCTGGTATCTATCTGCATGCACCTAGCCCTATCAGATGCTGATGAGCTTACCAGCCGATCACATAACAAGTAAAATAGAAGCAGGGAAGAAAGAAGAGCTAGGAGCTTCCTAGTACTGACCACGGTCACCTGTGGGGGGGGAGGTTACTACTCAGACAGGCGGCGGAGGCTCGGGCTTGTGACCTGATAATGATGTATTCTTCTTCTGCTACAGCCCGCCGGGGGAGGGGGAGGGGGGCGGGCTGTGCTGTGCTGTGCTGGTGAAACTCTCTCCTTCTCTTCTCCTCTATAGGGGCCGGCCACAGCGCAGGCTATCGGCAGCACGGGTGAAGGATTAATTTCACATGCTGCTGTAGGGGGAGCAGGGCCCTGGTCAGTACTGCTGGCGGCCCTGCGGCCCGGGTATAGTGTAGCAGCTGCGAATCTGCCTAATTTCCATAATAATTGGCTGATGACGATTTCTTAAAAACGGCCAAATATATATCGGTCGACCTCTAAATAAAAGTATATAAATGTCTCTAGTAGAGAAAAAGGTGCCATCTTGAATACACACAAGTTCTAAATTGTAGAAAAAAGTTCAAGCAAAATGGAATATTCCAAAGCTTTTCCACCACTACCAAGGCAATATGATCTCGCTATTACAGGAGGTCCACATCTTCTGGTAAGAGTTCCTACTTACGAGTGATCATTACACCTATAATTTTTATTCCCTTGGTGGCGGTGGAAAAGCTTTGGAATATTCCATTTTGCTGGAACTTTTTTCTACAATTTAGAACTTTTGTGTGTATTCAAGATGGCACATTTTCTCTACAAGAGATATTTATATACTTTTTATTATGAATATCATTTCCCAATTTTATATTCATAAATATCACCTTTCAATATTCACTATTAATCGCTGAATTACCACTTAGACATGTTTTGTGGTTTATTTTGAATAAGTGTGGCTTTTTGCATTTTTATTTTCTCTTCACTATGATGATTTCTCAAGGGTTTTGTCACTGCTGTACACATAGTTTGATCATCTAGCGCGGTATAAATTTTTATATAATGCAATATGGCTACCTGGAGATGTTCTGTACATTATTAGTGTACAGAAAGCCCCCCAGATATGTGTGATTGGCTTACTGATTTTAGCAGAAGTCTGCACTAAGATATAAGTCAGATTTTGGGCATCCCCTACAACAGAAATTAAATTTTTGGTGGTATATTCCCAAAGGGAAATCACGTCTAGGGATGCAGATACTGCCACTTTCTTCATTAGTCTTTTAAGTGAAGCAGCTGATTGATAATTATGAAATCACTTCCATTAGCTTCACTTTCCACATGGAAAAACAGACAAACGGCTATTTCTTGTTCAATATATTTTATTGAGTTTTACATGAAGAAAAAATAAAATAAAAAAGCAAACAAAAAAAAAAAAAAAAAAAAAAATGTAATAAGCAACATATTATGAGATACATATACAGTAAGTAGAAACTTGTCAATGCTTCAGTAACTCCCTGTAACTCAGAACTAACAGGGGAGTAGGAGGAGAACTTCATGAGTAGCACATAGTTAAACAACAAATAAGAGGACCCAGTAATGAGTCAGATATTTTGGTGAATTTCTGTAGAGCATGCCTCCTGACCACTCAACCACCCCAAATGGGTTCAAACTGTGGATGAGTGGGGGCAACAAACGGCTATTTCTTCAGAGTAACAAAAGGTAGAAATCTGCAACAACGTGTGTTAAAATTCTTGCAATGTACATGGATCACCCAAAGGAAAAAGTGGAGTTAATCTCTAATTGGCTGTTTTTAGATATTGTGGAGGAAGAAAGTACTCCAGCATGGAACTTCAGCCATTTGCAGAAAAATTAACAGACAGCAGCTGATTTTTAATAAACAGGTGCTCCTTCACTTATAATAAACAGGTACTCCCCTGCCTCTGAATCCAGCGCTGTCATCACTGGGGCCAGTTCTTCACAGGTCTTTGGGACCCCGGGCTGTCATCTTGAGTCTGGGAAGTTGGCTGTAAATTCCTACTGGCTTGAGTGGACCCACAGCCTTCTGGGACCCTGGATACGTCCCTGGTGGATGTGGGAAGAAGGGGGGAAGGCGTAATTTCTGCTAGGATTGCCATTGGCGATCCAAAATGAAGTGGGAGTGGGTACCTATCAAAACTAAGCACCCATTTAAATCTTTCCATTATTGGTGGGGAGACAGAGAGAGGAGTACAATGAGCAGAACTTCTGATTTTATGTGAAGTTCTGCTTTATAGTATAAAGTCTGTTATGAAAACAGTTGGCAAGAATGTGTTTTCTCTGTGGTGCTGAGAGATTATCTGGAAAACAACCAAATGTTAGAGGTGCAGTCAGGCTGGCTAAACTGTTTATGGCTGTCGAACTCCACCTTGTAATATTTGATAGCGTTTATAGTCATGATTGTAAACTGCATCCATCAAGCTTCACGCCCCATAGAAATCGATTCTAAAAGTTATTTTCTGGGAATCTTTGCCTCTAGCTAATTTCTAGTCACAGTGGGGATAATTTGCTAAAGGCAAAAGGGCTTTACAAAGGAATTTTTCTCATAGCTTAATAAATATGTTGTACAGTACCCAAAGATATGCAAGGAAAATGTGTAAAAAAAAATCGCATAATTGAAAGATGATAGTCAGCAGAAAGTCACCTCATTCACTAAGCTAAGAGAAAATTATGTTGCAAAGTAAACGGCCTATATGTCTTTAGCAAATCAACCCCAGTGTTTGCACTCCAAAATCAAATGGCTACAGGAAAAGCAGACAGTGTCTGGAATGAATATAAGATTTCTGTCTCCCTCGACCAAGTACATCACTGTGATGGACCACATGGCACCCCGCCTGGATTCTTCCGCCAATATACAGCTTCCTTCACTCTGGAACCAAGAACCAGATATTGTAGCTGAACATTGCACCCAAGAACTAGACGACACTAGCTTAGGTGCCAACTGGGACTCTGTTGAAAACTCACACAGAATTTATACCACACAAACTCAGATAAGAGCTTGATCACATTATTCTAAACAATGTAAACTTTAAACTGTAATATTCCAGTACATTTAACAGTACATCTAATGAACAGGTAGCAGCCAACAGTAACCTAATTAACCAGGAAGCTAATTAAGAGCTAGGCCCCTAGACAATGCTTTGATTAATCAGGCAGCCCAGCCCAGACAGCCCGGCAACAACCCACAGCTCTGGATACACAAAGTACCTTGCATATGCTGTCTTCAGGCATTTGGCTTTCATGTGTAATCTGCCCATTAGACAAGTTTTATAAACACTCATACAATGTTCCAGAAATCTAAAGTGGAATTAAGTTACCTTCATAGATTTCTTGAGGGAGATTTTGATAAATATTTATGTCCCAAGTGGAGGAGCTTCTCCAACCAACTCTGCAGGAGGGACATGAACTCATGATATTTCCTCTGATCATTAACCTGTATAAGATTAAAATTGCACCTTTCCATCCACTCCAGAAGGAAGGCTTTATTGTCTTTATCCAGAGAATTAATCCGAGCCTCGCTCTCAGCCTTCATCACGTTGTTGTCCATCATTAGAGAATGATCTCCTCCATCCAAGGGTTTAGAGCAGGGATCCTCAAACTACGGCCCTCCAGCTGTTGCGGAACTACACATCCCATGAGGCATTGTAAAACTCTGACATTCACAGACATGACTAGGCGTGATAGGAATTGTAGTTCCTGAACAACTGGAGGGCCATAGTTTGAAGACTCCTGGTTTAGAGGCTGAACTAAGCTCTTTTCCATGCTCTGAGCAAGAGAAGCAGACAAAATGCCCGGTCTCCTTCATGGGCCATAATCGGTAGAAGGCTAGCCCCTAGTCCCCTCCAAAAGCCCCTGTCTTGGTTACATTTGTCACAATCACCTGCTATTTTGGCAAACAGAGAGTGGAACTGTCAACTTTTGTTGTGAATGACTGCAGCTAGAGCAGTCCTAGAGCAGTCTTCCATTTAAAAACACAAGCTGACAACAGCACATACCTGCTACTTCACTTGTCTAAGACAGCAGGTGTAGTAGATGGATTGTGGTGTTGTCAGCTTGTGTTTGTGTGAATGAAAGCCCTTTTCTTTAGCTGTAGTCATTCACAACAAAAGTTGACAGTTCCACCCTCTCTGTGCCCTGAATAGGGGGGCAGCAGCTCCATATTCTGTGCTCTTGACATTTGTGCAAATATCATGCTTTCAGAAAAACTAAAGTTGGTAAAGTAAATTTCTAGCAAAAAAATGCAGATTTTAATTTGTGTGTTAAAAATAAAACAATTGCCCTGCATTTTAAATGGTTAAACCATATGAATATAAAATTAAGCACCTCTGACAGTTCGTCCAAAACCCTGTAGCTGCCAGTTTTGCTGGGCAGCTTGTTCTCTTATAGAAAGAAGAAAATAATGGACTTGCTAGCAGGATCAACAGGTAAGAAAACAATTTGACAGTAAAAATGTTGAAGAATTTTAAAAATTGCTGTGTTAATACTAGAGACAGACTTCATCAAAGATGTAATTTTATATTTGCCTATATTTCCCTTTTTAAAGTTAAAACCCAAATTATCCAGCATACATTAGTGTAACTTGTTTGGCATATACCTTTTTTTGTAGAATTGTCTTATCATAATTCTCACTATTCCCCTTTCAGTTCGAAGAATGCAGACCAGTGGTATTCTGCTCCAGATATTTCCATTACATGACAGAGAAAAATTAAAATTGTTGGCTAAAAATTGGTATGGTCGGCCCACTATTTCTCAGCAGCCTATAGGTAAGACCATTATCTTCTTTTGTAAGCGAGATATGTATCAACCTAATTTTTTTTAAGTGCACCTTACCAAGTTAAATTATATTTTGGATACCCAGGTAGGTTCTGAAATGTGTGTTGTTGTTTTTTTGTTTTTGTTTTTTTTTTATCTGTAAATTTCAAGGCTTTGTATTTTAAATTGCTTGCAGTTTCCCCTATTGTGTGCCCACTTTGTGCAGAAGCCCTGTTAAAAATGTAGCCACTCCAATTTTGGTGATAGCTTCACAGCTCTTTAAGACCAGTGTCTTTTTTTTTAGCGTTAGAACCGCTTCTCTCCCCTTTACAAGTCCAAGGGAAAGAATCTAATGTGCAAATACTATGAATTCTAAATGATTTTGAAAGCTTCTAAAACCAATATTAAGTATGCTGCATTTGTCCGTCAATGCCCTTCAGCACAGTCCCTTAGAGTTGACCCCAAACAGTTGATTGACTGAGCTGATTCCCAATTTTTAATGGCTGCAAGTTCTGGGCAATTGGTTCACAAGCAAGGGTAAGGATGACTGACCTAGGACTTGCACCATCAGAAACACGTGACCAAGGGCAGTCCCATATTTCTGTGCTTGAAGAAGCAGAGAAGATGATGGCCCTGGACCCCTTATTATCACCTAATAGTGTGGAGATGCTGTTGTCATATGGGGTTGATTTAATAAAGGGAAAAAAAGGCTGTCCACTTTACAATGGACGTTGCTACACAGCTTGGTAAATGGGATGAACCTCTGCTAACTTCCATAATCTGTTATGTGCAAGTAAAAATGCTGTTTATTTCCTTGCATGTGATTGGGTATTCTTTGCAAAATGAAACTTTGCCACATTCAATATGCTGTGGGAAAATTCTGTTGCAAAGCGCAACCTTCCTTGCAAAGCCTATTTGCCTTGGGTAAGTCAACCCCCTGGTGTCTGGCCAGTGGGCTGATGAATGGAATAAGTTGATCCAATGATTCACTCAATGATTGGGCAGGTGGTGCTGTTGTGTTGCTTTGGGGGCGAAATTCCAAGAAGTGCAGACACCGAGCAGCGTAGTGTGTGGGAGCTGCGGACTGGACCAGACCGGACCCCCCCCCCCACACACAAACTGAGACCAAGAGAGGCGGATACAGGCGACCGAGAGCGCCGACAGGCGTGGGCATCGGGACAATCAGGAAGAAGAAGCAGGAGTGATTGAGGACAGTGCCACTCCATTGACTCCGTCAGAAGAGGCGGAACTGAGAGGTGACTGGTTGACTGGGAGAGGCGGCAGGAAAGTTTAATCTGCGGACCGGAGGGGGAGTGTGTCAGGCAGACCAGGGAAGCGGTGGGAGCAGTGACAGGCAGGCTGAGTGGGGGAGACTATGTGCTGACAAGCCATGCAAGTATCAGATTACAGGAGAGGCTGAGCAGGAGCAGAGGGAACGCAGAGCAGCACAACTGATAGAAAAGACTGAACAAGCTTCAGAGGGTAGTATTGGGGGCATTAGTGGTAGAGTGACTAGAGTACCTAAACCCAAGGTAAGTAATTTGACAAATCCAAATTGCCGCCTCAGAACAACCAACAAGGAGATCGTATGGGACCAGACAAAACTATGAGGCATGCTCACTAATGCCAGAAGTCTGGCTGACAAGATGGGAGAACTAGAGCTGCTGTTGTATGTGGAGGATTTAGATTTTGTGGGAATTTCAGATACTTGGTTCTCATGATTGGCTGGCAGCCATTCAAGGGTATTCCCTATATTTAGGAAATTAGTGGTAGGGGGCGCTGTGAAATGATATGTGCCTTTATCTCAAAGACCATATGACATGGAATAAAAGTGACATGTGCAAATAAAGTGAAAAATATGATAAATTATTATCTATAAAAAATAATATGCACCGTATAAAATCAATTCAAATATAACATGCAAACATTGAATATAAAATTAACAATTTGTTACAAAAATATAACCGTGAAAATGTCCACAGTGAAAGCTAATGGTAACTTGAATCTTGATGGCAGAAAATAAATCCTTCACCATGTACCATAATACAACACCCAAAGTGCTCAGATATGAAAGCTGCTCACCAGATGACTATGACCTCTTTACTTAAAGAGATGGTCTAATGCGCTGTAAGGATATCCTATTGGGAAACCTTAAGCCCTGTACACACGATCAGATATCTGATGGAATCTAATCCGATGGATTTTTTCGTTGGATATCCGATGAAGCTGACTTGCATCAGTCTTGCCTACACACCATCGGTCAAAAATCCGACCGTGTCCAAACACGGTGGCATAAAACACTACGACGTGCTGAGAAAAATTAAGTTCAATGCTTCTGAGCATGCGTCGACTTGATTCTGAGCATGCGTGGATTTTTGACCGATGGACTTCACACAGACAATCGTTTTTTTCTATCGTTTTTTTATCCACAGGAAAAATGTAAAAGAATTTTTTTAACCGTTGGGAAAACAAACCGATGGGGCCCACACACGATCGGTTTGACCGATGAAAACAGTCTGTTTTCATCAGACAAACCGATCGTGTGTACAGGGCTTAAGTTAATGGATGAAAGCCTCTGTGTCCTCCTCTCCTTCAAATTCTCTCATAAGGAAAGACAAGCCATAAAATCCATAGCGCAATATTGTTTTATTTAAAAATATACAAAAATACAAAGCGGGTGCCTGCTTACATTGGTTGGTGCCTTACCCTGGCACTGAGGATAAACTGCATTAATTACGATAGATAAGCTGTTCACCGATGGGCTCAAGTCCAAGCTGGCGTGCGTTCCACTTGGGCTAGGAGAGAAACCGGAAGCTGGGATCTGGAATTGGCGTGACCGGAGGTGTATATGTTCTACTAAGGGCTGCTCCAGGTGTCACACGATCATTTTTCAGGTTCTAAATAATGACGTTTTTTTTTTATGTCATTAATTACTTAAGCCCCGGACCAAAATGCAGGTAAAGGACCAGGCCCCTTTTTGCGATTCGGCACTGCGTCGCTTTAACTGACAATTGCGCCGTCGTGCAATGTGGCTCCCAAACAAAATTGGTGTCCTTTTTTTCCCACAAATAGAGCTTTCTTTTGGTGGTATTTGATCACCTCTGCGGTATTTATTTGTTGCGCTATAAACAAAAATAGAGCGACAATTTTGAAAAAAATTCTATATTTTTTACTTTTTGCTATAATAAATATCCCCCAAAAAAATATAAAAAAATTGTTTTTTTCCTCAGTTTAGGCCGATACGTATTCTTCTACATATTTTTGGTAAAAAAAATCGCAATAAGCGTTTATCGGTTGGTTTGCGCAAAATTTATATCGTTTACAAAATAGGGGATAGTTTTATTGCATTTTTATAAAAAAATATTTTTTTACTACTAATGGCGGCGATCAGCGATTTTTTTTTTTTTTTCGTGACTGCGACATTATGGCGGACACTTCGGACAATTTTGACACATTTTTGAGACCAGTGGGGTAGATTCAGTAAGCAATTGTGTCTGCGTATCCATAGATACGCAGCGCAATTGCTTAGTTGCGCTGGCGTATCGACTGCTCCTGATTCAGAAAGGTCGATACGCCGACTGCAGCCTAAGATATGACTGGCATAAGGCTCTTATGCCGTTGTATCTTAGGCTGCATTCTTACGATGGCCGCTAGGTGGCGTTCCCGTAGTGGTCAGCGTAGAGTATGCAAATTGCATACTCACGCCGATTCACAACCGTACGCGCGCCTTGCGTTCGCATTTTACGTTGTTTACGTTTGTCGGGTTCTGCGTAAGGCTGTTCCTGCTATTAGCAGGGGCAGCCAATGCTAAGTATACCCGTCGTTCCCGCGTCGCGATTTTTAAAAATTACATTGTTTGCGTAAGTGAATCGTGAATGGCGCTGGACGCCATTTACGTTCACGTTGAAGCAAATGACGTCCTTGCGACGTCATTTACCGCAATGCACGTCGGGAAAGTTTCCCGACGGAGCATGCGCACTATGTTCGGCGTGGGAACGCGCCTAATTTAAATGATCCACGCCCCCTATGGGATCATTTAAATTACGCGCGCTTACGCCGGGCAGTTTTCCAGAGCGCACACGCAAATTACGGAGCTACTGCTTCGTGAATGAAGCGTAGCGCAGGTAATTTACGGAGGCGTAGCGTAAAAACGGTACGCTGCGCCTCCGTAGTAGTGCGCGCCCCTACCTGAATCCACCCCATTGTAATTTTCACAGAAAAAATGCATTTAAAATGCATTGTTTATTTTGGAAATGACAGTTGCAGTTTGGGAGTAAACCACAGGGGGCGCTGAAGGAGTTATGTTTCACCTAGTGTGTGTTTACAACTGTGGCTGTAGGAGTGACGTCATCGATTGTGTCTCCCTATAAAGGGGATGACACGATCGATGCAGCCGCCACAGTGAAGCACGGGGAAGCCGTGTTTACACGCGGCTCTCCCCGTTCTTTAGCTCCGGAGACCGATCGCGGGACTCCAGCGGCGATCGGCTGGGTAGATGTACAGGATGTACCGGTACGTGCATCTGCCCAGCCGTGCCATTCTGCTGACGTATATTTACAGGAGGCGATCCTTAAGTGGTTAAAAACGATCGTGTGTGGGCTTCAGAGCATTTTTCGGGTTCTAAAAAATGGGCAAAAAAAAATTGAACATGCTCTATTTGTTAACAACGTTTTTAACATTGTCGTGTGTGGGCTTTAACGACGTGAAAAATCCGCGCATGCTAAGAAGCAAGTTATGAGATGGGAGCGCTCGTTCTGGTAAAACTACCGTTCGTACTGGAGTAAACACATTCATCACGCTGTAACAGACAGAAAAGCGCGAATCGTCTTTTACTAACACGAATTCAGCTAAAGCAGCCCCAAGGGTGGCGCCATCCGCATGGAACTTCCCCTTTATAGTGCCGTTGTACGTGTTGTATGTCACCGCTCTTTGCTAGAGCATTTATTTTTCCACGATCGTGTGTAGGCAAGGCCGTTTAATGATCAAGTTGAAAAAAACTTTTTTCTAGAGCCTGAAAAACTTCATTTTTTAGAACCCGAAAAATGATCGTGCGTACGTGGTATAAATTATTTTTTCAGCCATGTGATTAATATTTTTTATTTTATTTTTAAACCAGGATCTTATCTTGATACGTGAGCTTTGTATGTTGTAGAAAAGGATTTCAGTTATTCTGTGTAGAAGCTGCCAACTTACAGGACATACAGGCTAAAAAGGATCAGAAAATGGGTAGTTCGTAAGGAACCAGCCTTTCAGCTCTTGTGTACAGCTATCTGTTTTACAGAAGCCGGTTTTAGGATCATGCATGCTCAGAACCAATGCTAAACATCAGACAACAATAGCAGAAGTTGCCCAAAGGGTGGTGGTAAAGAGCTGAAAAAACACGTGATTTGGTGAATGTTGGCTGAAAATGTTGGGCCATGTGTATGCAGAACACGTTCACGGCCAACGCCCTTCGGACCAAAATACACGGAAAAGTTGGTCGGAAGTCCGATTTTGTGTGTACAAGGCTCTCTAATGAATTATACATTTCCATTTCAGATGAAATACGGCATTATTTTGGAGATACTATTGGTTTATACTTTGCCTTCCTAGAATACTTTACTTGGGCCTTATTACCAATGGCTAGTGTTGGACTTCTTTATTATGCATTTACATGGGAGAACTATGACAACTATGTGATATTTGCTATGTTCAATCTGATATGGGCGACTGTTCTCCTGGAGGTCTGGAAGCGTTACAGTTCAACACTGGCCTACCGATGGGGTTCACTACTTATGAAGAGGCAGTTTGAGGAACCCAGGCCTGGCTTTCATGGTGTATTGGGTACCAATCCCGTCACAGGAAAAAGGGAGCCAACTTACTCAAGTTTGAAAAGAAGCCTAAGAACATATCTAATTTCTGTGCCTTTTGTGTGCCTCAGCTTGTATATGGCCCTTCATGTGATGATGATATACTTTGATATGGAAGCCTGGGCCTTAAACTACAACCGCGAACATCAGACTTTTTCTAGCACAGTATTGACATACGTGCCCAGTACCATTTATGCCATTGTGATTGAGAGCATGAATCGTATTTACAGATACGCAGCAGAATTCCTGACAAGTTATGGTAAGATTTATTTTGTTCTTTGTATAGCACAGTAATGCTAAGCACTGATTTAAGGGGGGGCTTTTTTTGTTGTTTTTGGTCCTTTTTCACTATAACCTGTATGGTTATACTGTCACTTTTTTCTTTTTTCTTTTTTCTAATAAGAAATGTCTCCCTTTAATTCATGCCAGAAGTTCTTAACCTGTTTCCAATTGTAGACTCCCAAGGGATTGCCAAATATGTGCCCATACCCTCTTCATCAGACTGTAAAAATCCTCATCACCAGTCCGTTTAGATATCAGTATGACTTCAAAAGATGTCGGCAGCTTGGTTTTACTTTACACGTAGATAGCTAAGAACAGAACGGCTGAAGGAATATTAGAAATATTTTTTATAATAATTATGTATTAAAAATGGTAAATCACAAAAAATACAAACTGAGTGATGCAGGTACTGACATCAATATCAAGCTGACTTGATTTGAAGTTCAGTAAAATTCAACATATACAAGCACATGCTGTCAATCTTACGGGGGAAAAAATTAATAAAGAGACACTGAGTCACCTTGCATGTACCCAGTAGAGCCAGATGCAGAATAGCAAGGCACTTTGGAGAATTGTTGGTATGGGAGTGGATAGATGCCCTTTGCAGAGACACTGGTACCTTACCATGCATGGGTAAGGTGACAGTGCCTCTTTAAATATTAGCTGATATATATTTTTTTGTGTGTTTAAAGAACTACAGTTATTTCTAAACTTGCATAGTAAGGCAGTTTGGGAACAGAGTTTACTTGCATAGTTATTAACATTTCTGTATCCGTGCAGTATATACTATTTGTGTTCCTATTGTGTCCAATTCTAAATATTCAGATTTTGCCTTTTACCATAATGGAAATGTAGATAGTGATCATGCTCTGTCTGTGCTAGAAGTCTGCTGTAAATAGCTCTAGATTACTCCATACAATTGTGTAAATACTCCTCTTTTCCCCTTTATAAAAAAAAAATAACTGATATTAGACATGTAAGTTACTGTAGTATAATGGAGTGATTTTAATGTAGATGACAGAGCAAATGTTTTCACTGTCCTGCCTCAAAGCCTAAGGCCTTGTACACACGATAGGATAGCCAGAGGACAACGGTCTGAAGGACCGTTGTCCTAGGTTAACCTATGAGGCTGACTGACGGTCCGTCGTGCGTACACACCATCAGTTAAAAAAAGATTGTGTCAGAACGCGGTGACGTAAACCACAACGACGTGCTGAAAAAAACAAAGTTCAATGCTTCCAAGCATGCATCGACTTGATTCTGAGCATGCGCGGGTTTTTGATCGATGGACTTTCACACAGACGATCGTTTTTTTTCTATTTTTTTTATCCATAGGAAAAATTTAAAACCTGTTCTATTTTTTACATTTTAAATCAAGTTCTGATTTTTTTGACCGACGGTTAAATAACCTATGGGGCCTACACACGATCGGTTTGGACTGATGAAAACGGTCCTTCAGACCATTCTCTGCTGGCGATCCTATCGTGTGTACACGGCCTAAGTTTACTTAAAAAAAAAAAAAACAGTTTCCATTGCCATGGCCTTGTATGGTTTTTCTGCCCCTTCTATAGCTCATGGGGTCCCAGAACTTGAAGCCAGACGCTAACACCAGCTATCTCACTTCCCACACTCTCTTCCCAAATCTCCTATCTCCATTGAGAAAATGTGCTTAAAAGCGGGGGCAATGCCCCATACACTATTATAGCCGGTGTCTTAAGCAGCGGCTTAAAGTTATGCGGGCGTAGCGTATGTCATTTACGTTACACCGCCGCAAGTTGGAGAGGCAAGTGCTGTATCGTAAATGTGCCGGCGTAAGCGCACCCAATTCAAATTGTGAAGAGGTGGGCGTGTTTTATGTAAATAAAGCATGACCCCACGTATGCGCCGTCCGTGGACGTATCCCAGTGCGCATGCTCCAAATTACGCCGCAAAGACTCATTGGTTTCGACGTGAACGTAAATTACGCCCAGCCCCATTCACGGACGACTTACGCAAACAACATAAAAATGAAAAAATTGTACACGGTTCCGACGTCCATACTTAATATTGGCTGCACCATCTTTTTGGTGGTTCATCTTTATGCCTGTAAACGCCTTACGTAAACGGCTTATCTTTACTGCGACGGGTAAGCGTACGTTCGTGAATAGGCGTATCTCGCTGATTTACGTATTCTAGACGTAAATCGGCGTACACACCCCTAGCGGCCAGTGTAAATAGACAGCTAAGATACGACGGCGCCGGCGGTCCTATCTTAGCAACATTTAAGCGTATCTCAATTTGATAATAATAAAAGGGGAGTTGCGCTAAAAAAAGGAATATATGGGTGACCATATAAAAAACAAAAGTAAAAAAGTTGTGCTAGAGACACCTCTTAATAATGACCACAAGGTCAACTGAATACAAAGTCCCAATATGTGTACACATGTAACAAGGATGAAACAAATGTGTATTAATCCAAAAAGAATAAATGAGTTCAATTCTGTGGATAATGCTGGATCAATTCTTGTGGATAATGCTGGATCTGTATCCGGGTAAACACATTCAAGCTGACCCTTACCAGAAGTATAGATCCCAAGGATCAAAATAAGCCATCCACGATGTAACCAATGAAAGATCCAATCTAGATTGGTGCAGAAACTCCAACTTCAAAGGACTCGACCCAGTAAAAAAGAAAAACAAAGAAAACAATAGTGCAAAAACGTATGGTGAACATTCCCGTGATCAAGTCTACTCGAAGACGAAACGTTGGGAGGTTGTCGTGCTGACGTCACCGCGTATTGAGGACGTGCCTCGTTTGTTTGCCGGCCGGCTACTATATACTTGCTGTTTTAAAACGTCTTAATTGTAAGTGTTCTACTTACCTTATTTTATTAAAATCCTGGCGGTACTTCACTATGAGAGTCTGTATATTTTTTATGTGACCCGGCTACCCGATCCCTGGATTTAAAGGACCTTTAGAGAACGCTTCCCCGCTGATTACCGTTAACACACTACTATGCAATATTGATCCCTAGAGGGTCGCCTAGTTCCGGTAAGGGTCAGTGTGTTCTCTCTGGTGGTGGTGCTCCTTCTTCCCTTCACAGTGTCTGTCATTATTAGTCACTGGGAGTTGGCCAAAGTGTCTGTTCACCATACGTTTTTGCACTATTGTTTTCTTTGTTTTTCTTTTTTACTGGGTCGAGTCCTTTGAAGTTGGAGTTTCTGCACCAATCTAGATTGGATCTTTCATTGGTTACATCGTGGATGGCTTATTTTGATCCTTGGGATCTATACTTCTGGTAAGGGTCAGCTTGAATGTGTTTACCCGGATACAGATCCAGCATTATCCACAAGAATTGATCCAGCATTATCCACAGAATTGAACTCATTTATTCTTTTTGGATTAATACACATTTGTTTCATCCTTGTTACATGTGTACACATATTGGGACTTTGTATTCAGTTGACCTTGTGGTCATTATTAAGAGGTGTCTCTAGCACAACTTTTTTATTTTTGTTTTTTATATGGTCACCCATATATTCCTTTTTTTAGCGCAACTCCCCTTTTATTATTATGCGTTTTTATGTTGTATAACATTTTTGAGTTTGCTGCTGTTCTAGAACCTGTCTTTTTTGGTATGCGCATTTTCTCACTTTCTGTATCTCAATTTGAGAATATGCTTAAATATACGACGGCAGGGGGCGTGGCCGGATGTGAAGACAGCAGGACGTGCTTTCTGTGAGCTCCGTGCCTATCCTGAAAAACTATCCTAGAATCGGAACTATCGGGCCTGATTTTCGGTACGATCGGTACCGGAATAGGTGCAGGTGATCCTGGACATGAGAAGGGGGGCCTCCAGACCGGGGAAGCAAGCCCAGAAGAGCCAGCGTGGGACCCGCTCTACACGCGGCCCAGACACGAGTCCCGCCGCCGCCATCTTGCCCTCCCCTCCTCTCACTAAGAAGGAGAGACAGCGCGCTGCGAGGATGGCATCCGCAGCAGCGGCGACTGCAGGATCAGACTCCGGCTCTGAGGGCTCGCAGGCAGGCTCTCCATCGGCCTCACCGGCCCCAGATGCATCCCAGGAGGCTATTACTCGTCCCATCCTGGAAGCCATTACAGCCAGCAAGGCGGCAGTGATGGTAAGCATAGATCATCTTACCTCTGAGTGCACGCTGATTAGGCATGATCTGGATAAGTTCCGGGGGAGGCTTACTGCAGCTGAAGACAGGATCTCTGAGGTGGAGGATGTGTCTCATTCACATGGCAATCAATTGGCTGAATTGCAATTAATGGTGAAGTCGCTGCAAAGCAGAGCTGAAGATGCAGAAGACAGGCAGAGAAGGAACAACGTGAGGGTGGTTGGACTGCCGGAAGGGGTTGAAGGAGGGCACTCAGCAACATTCGCAGAACAATTCTTTAAGGACCTGCTTGATCTGGGTGAGCTCCCTCCTACATATGTGGTGGAAAGGGCTCATCGGGTGCCCCTCGGCAGGCGTCCCCCAGGAAACTATCCCAGACCTTTCCTGGTGAGGTTCCTCAATTATCGGGACCGGGACATGATTTTGGCTGCCTCACGCAAACGCCCAGAGCTAAAGTTTCAAAACACCAAGGTGATGCTGTTCCCCGATTTCTCGGCGGAGACCCAGAGGAAGAGGCGATCATTTAATGAGGTACGAAGGAGGCTGCGGGAGAAAAATATTCCGTACAGTATGCTGTATCCAAGCAGGCTGCGTGTGCAACACAAAGAGGTGGTCAAGTTCTTTGATTCTCCACTGGAAGCATCTGACTGGCTTGATAGGAACCCGTGAGGTGGGCTCGAGGTCGGAGGGGTACAAGCAGCAAGTTTCAACACTAAACATGCCTTGTTCTGTGTTCCGGATGATGGATGACATGGGTTTTTGCTTCTGTTTTGATATTTTCGTTCGATTTTTTGTCATTCACTGCTGGGTGCTTGTTTCTGAGCATTTTGATACGAATTTTTATTTTTTGAACACTAGATGGCACTCCTGCACTGTACAGTTTGGTCTGGAGGCTCTTCTCATTTCTCATCGCCCGTTTCTAATTTTTGTTTTACCTTTTATATTGGGATTTTTTCTTTTGTATATTTGATGATCCTCTCTGGTTACATGATACCCGATCAGACACTCCTGCCTAAAGGTGCGGAGCTTACAGTTCTAGCAAGACAGTTTCCCTTTTTATTTTTTATTTTTTTGGTTTGGGAACTGCTGAACAATTGAACGAACGGTCATTTTTCTCAAGATTGTTTTCTCCTCCACTTTTGTTTTAGTTTAGTGGGGGGGGTTCAGGTTATCGGGACTTAAGCCGCATACCGGGAAATGTTATCTGGTATAATGGCAGGGGGGGGTGGTTTGGGGTATGGCTATACTAAGGGGGGGTTTGTTTGCTCAGCTTCTCGCTCTCTATATATGGGGTTTGCCCATCCCGTGAGGGGGTCCTGTAATGCCTCCCTATTTCATGTATATGACCTGTCTATGAGACGGGCGGGCCTGGTCTTCCCACTGTGTACACTGTATGAATATGGCTAATTTAATTAAGGTGGTTTCCTGGAACGTACGGGGCCTCAACAGCAAGTTTAAGAGGGCCTCGGTGTTCCAGTACTTGAAACAGGTAAGGCCACATATTGTCCTCCTGCAGGAGACTCACCTGGATGGCAACAGAATACTTGCCTTGCGGAGACCATGGATCCAGAAGGCATTCCACGCCACTTATTCCACCTTTGCTAGAGGGGTGGGGGTCCTTATTAGTAAATCGGTCCCCTGCACTATTCACCACGTGGTCTCCGATCCGGGGGGGCGGTATGTGGCCCTGGTATTAGATATCTCTTACTGCAAAATGGTGTTGGTGAATGTCTACCTACCCCCTCCATTTAATGTACAATGTTTGTATGATTTGCTGGTTAAGCTGGCCCCTTACTCACACCTCCCACTTTTAATTATGGGAGATTTCAATGCTACCTTAGACGCATTGGATTCCTCCAATGTGGGTAGATTGGGCTCGGCTGATCTAGTCGCCTGGGCTTCGGTGGCTGGGCTGTCTGAGATGTGGAGGGCGAAGAACCCTAGTGCTCGGTGCTTTTCTCATCTCTCGCAGACACACCGCTCATCAGCCAGGATAGATTTTGCATTCGGTAGTCCTCTGGTGCTGTCATGGGTGGGGGACATTGCTTACCTGGCGGGGGGGTTGTCTGACCATAACCCTCTTTCTGTCTCCCTGGCTCTCTCTTCCGGGAGGGAGTCCAGGGGATGGAGACTTTCACCTGGGTGGCTTCAGAACGACACAGTAAACGCTCATCTGATGGAAAAGGTTCTGGAGTATTGGGATACCAATCCTGCGTCTGCTGATCCTCCTATAGTTTGGGACGCCTTTAAGGCGGTAGTGAGGGGAGAATGTATTTCTGTAATCAAAAAAGAGAGGAAGGAACAACAGGCGGAGGTTCAGTTGTTGCAGGACAGAGAGAGGGAGTGCGCAGACCATAATGCCAGTAACCCGTCTGCTTCCACGTATACGGCTTTGTTAGAAGCCCAAAGACAGCTCACTCTGCACTTTAATAATCTGGCACATACAGAAGCGAAACACAGGGCTGATACTCAATTTGCGGAGGGTGATAAGAACGGGAAGCTCCTAGCGAATTTAGTAGCTGATTCTCGACAACTTGCGAATATCCCGGTTATTCGGCGTAGGGACGGAAGTCTGGCTAGTGACCCCAGTGACATACTTGCTGAGTTCCAGGACTTTTTTTGTGCCTTATATTCACCCATTCCTTCCTATGACAAATCGGCGCTGAAGTCATTGTTGGGGGGTCTCTCCATTCCGAGGCTCTCTGATGATGACCGGGGGGCCTTGGAGGCTGAGATCACTAAAAAGGAGGTGATGGCGGCAATCTTCGCTTTTCCCCCCCATAAGGCTCCGGGTCCCGACGGTTTTCCGGCGGATTTTTATAAGGCGTATGCGGATCAGATAGCACCCAGACTTACTGCCCTGCTCTCATATTGTGTACAAAATCAGCAACTGCCTCAATCCATGTTAGATGCATATATGATTTTGCTTCTCAAGCCAGGCAAAGACCCTCTGGAATGCGCATCATATCGGCCGATAGCCTTACTCAATATGGATTTAAAAATCCTTACGAAGGTTCTGGCTAGGAGACTGGCAGGCGTTATCCCTTCTCTGGTAAACATAGACCAGACGGGGTTCATGCCGGGTAAATCTACTGACACCAATCTTAGAAGACTGTTTACCCACATGCAGATTCCTAATGTAGCCTCTCCCACTAGGATAGTAGTGTCTATTGACATTGAGAAGGCTTTCGACTCCATTGACTGGCATTACATGCAGGCAGTCTTGGAGGAAATGGGTTTCGGCCCAACTTTTCGAAAGTGGATCTTGATGCTCTACAGCAACCCCAGAACGGCGGTTCGTATAGGACCTCATACTTCTTCATTTTTCCACATAGGTAGGGGGACTCGGCAGGGCTGTCCTCTATCGCCCTTTTTATTTGCACTCATGATGGAGCCTATTGCAATTGCATTGAGAGCGGCTGGGGAGGTGAAGGCGCTCAGGGTGGGGTCCATAGATGAGTGTCTGGCATTATATGCGGATGACATGTTGCTTTTTTTGCAAGATCCCAGGGAATCACTGGAGGCAGCGCTATGCATTTTAAATACGTTTTCGCAATTTTCCGGGTTGAAAGTGAATTGGACCAAATCGTCCATCTTGCCGCTGGACGCTGGGGCCGGGGACGTTGCGGACCCGGCCTTACCGTTGCAGTGGGTTACACAGCTCACATATCTCGGGGTCAAGATTACGGCGAGGGTGGAGGACTATATGCCCCTGAATCTGGCCCCGCTCCTGATTTTCTTTAAGCAAAAGATACAGGCCTGGCAGAGACTCCCTTTATCACTTATAGGTCGAATTAACTTGCTTAAAATGAAAATTCTCCCAGTCATATTGTACTTTCTAAGGAATGCTCCCATCTGGATACCCAAATCCTTTTTTAAGAAGCTTGATGGGCTCACAAGCACATTTTTGTGGGCACCCAAGCAGCCCAGAATAGGTTTGAAGACTCTACAGGAACCCTGGGGAGAGGGGGGGCTAGCTTTGCCAGACTGGAAGAAATACTATTTGGCAGGACAGATGGTATTTGTTCATCGGTGGTTAACATCGGACGAGGGGGACTCGGCCACGGTGTTGGAAGCGGCGCACTTGGGTTCGTACGAAACTCTGCGGTTCGCCATTCATAGGGGAGTTAAGATGGATCTTCCACTTACGGTTTCTATGCGGGCCTCGATTAAGGCATGGGAGGCTGCGGTAGATCTAGCAAACCCCAGTTATAGGGGCTTGTCTCCATCCACTCCACTATGGATGAACCCTAAATTATCGCACTTCTATTCTTTCGACGATCCTATGGGCTGGGCGACGAGGGGTATCAAGACACTCAAAGATGTCACGATGGATGGAGAGTTGCTTACCTTCGACCAACTTAAGGCTAGGCATGATCTGCCAAATAATCAGCTGTTTCGATATCTTCAATTGCGTCATGCGTTCAAATCTCAATTTAAAGTATTGGCAATAGAGTCGGTTCCGTCGAGATTGGAGGAGATGCTCTCCACAGAGGATCTCCCCAAGACTCTGTCGGTTTCATATAAGAAGTTATTCGCCACAAGTCCAGGGGCGGTCGTTAAGTGCAGGGACAAGTGGGTGAGTGAGGTGCCCGATATCCAGGGGGAGGACTGGGATGAAATGTGGACACATCCATTCCAGCATCTGGTGGCAGCCAGAGACAGATTAATCCATTTTAAGTTCCTGCATAGGATCTACTATACCCCAGCCAGGCTGGCGACTATTTACCCATCGGTGCCGGCTGAGTGCTGGAGGTGCACCTTTGCTCCTGCAGCGGCGGAGCATGTGTTCTGGAGCTGCCCTCGGATCAAGCAGTTTTGGTCGGAGGTCACCTCTTGTATCTCTGCAGTATTGTTGACCCCTGTTCCGACAACAATTACGGTATGTTTACTGGGATTAGTGGAGGGGGTGGTGCCATCCAGGGCTCATCGGACACTGCTAAACATCCTTTTGTTTTACGGAAGGAAGGCCATCCTGTTAAAATGGCGCAAACCGGAGGCACCTGAATTGCGCTTTTGGAAGGGCCTGGTCAATTCAATGATGCCATACTATAAGGCGACTTATCTTTCCAGGGGTTGTGGGAAAAAATTTGACAAGGTATGGCAGGCTTGGTATAACTCTGACCTGACTGTTGGTTAAGGCCTGATGGCAGATATGGGTCGCCTCATGAACTTCACCATTTCAGATACTGGGTAAAATCGGGGGATGTGAGGTGACGTGATTGAATCCTGGAGAGGAACGGGAGGCGGAACACCTATCAAAAGTCTGGTGGTCTCATGGGAGGGAGAGTGGGAGCTGAGCAAAAAGGGTGGGGGGGGGTGGGGGGCTAGGGTGTTCTGTTAACTTAGTAACGGGGTGTGTAAGTAGGCCATGTTGGCCTTTCACCGGCCCAGTGTTGTGCTGGGGCGGCCGCCTTTTTATTTTATGTTGTTGTTTTTCAATTTTTTGTGTGTTATATAAACTGTCAAAATCAATAAAAAGAATTTTACAAAAAAATATACGACGGCACAGATTCGTATCTCTACCTGAATTTGGCTATTACTCTCTAACCAGTTCTTAGCAAATGCCCTTTCCCAAAACGACACAGGCTTTATTCAGAGATGAGAAAAATAATTATACCTCACATTTATGGAGGATCAGAAAAACAGAATACTGTTCTTTGCCCCTAAGACCGCAATCTGCAGTAAATATCAAGAGATTCCTTTTAAGATTATGTCCAGATGGTATAGGACGCCGTCAATCTTGGGCAAACGTTTCCCATAACATAGAGAAGTGTGTTGACATTGTGGTACACATACTGGATCCTTCTTGCACATCTTCTAGGTGTGCCCTGATCTACAACCCGTCTGGCAACCAATTATGGAGATCATACAGCAACTCACAGGTTTCTCTCTGATAAACCTGCTGCTGTATTTCCTCACCATACACCCATGTCCCAAAGGAAATACAAGAAACTCATATTTTATTGAATGCTGCCAAAGCCTGTATCTCTATCTCTTGGAAAAGCTTGAACTTACCGATTCTTAGACATAGTTTGGCCCGAGTGAATGACAAAAGATGAAAGGCCTTACTATGACTCTCAGAAACAAGATCTTGGATCAAAATAAAAAATGGCATTAATGGAGTATATTTACTGAACAGTGTGGATCTACACATCTACCACGCTACATGTATGTCATATATATATATATATATATATATATATATATATATATATATATATATATATATATATATATATATATATATATATATTTACAGTATACTTACCTGCTCTATGCATTGGTTTTGCATAGAGCAGCTCAGATACTCCTCTTCTCAGGTCCCTCTTCTCTGCTCATGGCCCATACCTCCTGCAGAGTGCCCCCCCACAGCAAGCAGCTTGCTTTGGGGGAACCCGAGCCGAGGCGCTGCTCTGTATTTGCCTCGCCCCCTCTTTTTCTCATTGGCTCACCTACTTTGACAGCAGCGGTAGACCATACTGCCTCGTTGCTGTCTCAATGAGGCCAGAGAGTCCCGGACAGCCGAGAGTCTCGTGCAATATCGCTGGATCGAAATGGGGCTCAGGTTAGTATTTTGGAGGCTGAGGGGTGCTGCTGCACACAGATGGTATTTTTTTTTTTTTTTTATCCTAAAGCGGAGTTCCGCCTGCAGAAAAAAATTTAAGACCGCAGCTACAAATACTGCAGCTGCTAACTTTTTAAATATGGATACTTACCTGTGCAGGGCGCCCGCAATGTCCTGACCCATCCCCTGGCTCCGGGTGGAGGCGCCGGCATCTTAAGTAAGGCAATCAGGAAGTGAAGTCTTGCGGCTTCACAGCCTGTTTCCCTACTTCCCCAGAGGAGGGGCCGGATATCGCGGATACTCTTTTAGACTGCCCCCCCCCCGAAAGGTGCCAAATGTGACACCGGAGGGTGGAAGGAACCGGATAAGCGGAAGTTCCATTTCTGGGTGGAACTCCACTTTAGTGCATAGAATGCATTAAAATAAGAACTTTAACTTTAAGACCACTTTAATACTCCATACTCCCACAGCTGTAATCTTTTAGTGCTGGGAGAGTTATTATGCTTGGCTAGACCTGTAATAGGCACCCATTAAGACTGCCGACTATGCCCGCCCTTTCCGCTGCCTGCCTCCATTCATAGAAGCTGTGATATAGCTTCCATCAATGAAAAGCACTTTGAGTCGTGGAGGTGGATATTTTATTCATCTGTGCATCCTCCATTCATAGAGCACTTTTCATTGATGTAAGCTATAGTACGGCTTCTATGAATGGAAGAGAGGGGCAGAAAGGGTGGGCATAGTTGGCACTCTTGTATCATCGTATTAACTCTCACAAACAGGAAGATTATTGCTGTGGGTTATTGTGGGGAGGGGGGCAGACAGCAGCATAAGGGACACTTTACATTGAATATGAGTACTGTCCCTTCTGGCGATTTAAAAAAAACAAATTATAGGCTATAAAATGTCACATTTGTTAGGTCATTATTAAAATTATTTTCAAAGCATGGTTTTACACTATAGCTACTTTTACTTGCACTTTTCTGAGAGTTTTGATTTACTTATAAAGTGATGAGTGTTAATGCAAATATATTCTTTGTGCAGAAAATCATAGATTAGAGTCAACATATCAAAACCATTTGGTGCTTAAGGTGTTGGTGGTAAGTGTCCATTACATTTGTTGTTGATTTGCAATGCATGGTATGATGGGAGAGTTTAATGTAATCTTCATAAGTTTGTGACTTCTCACCTCCGTTCGTGTTTAACTAGATTAATGCAGTTTTGTAGAGCAGTATTTCCTCTCACACAAAAGGGAATCTGCTAGTTTTTTCATAATGGTGTGAACACAACGCCCAATACTGAGAACATATATTGCTGCCTGCTCCTTTGTCTCTCTGTATGTGTGCCAATCTCTCTTTTTAAAAGATAACTAGCTCCAGGGTTAGCACTAGGCCTTCTTCCTAGTGACCTAGGTGTCCGCTGCTGTATGTAGACCAGAGGATACTAAAATTATAACATGTGTGGCTCACCTGAACTCCCTTGGCTAGAGCAGAATAGTGCAAATAAAATTTATTATGAGTGAGTGAGAAACTTATATAGCGCAAACAAATGCGAACTTAATCGCCTCAAGGTGCTGGCATCCAGAGTTGTACAGGTCTTTCAGAAGAGGTGGGTCTTCAGTGAGCGAGCTATAAACTGGAAAGCAACAGTAAAACATACTGTAAGTACAGATAAGTTTGACCAACGCATATAGAATAATACAAGATTACTGAGTTCACCATGCTACAAACAGTTACTTGCAATATGCATCCACCAATGATGTTTAGCGTGTTATAACTGTTTCACTAGGATCCAAAATGAAATCTGATACTCCAAAAATACATCAGAAGTGTGGCCTGGGTGGAATCAGACTGAAGCCGTCCTGTTGATTCACCTTTCGGCATGAGTCGGTGTGCAGAAGCGTTTCTCCCTTTCCGTTGTATGCTACAGAGCCGATGGACAGGCTCATTCGCCACCTGCACCCTTAAGTAGGAGTCGATGGAGTAGAAGATTATCTGTAACAGCACTCCAGTTTTCCTAGGGTTACAGAAACTATTTACTGCACTAACTGGTGCACTTGCTGGGCATGCTGCATTACCTATATGTAGCCTTAGCTACGTAGAGTATACAGCTCTGTGTTTTGGCAGTGGGACAAAATCTTCCCGTCATACTCCCAGAACAAATAGCGTTTGGCTGAGTACTGCTTTGTATTCCATGAATGAATATGAAGCTTCTTCTGATTGGCTGAGCTTAAGATCGTGAGATCATCTGCCTGCCTTATCGCCACCAATCAGAGGAAACTTTGGGGTTGATTTGCTAAAACTGGAGAGTTCAAAATCTGGTGCAGCTGTGCATGGTAGCCAATCGGATTCTATCTTTTTAGCTTGTTCAATTAAAGGGGTTGTAAAGGTTTGTTTTTTATTTTCTAAATAGGTTTCTTTTAAGCTAGTGCATTGTTGGTTCACTTACCTTTTTCTTCGATTTCCCTTCTAAACTTATTTTTTTCCTTTTGTCTAAATTTCTCACTTCCTGTTCCTCCTCGGTAAGCTTGCCCCCATCATCCAAGCCATACTGACTGGGGGTTAGTCAGCATGCTAGCCTTTATAACCCCTTTAAGCGTAGACAAAAATCTGGTATCTACGCAAAATTGCATCAGATTTTGCACTCTAGGGTTAGTAAATCAACCCCAAAGTTTCCTCTGGTGGTGAAGAGGCAGGCAGATGATCTCATGATCTTCAGCTTAGCCAATCAGAAGAAGTTTCACATTCATTCATAGAATACAAAGCTTTCTGTGAATGGCTGAGCAGTGCTCAGCCCAACTTTATTTTGTTCTGGGAGTGGGAAGGGAAGATTCTGTCCCACTGCCGAATTAGAGCTGTATACTCTACGTAGCTAAGGCTACAAATGGGTAATGCAGCATGCCCAGCAAGCGCACCAGTGCACACTCTCTTTTGACAGGTAATACAGTGCCCACCAAGCGCACCTGTTATTGCAGTAAACAGTTTATTTGGACCAGCTTTGCCCAAACTAACCATTTAAAGGGACATTAAATGTAGAGTTTTATAGGTAGATTCAGTAAGAGTAAGGCCGGCTTATCAGTAGATAAGCCGACCTAACTCAGAATCTAAGCCGACTTATGTTTAGGCGTATGCTCAAACAGAGATACGCTTAAACATATCTAAGATAGGACGGTTTGCGCCGTCCTATCTTAGGTTGCAATATTTCGGATGGCCGCTAGGTGGCGCTTCCATTGCGGTCGGCGTAGAATATGTAAATTAGTAGATACGCCGATTCACAAACGTACGCCCGGCCGACGCAGTACATTTACGCAGTTTCCGTAAGCAATTATCAGGCCTAAAGTTATTCCATCTATTAGATGGAATAGCAATGTTAAAGTATGGCCGCCGTTCCCGCTTCGAGATTCTAAATTTTTACGTCGTTTGCGTAAGTCGTCCGCGAATAGCGATTTACGTTGTCCACGTCAAAATCAATAGGCCCGTGCTGCGTACTTAGCCGCAATGCACACTGGGAAATGTAGGCGCCCGGCGCATGTGCAGTAAAAAAAACCCATCAAAAACGTAAGGTCAAGCCTTATTAACATAAAACACGCCCCCCTTAAACACATTTGAATTCGGCGCCCTTACGCCCGCCCGCTTTAGGCTACGCCACCGTAACATAGCAGGCAAGTACATTGTGAATCATGTACTTGCCTAGCTAACTTACGGCGGCGTAGCCTAAACACGCTAAGCTACGTGCCGCAAGTTTAGGCAGATCTACTTGAATCTACCTATTGGGCTTTAAAAAACGAATTCTCTCTATATTTCTGGTGGCTTCCATTCACAGATGTGATGCTTTCTGCTACGTAGCATTGAGGTTTTTATTTTAGTGACAAAGTCCATCTGCAAGACACTGCACCTCTTCACATTTCTACTGAGCTATTAATCTCTCCCCCAGTAAAAAGTTTAATGCCAATTGTACAGAACACAATTGTCATTGAAAAGGGATCATCAATTTCTTTATTGGTGTCACAAACAAGAGTCAGAGTTGGGTTATAAATCATCCCTTTCTTCAGAGTTGGTTCATTAAAGGTTTATGTGATCTTGCAGTTCTGAGGAAGAGGGTTATTTCTTAATCTAGAAACATTCTGGCTCTTGTTTTTTTGCCGTAAATTGGTACTTCATGAGCAGTTCTCACCAACTTTTATGTATGGTACACCTCGGAAGAGCTGCAGTAGAATCCGTCCCTTTTACAAGTCATTACACAGTGCCAAAGAGAATTAAGCAGACTGCCATTGCTGACGTTTCCCTTTGGGAATACTCAAATGCTAATTCCCTGACTGTCATGCTGATACTAATGCTTCATTGCTTTCTGCATCACTGATCTGGAACCAGTATAGAAAAAATAAACTCTGGCAGTGATTTACAACATACTTGTTTTGGGTCTGTGGCTAAAAAGTATCCAAGCCACACACCACCAGACAACTAACATTTTCAGAGGAAAATCGTCAATGGCTGCCAATCCACCTTTTGCCGGTGAAAGGTGTACTTTAGGAATACTCTAGCAACCTACTTTAAGTTCCACAGATCAAAAAAACAAATCCCTTACTAGAACCCCCTTGTTTATTCAGCACCACCCATTTCATCTTGAAATATGATTGAATAAATTGCTTCTCATGGTATGCATGAAAAGATTCTGACCATGCCATGACTGAGAAATGTAAAGTCTGTAAGGCCCCTTTGAGACGGAGTGGAATTCATCAAAAGGATCCGCCTGCTCAACGGGGGATCTCTCAGCTGATTCCTTGTAAGCAGGTGGATGACTGGTTCGTGTCCGCTCTGCAGAGGCTGCTATTTTCTATGGGGCGGTCTGATGACATCCAATTGTCATCCGATCTGATCCCCATCTGTCTGTTTTTAGTGGACGGGATTGGATGCCAGGTGGTGTCATTGGACACATGTCCACTGACATCCACCGCTCCATAGAGAACAATGGGTGGTCCAATTGGGTCCGCCTGAAAACAGACAGGCGGACCCAGTCGGCCTGCTGGTGTGAAAGGGGCCTAACTGCTATTACAATTTTGTGTGACAAACTTTACAGTATAAGTAGAACTTGTCTACATTATGTGTAGTGACTGTGGTTTTCCTGAACATGATCAATGCCAGTCACTGCAAGGTTACATAGAAAACAGTTGTTTTCTATGTGCCCTGTTCAAATCACAATGCTGGTGTGATGAGCAGTGTGGAAAAAGACAGACATGCTAACCTGATGGCAGCTCAGGTCACTGCACTGCAGCTCCTCTCTGGTAATTCATTATTACCATTTCATTAATGAAATGTTGCTTTGACATTTCAATAAAGTTTGAATAATTAAAAAAGTAAACAATGCCTTGCATTGTTACAAAACACAGCTGGCACAGAATGGATACCAACCTGAACAGATCGTTTAGATCGTTTAACGACCCCCTATTACATGTAATGACATAATCAATTTTTGTCATCATACAGCTAATGAGCCACACACAGATTTGATTTAGTAACGCATCTTGATCAATGTAATATGCTCTTTTGCATTGGTGTTTACCCATGCAAGTGTGTATGTGGTAGTTTCACAAACGCAAAACGTACACCATATGCACAGGCAGGGGTAAATGCCGATGCAAAAAGCATTGGCATTGGCAAGCTGTGCGCGACACCTGCAGCTCCCCGGCCGTAGAAATCTGCTGGGAGTTCTAAATCTATCTCAGATACTCCGTCGTATCTCTGAGTATCTATGCGACTGATTCATAGAATCAGTTACGCATAGATAGCCAGAAGATCCGACAGGTGTAATTGTTTTACACTGTCGGATCTTAGGATACAGTACCGCGGCCGCCGCTGGGGGGAGTTTGCGTCGTAAACTAGCGTCGGGTATGCAAATTAGGAGTTACGGCGATCCACAAAGATTTTTCCCGTCGTTACGTCGTCGCAAGTGTTAGATTTCCGTCGCAAAGATAGGGCATCTTTAACATGGTGTAAAATTACTCCACCATGTTAAAGTATGCCTGTCTTTCCCGCGTCGCTTTTGAATTTTTTTTAAAAAAAAATTATTTTTCCCGGCGTAAGTCTTTTTTTCATGTCGCGATCCACAAAACGTCGGCGCGTCGTAATTTCGCGCAAAGCACGTCGGGAAATTTGCGATGGGAGCATGCGCAGTACGTCCGGCGCGGGAGCGTGCCTAATTTAAATGGTACCCGCCCCATTTGAATTGGGCCGCCTTGCGCCGGACCTGTTTACGATACACCGCCGCAAATTTCCAGGTAAGTGCTTTGTGGATCGGGCACTAAATCGGAAAACTTGCGGCGGTGTAACGTAAACGGGTTACGTAAACTTGCGCCGCCGGTATGTGAATCTGGCCCATAGTACTTTGCGCCTGCAGATGTTTGTGTGCATGTACCTTGATACTAACACAGATGATGAGATGGACTGTAGAAAAATGTAATTTAGTTAAAAAAAATAATCTTTTACATCATACAAATGTTAATGTTTTTCCATTTGTAAATTATTGGTTATTGTAATAATGTTTATCTTTTCTTCCAGTTCTATAGTGTTAACTGCTTCTCATCGCTCTTCTACATTGCCTTTGTTATGTACGATTTGGCGCTGTTAAAACAGGTGAGTGCATTACATAGAGAATTTCCTTTAGGCCCCTTTCACACTTGTGCGACCTGAAAGTCAACTTTCTAACGACTTTGAGGCCTTGTACACACGGTCGGTCAAAACCGATGAAAACGGACGGAAGGTCAGTTTCATCGGTCCAAACCGATCGTGTGTGGGCCCCATCGATCAGTTATACTTCGGTCAAATTTTTTTAAACTTGCTTTAAAATTGAATCGATGGTTTTGACCTATCGGTTAGGCGTCCGACGGTTAGTATGCAAAAGCATTGGTTAAAAACCTGCGCATGCTCAGAATCAAGTCGACGCATGCTTGGAAGCACTGATCTTAATTTTTCTCAGCACGTCGTTGTGTTTTACATCACCGCGTTGGACTCGATCGTTTTTTTAACTGATGGTGTGTAGGCACATCAGACCATCAGTCCGCTTCATCGGTTAACCAATGAGAATGGTCCTTCGGACCGTTCTCATCGGATGGACCGACCGCGTGTACGCGGCCTGACACGATTTGAAGCAATGCCAATGTAATCTTGAGGTTTATGGACCTCAAGTCGCATCAAAGTCGGACCAAAGTAGTTCAGGGGCTACTTTGAAGTCGCACAGATATGAATGGTACTCATCGAAAAACATGGGGTACGACTTGTTATGCGACTTTGCAGTCCCAAGTCACAGGACAAGTCGCACAAGTGTGAAAGGGGCCTTAGCTCTTGGATGATCAGTGAATACACAGTGCATCAGTTATTGACATTCCCAGAGATTCACAAGGACTGGAGAAGGAAAAAAAAAAGATAAAATTAAACTATGGTCAAAATAAAAAATGACATAATGGTGCAGTCTGTCACTTTTCACAGCAGTTTTTGTATATCTGGGTCCCCCTGTAACATAGTTTTATTACCTGTATTGATCCTGCAGTAGATCTATTGGTTTTTCTATTTCTTTACGAGGACCAAAAATGCAGTCTGTTCTGCACCAAAATTGCGCAACAGCATTGTCACTTGACATTGTCATGGACAGGGTAGTCTTTGATGGACATGTAGTTTTAAATTGACTGTAAGTAAGTCCCAAACAGCCCAGGCCCAGCTAACACTTTTGAAGCAGTAGTTTTTTCTTATAGTAAAAACTCATACTAACATGTCAGACTGCTTGTTTTATTTGGGAAGATTTGCGAAAGCTAAACGGACCTTGTTGCTCTAGGCAGTTACCTAATTTTTTCTTTCCTTGAAGTTGTCATGAATAAGGCCCATGACCCATGAAATCCCACATAAGGCCTGTCATTGGCACAATAGAGCAGTAATCCAATTCTCTGTTGTCGCTCCTTTGCTGGTCGAACTGCTGAAGACTATTGCTCGCCAGTGATTGTCCAGTGACAAAAAGTGGCGCTGCAGGTCTAGCCAGCAAGGGAACATCACCGTAGAGACAGGTGGGCAGTTTCTTTCCTCTCCTCCTATAATATTGAGCAACACAATGAAAACACTAGGCTGGTGAAGGCTCATAATTACCGTATATACTCGAGTATAAGCCGACCCGAATATAAGCCGAGGCACCTAATTTTACCACAAAAAACTGGGAAAACGTATTGACTCGAGTATAAGCCTAGGGTGAGAATGTAGCAGCTACTGTAAATGGAAAAGGGGGTCAACAATGCCCATTTTCAGCCTCACTGTTCCCATTTTCAGCCTCACTGTGCCCATAAACAGCCTCACTATACCTAACATATATTACTTTGAAGATCCTAGTCCTTTAACAGAATATGAGAAATTAATTTAGCTGCCGTGACAGTGCATAGTGGTCATTTTACCTACAAGCAGCCCACAGGCAAAGATGATTAAGGCTTTACTCTTGCTAGGAAGGCACACTAACTCAAGGATGTGTGGCAGCCTGACTAAGATTTCTTTATGTGCTGTGTTCTAAATGGCGTAAATTACCTTTTTGAAGCCAGGGTGCATGCACAGGAGGAATAAGTATTCAGGCAGTTAAAGTTCTGTTTTAACCTTACTTGAAAAAATGACTTGTGCTGTGTGTATAGGAAGTCCGTGCCGTCCATGCCGTCCGCTCTGTCCACTCTAACAAAGCTCCGCCTCCTCCCCGTGCCCTTAGAGAAAGGATGGCCTCTTACCAGACCCATAGATCCCAAAGGATCATATGCGCATGTTAGATATCTGGGTTGGAAAACCACAGCTCCTTGCAGACCACTCTCTGGGACTTCAAGGTGAACTCAGGCTCTTGACTCACTGAATGTTTGGAGTTAAAAGCAATAGTGCATTACCATTTAAAGCCAAAATGTAATAAAACCTGACTTGCACTTACAGAGTAATCACTTGTGTTTAGGCAAACCATATAATTTCAGCACAGCCACCTGCAGCATGGTCCGTGCATCCTGATGTCACACTACTGGCTCCTGCCTGCCGCTTTTCTCTAGGAAGGCGTCAACTGGTATTGGAGACAAATGCTTAAAATTAACTTTCCAGTATTTCAGACCCTAAACACTAACTTTAAAGACCCTTTCTATTCAACTAAGACTAATCTAAAGAACAGAGGCCCGGATTCAGAAAGCCCGGCGTTACTTTGTGCGGGCGTAGCGTATCTCGGATACGCTACGCCGCCGTAACCTAGTGAGGCAGGTTCTGTATTCAGAAAGAACCTGCGCCCTAAGTTACGGCGGCGTAGCGTATGAGAGCCGGCGTAAGCCCACCTAATTCAAAATAGGAAGATGTGGGCGTGTTTTATGGTAATTCAGTGTGACCCCACGTAAATTACGTTTTGTACGAACGGCGTGGACGTATCCCAGTGCGCATGCTCCAAATTACGCCGCAAAGCCTTATTGGTTTAGATGTGAACGTAACTTAAGCAAAGCCCTATTCGCGAACGACTTAGGTAAACGACGCAAAATTCGACGCTGGCCCGACGTCCATACTTAACATTGGCTACGCCTCATATAGCAGGGGTAACTTTACGCCGGAAAAAGCCTTTACGTAAACAACTTAAAAAAATGCGCTGGGCGGACATAGGTTTCTGAATCGGCGTATCTACCTAATTTGCATATTCTATGCGTAAATCTCCGGAAGCGCCACCTAACGGCCAACGTAAATATGCAACTAAGATACGACGGCGTAAGAGACTTACGTCAGTCGTGTCTTAGCCAAATTTCGGCGTATCTTGCTTTCTGAATACAGAAAGAAGATACGCCGGCGCATGCTAGAATTTACGCGGCGTATCAATAGATACGCCGACGTAATTTATTTCGCTCTGCCCTCAGAGCTTGGTCATGGGGATCCCAAGTTTCCTCCCATGCCGACACTCCCAGTGGCAGATGTCTGGGACTCGCACCCTGTTTCAGAGAGTCAGAGCAGTTCTTTGAATGATTTTCAGATTAAACCACCATTCGACCACCATTCGATAGAAGTGAATTTCTACCACTCGCCAGGAATTCTGGCCTCAAAACAAAGAAGGCAAACCAAACGTAATATATGTGCATCTTTGCGTATCCGCTGTGTGAGCCAACAAGTTCCATGAGGCATTGCAAGGCTGACAGTTACAAGGATGACTCTCATGGGCAGAGGCATGACAGGACTTGTAGTTCCACATCAGCTGGAGGGCCACCAGTTTGACACCCCTGGAGGTCACCACTATCAGACGGAAGTTCAAATGAACACTCACCAGAATGTAGGACCTCACTGCATATAGAGAGGTCAAAACGTACTTTTTTTTTACATTATATATGACAGGAGTGCAGAATTCTCAGATTTGACTTGAAGGTATTGAAGTTAGGGTTGTGATGACAGCCCTGGATCCAGCAAATTTTAAAAAAATACAATTGAGTCAGTTTCCTTATTTCTGTATCCAAAGGTTCACCTAAAACTTTACTTATTTATGTATAAGGCAGAGTATGACCAATACAGATGTATATTTTGTCTTGCCAGAGAAACACTAGAGGGGGCTGTTTACATAGACTTCACACTGCGAGCATGCACACAGTTTAGATCCTAATGGAATGATTTCTTGTCACTACAGCACTCCTGCTTCTCTATACATTTCCATAGATAGTGTTACAATTCATAATTTCATTACATATATACTCATGCCATCTATGTGTATTGCGTGTTCATATATATATATATATATATATATATATATATATATACACATACATACATACATACATACATAGTAGATGCACATTGTTTGTAATCCAGAGGACCAGTGAGTATTTTTAATCTGAACTCCACAGCTTCTGCAAATTTTTACCCTGATATTTACAAGCTAGATCCCTATAGACATTAGTTTCTTTATAATTTGAATGTCCCTGTAATTAAGCCTTTGTACATTAAGGCTGGTGTGTGTATTGTATTACACCCCTGATGGTCAACCTGCTGTCCAAGGCCAAATGTGGGCCTTTGGTACATATAGTGACCCTCTCGGGACCCTGCAGCCAGTAATAAGAGCATTTGTAAAGGGGCTGTAATGGCACATGGAAGGGCAACGCATGCGTAATAAAACCAAAGAAATTCCCAGCTCAACTTACCAACCAGCCTGCAACCAACCAAATGATCCTGTCTAACAGTATAAGCTATGTAAGCTGCAGAGCCCCATGAAACGCCCCATTATTTTCTGTAGTCCTTAGCCCCCATTCACATCTAGGCGTTTTAACGCCTGTAGTGCTACGCCGCTGCCGCCAGAGGGATGAAAACACATGTCCCTCTATGGAGATGGTTCACATCTCCACGCCGAACGCCGGATGCCTGCCGCCTGAAAAAAGGTCCCGGACCTTTTTTTCCAGGCGGCGTTCGGCTGGCAGATGGGAAGCATCTCCATTGATGGGGGTCAAAACGCCGCTATTTGTACCGCGATTTGCGGCGACAAAACGCCGCAAATTTGTCTGCCTAGGTGTGAATGGAGCCTTACTCTAAATTTTGAGAGCTTCCACAGTGGAAGTGAGCCTAGAAGGAGCCCACTTCTTCCTAAGGGCACAGGGCACATTGGACACCCAGCACATAGCACCATGGCAGAAAAGATGTCAAGTGCATCCCCAGTGCAGTCTTTTGTAACATTCCTCCAGTCTCTAACAGTTCTCTGCAGCATGTCTCCAGCCTTATGCTACATTCATACTGGCGATTAAGGACGGTGCGAATGGCAGCAACTGCAATCTTTAGTTTACTTTACAGCTACAGATGAGAGCGGCTAGGGGCAGCTCACTATAATGACAGGTCACCAGTCGCCGCACCAGCTATTTGTGTCTCTACGCATAGCGATCACCACAGGCTACGGATAGCTGTGGCCTCCGGTGTACTGTCATTAGCGTGAATAGGGCACAGCGCTCTCATCTGCAGCTGTAAACCAAAGATTCAGTATACACCGCCCTTAATCGCCGGTGTAAATGTAGCCTAAAAGTTTTTTATATGGATAAATAAAATTTCTTTGTTTATAAGCACCCCTGTCACTGTTAAATGGTTTGTCACAACCCTCTAACTGCTACATCTGTAGGACAGCTTGTTCTGTTGAAAAACACAAACTTACTAGCTAGATCACCAGGTAATAAGAAAATAGAAGAAAGAAAGCCTTAAAG
Organism: Rana temporaria; assembly: GCF_905171775.1. NCBI lineage: Eukaryota > Metazoa > Chordata > Amphibia > Anura > Ranidae > Rana > Rana temporaria. The sequence goes on along the minus strand of NC_053493.1, from coordinate 119,089,912 downwards.
GGGTTGTAAAGGTAAAAAAAAATCCCCTAAATAGCAGTCCTCCTTCACTTACCTCATCCTTCGATTTTGCTTTTAAATGTCCTTATTTCTTCTGAGAAATCCTTACTTCCTGTTCTTCTGTCTGTAACTCCACACAGTAATGTGACACTTTCTCCCTGATGTGGAGAAAGCCTCTTGAGGAGGGAGGGGGCGAGCAGGAGGGTCAGGACGCTATCTACTTTGCAGATAGAGAAAGGAGCTGTGTGTTAGTGGGTGTCCTGACACTCCTGCTCGCTCCCTCAAGAGGCTTTCTCCACACCAGGGAGAAAGTATCGCATTACTGTGTGTAGTTACAGACAGAAGAACAGGAAGTGAGGATTTCTCTGAAGAAATAAGGACATTTAAAAGCAAAATCGAAGGATGAGGTAAGTGAAGGAGGACTGTACTAAGGTAAAGCAAGCTATTTAGGAAAAAAATGTTTTACCTTTACAACCCCTTTAAACAAAAACAAATGCAGCTATCGAATCTAAGAATTGGTAAGCTGCAATATAATAAATGCTTGCTTTTGGGTTTATTACCAATATAAGGTTGAATATACAGTGCTCAGCATAAATGAGTACACCCCTTTTGAAAAGGAAGATTTTAATCAATATCTCAATGAACACAAAACCATTTCCCAAATTTTGACAAAACCGAGTTTTACATTTGTTTAGCTCATTGCATCAAAGTTTGGTTAATAATATAACTTGGATCACAAAATTTTCAGTTTTACTCAAATTAGTTGGTGCAAAAATAATTACACCCCACAACAAAAACTACTACATCTAGTATTTTGTATGACTTCCATGATTTGCAAGGACAGCACCAATTCTTCCAGGCATGGAATGAACAAGTTGACAACATATTGCAACGTTTTTTTCCATTCTTCAAGAACAACCTCTTTAAGAGCCTGGATGCTGGATGGAGAGTGATGCTCAACTTGTCTCTTTAGAATTCCCCATAGGTGTTCCCTGATTGGGTTCAGATCAGGAGACATACTTGGCCACTGAATCACTTTCACCCTGTTCTTCTTCAGAAATACAACAGTGGCCTTAGGTGGTGTGTTTGGATCATTGGCATGTTGGAAAAGTGCACAATGACCAAGGGCACAGAGTGATGGGTAGCATCTTCTCTTTCAATATAGAGCAGTACACCTGTGAGATGATGATACCATCAATGAAATGCAGCTCCCAACACCAGCAGCACATATGCAGCCCCACAGAAGGACACTGCCACCACCATGTTTCGCTGTAGGCACCATGCATTTTTCTTTGTATTCCTCACCTTTGTGACGCCATACAGTTTTGAAGCCATCAGTTCCAAAAACATTTATCTTGGTCTCATCGCTCCAGAGTACAGAGTCCCTGTAGTCATCTTCTTTTTCAGCATGTGCCCTGGCAAATTCTAGGCAGGCTTTTTTGTGCATGGGCTTTAGGAGAGGCTTCATTCTGGGATGAAACCCATGCATGCCATTCCTATGCAATTGTGTCATGGGAAACAATCACTCCAGTTTGGATTTCTACTTCTTTAGCGGACTGCAGTGAACTTGCATGCCGATTTTTTATTTTTATTTTTTCAACCCTTCTCATCAGAAGATGCTATTGTCGAGGTGCTAACTTCCGTGGATGACTTGGACATCTCTGTGAGATAGTTGCAGTCCCATCTTTGTTAAATTTTTGTATCACTTTTGCTCCATTATTCTGACTGATAAGTAAAGCTTTGCTGATCTACTTATAGCCTTCACCTTTCTTGTGTAAAGAAATTATTTTCTCTCTCAGGCCTTGTGACATTTCTCTTCCATGTGGTGTCATTGCTGACAGCATGACATGGGAAGGGGTTTTCTTTGTAAGTAACGCCCTTTTATAATTAACTGTCTGCTGGGCACCTTTTTAATGAATAATTACAATCACCTGTAGTTTAATTTTTTTAGGATTTTGTTGTCTAAAATGTATCCCTTCTCAGTAGACGTTTTTGGGGGTATATTCATTTTTGCAACATGGTTTTGAATGAATTTGTTAGGAAAAATACTTTTTTTGTGTGTGAAAATTAACAAATCTTGGTCACAATCAATGGCTCACATTTGTGGGAGTATTTTGTAGTATAGATTCCCATAGAAAACCTTAATTCTAAAAGGTAAGTAAAGGTTTCTGACACATTTTTGGGGTGTACTCATTTATATGATAACATATCAGAGTCACAAAGTGCCCCTAATCCCAGCGCTCAATCAGATATAAAGATTGATTGCACTCTAGCCGCTATTATAAAACAAATATTAAAAAATGCTGCCTAAATTAAAATCTAAACATTAACAGCGCTTGTTATGAATATCTGTGTATATTCAAAGGTATGATATTTCATATACTGCAGTATGTAAAACTATCTAGCGTCACAAAAACTCCTATGAAGCATGAGTTATAGCACGACCACTATTAACAGTCCATATGATGTGCGTGAGCAATTCCACACTCATTCTCTGGAAATGAAAATAGAAGAATAAAGTCCATGCATTCCCAACCCCCGGGCATTGTATGATTGTCCAAATCCAACCAGTAATGACCATAATGACTGCAATGACGAAACGCGCCAAGCGTGACCACGCGACTAATTTGTCAATCTAGCTGAGCGTCATCCCGGGACTCATCACAACAAATGGGTTGTTTGAACTATGACCGTGGGTGAGATTGATGCAAAGCTATGAGAGACATGCCGTTTTTAATTATTATCTTGTAAGCATACCTTGTAAGCGGGGGGTTTGTGGGCTTTCTGAAAAAACAATTTTACACTAAGGAAAGCTTCCCCTTTGTAAGTTTACATGTTTGAGCCACCATATTCAACATTTCCCGGCAAGGATGAGCTGATGCTTGCAGATTGAGAGGTTATACATTCAATATACACTTGCCTTTGGTGAGTAGATTCACAAAGGGGTGCTCACATGGTGCATTGGTGACGGTATAGAAGATACTAATTCATCACTGGTTGGATTTGGAGAATCGTACAAAACCCAGTGTTGGGAATGCATGGACCTTTATTCTTCTATTTTCATTTCTAGAGAACGAGTGTGTAATTGCTCACACACAGCATATGGACTGTTAATGGTGGTTGTGCTATAACTCGTGCTTCATTGGAGTTTTTGTGAAGCTAGATGGAATACTCATTTATGCTGAGCACTGTATATGATGGCGTATTACTGCTTATGTAAGTATGAGGATTGTTAAACTAATTGCTAAGCAAAGCTCACAATCTATCCTGGTAATGCTGTCTTGCGTGTTCAGCCATTACATAACACATCTTGGGGAACCATTACTATAATGTTAGAGACTAATATAAAAACAGTTCAAGTCTATCCTACAAGCAGAAAAATTACATTATTTATACATTGTTCTACATCTGTTTTATTTCTTACTATATTACTTATTTGTTTTCTCTGCAGAGTCTGGTCTGCTTGCTGCTGGTCTCTCAGTTCTTTAATCAGATTTTTGAGACATTTCTTCCATACTGGATGCAGAAGAGAACTAACAGACAATTGGCCGAAAAAGCAAAATCACTGAATTCAGCCTCTAAGTACACTTTATTGGAGCAAATTTACCTAGAAAAAGATATGTACACTTATTTGGTGAGTATTAGTATAACCGCACGTGGAGCCTCGGCGGTGTAAATACATTGTGATGCAGATATCTTGGTTCTTTCTCTCTCTCTCTCTCTCTCTCTCTCTCTCTCTCTCTCTCTCTCTCTCTCTCTCTCTCTCTCTCTCTCTCTCTCTCTCTCTCTCTCTCTCTTTTTCTCTCTTTCTCTTTCTCTTTCTCTTTCTCTTTCTCTTTCTCTTTCTCTTTCTCTTTCTCTTTCTCTTTCTCTTTCTCTTTCTCTTTCTCTTTCTCTTTCTCTTTCTCTCTCTCTCTCTCTCTTTCTCTCTCTCTCTCTCTCTCTTTTATCATTTAGTTATGTTGCTCTTTATCGAGAATAAAGTTGACAAGGCCGGCCATAGATGGTTAGAATCTCGGCCGGTTCAACAGGAACCGGCCAAGATTCCAACTATTAATGGGCAGGCTGAATGTACCAAGTTGATCGATTAAAGATTATTCCTGTGCTACCAAGTGTGAACAGGGAACTGAAAAAGTGGAACTGCTGCAAGCACCGAAAGATGGGTCAGACCATACCCATAAACAATATGATAAAGTAGGGGTTGGTGCTGCACTATTCCCAATGGATACAGTGCCACTAGGCTAAAGTACAGAATGAGTATAGACTCCTAACATAAAAGCTCATATATAGAAGTGCATATATGCTAAACTAATAAATATGAAATAAAAAAACGATAATCCAGAGTTATGAGTGCAACGTGCATAAATGTTTATACATGTGCACTGGGTACAACTGGTACAATCGTACAAAATGAAGTGCAAAATAAACAAATGAACTGTGCAAATAAGCAAAAATAAGTGAAAACTCCACAATGCAGCGTGCAAAATAGGAAATAAATAAACAAATAAACTTCTTGTGCAAAGTGTATATAATCCTTGTAAACAAACTGTGATCAGAGCAAATGCCAAGTGTAATAATGATATATAAAGTCCAAAAGTGTTCACAATCAGGTTGTGAACAGGCAACAGTAAATCATTCCTTTTCTGTGCAATTAAAGCATTCCAGTGTGCAAGTGGTACAAAGTGCTGGAGCGATATGGATCTCTTCTTTGTGTAACAATGCACTTAAGTGTAGGTGGCCGTTCCTACCTTGTGGTAATGGGACAACCGCATATAAAGTAAGCCTGGAGTGGTAGTTCTTCCCTTAGGCTCCTGGACCAATAGGTTATAGGATTTTTTTTATTTACACACATTTGCCATTCACCTGTCCGTAGTTGTCATTCGTGGAGGCTACAGCTAACACCTTCCGTCCATAGTGCAGAACTTTACTTTTTACCCGTTTCAAGAATGCAATTTTGCTGCAGTTCCGAGGCTGGTCAGGTGGTAGACAACGGCTGGTAGCAGAATCCTTGGACAGTCCAATGTCAGGGCAGGAAGGAAGCAAGCAAGCAAAGTCTAGTTAACAATCTGAGGTCCAATTCAAAGAGTTATCCAGGTGCCAGGCAAGGACTGCAATATACTAGCAGTGATCAGGCAGGACCAGAAGCAGGGAGCCAGGAGGCTAACCGTATCACAAGCCAATAGTCCCTTCTATCTATTTCTGTGTTGATGGGGGAATCAAGCTAATTTCTTTCCTGCAACTCGTGGTTGGATAGAAGAAGATCCTGGACTGCCGCACTCCTTAAAATTATGTCTTTATTGTACAAATAAAATCCAGCTTGGTACCACTGGATGTATTGAAAACATTGTACTATAGATTGTTGAGTACCTAAGGGCACAGTTTGAATAAAATATTCCTGAGCCTTAAGCCCTGTACACAAGATCGGTTTGTCTGATGAAAACGGACCGTTTTCATTGGACAAACCGATCGTGTGTGGGCCCCATCGGTTTGTTTTCTATCGGTAAAAAAAATAGAACACGTTTTTAAAATTTTCCTATGGATAAAATCCTATGGATAAAAAAAAGATCCTCTGTGTGGAAGTCCATCGTCTAAAAATCCATGCATGCTCAGAATCAAGTCGACGCATGCTCGGAAGCATTGAACTTAATTTTTCTCATGACGTCATAGTGTTTTATGTCACTGCGTACGGGCACGGTCGGATTTTTGACTGATGAAAGTCGGCTTCATCGGATATCCGACGAAAAAATCCATCGGATTAGGTTCCACCAGATATCCGATCGTGTGTACAGGGCTTTAAAGAAATGTAGGATCTGTGAGTCTTTACTTAAAGAGGCCTCCACCCATTTCAAACAGAAAACACAAGATAATTTAGCTATCAACAGAAGTGGTGGGGGTTTGGGGTAAATCCACTGATGAAGAATAGCTTTCCATGCCACAATAAGAAATTGTTTACATTATCTATAGTCTGTACACCAGTAATATGGTGGCAGAAGTAAGGCAATTGCCAACGATTTTCATTATCTTAATTTTTTTTTTTTTTTCATCTTAAGATTATACAGCTGACATGTTTTCATATGGCTTTGATTTTGATCTAGCCACTGAGTCTCCTATACTTAGATACTTCAGTTGGGTGGAAGATAGATGATTGACTTTTTTCTTTTTGAACGCCATCTGTACTGCATCAAACTGCTGCCAGGACTGGATTGCAGTGTTATGCCCTACAGTTCTGCATCTGATTTTTTATTTATTTTTTGACCCTGTACATATTGCATTGATGTACTGTGTGGATTTAATTCAGGTCACTGGAGATGTGATATGAAATGTGTCCATTGCTGTTAGAGCCTCTTTATATAAATGCCATTCTCTGCATCCACTTGTAATAAAGCATATCTATATTGAAATTATACGCTATGTTAATAGTTTTAGTGGATGGAGAAATATAAAACAACTGATGAAAATACTTTATTTTCCTGGTAAAAATACTGTTCCAGCCTATCCTTTGCTACCCACATCACCAAAAAAAAACTGGCATTTTGCCATGTGATCTCTGTTGATGACTTGCAGCAAAAAAAATGACCTTTTTCCACAGGATGGCCTCTAACACATTTATTTAACAATTCAGACTTCCCTCCAGGCTTAGATAGAAAAACATTTCAATGGTGGATGGGCAAGGGACTATACCTTTTATAGGACATTTCTTTAGATCTGGGAAGCCCATAATTCTTAACTATTGCGTCAAAAAACTGAAACTCCCAGACTCTGAAAGAACGCGCTATGATCTCATTTTAAATTCTTAGAGCAAATTTGGAAGGACAGACCGCTTCCGCTCTAATTCACAAAATTTGAGATATGGTGTGAATAAGCCATGGAACAAAAGGGAGGCATTTCTGTGATTTACTCGTCTCTCACTCGCCCTACAGTAAAATCTTCTTAAATGGAGGCTTGGGAAAATGATCTACAATTTAGCTGGGATCTGGAGACCTGGCATAAAGCCTGCTCAAAGTCTTTCAGGGGAATTCTTAATGTTTCCCTGATGAAAGCTAATATTAAGGTTCTAACTAGGTGGTATTTGACCTTCACTAAACTTGCAGTCATTTACCCAACCGCGGATCCAACTTGTTTCAGATGTTAACTATTAGGGTCAGTGGTTCATATTTGGTGGGGATGTACTAGGATCCATCCCTTCTGGAGCAAAGTCTTTAACATAATATTTAAGGTGACTGGTTGTCAAGTCCCTAGGTCCATTTATGTAGCTCTGCTAAATGCCCATATACCTCTCGTTTCCAAGTACACACACAAACTGATACACTTCATACTCACAGGAGTCAAGCTCACAGTGGCTGAAGCTTGGAAGAAACCCAAGCCTTTTTTTATCGGAAGTTAGAAGAAAAATATCTTGGACAATGGCCCAAGAAAAATTGGTCAGCATCCTGAAGTGGTTGTAAACCCTTACAGACGACTTAGACCTACAAGTAAGCCTAGATTAAGGCTTACCTGTAGGTGCAAGAAATATCTCCTAAACCTGCACGGTTTAGGAGATCGTTCCAAAACACATGCACCGATGTCTACGGCGCAGGCGCACTAAGCGTGCCGCTACTAACAGCGATTTATGCCTTTAGTGGCGGCATGCGCAGGAGTGACGTCATCGCGGCTCTGGCCAATCACAGTGCCGGAGCCGTGATACGAGGAAGACACTCGGGGAAAGATGGAGGCGATGAAGGAGAGGAACGAGCACTGCTGCAGGGGCTTCGAGCTCAGGTAAGTGATACATAATGAGCTAGTATGCTATGCACACTAGCTCCATTATGCCTTTTCTTGCAGGTTTTTTTTTTTAAAGATTTTTTTTAAGAGGGTTTACTTCCTCTTTAAATGACACGCCCCTACAGTTTGAAAGAATCTGGGATCCCTGGGCTAAATATGTAGGGATTTCGATTTCTAAGGATGTCTCATCTGCTAACACCCTGCCACAGCTTTAAGATAGATATACGCATCCTTTTTTTTTTTTTCCTTTTCTGTTCCTATCCCTTTCTCTACTTCTTTTTTGCTATCCCCTGCTCTGGGGATACCTGGAAATGACACTAGGGAAAATGTATCCCTTGTGTTTTTGTTATTCTATAAGTTATAGATACATTTATTTCAGGCTTTCACCTATTTAGCTAGATATACATGGCAAAATTACCTTCTCGGGCGGGGTTAGGGTTATTGGAGGGGTGGGGGGGTTCTCTTCACCGGCACAGTATGATCCCTTTAGGGGTGCCGGGGATCGAGAATGCTTCTACTCCGCGGATGTCCCTCCCCGGGTCGGTGGCTTGATTAGTGGAGCCTAAATAGGGTTGTACTTCTCCATATATATTATTTTTTTGTAAATGTTAAAGCGGGAGTTCACCCAAATGTTTTTTTTTTTAACATTAGATTCATGCTCATTTTGTCTAGGGGAATCGGGTAGTTTTTTTTAAAAACTAAGCAGTACTTACCGTTTTAGAGAGCGATCTTCTCCGCCGCTTCCGGGTATGGTCTTCGGGACTGGGCGTTCCTATTTGATTAACAGTCTTCCGACAGGCTTCCGACGGTCGCATACATCGCGTCACGAGTAGCCGAAAGAAGCCGAACGTCGGTGCGGCTCTATACGGCGCCTGCGCACCAACGTCCGGCTACTTTCGGAAAATCGTGACACGATAGATGCGACCGTCGGAAGCCTGTCGGAAGACTGTCAATCAAATAGGAACGCCCAGTCCCGCAGCCCATACCCGGAAGCGGCGGAGAAGATCGCTCTCTAAAACGGTAAGTACTGCTTCGTTTTTAAAAAAAATACCCGATTCCCCTTGACAAAATGAGCATGAATCTAACATTTCCGGGTGAACCTCCACTTTAAGTACTTATTTTGTATTAATTTGTCATTATCCAGGACTGTTTGTTAATGAGACTTTAAAACAATAATTAATTGGATTACATAAACAAAATATCTTGAAAGTAAATAAACAAGACCTTTTGGCTTTTTAATGGGACCAGCCCTGGGTAGGGATTGGGGCAGCTTTTTCTCTTAAAAGGGTATGCAATTCAGCAGCCCTATTACTCATTATCCACCCCAGGATAGCCTTATTTATTAGATGTACAGTATGAACATGTATTTTGCACACTAAAAGCAGCTTTCGGAAGCAAGAAAATGCAGCAGGGGCACTAGGTTAAACAAGTGCCCTGTGATCGGGCCCATAACTTTTCCTCGTGTTTTTTTTTTGTTAATATGTTTTATTAAAAAATATATACAAACAGAGATTAAAGTAGAACTATAGGCAAAACTTCTTTTTTTTTTTTTTTTTGCATAGATCAAGGGTTGAAATGTGGCACAATAAAACAAGTATCTGTTCAGAATGTGTGTAACTTTTATCATATTTTGACATTTTTTACTTTTTTTCCTAGGGAACATTTGATGACTATTTGGAATTATTCTTGCTGTATGGTTACGTCAGCCTCTTCTCATGTGTGTTTCCTGCAGCCGCCATATTAGTTGTCCTGAACAATGTTTCTGAAGTGTACACAGATGCATTAAAAATATGCCGTGTCTTTAAGCGTCCATTTTCAGATCCTTCTTCCAGCATTGGAGTATGGATGGTTCGTATTCATTTTCTTCTATGGTGCTTAATAGTATTTTGAGATGAACTTAAACTAGAACTCCAGCTAAAACTTGTGTGGAGGATTTAGAACCATTGTTAGGTGTTATTAGCCGTCTGAATTTCCATTGTGGAGATTTTACTACACTTCCTGACCAGGATGCAACAGGAAGTGAGAGGATATTGCTTTTCTGGCAGTTATCCTTGGAACAGGCATCCTGTTAGGAGAGTTCTCTTTGCTCCTGTTGTGATGGCAGCTATAACATTTTAGATTTTCCTTGATTTTATTGTATGGATACCAGAATAGAAAGTCAAAATAAAAAAAGTGAATCTGAATCAATAAAATTAAAGCTTTGAATTAATAATTATAATAAATAATATATATTGGGAGGTGGAGTTTTACTCTTTTTTGCATTTTATTGAAATTGGACTCTAGATACCGTATTTATCGGCGTATAACACTCACCCTAACTTTAAGAGCGTATAACACGCAGGCACAGTTTACCCTCTATTTTCAGGGTAAAAAAGTGAGTGTTATACGCCAATAAATACAGTAATTAATTGAAGCAAAGTAGGTGATCCTACTTGGGAGTCTCTGGCACTGTGCCTTACTGTAGCCTTTTGTGTTGAGGTCCAGGATGGTTCTCTGTTGAGGGTTAATCCTTGTGAGGGTTGAGTCTGTTGACTGTTAACCCTTCCTCCTTCTTTAAGGTAGGTAAAGCTGGGCTTATCCATAATCTATATATAAATGTTGCAGCATATGGGCTCAAGTTGGCGCAGAGGAAAAGGGAATGACGCTCAACGCATTCGCTGTGCCCTATCTGATGGACATACATCTGGTGGTGTTTTGCCTGTGACAATTGTCCTCCTTTTAGGAATACATCAGATTTTCTTTTTATAATTTATTAAAAGCGTTTGACAGTTTTGCACTAGACTGGTGCGCTTTCTTGTTATGTTTGTGTTATAGCATGCAGATATGTTCACCTAAGACACATTTGATCTCTATGTCCCTTTATCTAGAGATGAGTCAGTGGAGATTCACACTTGACCTATGGAGGCATGTGAAATAAAACATACAACCTCTGACTGTAGGCTCTACGTCTGCAAACTGTCATTCACAATAGTGTTTTCCATACACAATAAAGAGAGATACTCTGTACAGTGTACAGCTCAATACACATTTAGCGATGTTTTTCTTACGGATTAAATGCAAATGTGTTGGGTTAATCAGTCCGAGAGACATAATAAATTGATGTTAGCCAATAACAAGTTTTATTCCCAAAACCCTTGAACAGCAGCACCATCCATAGGCCATTCAAAAATATTGGAAAATGATTTTGAGCACTGTACATTTAAGTTCTAGAACAAAATCAACAGAATGGCCCTTTTTGCAAAACCATATGCATATTTCTCACATGACAACACCCAGGTCAGCTGGTAGGTTGTACAGGCCCCATGCATTGTGTTGTAGGATGGGGCAGGGGACAAGTTTGCTCTCATTATGCATTATCACTGGAATTAATATTAGACATCATTTGTCATTATTTGTTTCCTTTTAGCTGGCGTTTGAAACTATGGGTATTATCGCAGTAGTCACCAACTGTGCTCTTCTTGGTATGTCTCCACAAGTCCAAGCGATGCTTCAAGACTGGCACCTGGAACCCTTTCTGACAGTCGTTGTTTTAGAGGTACTTCTGAGTTTTTAATTCTTAATACATTTTTACGTACATATAGTGCATGTTTCATGTTGTGAAGTTGCAGTGTGGTGTGCCTTAGATGAGCATTATTATGCAGGATTTACATAGCAGCAGTTTGCTCAGCACTTTACCATGTTATTGCGTTGTATACGTTTAAGGCCTACCACACATGTTATATTTTGATTGTACAATCTCCTTTAGATCTACAACCAAGGATGTAATACAATGCCCTGCCTGATTGGACACATTAAAGAGGAAGTCAAATTAAAGTAAAAATAACCTGCAAGAGAAAGACATAATGAGCTAGTATGCATAGCATACTAGCTAATTATGTGGCACTTATCTGAGATCGAAGCCCCCGAAGTCCTCCTCGTTCCCCTCCGCCGCCATGTCTCCTTGCATCTTCTTCCTGTTATCGCCACTCCGGCGCTGTGATTGGCCGGATCGGCGATGACGTCACTCCCGCGCATGCGCACAGTAGGTCCCCACGCATTTGCAAAATCTCGCCATTAACCCTGATAATGGCATTGACAAAACTGCACTTTCAGTGAGCCTGCGCCTTTGTCTACGGCATGCATGATTAGATTTGGGAGATAGTTGTTGCACCTACAGGTATGCCTTAATCTAGGCTTACCTGTAGGTTAAAGGGGTTTACAACCACTTTAATTGTATAGTGTATGTAGGTCCTCATATTACATAGTTTTGGTAAATCTAAAGTTGATTGTACAGGCAGATTGTAAAGCGTGTATGAGCCTTACATACGTTTACATAGGTTACCATTGATCCCTTTGGAGGTAGAATTTTGCTAGAAACTGCACCAATGATGCAATAATGGTACCCAGGTTTTTTTCCAGCAGGAGCGTACTGTATGTAATGGTAAGAGGTGATGGGATGTGCTGCAGGGTCTGTTGATGCTGGCTGTTGGGGGACCTATTTGAGCTAGAGGGGAATCTATTTTTGCAGGAGGGGGTCTATTGTTGCTGGTGGGCTACCTGTTGTTCCTGGGGGTGGGTCTCATATTGCCGGGGGGTCAGTTATTGCTAGGAGAGATCTACTATTGTTGCTGGAGGGGGCTCTATTGTTACTGACTGCAGGGGATCTATTTTAATGTTTTTTTTTTGTTATCATTAGTACTAATTACTTATCACCACAAAATGATACTTGGTTCTGTATTCGCTAAAAGGGCAGTAATAGGAGGGTGGGTAGGGGGTGGAACCAAGGAATGGTGCTCGCAGGGGCAGAGAAAAGGGATGACTCCGAAAGGGGGAGTTCCTGCACCTATTCTCTGAAAAAAAAAAAAACAGACAGTACCACATTGATAATACAAACATGGAACTAGAGTGTAGTTGCCCAATGTTGGGCTAACTACTTGTGTAAATGTATAGAAAATTATAAATGATGTCATTGTCTTGATTGCTCTAGACATCATAATCCTTTTTTCCGGCTATGGTAACCATACATTCTGGTGCAGTCTCCGTAAAAGATTTGCTACTGTTGTATAGAAAATAGGGGACATTCTTCGATGATTGCAGGGACTTCCAACGTGTCTCATTTGCCCAGTGTCCCTACATTCCTATGTTGTAGCTTTAAACTTGTTCTTGTTAAATCTTGGCGAATCTTGCATTCACACCTTGGCGTATTTACGCCTGACGCTCGTGCCGCTGGAGGGGTGATTTAACATTGATGTCTATGGAGATGGTTCACATCTCCACGCCGAAACGCCGTACGCCTGAAGCTCAAAACAATTCCCGGACCCTTTTTTTCAGGCAGCTTTCGGCATAGACAACAATGTAAACCACTTCCCGACCGCCGCATGTACATATACGTCGGCAGAATGGCACGTACAGGCACATTGGCGTACCTGTACGTCCCTGCCTAGACGTGGGTCGGGAGTCCGATCGGGACCCCCCCCCCACTACACGCGGCTGTGGGTTCCCTCGGGGAGCGATCCGGGACGACGGCACGGCTATTTGTTTATAGCCGCTCCGTCGCGATCGCTCCCCCGAGCTGAAGAACGGGGAGAGCCGTATGTAAACACGGCTTCCCCGTGCTTCACTATGGCGCTGCATCGATCGAGTGATCCCCTTTATAGGGGAGACTCGATCGATGACGTCATTCCTACAGCCACACCCCCCTACAGTTGTAAACACACACTAAGTGTACACTAAATCCTACAGCGCCACCTGTGGTTAACTCCCAAACTGCAATTGTAATTTTCACAATAAAGAATGCAATTTAAATGCATTTTTTGCTGTGAAAATGACAATGGTCCCAAAAATGTGTCAAAATTGTCCGAAGTGTCCGCCATAATGTCGCAGTCACGAAAAAAATCGCTGATCGCCGCCATTAGTAGTAAAAAAATTTTTTTTTATAAAAATGCAATAAAACTATCCCCTATTTTGTAAAGGCTATAAATTTTGCGCAAACCAATCGATAAACGCTTATTGTGATTTTTTTACCAAAAATAGGTACAAGAATACGTATCGGCCTAAACTGAGGAAAAAAAAATTATATATGTTTTTGGGGGATATTTATTATAGCAAAAAGTAAAAAATATTGCATTTTTTTCAAAATTGTCGCTCTATTTTTGTTTATAGCGCAAAAAATAAAAACCGCTGAGGTGATCAAATACCACCAAAAGAAAGCTCTATTTGTGGGGAAAAAAGGACGCCAATTTTGTTTGGGAGCCACGTCGCACGACCGCGCAATTGTCTGTTAAAGCGACGCAGTCCCGAACTGTAAAAACACCTTGGGTCTTTAGGCAGCACATTGGTCCGGTCCTTAAGTGGTTAACAATGTTTTGTAAAAAAAAAAAGGGTAAAACGACTCGTTTTGTCGCGGTACAATACGCCGCAATTTGTCGCGGCAAAATACGCCGCGTTATAGTGTGAGTGCAGCCTTAGTGTGTATGGAACTGGTATGTTTCTTTTCTCATTGTCACTGTAGATTACACATCATACTGAAGTATGGTGAAAGCAGCATGTAATAATCCTCAGAGGAGAAATGATGGAGTATTCTGTCACAAACAAAATGTATGTGCCTTCTGCAATTCCCACTAATGCCTGAGCAGCTTTGAAATGGGCATAGTAAGGTGGATTTTTTTTAAATGTGTTGTCAATATGGATCTGTCATGGTCACTTAAACACCATACACTTGTGTAAGCTGAGCAATGAGCAGGCTAAGAGCTGCTGTATATATGTGTAGAAACTGGCCTTCGTATAGGAACAACATATTTTTTTAAGGCTACATTGAACTGGTTTATATGAATTCTTTCCAATTGTGTGCAGTATGTAATTTTGAGTATGCTGAAACTGAGTGCTAAATGCACAAATATTTGTATTTATAGACAAATATGCTATAATATGTCAAACTGCATGTAACAGGAGTCACTTTAGGGGCGCAGGGTGAATGAGAACCCCACTATGGTCTGTGCTAGTCACATTTAATGCGGTCAGATATTGTGTATATATATATATTGTGTGTTGGCTGATATGTACCATAAGCTTGCTGTGATGAAAGGGGTGGGGTGTGATTGCATCATATTGTCTATTGTGGTAATTAAGTCTGCTACTGTGGTGAATGATGTGGATTTTAGCTTGGTAGACAGTCTGGATACCTATTATGGGATGTTTAAGTGTCTTGCTGTGAGGAAAGGGGGGGATCACTCCAGCAACCCCCCCCCCCTTGCTAAGACTGTTTACTGAAGGAGAAGTTTGAACACACCTGACCTGTATCACCATTGTCATTGGACAATTTAACCCACCCTGTTTTCCAAGGGTGGGAGGGATGTATTTTGAAGAGGAATGTGTTACCATGTGCAGATAATAAAGATTCATTCCCTGTTTTGAACCTCAAACAGAGCTGTGTGTCTCGTTTCTGGGGGGAATTCTTATGGGGCGTGTTCGTTTGCCTAATTGTGGAGTGTCGATAAGCTGTCTTGGGTGGAATGGAATATCGTGAATGGATTTAACCCCTGTCCCATTTGGGGTTCCGTTACACTGCAATTTTCAGAAAATCAGATTTTTTAGAGTGTATAGTAAAATGCTTTTTAAACTTCAGGCCTCATGCACACTGGATGTTTGTGCAGCTGCTCCTTGGGTCATCTGGTGTTTTTTTTTCCTGCCTCTAAATTGCACTGCATGTTAGACAAGGAAGACTGGGAGGACTGTGTTGAGCAATGTCCCAAGTTGGTAATCTCCTCTAGAGATAAAGTAATACAAATAAAGTGTTTACATTGATTATATTATACCCAGATGAGATTGCAACGAATATACCCAGACAGAGGCGCTCATTGTCATCGCTGCCAGACTCAGTTGGGTACCTACTTTCACATGTGAGTGCCCTAAGGATTTTCCCCTTTTGATATTTGAGCCTATTAACCTTAGGCTTGAGTTGGCGCCCACATTTCTCCGAAACTGGCCCTGTTGGGGGTCCCTGATGATGCTCAGAGGCCCCATAATAGCAAAATATTGATTTCTTATTTATCATTTCATGCCAAAAAGGACATTTCCTGTAAGTGGTCCTCCCCCCTCTCCTGCTTTGTCGTCCTAGGACTAGCAGTCAGAGCGGGTCTGATTGGACCCTCCATTCTCCTCTATGGACCAGCGGATGTAAATGGACATGTCAGTTTACAAAAGGATTAAGCTGCGCTGCATGAACTTGCTAATGATCAAGAAATTATGTTGAATAAACAAATAACTATACCACCAAAACGTGTGCACAGAATGACCTGGGCAGACACAACACCGTGACTTAATAGATCATAAGTAACTGTGAATAACATTAGTCCATAAAAGTTCAAATTGCTGTGAAGTTCCAATGACATCTCTAAAGTAACAGTGCCAAACAAGTCCAAAGGAAACCGTGCCAAAGAGCAGGATAGATGAAACCTCCACCTCTTATCCCTTATCTGCTTCAATGAATGAGATCATATGCGTGTGTGGCTAGCAGCCCTGCTTGGAATTTCCTGGGACCTCTTGTTCGATAATCACCTGTGCGTTCCACCTTATTGTTCTCAAGCAAATCTTTTCTTTTGGGAGAGGAACTCACTAAGAAGCCATGGGGGGGGGGGGGGGGGTGGAGATTGCAATGATCTGGGACAGGAGGCCGGAGGCAGCCGTGGAACCTGTGAACACCTGCGACAAAGTTCCCCCGAATTAGTGGGTCCTACCCTGTTAATAGAATGAAAGAACCTGTGTCTCAACCATGGGAGATAAACTCCTCCCTTCAGTTCTCCCACATAGAGGAGTTTATCTCCCATTGTTGAGACACAGGTTCTTTCATTCTATTAACAGGGTAGGACCCACTAATTCGGGGTACTTTGTCGCAGGTGTTCACGGGTTCCACGGCTGCCTCCCGTCCCAGGTCCCAGATCATTGCAATCTCCACCCCCCGGGGCTTCTTAGTGAGTTCCTCTCCCAAAAGAAAAGATTTGCTTGAGAACAATAAGGTGGAACGCACAGGTGATTATCGAACAAGAGGTCCCAGGAAATTCCAAGCAGGGCTGCTAGCCACACACGCATATGATCTCATTCATTGAGATCAACTTGAGTCGGTAAGCAGATAAGGGATAAGAGGTGGAGGTTTCATCTATCCTGCTCTTTGGCGCGGTTTCCTTTGGACTTGTTTGGCACTGTTACTTTAGAGCTCAAATTGCCGTGAAGTTCCAATGAGAACTTTTATGGACTAATGTTATTCACAGTTACTTATGATCTATTAAGTCACGGTGTTGTGTCTGCCCAGGTCATTCTGTGCACACGTTTTGGTGGTATAGTTATTTGTTTATTCAATATCATTTCTTGATCATTAGCAAGTTCATGCAGCGCAGCTTAATCCTTTTTTTAATTGTTTTAATTAGGGTTGTCCAGATACCGATACCAGTATCGGTATCGGGACCGATACCGAGTATTTGCGGGAGTACTCGTACTCGCGCAAATACCCCCGATACCTAAATAGAATACTTTCCCCCCCCTTCCCCCCGCTGCCGCCGCATCGCGCCGCCGCATCGAGGGACATGGCTAGAGGGACATTGCTGCATATGTGAGGGACATGGCTAGAGGGACATTGCTGCATATGTGAGGGACATGGCTGCATATGTGAGGGACATGGCTAGAGGGACATGGCTAGAGGGACATAGCTGCATATGTGAGGGACATGGCTAGAGGGACATGGCTGCATATGTGAGGGACATGGCTAGAGGGACATGGCTGCATATGTGGGGGACATGGCTAGAGGGACATTGCTGCATATGTGGGGGACATGGCTAGAGGGACATTGCTGCATATGTGAGGGACATGGCTAGAGGGACATTGCTGCATATGTGAGGGACATGGCTAGAGGGACATAGCTGCATATGTGAGGGACATGGCTAGAGGGACATGGCTGCATATGTGAGGGACATGGCTAGAGGGACATGGCTGCATATGTGGGGGACATGGCTGCATATGGGGGGGACATGGCTGCATTTGGGGACACATTTAAAAAAAGTATCGGTATTCGGTATCGGCGACTACTTGAAAAAAAGTATCGGTACTTGTACTCGGTCCTAAAAAAGTGGTATCGGGACAACCCTAGTTTTAATGTTTATATCTGACATTTTTTGCTGCAGCAGCATTTTTCGGTTAGTTTGAATCAGTTTTGTACTTCACAGCATCACTGTATTTATTTTGAGACCTGCGCAGTATTTTTCCCACATTTGCACATGTCAGTTTACACCTGCTTAGTTTCAATCCGATCCACTAAAAACAGATTGATGAGAAAGGAGCATGGGGGAGCTTGTGTCCATAATGGGGATGGTATTGACACAGACCCAAATTATCCACAATGGCTCATTGAGGAAACTTTTATAGTTTCCTCAATGGAGGCATACAAATGCTCTCTACTACTATACCAATCCTAGATGGAAGCGGTGACACACACCCTTAGTCACCTGCCCTCCATCTACTCATTAGTACTTGTATGCCTCCATTGAGGAAACTATAAAAGTTTAGTTAGGACTACAGGAATGCAGAGAGCCTTGGCGAGGCCTGTAGCTAAACCATATATTTGCAAATGTGTGCAACCAATCCTCTGCTTTTAACATACAAAGTTAGACAGTTGAATTTGGCCTGCTGTTTGGTTGGTAAGTTTTAGCCTGTTTTTTACGCATACAACCTTATTTATTTATACTTACTGTTTGCATTTAAACGCATCTCATTTAAAGTCCCAAACCCTTCTCTTTTTCCATTATCAGGGATGGAGGCATGTGTTTTTCATATGCCTCATTCAAAGTCCCAATCCATGTTCCATTCAAAAAATTGAAAGCCATTTATCATTTCCTTCCACTTCACAATTATGTGCCACTTTGTATTGGTCTTTTACATAAAATCCCAATAAAATACATTTAGGTTTTTGCTTGTAACGTGACAAAATGTGGAAAATGTCAAGGGGTATGAATACTTTTTCAAGGCACTGTAGATTGAGCCATACAGTATATACATTATATTGAATAATATAGAAAAATCTAACAATATGTAGCTGCCTATTTCATATCCTCTGCCTGTACTGGAGTATTCCATATCGGTTTCTGTTTCTTGAAATCCTTTGTCCACATTCACAAATAAGCCTACTACTCTAAACCCTTTGAGGCTGTGGTTGGATATATTTCATATCAAGCTGCTTATCCTGATCTGACATTGTTTGTTTTTCACTGTCTAAAAAAAAAAATAGAAAGATGACTGCCAGTGTGAGGACTGTAGCCATGGCAATGGAGCAGATGCTTGGCTCACTAATGGTAGTGTGTGTTAGTTCAGCATGCTCTGTCATGAATTTTAAGTCTTCAAGAAGGTTAATTAGCAGCACAAATGATTTAAATTGACCTAATTTTACTTTCTCAGCGCTTACTTAAATTAAAATGAGACTTTTTTTTACTGTGGTTTAATATTGTATCATGCTCTTGTTTATACAAACAACCCATGTTATTGTTATTAAAAATCTATCATGCCCAATGGTCTTTTGTAACTCTCATGCCGCGTACACACAATTGGTCAAACCGATGAGAACGGTCTGATGGATCGTTTTCATCGGACCAAACCGATGGTGTGTGGGCCCCATCGGTTATTTATCCATAGGTTAAAAAAAAAGCCAACTTGTTTTAAATTTAACCGATGGATTCCTAACCGATAGAAAAAAAACGATCGTTAGTAGGCACGACCATCAGTTAAAAATCCACGCATGCTCAGAATCAAGTCGACGCATGCTTGGAAGCATTGAACTTTGTTTTTTTTCAGCACGTCGTTGTGTTTTACGTCACCCCGTTCTGACACGATCGGTTCTCATCGGATGGACTGATCGTGTGTACGCGGCATCAGGAATGATCAGCATTGGCAATAAATACTGTTTGCCGATTGCACTTTTCTACTTCTCCACTTCTCCAAATCCTCTCCGTGCTCCTTTTTATTGGCTACACAAAGAAGCTCAACCAGTGCCTGTGTGGCTAAAAGTGGTTGTAAACCTCAGACATTAAATATGAGCAAAGCATATCCCTCTATAGTGTGTACTTGCTTCAATTAACCGCTTGAGGACTGCCGCACGATGATATACGTTCACAAAATGGCATGGCATGGCTGGGCACAAGGGCGTACAGGTACGTCCCCTTTAAGATCCCAGCCTTGGGTCGTGAGCGTGCCGCCAGTGGCGCGCTCGCGACCCGGTCCTCTGCTCCGTGACTGTCCCTACGACAGTGTCCCGCGATCGGGTCACAGAGAGGAGGAACGGGGAGAGGTAAGTGTAAACAAACCTCTCCCCGTGCTTCCTAGTCAGACTGTCATTGATCGTCTGTTCCCTTTCATAGGGAACGACGATCAGTGATGTCACATGCCAAGCCACGCTCCCCCACCGTAGGAATCACACATTGGGGCACACTTAACCCCTACAGCGCACCCTCCTGGTTAACCCCTTCACTGCCAGTGTAATTTTTACAGTAAACGGTGCATTTTTATAGAACTGTTCGCTGTAAAAATGACAATGGTCCCAAAATAGTGTCAAAAGTGTCCGCCATAATATCGCAGTCACGATAAAAATCGATGATCGCAGCTATTACTAGAAAAAAAAAATATTAATAAAAATGCAATAAAACTATCCCCTATTTGGTAGACACTATACATTTTGTGGAAACCAATCAATAGCATCCGGCAATGTTTCTATAAACGGAAAGCAGCATCAGGCAATGTTTCTATAAACGGAAAGCAGCACAAAGTACAATCTCACCTATTCTACTTCTTCTGGCCAAGAATTTGAGTTGTGTTTTGTAGACATCATAAAAACACATAGAGCGTTCTCTTTTAGGCTTGGTTCACACTGGTGCGATGCAGGAAACCCTATGATTCCTGTGTGGGTTCCCACATTGCACCGGAATCACAGGTGGTTCACACTGACATCTGCAAACTGCTGCGGGTGTCAATATAAAGTTAATGACGCCCCCAGATTGGTTCACGGATCATAGTGCCAAATGGTACAGAAATTTGATGCCGATTCCAGTGCGGACCAAAAAAGGGTCCTGCACCATTTTGGTGCAAATGAGATGCGATTTCAGCCTTACAGTTTGTATGGCTGAGTTGACATCGCACAGACATCACATGTGATATGCACAGCAATGCAGTGTAAATCACATACGATGTCTGTGATAGCACCAGTGTGAACCCAGCCTTAATGTCTGTGTATACAAGACCAAAGAGACTAATGGCTTGTTCCCACCAGGTGCATTAAAGGGATTATAAATCTTTTTGTGTTTGTGTTTTTTTTTTTTAAACTAAAACAACAAACATGTTATACTTACCTGTTCTGTGCAATAGTTTTGCACAGAGCAGCCCCAATCCTCCTTTTCTGGTGTCCCCTGCCAGTGCCCCAGGTCCCTCCACTTTCATGAGTGCTTTCTCCTGAGCCACCCAGTTTGCTATTGACACAGACCGGGCGACTGCTGTTCTGGCTGGAGGGGGAGAGATCACATATGAAGATTGCAGCTACAGCCTAGAGGTGGGAGATTTCAAAATTTACTGAAAGCGAACATAGAGTGAACTAAACTTTTTGCATATGCATGCTTTTACATTTCTAAGAATTTCACCTTACTGTCTGTGTTGTGCTAAATAGTGTGCCTGGAAAACGAGGGGCATAATTTATGTTGAAGTGGGAAGTTCACATTTAACATGTACATGCCTAGCGGTACCCTCCCACAATCACTGCAATTCCCAAAGGTTCATGGGAAATGTAGTTCCCTTCCCCGTAAAGAGAGAGGAGAGGATATGATGTAATCATTGCTGTGACACCTCCTCCTTGGCAGAACAGATGCTGGTATCTTTGGAATTACAGAGAATACTTTCTGAAAATTCAATTAGACTTTTTTCTTCAATGGTAAGGAATTTTATAAATGTATTAACTACTGTATTTATTGGCGTATAACACTCACTTTTTTACCCTGAAAATAGAGGGTAAACTGTGCCTGCGTGTTATACGCAGGGGGCTGTGGAACGTTTTTTTCCTGAAACTTCCCTCTTAAAGTTAGGGTGCGTGTTATACGCCTGTGCGTGTTATACGCCGATAAATACGGTATTTAGTGTAGGGGGGTGTACTAATGTTTTTTTTTTTCCAATCTTGGAGTTCTGCTTAAAAAAAAACCTTTTAGGCCGCGTACACACGGTCGGTCCATCCGATGAGAATGGTCCGACGGACCGCTATCATCGGTTTTACCACTGAAGCAGACTGATGGTCTGATGTGCGTACACACCATCAGTTCAAAAACCGAGTCCAACGCGGTGACGTAAAACACAACGACGTGCTGAATAAAATGAAGTTCAATGCTTCCAAGCATGCGTCGACTTGATTCTGAGCATGCGCAGGTTTGGAACCGATGCTTTTGTGTACTAACCATCGGTTTTGACCTATCGGTCAGGCGTCCATCGGTTAGATTTTAAAGCAAGTTCTCTGTTTTGGAACCAAAGGACAACAGACCGATGGGGTGTACACACGGTCGGTTTGGACCGATAAAACTGAACTTCAGTCAGTTTTCATCGGTTTGGACCGACCGTGTGTACGCGGCCTGAGAATCCCTTTAATTCAAAAAGCTGACGTTAGAAGCCAATTGGCTACCATGCACACCTGCACCATATTTAGCAATCTCCATTTTTAGTAAATCGAGGCCCATATGTGTCAATACCAGGCAGTGCATACCTAGAGTTAAATTAAGTGTTTTTTGTACCAACACCCATAACGGTTGCCCACTGATGTAAACAGGCCTTTAAAATGGTTACCAGTCACTAAAAAAAATATTAGTCCTTCTTGGCAAGATCTTCAAGAATCTTTGTTGCTAGTCAATTGGGAAGCATGTATTTTAATAACCAATTTTCTAATCCACAGCTGAGCTTGGCAGCTTATCAATGGATGTATCAAATTTTCAATGAATGGTGCACAGCAGTCTTTTTTTCTTTGTTGGTTCGGTCAATATATGTTGCAGCTGACAGGTGCTTTGTTTGTAACTGCCTAGTTAATAACTGGGGTTGCTGGAAGAAGTTCAGGTTACGTTGGCAGGGGCTACGCAGATGATAATTCTCTGTGCTACTGAAAGATTTAATCACTTGTTGACAGTCACATTATTAGTTGCACATTGAAATCACTGTGATGCTAACGAGTCAACAAGTGGTTAAAATTCTCAATGGCAAATAACGGTAAGTTCAAACCTATGCTTTTTCTGCATTTATTAAAACGGCAAGCAGTAGTAATACATTTAACCGCTTGCCGACTGGTTTACACCCTTTTACGTCGGCAGAATATCACCACTGTGCAAAGCATATATATAGGTTGCTTTGAATTTTGCGCCGTCCGCGGCGCACCCCTGCCGCAAACTCCATGACCGTGCCCGCGGACTCTATGTCCGCCAGTGTCCCGTGATCGTGTCACGGAGGGGATGCTGGTGTAAACGAGGCATCTCCCTGTTCTGCTCCCTGTCATTGGGAGAAGTAGTCAGTGTCGTTTCACATGTAGCCCAGCCCCCACACAGTTAGAATAATTACCTAGGACACACTTAACCCCTTCCTCGCCCCCTAGTGGTTAACCCCTTTCCTGCCAGTGTCATTTACATGGTAATCAGTGCATTTTTATAGCACCGATTGCTGTATGAATGACAATGGTCCCAAAATAGCGTCAAAAGTATCCGATGTGTCCACCATAATGTCGCAGTCACGATAAAAATCGCTGATCGCTACCATTACTATTAAAAAATATATATATATATTAATAAAAATGCCATAAAACTATCCCCTATTATAGACACTATGGGCCAGATTCACAAAGAGATACGACGGTGTATCTCCTGATACGCCGTCGTATCTTTGAGTTCTGCCAGTCGTATCTATGCGATTGATTCAGAGAATCAGTTACGCATAGATATTCCTAAGATCCGACAGGTGTAAGTGTCTTACACCGTCGGATCTTAGGCTGCAATTCCAGGCCGGCCGCTTTTTTTACGCAACTAATATGCAAATGAGGATTTCCGCCGATTCAGAAACGAACGACCGCCCGGCGCATTTTTTTTACGTCGTTTGCATTCGGCTTTTTCCGGCGTATAGTTACCCCTGCGTCTATGAGGCGCAGCCAATGTTAAGTATGGTCGTCGTTCCCGCGTCGAATTTTGAAATTTTACGTCGTTTGCGTACGTCGATTCAGAAAACAGCTGGACGGAAGTTACGCTCACGACGAAACCAATGACGTCCTTGCGACGTCATTTGGAGCAATGCACGCCGCGATTTTTTAGGGACGGCGCATGCGCAGTTTGTTCGGCGCGGGGACGCGCTTCATTTAAATGAAACACGCCCCCTACCCTCCGAATTTGAATTCCGCCGGGTGATTTACGCTGCGCCGCCGCAACTTTACAGGCAAGTGCTTTGTGAATAAAGCACTTGCCTGAAAAACTTGCGGCGGTGTAACGTAAATTAAAATAGGTTACGCCCGCCCAAAAATACGCCCATCTACGTGAATCTGGCCCTATAACTTTTGCGCAAATCAATCTATAAACGCTTATTGTGTTGTTTTTTTTTTTACTAAAAATATGTAGAAGAATACATAGCGGCATAAAAACATAAAATTGTTTTTTTTATATATTTTTGGGGGATATTTATTATAGCAAAAACAAAAAAATATTGCTTTTTTTCAGAATTTTCAGTCTATTTTTGTTTTTTAGCGCAAAAAATAAAAACCACAGAGGTGATCAAATACCACCAAAATAAAGCTCTATTTGTTTTGGAGCCACATCGCACGACCCCGCAATTGTCAGTTAAAACGGCGCAGTGCTGAATCGCAAAAAGTGGCCCGATCATTTGGCAGCCAAATGTTCCGGGGCTGAAGTGGTTAAATCAACAGTCTTGGCAAGTAGATTTATACTGGATTCAAACAGTGAGGCTGTCATGCTCATAAAGAATTCTTTTTTTTACCAGGGTAGATAATATTGATTTGTTTAATTATGAGCAATCATTTTCAGTCATTTATTATTTGCAAGGAATGCAAGAATTTCATTATGCAGACTCACTTGAAAATATTCATCTCTACTTTTAAGATCCACTGCAGTCAAAGTTGAACATTACAGTGTGAGAGCTCCTCCAAGGAACATCTTTAGAGCATGCAGTATTCATCTAGATCTCAATACACAATGGTATAGAATAGATTTATGCATGGTGTTCACAGATCACAGCTCTCACACTTTTTACTCGCTGGGGACAGTGGCTTTTCAGGAAGATTGTGCCAATCTTCATTGTCGGATTCCTGCATGAGCACCAGTACATTTACACCGTATTGGTCCTAGTTATCATAGGAAAATTCTAGACCATATACCCTTAGCCAGGAATACACATGTAATACTTGCCACTTGAAACGGGCTGGGATTTGAAGTTCAACACCACCAGGGATTCAGAGTTGCATCCTTAAATTTTAAAGAGACTCTGGGCCAGATTCTCATAGAATCGGCGGCGGCGTAGTGTAAGCCATTTACACCACGCCACCGCAACTTACTGGAGCAAGTGCCGTATTCTCCAAGCACTTGCTCCGTAATTTGCGGCGGCGTAGTGTAAATGGCCCGGCGTATGGCCGCGTAATTCAAAGGGGGCGGCTTGTATTCAAATTAAGCACACCCTCGCGCCGATCGAACTGCGCATGCGCCGGGCGGAAAAATAGCCCAGTGCGCATGCTCCAGCTCACGACGGAAAACATCAATGACGCCAACGTGAGCGTAAAACAACGTAACCGACGGAAAAAGACGACGCTGACCCGACGCCATACTTAACATGGCATACGGCGGACTGCTATATGAGGGGTAACCTAACGCTTACGGAAACAACGTAAACGTCGACGACGCGGCGCAAATTCGTTCGGGAATCGGCGTATCGGGCTCATTTGCATAATCAAACGAGACCTGAACGTAAACGCCACCTAGCGGCCAGCGTCGAATTACATCTAAGATCCGACGGTTTAAGTGACTTACACCTGTCGGATCTACGCCGTATCTATGCGAAAATTATTCTAGGAATCGTACGCATAGATACCCGGGGCCAAAAACAGAGATACAACGGTGTTTCCTGAGATACACTGTCGTAACTCTTCTGAGAATCTGGCCCTCTGTCACCAGAATGAAGGCAGTGTGGAAGATCTTGGGCAGCGCAGACTGTAATTCGAATCTACTAGAAGAGGAAAGGGCTATGATGTGTTAGGAACAAGACTAGTGAAATTTTCTTTTTCAATGATGTTCAGAGATTACAAATGCCATTACACATATACATTTTTCATAATGAAGTAAGAGGCTACAAGAATAACGATAACAACATTCCCGATATACAAAACAATAAACGGAGAATCCAGGCTATCATCGTGCCTTGAATATGCTAATTGAATTCAAAGGTCGACTAGTCAAATTTTTTAGCAAATTCAACAACACTGTGACGTACCTGGTATGAGGCCGATTTGACGAGAGGGCTTCCCTTGCAGCTAAGAGCCAATCACCCCTGAAGGTGGGAACAGGGAGTGCTAGACTCAAAGGAGCACAGGTACCGTTTAGGTAGATCCACTGGAAGTGGTTTGCAGTGTAGAGGAACTGGGTAGCTGTAAGCTGGTCTGTTAGGGCACAATGGCAGGACCTCCGTAGCCCCAGGTGTGTAGTTGAACCAGGGCAGTGATCACAGGCAACGTTGCACCCGAAGAAGAAGCAGAGGCTCCAACTTTGGCATGCAACTTGTGCTCTGATAATCTTGAGGAGGAACTCCATGCCAAATTCTAAATAAAAAAACAGCATGGGTTCCCACTCTAAGAACATACCAGGCCCTTGGGTCTGGTATGGATTTAACCACTTGCCTACTGTGCACATACACCACCCTTCCTGCCCAGACGAGATTTTAGCTTCCGGCACTGCGTTGCTTTAACTGACAATTGCGCGGTCGTGCGTCATAGCTCCCAAAGAAAATTGACATCCTTTTTTCCCCACAAATAGAGCTTTCTTTTGGTGGTATTTGATCGCCTGTGCGGTTTTTATTTTTTGGGCTATAAACAAAAAAAGAGCATCAATTTTGAAAAAAAACACTATTTTTTACTTTTTGCTATAATAAATATCCCATTTTTTTAAAAAATATATATTTTTTTCTCAGTTTAGGCCGATACATATTCTTCTACATATTTTTGGTAAAAAAAAAAAATCGCAATAACCTGGTTTGCGCAAAAGTTATATTGCCTACAAGATAGGGGACATAATGATTTTTTTTATTTATTTTTTTACTAGGAATGGCGGCTATCTGCGTTTTTTTCGGGACTGCGACATTATAGCGGACACATCGGACACTTTTGACACATTTTTGGGACCATTCACATTTATACAGTGAACAGTGCTATAAATATGCATTGATTTCTGTATAAATGTGACTGGCAGAGAAGGGATTAACTACTAGGGGGCGGGGAAGGGGTTAAATGTGTATCCTGGGTGTGTTCTAACTGTAGGGGGTGGGGGGTGACTGGGGGAGGTGACCGATCTGTGTCCCTATGTACAAGGGACACAGATCGGTCTCCTCTCTCCCTGACAGGACGTGGAGCTCTGTGTTTACACACAGAGCTCCACGTCCCTGCTCAGGTACTGGGCAATCGCGGCCGCCGGGCACACGCACTGTGTTCCCAGTGACACGACAGGTGCGCGCGCCCTAGAGGCTTTAAATGACAGGACGTCATATGACGTCCTGTCGGAACAATAGAGCATTCCGCCCGTCGTCATTTGACGGCGGGGGGGTGTTAAGTGGTTAAGGAGAACCCCCTATGCAGAAAAAACTTGA
Organism: Rana temporaria; assembly: GCF_905171775.1. NCBI lineage: Eukaryota > Metazoa > Chordata > Amphibia > Anura > Ranidae > Rana > Rana temporaria. Next base: position 119,062,285 of record NC_053493.1, on the reverse strand, counting down.
CTTCTGAAGGCAATTGGTTCCACTAGATTTAAGTTGGGGTATCGGAGTAAAGGGGGTTGAAAACAAAGGCACGCCACACTTTTCAGATATGTTTTTTTTTTTTTTAAAACCATTTATCATTTTTCTTCCACTTCACAATTATGTGCAACTTTGTGTTGGTCTATCATATAAAATCCCAATAAAATATATTTATGTTTTTGGTTGTAACATGACAAAATGTGAAAAATTTTAAGGCGTATGAATACTTTTTTTCAAGGCACTGTAAAAATATATATGACTTTTTCACAATATACAAGCATTTGGTAAAGGCACTCGCATATAGAAACCTTGATTCACCAAGAATATTGCACATTTTCAGTCCTTAACCAGTTGCAGACCAAGGAACCATAGGTATGAATAGAAATGCCAAAAATCATCATCATGTACCTTGGGCATACCTAATATACTCAGTTTTTCTGCCCATTGGGTCTACTTTGTTTTCATTAACTACTGGGACTGGCTGCCAGTCTGTGACTCAACAGATACAGATATGTTAAAGAGATACCGCCATTGGCATATATATATTTTACATTTGTCTTTAGGAAACGCTCAATTCCACACCTCCATTATATGTATTTTTGAATTAAACGTTTTTAGGAAAAAAAAATATATTCTGTGATAAAATAAGAAAGGGAGCGAACATATCGTACAAGTGTTGTGACTTAAGCTTTATATGTTAAAGCTGTGGTTTGTGTGTCCTCCATTTTGTTGTTTTGCCGATCTTACACTGTTGACTCTGTGCCACCAGCGAGAGCTGAACTCTACCTACAGCACATATTTTGATGTTTGAATTTGTAAAATTTTTCTGAGATTCTCTTTTGCCATTTGGAATTGTTGGCACAGTGTTGTCTATGGAAAGTTATTTTTATGCTCTAAACACATTTGGTGAACATTATGTCTGAAGATATCTAATGTCAGTGAGCTAAATATAAATTCGCTGGTATATGTATGTGTCACATCCGCTGGCAGTAAAATACAAATGTAAAAAAAAAAGTTATGATTATATGTGAAAAATATTTCATGGCTATATATTTGAATAGGCCTTTTAGAATAAATGCTCGGACACCTAAGACAGGTAGAAAATACTGGGGTAGATTCAGGAAAGAATTACGCCGGCGTATCCATAGATACGCCGCGTAATTCCAAAGCTGCGCCGGCGTATCTACTTTCTGTATTCAGAAAGCTAGATACGCCGACATTAGCCTAAGATACGACTGGCATAAGTCTCTTACGCTGTCGTATCTTAGGGTGCATTTTTACGCTGGCCGCTAGGGACGCTTCCGTTGTTGTCAGCGTAGATTATGCAAATTAACTAGATACGCCGATTCACAAACGTACGTACGCCCTGCGCAATTTATTTACGTCGTTTACGTTAGGCTTTTTCGGCAGAAGGTTGTTCCTGCTATTAGGAGGCGCACGCAATGTTAAGTATGGACGTCGTTCCCGCGTCGAAATTTGAATTTTTTACATCGTTTGCGTAAGTCGTTCGCGAATAGGGCTGGACATAATTTACGTTCACGTCGAAACCAATACGTCCTTGCGCCGTACTTGGAAGCAATGCACACTGGGATATGTACACGGACAGCGCATGCGCCGTCCGTACAAAATGTCAATCACGTCGGATCATCCATTATTTACATAAAACACGCCCCCCTTCCACATTTGAATTACGCGGGCTTACGCCAGCCCCATTTACGCTACGCCGCCACAACTTACGGAGCAAGTGCTTCGTAAATACAGCACTTGCTCCTGTAAGTTACGGCGGCGTAGCGTAAATACAATATGCTGCGCGGCCGTATCACTGCGCGCCCCTACCTGAATCTACCCCACTGGGTTTTACTGAATTACAGAAGAATTCCAAGTAGCTTTTGAAACTATAATCTTACCCTTATCTTTTCTTCTCTTGCTTTGAGAGGTGTAATCACTAGTTCAGGCAAGTATACACATAGCATTGTTTACATTCATCTTGTATGCAGTCTGCAATTTAACTGAAGACCAGGAAAGAAATGATCAAGAAAAGCATGTGCTTCACATTCCGGTATGAAACAACATAATCACCGGGGAAGCAGATCACAGCTGCTAAAAGCAGGCAGATCGTGCTAAATTTAACTACGGTGTATAGAGCACGTCTGCAGAACAAGGGGGAGGATGGGAAAGACATCCGTGATCCCTGTAGACATGCATCCTGCTTTCCACAACTGGCAGGTTGGAATCGCATGCAATGGTGCCACGGCTTGGGTGGCACTAAATGTAAGCAGGTGTTCCTGGCATTATAGACACTGGGCTTGATATACTATGGGGCAAATAGGCTGATCATTTTGCAAGGACATTTTCCCTTACCGAATGAGGTGAAGCTTTACTAGCTTCTGCTGTGCAATCCTGTGCAAATAATTTTATTTGTTTCTTGTAGTGATTGGGTGTTCTTAAAAAAGCAAATGTTTAGCTCGTTCACTAAGCAAAGTGAAAATTTACTTTCAAAATGAGCAGCCTATGTGCCTTAAGTAAATCAACCCCATTGAAGGGATGCCCTCAGTCTTGTTCTGCAGTTGTAAAGCAGACCACAGAGAAGCTGAATGTAAATAATCGGGTGTTTTCACATTGGACTCGTGGCAAGAGCTACTTTTTAACCACTTAAGGACCGCCTAACGCCGATATACGTCGGCAGAATGGCACGGCTGGGCACAAACACGTACCTGTACGTCCTCTTTAAGTGCCCAGCCGCGGCTCACGTGCGACCCGGTCCGAAGCTCCGTGACCACGGACGCTGGACCTGATGGCCGCCGGAGTCCTGCGATCGGTCACAGGAGCTGAAGAACGGGGAGAGGTGTGTGTAAACACACCTTCCCTGTTCTTCACAGTGGCACTGTCATTGATTGTCTGTTCCCTGATATAGGGAAATGCGATCAATGACGTCACATGTCCAGCCCCGCCCCCCTACAGTTAGAAACACATATGAGGTCATACTTAACCCCCTTTCAGCGCCCCCTAGTGGTTAACTCCCAAACTGCAATTGTCATTTTCACAGTAAACAATGCATTTTTATAGCACTTTTTGCTGTGAAAATGGTCCCAAAAATGTGTCAAAATTGTCCGATGTGTCCGCCATAATGTCGCAGTCACAAAAAAAAACCGCTGATCGCCGCCATTAGTAGTAAAAAAAAAATATTAATAAAAATGCAATAAAACTATCCCCTATTTTGTAAACGGTATACATTTTGCGCAAACCAATCGATAAACGCTTATTGCGATTTTATTTTATTTTTTTACCAAAAATAGGTAGAAGAATACATATCGGCCTAAATTGAGGGAAATTTTTTTTTTATATATTTTTGGGGGATATTTTTTATAGCAAAAAGTAAAAAATATTGAATTTTTTTCAAAATTGTTGCTCTATTTTTGTTTATAGCGCAAAAAATAAAAACCACAGAGGTGATCAAATACCACCAAAAGAAATCTCTATTTGTGCGAAAAAAAGGACGCCAATTTTGTTTGGGAGCCACGTCGCACGTCTGCAATTGTCAGTTAAAGCGACGCAGTGCCGAATCGCAAAAAGGGGCCTGGTCCTTTACCTGCATTTTGGTCCGGGTCTTAAGTGGTTAAAGATTAACCACTTCAGCTCTGAAAGATTTACCCCCCCCCCTTCATGATCAGGCCATTTTTTGCGATACGGCGCTGCGTTACTTTAACTATGCGACACTCTATTCAAATCAAATTTGTGTCCTTGTTTTCCTTCAAATAGGGCTGTCTTTTGATCACCTCTGCGGCTTTTATTTTTTCCACTATAAACAAAAAAAAAAAACAGCCAATTTTGAAAAAAATCTCTATTTTCACTTTCTGCTATAAAACATATACAATAATTATTTTGTTTTAAAATACCAATAAGTGTATATTGATTGGTTTGTGCAAAAGTTCTAGCGTCTACAAACTATGGGATTTTTTTTTCTATTAGTAATGGCGGTGATCAGCGTCTTACAGCGGAACAGCGATATTGTCGTGGACAAATTGAACACTTGACACTTTTTGGGGACCAGTGACACTAAGACCCCTTTCACACTTTAATGTCCATTTTGACTGACTCCTCTTGCTCAGCAGGGATCGCTCCGTTGATCCCCGCTGAGCTGGTGGATGACAGGCTTGTCTCTGCTCACTGTGCAGAGACAAACCTGACAGAGCTCTGTATTCCTCCTATGTGGGATCGGATGAAAACGGACCACCTACACCGCTGACTCTATTCCACCAGCGAGAGCTGAACTCCAACTACAGCACGTATTTTGATGTTTGAATTTGTCAATTTTTTCTGAGATTCTCTGTTGCCATTTGGAATTGTTGGCACAGCCTTGTCTATCGAAAGTTGCACCGCTGACATCCTTCGCTCAATAGACCTGCATGGAGTATCCGTTCAGGTCCGCCTAAAAAACTGACAGGCAGACCTGAACAGTCCTCATGTGTGACAGGGGCCTAATAAAGTGATCAGTGCTAAAAATATGCACTGTCACTGTACTAATGACACTGGCTGAGAAGGGGTTAACAGGGGCGATCAAAGAGTTGTCCCAGCCCCGTAAGTTTTAGATCACATTCCAGTACGTGATTCTGCGCATAGCGGCCTACACAACATTGCTTAACCAGTTCCCGACTGCCCCACCTACATTAACTGCGGTGGGGCGGTCATGAACTGGTTAAGCAACCTTCAACCTTCCCTGAGTTGGGAATAATGGTAGTAAAGCTCAATTTGGTACAGCAGCTGGAATAGACCCTACCCTTCTTGCTTTGTCAGTCTTAAAGCTGACATTCAGGTATGATTTTTTTGTATAGTTACATTGGTCTAGCTTGGAACAATGTAACTATGCATATCTCATATTTGACCCATCTCTGTGTAAGCAGAAAATTTGTGTTGTAGTCGCTGCTACTAGAGTGATAGCAGAAGTATTTCTGGTCCAGTGTCATACAGAGAGAGCCTTGTATTTTTTATAAATACAAAGCTTTCTCTGATTGGACATGGCGAGGAAGCGGGGCAGTGATGTCACGATCTCCACCTCATCCAATCAAAAACTTCTATGAATGTTTTCAGCTTACACAGGGATAAGTCGGGTATGAGATACTGTATGTATACTTACATTGATCCAAGCTGGACTAATGTAACTATGCAAGGAAAATCACACTTAAACATCAGCTTTGATAGTCTGTTCCATCTCTGCTAGCTGCTAGGCCTAGCATAGATATAAGTTAAATGCTGACATGAAAATGTCTTCTATACCCGGAGAATGAATAAATACTGTCAGTTTGAGAGATGGCAAATCATTCCATCCAGAGCATTAGCAGCTCCTCTCCACAATCAAACATCTGTCAGACAGACGTACCTCTGTAAATATAAAAAAACTGAAAAAGGCGTGTTATGCTTCCATTTTGCTGCTGGAACTGAAAATGCAGCAATATATTTGCCATTAAATGCAAAATACTGAAAACCGAAAAAAAATGTTGGCCATATGCTTGCTTTGATCGATGTATAAATGGTATTTTATCTGTTTGTTATTGTAATTATAACATCATGTATGTTTATGTATAATATACAGTATGTATATATGCACAGTTATTTTTAGTGGACCCCCCCCCCCCGAATTTTTTTTTTTTTAAGGAACATATTTAACACTTGATGTCTAAATATTTTATTTTTTAAAAACATAAGTGAACTAAAAAAGTATGCGTTTGTTGGTTGCGTAAGTGTTCACAGTACATATGCTACACTGTACCTAAGATATATGTACCATACCGCTCTGTATACTATTCTGTATACAAATTTGTTTTGAATCTAGGAGCCAGCTAAAAAAAGTTAGGAGCCAGTTTTTTAAATTGGCTGCCTGGTGCCCAAAATTGCATTTAGTGGCATCGGCAATAGTAATTGCTCACATCTGGTGCTAAGCATTAGGCTCCTTTCACATGATCGGACCGTTTAGGTCTGCCTGTCGGTTTTGACGGCGGACCTAAACGGCCGCTCCATGCAGTCCTATGAAGCGTCGGATGTCAGCGGAGATGTGTCTGCCAACATCCGATCCGACTCAATCCGATCCGCCAAAATCGGACGGATGGGTACATCCCCATCCGTCCATATCGGATCGGTGAGATCTGATGAAAACGGACATGCTGTCTGTTTTCATCAAATCTCCCCATAGGAGACAGCAGTGCTGCACAAGCCCCTCCTTGCTCAGTGAGCAGAGAGGGACTTGTCATCCGCCAGCTCATTGCCCTTGCATCTTCAATGCCCTTGCTGATGGGAGGAGGTTTGCACTCAAAATCTCACAATACATGGGCCCCATTCATTCTTTCATGTACACGGATCAGTCGTCCTGTTCCCTTTGCAGAGAAACAGCCCCAAAGCATGATGTTGCCACCCCCCATGCTTCACAGAAGGTATGGTGTTCTTTGGTTGCAACTCAGCATTCTCTCTCCTCCAAACATGACAAGTTGTGTTTCTACCAAACAGTTCTACTTTGGATTCATCTGACCATATGACATTCTCCCAATCCTCTTCTGGATCATCCAAATGCTCTCTAGCCAACCTCAGATGGGCCCGGACATGTACTGGCTTAAGCAGGGGGAAAAATCTGGCACTGCAGGATCTGAGTCCCTGGCGGCGTAGTGTGTTACTGATGGTAGCCTTTGTTACGTTGGTCCCAGCTCTCTGCAGGTCATTCATTAGGTCCCCCCATGTGGTTCTGGGATTTTTTGCTCACCGTTCTTGTGATCATTTTGACCCCATGGGGTGAGATCTTGCGTGGAGCCCCAGATCGAGGGAGATTATTAGTGGTCTTGTATGTCTTCCATTTTCTTCCCAGCCTGGTGCAGGTCTACAATTTTGTTTCTTTTGTCCTTCGACAGCTCTTTGGTCTTTACCATAGTGGAGTTTGGAGTGTGACTGTTTGGGGTTGTGGACAGGTGTCTTTTATACTGATAACAAGTTCAAACAGGTGCCATTAATACATGTATTGAGGGGAGGACAGAGGAGCCTTTTAACTGCTTGCCGACCAACCAGTTACATGGCGGCAGATCGGCTCTGCTGGGCGAGATCACGTATCTATACGTCATCTCTCCCAGCAGCCAATAGGGGCGCGCGTGCCCCCCGCTCGTCCCTGATCCTGGCGCGCGTGCCTGTCTAATCTGCTGTTGCAATATGTATCCAAAGTCACTGTTGGGTCGCGTACACACGATCGGTCAAAACCGATGAAAACGGACTGAAGGTCCGTTTTCATCGGTCCAAACCGATCGTGTGTGGGCCCCATCAGTCAGTTAACCTTCGGTCAAAAAATTTAGAACTTGCTTTAAAATTTAACCGATGGACGCCTAACCGATGGGTCAAAACCGATCGTTGGTATGCAAAAGCATTGGTTAAAATCCTGCGCATGCTCAGAATCAAGTCAACGCATGCTTGGAAGCATTGAACTTCGTTTTTTTCAGCACGTCGTTGTGTTTTACAGCACCGCATTCTGACACGATTGGTTATTTAACCTATGGTGTGTAGGCACATCAGACCATCAGTCAGCTTCATCGGTTAACTGAATGGACTGATTGTGTGTACGCCGCCTAACTGACAGTATTGGGCAAAAACACTGACTCGGGGGCCAGCCGAGTCAGTGGTGACTGAAGCACTCCAAGAGCCCTGCTCATGGTTGTGGACTAACATGGAGATACCATTCCAGACACACAGAAAAACCGGTACCACATGAATTAAGTTGGGTCGTGCTTCTGCTTGTAACCTGACAACCGAGTCAGAGTGCTGAAACAGGGTAAGGAGAGCCAGACTTTACCCTGATGATCATGGCATGATTCAGCATACCCAAAAGTGACTGTAAGCTCCCTCGGAACAGGCAGACTATTGGACAAAAGAAGAATGTTCTGACATAACTGACCAGTTCTCCAGGCAACCTACCACTTTGTGTGTAGTCAGGGGATGTTGGCTTGGCAAACACCCTGAGAGAGACTGCAGAACCCTTGGCTGACCCCCTTGCATTTACCCAATGGAGTGCTTGGCAAAGGTGTCAAATAAGCAAGGACTGCTTTGATCCGAAGGTAACCTAGTGGTGAAATAACATTTGCGCCATTTATCATGCCATACCAGTGGGCAGGTCTGCTGGAAGTCTCTTTGTAGCATTGAAAATATCAGTTAGGATAGCCAATACTCCCCCCCCATTCTAGAAAATGCTGAAGCACCAGATTCACGGACGAGTACTTCGATGAAAATACTTCCACAGGAGCGAGGGTGGACAAAATGTAAACAATCGATATCGGAAACTTGCCACTGGACACCCTGGAGGGCCAACCCTCCACCTTCAGAACGATGGTGAAAGAAACAGACCAAGCACCCTTGGAAATTACTGCCTCCAGTAACTATTGACAATGAAAGCATGACTGTATGAGGACCTAACAGTAATGACAAGACCACAGCGTGTAAATGAACCTGATGATGACCCCCACACTAGTGTATGTAGTAAGTGAGACCGACTAACCTGCAGCGCAAAGACAGGTAATTAAAACTGAATACTCCAGGGCTAATGTACCCACAGACCGTGGTGGGTAGTCATACAGATGTAATGAAATGAACGTGCATTGTATGACGTATGGTATACGGGCGAGAAGATTGTGGTGAACAATCATTTAAAAACGAAACCTCCGCCCGTATAGATCTGTAGACGTGACAGATCCTGAGATGTGGGCAATGGCTAACTAAACCCAGGTGTACAAAGAAACCTGAATGAAAGGTATGATGAGACATGGAAAACGAAGATGAAACGGCTATTGGTGTATATACTGTAACTTTATGGCACTGATATGTGTTGACAGAATGCGCCATGACAGAACACACTACGACAGAACACGCCACAATGACAGAACACGCTGTGACTGAACGCCAAGGTGACAAATGATTCAACAGAACTGATGGAAAGGACTCGTATGAAATGACCATGGCAGTGGAGCTAACCCACTAACCAGCCCCCCCCCTTCTTGGTACTTACCCTCAGTGACCCCCCCTGGAAGCTTGCAGGGAGACAGGTAGCAAACAAAGTGCTGACCGATGAACCTGCTAGTCAGTATTTTCTCCCCCCATGAATTGATCATTGTTCCTTATTTCCCTTTATTGCTATGGGTTATAGCAGCCAGCCTTCTTACATATTTACACACACACTATATTAACAAAAGTATTGAGACGTCTGCCTTTTCATGTACATAAAATTTAATGGCATCCCAGTCATGGTCTATAGGGTTCAATATTGAGTGGGTCCAACCTTTGCAGCTATAAGAGCTTCAACTCTTCTGGGAAGGCTGTCCACAAATATTAGGAGTGTGTTTATTGGAATGTTTGACCATTTTTCCAGAAGCGCTTTTTAAAGGTCAGGCACTGAGGTTGGACAAGAAGGCCTGACTCTCAGCTCTAATTCATCCCAATGGTGTTCTATTGGGTTAAGGTCAGGCCAGTCAAGTTCCTCCACTCCAAACTCACTCAAGAGATGGTAATTACATTTAATGAGGATTGTCCCGTTTGTTGGTGGCTGCTGTCTTAGTTGAAAGATTTAGTACTATGTCCCCTTTTGGATTTCACTTCACTTTCTTTCTCGTTGACATTAGTCAATAGTGCAAAAAGAAGAGTGAATCCCCAGTGGGTACAGAGACCTCTATAACAACCTATATATGGCTAATATGCAATATATAGTATGATCAAACTAAACTGATCAGAATTGTTGGGATTTGTACTCCCAAATTACTTTGATCCTTTGCCTACTTATGCTTCAAATTTCTCTGCATGCTAAGTGAATTATGTTTATCTGTAATGAATTTAATATAGCTTTTATTTTTTTATCATGATGACCTCCTGATTTACTGATGCACTTCTCTTCTTTTGAACTGCAAATTGCTACAAAATGACTCATCTGCTCAACATCTGCTCTTTCAGAAGTAGATACTAACATCTGCTACTTTGCTTTTGCTTGCGTTACTATGTGGTGGTTCCGGCAACTATGCTATGTATACGCTAGGAGCTAATCTGCATATATAAATAGAATGAATGTAAAGTTCCAGTTTCATGATGATGATTTAAAATGAATGTAAACCCTCACATATACCCAGTGAAGTGAACAGCCTCAGATGATACATAGAGATGAAACAAATCCTCCTACATAAGTTTTACATGTATATCCGCTGTCTTCAGCTTTATATACTGTTTAGAAAGCGCACATCCTGTTAGATTTTTCACTTCCTTATTCTGCACTGTGAGAGAAGTCTTGGATTATACTGTGAGACAGCTGATTAGAGGAAAGGCACACACCCCCGCCCCCCCCCCCCCCCCCCAGATAGGCAGAGACTTTCAGAACTGTCCTATGAGTAGAGCAGCTTTCTGCTAATCTATTTATAGCACCCAACCTGACACAAAATTGAGACTGGTTTTCTCACGTGTTGGAGAACTTATCAGAAGTTATCATGCTGATAACAGAAGAACGGAGCAGGGGAAACCCACGGGACTAAGTGCTTTGAAGAAAGATAGGAAAAAACTGCATATATATATATATATATATATATATATATATATATATATATATATATATATATATATATATAAAATGCCCAGATCCAATTTCATGAATTGGGTTTACATACACTTTGATTTCACTTAAAGTGGTTGTAAAGTGAGAAGGTTTTTTATCTTAATGCATTTGCTGCATTAAAGGGGTTGTAAAGGTTTGTGTTTTTTTGGAAAAACACCTGGCAATGACGCCCCCCGTTTTACTTGCCTGAGCCCGTTCACCTGCTGTGCGTGTCCCCCCGACATCCTCTTCTAAACGGAGTCTGGCCGTTGATTGGCTAGATTGCATAGATTGATAGCAGCGCAGCTATTGGCTTGCGCTGCTGTCAATCACATCCAATGATGCAGCGCGCCGGGGGCGGGGCCGAGTGATACAGGTGGCGGCTGTATCACTCGCCTGTATCACAGGAGTGCATCCGCAAGCTAACCCCCTTGGGAAAGAGCTTCCCATGAAGGGGGTTAGCTATTGCGGGGAGGAGCCGAGACAGCTGCCGAGGGACCCCAGAAGATGAGAATCGGGCCACTCTGTGCAAAACAAAGTGCACAGTGGAGGTAAGTATAAAATGTCTGTTATTTAAAAAAAAAATAAGCCTTACAACCCCTTTTAAGATAAAAAGCCTTTTGTGTGATATTGCGTTACTACAGGGAGTGCAGAATTATTAGGCAAATGAGTATTTTGACCACATCATCCTCTTTATGCATGTTGTCTTACTCCAAGCTGTATAGGCTCGAAAGCCTACTACCAATTAAGCATATTAGGTGATGTGCATCTCTGTAATGAGAAGGTGTGTGGTCTAATGACATCAACACCCTATATCAGGTGTGCATAATTATTAGTCAACTTCCTTTCCTTTGGCAAAATGGGTCAAAAGAAGGACTTGACAGGCTCAGAAAAGTCAAAAATAGTGAGATATCTTGCAGAGGGATGCAGCACTCTTAAAATTGCAAAGCTTCTGAAGCGTGATCATCGAACAATCAAGCGTTTCATTCAAAATAGTCAACAGGGTCGCAAGAAGCGTGTGGAAAAACCAAGGCGCAAAATAACTGCCCATGAACTGGGAAAAGTCAAGCGTGCAGCTGCCAAGATGCCACTTGCCACCAGTTTGGCCATATTTCAGAGCTGCAACATCACTGGAGTGCCCAAAAGCACAAGGTGTGCAATACTCAGAGACATGGCCAAGGTAAGAAAGGCTGAAAGACGACCACCACTGAACAAGACACACAAGCTGAAATGTCAAGACTGGGCCAAGAAATATCTCAAGACTGATTTTTCTAAGGTTTTATGGACTGATGAAATGAGAGTGAGTCTTGATGGGCCAGATGGATGGGCCCGTGGCTGGATTGGTAAAGGGTAGAGAGCTCCAGTCCGACTCAGACGCCAGCAAGGTGGAGGTGGAGTACTGGTTTGGGCTGGTATCATCAAAGATGAGCTTGTGGGGCCTTTTCGGGTTGAGGATGGAGTCAAGCTCAACTCCCAGTCCTACTGCCAGTTTCTGGAAGACACCTTCTTCAAGCAGTGGTACAGGAAGAAGTCTGCATCCTTCAAGAAAAACATGATTTTCATGCAGGACAATGCTCCATCACACGCGTCCAAGTACTCCACAGCGTGGCTGGCAAGAAAGGGTATAAAAGAAGAAAAACTAATGACATGGCCTCCTTGTTCACCTGATCTGAACCCCATTGAGAACCTGTGGTCCATCATCAAATGTGAGATTTACAAGGAGGGAAAACAGTACACCTCTCTGAACAGTGTCTGTGAGGCTGCGGTTGCTGCTGCACGCAATGTTGATGGTGAACAGATCAAAACACTGACAGAATCCATGGATGGCAGGCTTTTGAGTGTCCTTGCAAAGAAAGGTGGCTATATTGGTCACTGATTTGTTTTTGTTTTGTTTTTGAATGTCAGAAATGTATATTTGTGAATGTTGAGATGTTATATTGGTTTCACTGGTAAAAATAAATAATTGAAATGGGTATATATATTTTTTTTGTTAAGTTGCCTAATAATTATGCACAGTAATAGTCACCTGCACACACAGATATCCCCCTAAAATAGCTAAAACTAAAAACAAACTAAAAACTACTTCCAAAAATATTCAGCTTTGATATTAATGAGTTTTTTGGGTTCATTGAGAACATGGTTGTTGTTCAATAATAAAATTAATCCTCAAAAATACAACTTGCCTAATAATTCTGCACTCCCTGTATAATTTAAAATACACCTATGATAAACATTATAGACTCTTCATTTCTTTGTAGGTGAGCAAACTAATAATTTTCCCCACAAATATATGTGGATGTAAAAAGTCTACACACCCCTGGTAAAATGTCAGGTTTCTGTGATGTAAAAAAAATTATATTTTCAGAACTTTTTCCACCTTTAAATTGATTTATAAACGGTACAACTCAGTTGAACAACAAATTTAAATCTTTTAGTTGGAGGGAAGTAAAAATAAAATAATATGGTTGTATAAGTGTGCACACCCATAAACTAATTTGTTGAAGCACCTTTTGATTTTATTGCAGCAGTCTTTTTGGGTATGAGTCTATCAGCATGGCACATCTTGACTTGGCAATATTTGCCCACCACTCTGCAAAACACTCCAAACCTGTCAGATTGCAAGGGCATCTCCTGTGCACAGCTCTCTTCAGATCACCCCACAGATTTTCAATCAGTTTTAGGTCTGGGCTCTGGCCTTTCCATGTTCAGCTTTCTAGCAGAAGCCTGAAGATTTTGTGCCAATATTGACTGGTATTTGGAACTGTTCATTATTCCCTCTACCTTGACTAAGACCCATGTTCCAGCTGAAGAAAAATGGCCCCAAAGCATGATGCTGCCACCACCATGCTTCACTGTGGGTATGGTGTTCTTTTGGTAATGTGCAGTGTTGTTTTTGCATCAAACATATATCAGACAATAACACATTTTCCCACATGCTTTTGGGAGACTTCAGATGTTTTTGCAAAATTTAGCCGGGCTTGGATGTTTTTCTTTGTAAAGAAAGGCTTTCGTCTTGCCACTATACCCCATAGCCCAGACATATGAAGAATACGGGAGATTGTTGTCACATGTACCACACAGCCAGTACTTGCCAGATATTGGGCCTCTTGGCAGCCTCCCTGACCAGTTTTCTTCTCCTCTTTTCGTCAATTTTGGTTTGACAGAAAGATCTTGGTAATGTCACTGCCATATTTTCTCCAGTTGATGACTGTTTTCACTGTGTTCCCTGATACATCTAATGCCTTGGAAATGCTTGTGTATCCTTCTACATCCATATATATATATATATATAATAAAATGTTTTTTTATTAAAATTTACTAAACTTTTAGTGTAAAAAGTGGTCTAATTACTATTTAGCTGTCACCTGCAAACCACTAGACTGAGAGGTCCTCAGACTGTAGAATATGTAGTTTCTTTAGAGGAATTGACAGTTCTTAGACTACAGAGGTGCCATGTGTGTGCCATGCAGCATGGTTTATATTTGAACACAAACAGAAACTTCTGACACAGGAATTTAAAGATTTACTCCTACTATAGCCTGTGTGTACAGACCCACAAATGAAACGACATGATCAACTCACATCGGAATTCAGACGGAATTTTATCGGAGTAAAAGAGAAGTAAACTCCGATAGAATTCCTTGGAAAAAACTCAGATGGGACATACACACGGTCGGCATTTTTGATGGAAAAAGTCAGTCGGGCTTTTTCCATCGGAAATTCCGATCGTGTGTACGGGGATTTACTGTTGATGCCAATAGGAAAAGCTTGTAGTTGCATGAATGACATATTGACATTAGTTACTTTTACATCACAGTAAAAACTTAGAAAAGCTGTCCATTACTCCATACAACCTCATAATTTTAAGTAGATGAGAGTTTGTTAGTCATAAAAGCCATTTAGAATGATCTGTTATGCTTTTAAACCACAAATAAAAAATTGGAAAGCCGAAATAGTTGCCAAAATGCAACACAAATATTTTCATTTCAGTGTTCATTCAAGTTTCATTAGTATACTGTACTTATGGAGAGTTTATTGGGCAAACACACTGTCTGAAATGAAAGTTTTTACTTATGGCGACCTTTTGTATTTCTGTTTCACTAGTCCATTGTATTAATTGTATTTAATGGCTTTAGAGGTTTTTAGATTTACAAGGAAGCTACACTAGTGTGACCTTGATGAAGGTTCCTTGAATTAATAAGGGAAGTTAAAACATATTAAAGATAATAGATATGTAAAGTGGAAGGCTATGCAGAGTTTTAATTTATTACAGTATGGATAATATATTCTTCAGTAGAATCAAAGTGATTTCTTCAGGTATTATCTATGAATGAAAATTGTCAATATTTCTGTCTTTTTTTTTTTTTGTGTTCCTGTTGTATAGGGTAGATCTATCAGAAGCATCTTTTTTTTCATCTGTCACATTAAATGAACGAAATAACCTTGTGCAACCCTCACCATGAGTTATATTCTCTGGTCTGCTGAAATAAACACCATTACCTCCCCTACAGTAATATGCCTTTGCTTTTAAAAGTATTGCTTTGTCCTTGACATGCCAGTTAGTAGTCTCCCTTGAATCTGCAGTGTGCTTTATGTACGTGCTACACATCTAATGCCCTGCCCGACCATTGCACATTCTGATGGTACTCAATCTTGATCTTGTTGGCTGTTTCTAGGATCGCTATCACTTGTTACTGAAAGAGTATGGCTATGTTAATCTTTTGCATTAATAATTGTTATATTGTACTAGGTTTAAGCAGTTGCTTCATGCCATGTTTTACATCAAGATGACAGTGGAAGTATGTACAAATGCCACAAAATTGTCCAAGAAGGGTCAAAGCAGAAATTATTGACACATCCTAGCTAAGTCTTGCACCCAACATTAAAGTTGAATTAGACCAGTCTATCCTTTGCAGTAATAAACAAATGCATTGCTATTTCTACTAAATGGCTTTGGATGTTCAAAAAATTAAATAGTTATTTGCTCACCTCAGAAACTTGGGACTTCTCCCACCCACCAAAGATTGTGCCATCTTGGCTTCCATTTAAATCCTGCAATTGCCGGCTAGTGCTGGCTAAACTGTAACACAACCATATGAGGTCTTCAAAATAGTTGAGAACTAACATGAGCCCACTGACCAATGAAAATTTTAACCAGAAGCATGCATTGAATGTAGTATACAGTACACTGCACATGCACTAATAGCCAGAATGTAAATTAAAACAACATGGGTAAGTTTTGATCAATGATTTAATAAAATATATTGAACATTACTCATTTAAGCTTTCCTTCATAAAATTATTAACTTTGTTTGGATAGTTTTGCTTTAAAGAGGTTGTAAACCTCTCTGTTGAAGTTGTACCTATAGGTACAGGTATGCCTAGAATAGGGTTTGGATATAGGTACTGTAAAATATCTCTTGAATATGTGCTGTTTAGGAGATATTTGTGTTATGAGTGATGTCACGCAGCTTCTACCAGTCACAGAACCGGAGTCTGTGGCCCCGTGTCACATAATATGCTAGTATGCAATGCATACTAGCACATTATGCTTTTACTTTGCATAGGCAAAGGAAGGAAGTAAAACCCATCAGGGTTTACTTCCTCTTTAAAAAGTGAAGTCTTAGTGGCAGTGACTTGTGCAGCCAACCAATAACCAGTGTATTGGTTCCCATGCCAATTGTATCCTATTGTTGCCTGTCATTGTCTTAGCGTGATGCTTTTCTGTAACCAAGGTCACTGTTGTCCTATCCCAAGACATATTAATTGAAGTATGCCTTCTTGGATCTTTGTTTCAATTCATGCCTAAGACATTATTCATTCCCACAGAGGTTTGTATTGCTCTAATGGGTATATTTTCTGTCTATCGATCAACTTCCGTGCAACCAGCTTGTGTTTGTTTTTTCATACAATTACTGCTGTGGGCTATAGCTTTCAGCAGTGATCATTGAATCAGGAGGGATTTCCCCCATCAACGCTGACTAACCCGTGGTTAAAAGATGGAAAATGTCTTAATCTAAGGCCAGCCTTGGAGAGTGATTTATGTTTAGAATGGACCAACCTACTTACCTAAGAGGCATGGAGGAGAGGAAAGATTAGAGGAACAGAATTTATTCACTCTTGAGAAAGGGAGATTAATGCCGCGTACACACGATCGTTTTTAATGTCATGGAAAAAAACAAAGTGTTTCTCGACGTGATTCTCGTCAAGCCTGCCTGCATACACATGATTGTGAAAAAAATGCTCGAGCAAAGTGCGGTGACGTACAACACGTACAACGACACTATAAAGGGGTAGTTCCATTCTAATGGCGCCACCCTTTGGGCTGATTATGCTAATTTCCCGTCTCATAACTTGCTTCTAAGCATGCGCATTTTTCCCCCCCGTCGTTAAAGCGTTCACACGACCGTTTTTCACGTTGAGAAAAACAACAAAAAAATCAAGCATGTTCTAAATTTGTAATGGCTATTTTTCTCAACGAGAAAAATGGTCTGGAGCCTACACACGACCGTTTTTAACGACCAATTTAAAAAATTGAATTTTTCTCGTCATGAAAAACGGTCGTGTGTACACGGCTTAAGGGGAGATATGATCAACATCTACAAATATATAAGGGGTCCATATAGTGAACTTGGTGTTGAGTTATTCACTTTACGGTCTACACAAAGGACAAGGAGGCACTCTTTACGTCTAGAGGAAAAGAGATTTCATCTCCAAATACGGAAAGGTTTCTTCACAGTAAGATCTGTGAAAATGTGGAATGGACTTCCCTCCAAAGGTGGTTCTGGCCAGCTCAGTAGATTGCTTTAAGAAAGACCTAGATTCTGTACATAATACAACTGGGTACTAACATTTAAGGTAAAGTTGATCTGAGGAAAATCCGATTTGCCTCTCGAGGGATCAGGAAGGAATTTTTTCCCCTGCTGTAGAAAATTGGTTCATTCTCTGCTGGGGTTTTTCGCCTTCCTCTGGATCAACTGTGGGTAAAGAATTGCTTAGATGGGATTGTATAATACATATACAATACACATATAAGTGGGCAATGAAAACCTGTAGAAATTGCTCTCAGAAAAATGATCAATAGATCCAGAAATATAGGTAGCTAAAGCTAAATGCAATCTTGACTTTTCTGAAAAAAATCAAGTTTTATCTCACCCATTCGGTCTCCCTTTTGGCCTTTAATGTGATTGGTGGGACTGTTGACTAACTAGGAGGATAAAGAGGAGGGATAATGCTGAACTTTTAAAGGAAAATCAGAAATTTAACACCTTGTGCCCTTGGATATTTGGTTTTCACTGAAAGCATCCTCTATTCATACAGCCCATGCTTGGTTTTAAATGTTCCCAAGTTTATAATAGATTTATGTGTACCAAGCCTTTGGAATACAAAAACCTCCCTGGGGTGTGCAGAGTATTTATTTTGCCTGGAGATGGGCTTTAACCAGTTTCTTACCATAGCAATTTATTTATTTTCTTTATTTCGTAGACACACATTCAATCCTGGATTTTTGGTCTTAAAATACAAAACGTTGTTATTTTTCTGAAAGTGTAGGCTCTGTAGAATAAAAAGATGGTAGTTGCAATTTTGTGCACTGAACTTTTTTGTACCAAATAAAAGATGAGGTCTTGTCAAGTAAAAAGATATTAAATATGTCAACCCTCAAAACGTTATGCTCTCTCTCTCGATAGTGAAAAATTACTTTACTCCAAGTGATCAATAGACAATGCAGTACAGTAAATTCCTTTACAGCTCATCAGTGTAGACTTGACCATCAACGAGGGACGTAAAATTATTTAACTTACTCTGGTGTGCACAGCATTACCAAATATGTGTTGCGTAATCATTGTTTACATATACCTGTGCACTCTACGCACCTATTTGTATTCATATGTGTGTGCACAGAGTGATTTTATTATATATATATATATATATTTCTTATGATCTTCTTTTTTTTCTTACTTTATTATTATTTCAAGGATGGGGGGGGGGTGCAAGGAGTTTGGTGAGCCTGTTAATTATGGGGCGGGGATTATGGTTACCCTATGAGTGCCGATAAAGTAGCAGCTTTACAGCCACCCAGATTTACGAAAGAGTTCTCAGATTTCTGAAGAAAATAGAAACAAACTCATGGCTGTGGCACTTATTTCAGAGCCAGGACGTAAAACTGAATCCAAAGTAAAGTTCCTCCCTTGCAGTTTTGCTGCCCCTCGCACTGCAAGGTTAAATGCTTATTTAGGTTAAGAAAGTTCTTTATCAGAGCAAAGAAGACCGCCAACTGCAGGGAGAATGGAGGATCAGATAAGTCAAGTCAAACTGCTTTTCATATTCCCCTAAAAATAAAGAATCATATAATATCAGCAAGGGAAGATTTTTACTTTGCCTGAAGATGAACTTTAAGGCCCAGATTCTCGTAGACGCGCCTATCTATAGGCGGGCGTAGCGTATCTCAGATACACTACGCCGCCGTAACGTAGTGAGGCAGGTCCCGTATTCACAAAGAACTTGCGCCCAAAGTTACGGCGGTGTAGTGTAACTGTGCCGGCGTAAGCCCGCGTAATTCAAAGTAGGCTGGTGTGGGCGTGTTTTATGGTAATGAATAGTGACCCGACGTGATTGACGCTTTGAACGTATACCAGTGCGCATGCTCAAAATTACGCCGCAAATAGTCAATGCTTTCGACGTGAACGTAACTTACGTCCAGCCCCATTCACGGACGACTTATGCAAACGACGTAAAATACAACGCTGTTCGTACGTTTCCGACGTCCATACCTAACATGACTTACCCCTGCTTTATGAGGGGTAACTTTACGCCGGTGTATGTCTTACGTAAACGACGTATCTTGATACGCCGGGTGCACGTACGTTTGTGAATCGGCGTATCTAGCTAATTTGCATATTCAACACGGAAATCTACGGAAGCGCCACCTAGCGCCCAGCGTAAATATGCAACTAAGATACGACGGCGTAAGACTTACGTCGCTCGTATCTAAGCCGAATTTATGCGTAACTGATTCTAAGAATCAGGCGCATAGATACGACGGCTCTCATTCGGACTTACGAGAATCTGGGCCTAAGTGTTTTTTTTCCTGCTTCTCTATGCCATATAATTGCATGTCTTACAAAGAGAAATGTGGAACTGACATTACTCATGAAATGTATTAATAAGAGGAATATACATTGCATATCAGCAAATAATAGGGAGGTGCATTGGACCATCGTTTTTGCATCTGCACCTTTTAAATCACTTAATAGAAATTGGGTGCCTCTAAATACTATTTATTTGAGTTGATAACTTCCAATGACTCATTAGTGGAGATCATTAAAGCAGTATTTATGCTAGTGAACCCTGAATTTTTAAATTTGGCACAATTAATTCACCTAAAATTACTAAAGAAAACAAATGTTTGTGAAATCTAAAGGTTAGGGGGACTTTTCATACATTACAATTCTGTGACTCTAATCTTTACATATGATTAAGTCTCCGGCAGTGTATTGGGCTCGCATTTCTTGTTCAAATCTTTTTCTGCTTTTCTAAAGTTAAGAAGAGTACAGATAATCATTATTGCTTCTGTTTCCAATCTCATTATGAAACTGACAGATTGTTCAGTGCTGGCTGCTAACAGTACAGCAACTGGGCTTAAGGCTATAAATAAGAGCTGGTTCACTTAATACTTGACAGGCAGGTTTAAGATTTATATGAAGTCTTCCTCAGCATTGTAGATTACCCTGAGACCATATGATAAAACTTAAAGTGGTTGTAAACCTCTTACATGAAAACCATATCCCTTTTATATTGTGTACTTGTCTCAATTAAGAACACTAAGGGGTTGATTTACTAAAACTGTTTAAAATCTGGTGCAACTGTGTATGGTAGCCAATCAGCTTGTAATTTCAGCTTGTTCAATTAAGCTTTAATTTAAAAAAAAAAGAAAAATGGAAGCTGATTAGTTTCTGTGCAGAGCTGCATCATTTTTTGCACTTTCCAGTTTTAGTAAACCAACCCCTGATTAACAGCCACTGCTCTGTTCCTGTGTGTTGTGTAAAGGGGGGCGTGTCCCTTCTCCCCCATCAGCTCTCAGAGTTCATCTGACTGAGCTCTGAAGAGTGTAACTTTAGTTCTCAGCCCCACTTTTTTTTATGACAGCTCAGACAAGCTTTACAAATTCTGCACTTTGAAGGAATGTAGAGAAGAGAAGAAATGCAGATAAACAGGTACAATGTATGTAGGAAAATTTGTCAACTTTGTGTATCATCTGAGGCCAATGCTTCACTGGGTACAAGTAAAGGTTTAGAACCACTTTAAGGTAACTGGTAGAGCTGTTGCACCTTTGTGATACCCATATTTTAAATGTGTGTGAAGTTTAATACATTGATTTCTAAAATCACAGGTTTTATGTGCTGTTGATATTTTGTGTTATTGGGGAATCATGCCTTCGTGGGCATTCTGTATGGTAACTGATTATGATGATACCCCCTTAGTCAGCCCATACGTGAGTCAGTGTCTTTCGTTTGGCCAGTAGGTTGAAACTAAAATACCTGACCCATATCCCCCATCTACACACTCGATGTGGATGGGGGAATCCTCGCGCTGAGCTTATTTAATTCTGTTTTTGGGAAGATTTCTCCACTGTTAGAATATACTGTTCAGTGCAGCCAACTATAGCTCTCTGCGCTGATCGAGCAGGGAAAACCCAACAGGACAGTTGTACAGAAGTCCATCAGTAGATCGACTTCTGTACAACCGTAATGCCCATACATGGATTGAAATTTGGTGCCTCCCTGCTGAACTGTCCGGATTTCGATCCATGTACTGTATAGCCAGCTTTAGTCTGGATAACCTCAAAGCACTTCTCTTCTAAACTTTCAGTGGTATCAAACTATGAGATACCTGTAGGTAGGGAGTTTGGTTGTCCTTTCACTACATAACATGCCTCAATATCTATTTTCTACAATGTAGACCTAAAATGATCCTTCCTCAGCTAAACTGGTTGTTCCGGTTTTGGTTAAAATGGGTTTTGTTGTTATCTGTGTCCTCATTGAAAAGATTTCTGTTCTTTTTCCTATCCTCAAGAAGCATGGGGAAGCTAAAGGAATCTCCCCAAAGTAAGAGGAAATCCAATCCCCCATTGTTTTAGTTCCTCTTGCTAGTGGTGACGACTATAAAATTTTTACATGACCTTGCAGTTTTCATCTTCAGCAACAGAGGTCCTAACTCTTTCCCTTGACTCAAAATTAGTAAGTAGTAGTAGAATGATGGCATGCACAATGAAAAGTAAGGCTGCATTCACACCTGAGCGTTTTGTCGCCTAAAGCGCGACGCCCCAAAACGCTAGAGGGGAAAAACTACATTATTCTCTATGGAGATGGTTCACATCTCCACTACAAAACGGCTGACGCCGAACGCATGAAGCCCAAACAAGTTCTGGACCCTTTTTTGTCGCTCGAATTTGGGCGTTTGGGTGTTTTACATTGGTGACCCTAGACCTGTAAAAAACGCTGCGTTTTGTCGCAGGAAATCGCGGTAGAAAACGCTGCGTTTTGTCGCGGCACATCGCGGTAAAAAACGCCGCAAAACAATACGCTCAGGTGTGAATGCAGCCTTAGAGTATATACTGGTTACCTGTGACCAATATAAGAAGGATATTTAGAAAATACTGTATATAAAATGTCCCTTTAAAAATGTTCTGCAAAAGCACTTTAATTTTGGAAGGTTAAGATTATTAGGGCCAGATTCACGTAGAAGTGCGGCGGCGTAACGTATCGTAGATACGTTACACCGCCGCAAGTTTTCATCGCAAGTGCCTGATTCACAAAGCACTTGCAATGAAAACCTACGCCTGCGGCCTCCGGCGTAAGCCCGCGTAATTCAAAGGGGCGTGTGCCATTTAAATTAGGCGCGCTCCCGCGCCGGACCTACTGCGCATGCTGCCTTTTGAATTTCCCGCCGTGCTTTGCGCGAAGTGACGTAATTTTTTCGAACGGCGACTTGCGTAGCGTACTTCCGTATTCCCGGACGTCTTACGCAAGAAGGAAAAATTTAGAAATTTCGACGCGGGAACGACGGCCATACTTTATACAGCACATACGTGTGCTGTGTAAAGTTCGGGCACCAAAAACGACGACTAACTTTGCGACGGGAAACTAGACTAGCAGCGACGTAGCGAACGCGAAAAACCGTCGTGGATCGCCGTTACTCCTAATTTGCATACCCGACGCTGGTTTACGGGGGGGGTTAGGGTGTTATGTTAACTTAATGGTGGGGTGTGTAAGTAGGCCATGTTGGCCTTTCACCGGCCCAGTGTTGTGCTGGGGCGGCTGCCTTTTTATTTTATGTTGTGGTTTTTTTTTTGTGTTTATATAAACTGTCAAAATCAATAAAAAGAATTTTACAAAAAAAAAAGGTGAAGCGCTGTGAATACTTTCCAGATGCACTGTATAGGCACAACACAGAAATGGGAGCGATGGGTGCAATGTGTTAAGGGGTATACAAGGCTGGGTGTTATACCCTTTTCAATGTTAGAATTGAAATAATGTGTGTGATTCCTGAAGACTAAGGGCTCTTTCACACGTCCGCTCCGCTCGTCCGTGTATTACAAGTTTGTTCACGGACTTGTAATACATCCCTATGGGATCCGCGTCCGTCGGGATCCGGTTTTGCGGACGGAAGAAAACCATATTTTTCTTCCGTCCGGCCTAACGGATCGGATGCAGACGGACAGACGGTCCGTCTGCATCCGATCCCCCATAGGGGAGAGCGAAGCAGAGACAGGGCGGTCTCTGCACTGTGTGCGGGGACCGCCCTATCCGCCGACAGCTCAGCGGGGATGACGGAGGATCCCCGCTGAGCTTTGGCGGACACACGGAGCGGACCCAGAAACGGTCCGCTCCGTGTGAAAGAGCCCTAAAGCATACAACCTGCAGAAAATGTAATTGTGTAACAACTGTCCTCCCATTGCTTCCCTAGGACATGTTTAGTATGCCACTGATAGTAATTCATTTGCATAGGTGTTTTACTTTTCAGTACAGTGCGTTAGAAATGGATGTACAGAACAGAGTTATAGTGAATGTACCACCAATTAGGAATTTCTAAATGGCTGTTCTGTTTCTGGTGTTCTAATGAAAATGTGTTTCCTGGAATAGCACTGTTGTGCCAGAAGACCTTGGATTTTAATACTCCCATATACCTTGCAAATTAGCAATCTGCTGGTGTGCGGATCTGAACCTCAAGGACAGCTTTGAGATCCAAATGAAAAATCTATTTAGCTATACAAAGCCTTTAATATTTGGCTCCGTAGTCCCAAGAACAACACAATCTTTGCAGCTTTGATTTAGTACATTTTTATGCCATCAGTTTGTACCCTAGCATTTTAATTAGAAGATACTGTACATTAACATCCAGAAACTTTTTGTTGCAGCACAGTACCAGTAATTCAGTATGATGTTCAGTAATTAAAGCAATATTAAAGGGGTTGTAAAGGAAAACTTTTTTTTCATAATAAGCATCCTTTACCTGCAGATATTCCTCTTTTCACTTCCTCATTGTTCGTTTTTGCTCAGAAGTTGCTCTATTTCTTCTCTGTTCTGTTCACTTCCTGCTTGTCTGATTGTTGCTCACCACCGTGATGGGAGGCTTTACTGCGGTGGTCAGAGACATGCTCACCCCCTCCTGGGAACTACATCTGTGTGGCAGGACGCTCTCTACGTGTTAGAGACTTCAAGGAGGTGTGAATTACTGGGCATGCCGCAATTCATACTGGTAAATGTAGTTCTTACATGAACGAGCGCCGCAAACCAGGAAGTGAATGAGAGAACAGAAACTAGAACACCAGAGGTTTTATAGATGAAGGAATTTAATAGGTATTTACTTGTTTTTTAACAGAATCATTACACTATTCTGTCTGTCTACCTGCCCCTTAACATAAAATGTGGCCATCAGCGTGCCTCTTAACATAAAATAAGGGTCATGCTGATGGGCACCTTTTATTTTAAGGGGAACGCTGATGAGCACTGTTTTTTATGTTCAGGGGCACTCTGATAGACAAATGTTATTTTAAGGGGCACGCTGATGGGTACATTTTTAATGTGCACATCTGATAGGCACATTTTATGTTAAGGGGCACTCTGATGGGCACAACAAAATGTGTCCAGCAGTGTGCCCCTTAACAAAATATACCCATCAGCGTGCCACTTAAAATAAAATTTGTCCATCAGAGTGCCCCTTAACATAAAAAAAAGTTGGCCATCAGCGTGACTTTTAACAAAATATGCCCAGCAGTGTGCACGATAAAAATATACCCATTAATGATCACTGGTTAACATGCCCACATACCTTGAATGCAGGAGGTAACTTAAACACTGAAGGGACGGAAGCTGCAGGATATGGAGAACCAGGACCCGGGAAATGCGAGCAGAAGGGGGACGGAGCGCGCAGGTGACTTCACGCCCCTATTTGAAAGGAGAGCCAGGACCAGGTGTCAGGCCTCACACCGGAAACTGCGAGCAACAGGGGTGGGGCGTGCACATGACCTCACACCCCTACTTGCAAGGAGAGACTGGACTCGGGAACTGCGAGCAGCAGGGGGTGGGGCGCACATGATGTCACGCCCCTAGTAGCGGCCCGTGAGTCTTCCCTGTGGTGAGGAGCAGGGGGCGGCGCACTCACGCATGCAGCGTCACTGGTTGCTAGGCAAACCCATGGTCCCAGCCAACCGACGCTTGCTAATGCTAACAGGACTGGAGGCCTGGCGGTCCAGTCAGAAGCGTCTCTGGGGCCGGACTCCGGCCACCATTTAGTGACGGCCGCCCTAGAGTTTCATGAAACCCTGATCTAGACAATTGTTATACTGCCTTCACCAATTCACCTTATACCCTTCTGTGTGTAATCTAGTGATTAGGGTTGAGCCGAACACCACCCGGTTTGGTTCGCAGCAGAACATGCAAACAGGCAAAGAATTTGTGCGAACACCATTAAAGTCTATGGAACACAAACATTAAAAATAAAAAGTACTAATTTTAAAGGTTAAAATGCAAGTTATTGTCATACAAAAGTGTTTGGGGACCTGGGTCCTGCCCCAGGGGACATGTATCAATGCAAAAAAAGTTTTAAAAACTGCATTTCTTTTGGGAGCAGTGATTTTAATAATGCTTAAAGTGAAACAATAAAAGTGAAATATTTTGACAGGCTGACAGGAAGTCAGATCCCCAGAACCCCATTGATAGCCCCTTTAAACACACAGATTCCAAAGATTTCTAAAACCTTCCGGAGGTTAATCTATTTTTTGCTGTTGGGGGCTAAGCTTACAGTGGCTAAGGCCTGGAAACAACAGAGAATCTCCTTCCTAGTGGCTAAAAGGAAAATATCCTGGATGATGTCTCAGGAAAAGCTATCAAGCATATTGCTAGACACAACCAACAAGTTTGAAACCGTATGGGAACCGTGGGCCTGATATGGGACATGTATGTACAAACCTGTGGTGGCCACTATTGTATTCTGACAGTGGTACGTTGGATGAAGGCACTGTTCTGCCAATTTTTTTGACCTGGCTCCTCTGAAAAAGTCAATCAAAAAAATCAACTTTTGTCTGGCTGGTCATTGCCAACAGAGCCACCCATGTTTCGAAATTTGGTCTCTGAATCGCCGGCTTCAGTAGGAGAAGGGAAGTACAGTTGAACCTCGGATTACAAGCATAATCCGTTCCAGGAGTATGCTTGTAATCCAAAGTGCTCGCATATCAAAGCGCGTTTTCCAATTGAAGTCAATGGAAAGGAAAATCATTTGTTCTGCATTAACTTCAATGGGATGCAATACCGAATGCGGCCAGAGGTGCGGGATGCCAGAGAGCGCCTAAAATGGCTGAAAAGGCCTGAGGACACTTCGGCTCATTTCCTGCGCCCCCTTTCCTCAGGCCAAATGATGTACTGCAGGCCAATGTTTGGCTTTTCTCAGCTCCTGTGCCCCTGTACCTCAGGACAAACGAGGTACTGCAGGCCTATTTTCAGCTCTGCTCGTCTTCTGCGTCCCCGTAGCTCAGGCCAAATGAGGTACTGCAGGTCTATTTAGCTTGCATTCTGCTGGTCTTGCGAGTCAACACTCGCAAACCGAGTCAGAATAAAAAAAAAAAAAGTTGCTCGCAAATCAAAACGGTCTCAAACAAAGTTACTTTTAAACCAAGGTTCCACTGTACTTTCTTGGACAGTAATCATGGGAACAAGTGTCCCTGATATTCCAGTGAAAACTCAAAATGTTGTATTTTTCTTTATTTTCTGCCGGACATTTTATAGGTAAACACGTTTTTCTTCACCCAATATCTGGCTACATAATGTCATACAAAGTTTTGTGGCATTTGTCCTTTTTTTTTTAAATATATAAATTTATTCTGCATTTAGGATTTTACAAAAATATATTGCAGTTTACCAACCCTTACATGTGGTGGCTGCAATAAATTAATTTTGTTAGGATTTTGACCTATTTTCACCTGGTAATCTGGCCTGTTACCAGGTGAAATGTTGTATTTTTCTTTATTTTCTGCCGGACATTTTATAGGTAAACACGTTTTTCTTCAAAAAGGGGGATTGAACGTTGATGTGACAAATGAAAAAACAACCAGATGTTACTCGCCCACCCAATATCTGGCTACATAATGTCATACAAAGTTTTGTGGCATTTGTCCTTTTTTTTTTAAATATATAAATGTATTCTGCATTTAGGATTTTACAAAAATATATTGCAGTTTACCAACCCTTACATGTGGTGGCTGCAATAAATTAATTTTGTTAGGATTTTGACCTATTTTCACCTGGTAATCTGGCCTGTAACACACTTCCTGTCTTAGGCCCCATACACACGGGACTATTTATCCGTGGATACGGTCCAGCGGACCGTTTCCGCGGATAAATCCTCTCGAGGATTTCAGCAGATTTTAATGCGATGGAGTGTACTCACCATCGCATTGAAATCCGCGCCGAAATCCTCTGGCGATGACGTGTCACGCCGTCGCCGCGATTATGACGCGGCGACGTGCGCGACGCTGTCATATAAGGAATTCCACGCATGCGTTGAATCATTGCGACGCATGCGGGGGATCCCTTCGGACGGATGGATTCGGTGAGTCTGTACAGACCAGCGGATCCATCCGTTGGGATGGATTCCAGCAGATGGATTTGTTCTGCATGTCAGCGAATATCCGATCTGCTGGAATCCATCCCAGGGGAGATATATCCGCGGATAAAGATCCGCTGGCGTGTACACACCATAGGATCTATCCGCTGAAACCCATTTCCTGGGATTTATCTGCGGATGGATTCTATGGTGTGTATGGGGCCTTAGGGTATTTCTGTTCTGGGTGAGGGAGCAAAGGAGTCACCTTTAGACAGCAGAATTGTCAGTCTGGGGGGGGGGGTTGGGCTCACGCCAATATACGTTGACAGAATGGCACGGCTGGGCAAAACCCCATATGGGTACGTCTTCCTCTTTAAGAGCTGCCAAGAGGTGCCCGTTGCGATCGCATGCATGTGGGCCATCACAAGGATTTGTGTGTGTAAACACACAAATTCCTATTCCATCAGGGGAGAGAGACGACATATCGTTTGTTCCTACTAAGTAGGAACAAACGATTTGTCTGCTCCCCCAGTCAGTCCTATCCCCATACAGTTACAACACATCTAGCAAACACACATTTAACCCCTTGATCACCCTCTAAGTGTTAACCCCATCCATATCAGTAACATTTACACAGTAATCAGTGCATATGTATAGCACTGCATAAATGTCAATGGTCCCAAAAATGTGTCAAAAGTGTCCGATCTGTCCGTCACAATGTCGCAGTACAGCTAAAAATCATAGATCACCACCATTAATAGTAAAACAAAAATGCCATAAATCTTTCCCCTAGTTTGTAGACGCTATAATCTTTGTGCAAACCAATCAATATATGCTTATTGCGTTTTTTTACCAAAAATATGCAGAAGAATATATATTGGGCTAAAGATCTCCAGATGCAGGGGGGTTTAACTGGCAGTCCTCCAGCTCTTGCGGAAACTTCAAGTCCTATCATGCCTCTGCCTGGAGGGAGTCATGCTTTTAACTTTCAGCCTTGCAATGCCTCATGGGACTTGTAGTTTTGTAACAGCTGGAGGGCCGCCAATTTGACACCTGTGCTCCAGAGGTTGCTGGGGGTTCCTTTAGCAATTTCTGCCTGTCAGATAAGTTCCCACTGACACCATTGATCATTTTACCTATCTGTAAGGGGCTAATTCTTCCTAATGTCTACAAATGTAAGGAGCATTCTTCCCACTAACCACCCCACTAATGTATCAAGAGTTATAGATTTGTAATTTTTAGCTGGAAATTTATTACAAGGGTTCCTCTGTGAAGAAAAGATGGTATAGCTCAGAAGAAATGCTGTGCTCCCCATATACATCGCTAGGTTTTAATTTCAGTTTTAACTGGAGTATACTTTTAATACAGTATTGCGTTAATGTGCCTCGATCAATTGTACTTCAGGGATTCATTTTTGTATGCATGTTGATAGCAGAAAAAGCAACCTGAATTAACTACAATCTCCCTAATGGATGCTTCTTTGTTTTGTGCATGAAGGCTGGATTGTTAAAACTAATGGCCCATTGACAATCTGCCAGCTCTATATGAAGATGGTTCACGATTTATTGCAGAGGTTATAAAAATACACCAGACCCTGCTGAGATGTATAACATCTTGGTATCCACTTTGTTGACATAAAAACACCTACACAGCTTTGTAAATGAATAATTCGGTTTTATTATTTTATTTGTCTTTTTTTGTTAAATGGCTGTTGCTGATCCCCCTCCCCCTTGAACATTTTGATTATATAAGAGTATAGCTCCCTTCTGAAAAGGAGTTGGGGTCTTCTGCTATAACTTTCTTTGAAATGGCCCTGTCCTTTTGTTTCTAGTTCTCCCACATAACAGTTGAGCAAGCAAACATAATGCTGCGTACACACGATCATTTTTCGGCATTAAAAAAAAAAACAACGCTTTTTTCAGCATGTAGAAAACACAAAGTTTTTCCAACTTCATCATTAAAACGACGTTGCCCACACACCATTGTTTTAAAAAAAAATGCTCTAGCAAAGCGTGGTTACGTACAACATGTACCACGGCACTATAAAGGGGAAGTTCCATGCGGATGACACCACCCTTGGGGCTGCTTTAGCTGATTCCGTGTTAGTAAAAGACGATTCACGCTTTTCTGTCTGTTACAGCGTGATAAATGTGCTTACTCCATTACGAATAGTAGTTTTACCAGAACGAGCGCTCCTGTCTCATAACTTGCTTCTGAGCATGCGCGGGTTTTTAACGTCATTTCCGGGTAGTGCTCGGGTTCTGTGCAAGCGACTTCCCCTCTGCACATGAACACTAGGGATGATTTACTCGGCACAGCACCTTATGTATTTTTTGTGAATACAAGGCAGTCCCTAATGTCATCACCTCCTCTCTTCTCTATTGTGTCCAATCAGAGAACTCCTTGCAGTCACTGAAAAAATGCAAACAGTCTATAAATTATGGCAGTGCCAAGCGAGCAAACCCCTATGGTGCAGAGAGGATTCTCACAAATAACCCAAACAGGACCAGAAACATTACAGCTATCACTGTATTAACATAAAAAACAATTCAAAGGTGTGACGTCCTTTAAACCCAACAATGCTAAAAAAAATTATCAATTCATAAAATTCTTTCTCAAATATAAAGTGCTTATTAAATGTAAGTCCATAAGTGAATAAATTTCAAAACATGAAAACAGTCCAAATAAGTGAAAAATGTGTAATCCACCACACTGATGAACTTCTGCTCAGAAGTATCAAGTGAGTAACACCACCAAGAAAGAAGAGATGTGCCACAGGACCGCTCCACCATAATAGGCTTCTTACTGGTAGAATGGATCTCGCCGTGAGATCAGAAAATGCCTTGCTGCTCTGCAGCCAATTAAGCTCCGGATCCAGGAATGGCCAACTCACTGGTCCTAAGCACATTCACTCCATAAAGGTGATAAGAGTACAGATGGATTGGACAGTGTAGTATTTATGGCAATAAGTCTATCAAAATAATAAAAATGCACTTACAAGAAATGGCATGTAACAAACACCGCTGGAGTTTCCTCTCGGCATGTGGAATGGCGTCATGTGTGGCCTCATCCCACGTTTCCCCATAACGAGCATCTTCAGGGGAACAGAGGTTCCCTGTGGGAATAGAGGAGTCTCTGTTCACCTGCCGACACTTGTTAAAGAGAAATGCTTTGGGAAGAGCCACACACAACATAATTACCGACGGCGGGAGGACACACCGGCAGTGTTTGTTAGATTCCATTTGAATCTGAAGCCTCTTTGTACTGATGAATTAAGTGTATTTATCTTTGGTATCTTTTAGTATTGTTGGATGTAAAGGGACAGCAACACTTATATCAGTTTTTATATTTTTGTCACAACTCATGCCCTGATAGATGGAAGGGTGCAGCAGTTCTAATTTAATCAAATGTATTTATTCCTTAATTGCAGGTTCATATAGCACAGGGTTTTTTTTTTTTAAATCGCTGTATAACGCCACCACTACTGCAATGATTTTCAGCTTCCCTGATGTTCAATCCAGTGAGCTATGCATGCTTACATTGTGCCAAGCTGGAAGTATGCAATGTATAATTACGTGTACCATGACAGCTGAAAAATATTGTTTAGGTGAAAATTCTTCAGCTGCCACAATTCATTTTTTTAAATCATACTTTGTCCCTCTCCTACAAAAGCCAGTGGCATATAAAATACATCATTGCAATCAAAGTGTTAAAACACAACAGCATGACCATGTTTTGTAGTTTGCCTTCAGCCAGCCTTTTTTCATTTATAATAATGTATATCACTGAAATGGGCAGGAGTCAGAACTTCAATCAGGATTTTATTGCTCTGTATATCTTAAAAGGAGAGATTTCCCCTCACTTCCTGTCCCTGTGATGCCCATACACAAAATGGTGTGGTTGGCACTAGGACAGAAGTAAACAATTCTGACCATGGTTTATGTCTATTAACGTTTTTTCCTTTTTTTTTTTTTTTACATACACAAATAAACAATAAATTGCATAGATACAAGCAACAAAAAAAACAAAACAAAAAAAAAACATGTTTTAAGCAAAGAATTTCCAGTCCTCATTTGAACACTGCTGATCTGTGATTTTGATAAATATATCCTTTAGCAAATTCTTTTAAACATTAAGTGCCAATGGCCGGTTTTATATAAAAAAAATTATAGTCTGCAAATCGAGAGACATTTTATTATTAGATTTTTTTCAGTGTTAGTTATTAGAGTCTTGGTGAAATATGATAATTATGGCACATTTTGTATGAGAAACTGGAAACTGCTGTGTAAAGAAAAGATATTCATGCTTTCTTTTAGGAAGGTTATATAAAGTTGTGCTCATAAGTTTACATACAGAATTTATGATTTCTTGGCCATTTTTTAAAGAATATGAATGATGGCATAAAAACTTTGATTCCACTCATGGTTAGTGTTTGGCCGAAGCCATTTATTATCAACTAACTAACTGTGTTTACTTACCCCAGTTCTTAATACCGTGTATTGCCCCCTTTAACATCAATGACAGCTTGAAGTCTTTTGTGGTATTTGTGGATTTGTCCCTTTATCTTCTCAGATGGTAAAGCTGCCCCTTCCTCTTGGCAAAAAGTCTCCAGTTCCTGTAAATTCTTGGGCTGTCTTGCATGAACTGCACGTTTGAGATCTCCCCAGAGTGGCTCAATGATATTGAGGTCAGGAGACTGAGATAGCCATTTCAGAACCTTCTCTTTATTCTGCTGTAGCCAATGACAGGTTGACTTGGCCTTGTGTTTTGGATCATTGTAATGTTGGAATGTCCAAGTATGTGCCATGCGCAGCTAACTGGCTGATGAATGCAAATGTTCCTCCAGTATTTTTGACCAAATTTCCTGTGCCTTTTATAACTCACATATAGCTCACGCATCCCCAAAACATCAGCGATCCACCTCCGTACCTTTCATCATAGGCCTTGTTGACTTCTCTCCAAATGTAGCATTTATGGTTGTGGCCAAAAAGCTTAATTTAGGTCTCATCACTCCAAATGACTTTGTGCCAGTAGGTTTGAGGCTTGTCTCTGTGCTTTTTGGCGTATTGTAACTGGGATACTTTGTGGCATTTGCGTATTAATGGCTTCCTTCTGGCGACTCGACCATGCAGCCCATCTTTCTTCAAGTGCCTACTTATTGTGCATCTTGAAACAACCACACCACATGTTTTTGGAGAGTCCTGTATTTCACCTGAAGTTATTTGTGGCTTTTTCTTTGCATCCTGAACAATTTTCCTGGCAGTTGTGGCTGAAATTTGAGTTGGTCTACCTGACCGTGGTTTGGTTTCAACAGAACCCCTCATTTTCCACTTCTTGATTAGAGTTTTAACACTGTTGATTGGCATTCTCAATTTCTTGGATATCTTTTTATATCCCTTTTATAAAGTTCAACTACCTTTTCCCACAGATCCTTTGACAATTCTTTTGCTTTCCCCATGACTCAGAAACCAGATACGTCAGTGCAGCACTGGATGAAAGATGCAAGGGTCTGTCCAGAAACTCGTTGACCTTTTATATACACACACACTAATTACAAGCAAACCGATCACACGTGAAGACGGTTACCTTTAATTAGCCATTCAAACCCCTTTGTGTCAACTTGTGTGCTTGTTATCAGGCCAAAATCACCAGGGAATGTAAACTTTTGATCAGGGTCATTTGGGTAGTTTCTATTGTGATTATGATTTTAAAAAAGTAAACACAGTTGATTGATAATAAATGGCTTCAGCCAAACACTAACAATGAGTGAAAGAAATGTTTTTGTGTTATTTATTTTCTCCGAAAAATAGCCAAGAAATCATACTTTATGAGCACATATTAAATATCCTTACTGTTCAATATAATTGAAGTTCAGTCAAACTTGATATTCTTGTTAATGCCCAGCTTCTTTTTTTTTTTTTTTTGTATTATAAGTTTTTAATTTGACCTTTTAAAAAATATTTACGTTTTAAAAAATATTTCTTGCATATTATTGAATTCTACATTATGTACTGCCATTGTCTGACTGAGCTTGGAGAATTACGTTTTTTCCCTTCTGGGTGTCCCTGACAGAGGAATGCAATAAAAAGTTTTTCTTTGGAACATATGCAACGCAAGTCTGCAAAACACATAGATACGTGAATTCCATCTCCCTTCACCAACCATATATCCACAATAATGATAGAACATGATCATTTGTAGCATGTCATGTTTATTAGTGAATACCGTAATATAAACTCTCAAGTTTAAAGTGTTTTTTTTCCGGCCTTGGAAAAAATAAAATAAAAGCCAGCAGCTACACATACTGCAGCTGTTGGCTTTTAATAAATGGACACTTACCTGTCCTGGAGTCCAGTGATGTTGGCACCCGCAGCATTGCGGGTAGGGGAACCCGGCAGTGTAGCCTTTCGGCTTCACGCTGTGAACCCTACTGCGCATGCATGAGGCCCCGTTCCTCTCTCCTATTGGCCCAATGGCCAGGGGAGAAGGAAGGAACCCCCACGTTGCCACACAGCTCCGCTGCAGGGACTCCTGGAAGTCATAGACTGATATCTTGTCCCCCCTCCCCCCGATAGGTGCCAATTGTAGGGGGGAGGAATACGATGAGCGTAAGGAATAAGATGAGCGGAAGTTGATTTGTAGAGGTGCTGGGTGTTGGTATCCTTTTAGCTTGTCTTTTCATAATTTCCCTCAATTTGAATTGTTGTTACTAGAACAATGATTGGGTATTCTTACCTTCAGTAAATTAATTACTAATCATGTGCAATATACAGTGGGTACATTTTTACAAGAATAATAAAAGTTATGTTTTTTTTTTTTACAGCATGCACTATTAGCTCTGAAGTGTATCTTGGCATTTGTGATTCCCGACCAGCCATACGACATCCGGATAAAGTTAGCCAGGCTGGAATTTGAGTCCTTGGAAGCTCTTAAAGAGAAACAGGTAAGAGAAAAGAAATGCACAAAATGAAAGGCAGGCTAAAGTATAATGAAAACAAGACGAAGAGTCTGAAGCCTCGTACACACACTCGGTTTTCTCGGCAAGAACCAGCAAGAAAACTGCTGGCAGAGCTTTTTTGCCGAGTAAACCGTGCGTGTGTACGAGGCTTTCAGGTTTCTCTTCAAGAAAACTGCCCAGAATCTAGACGAGAAAAATAGAGAACCTGCTCTCTATTTTCTCGTCGTGAGATTCTCGGTAGTGTTTTCCTGCTGAGAAACCCGAGCGTGTGTATACTTACCTGTCGCCGCGGAAACCCGTGCATGCTCAAAATGACTGACGCATGCGCGGTAGCTTCCAAGGCATAGGTAGGGTGTAGCAAGATGGCGGCGACGGCATCGAATGTGACGACCGCATGCTCGTTGTAGTCTATGACGTCACCGCATTCGTGCCATTCAAAAGAACGGCGGTTCTTTTGAATGGAGTGTGTGTATACTTGGCCGGCAAGAGAATCTTGCCAAGAAGCTCGTCAGGAAAAACATTCTGGGCCGTGTGTACAGGCCTTGCGTCTTTAATGGCCTTGGGCATGCTTTGTCCAGACAATTAGCATGAAAGCCATTTCTCTGGAGCCTTCCAGTTATGGTTTGTAGTTATGTGTTTTATATGTGATTTATGGTGATTTTCAGTCTTTGTTACATTGTGAAATATTCATACTTGTAATTAAAAATGGCAAAAAACATTTTTAAAGTATCCAGCTCTATACTTTATCAAAAACATACCTTTCTACCCCATTGGGGATCAAACAAGGAATGACTTATGCCAAAAGAGACCGCTAAGAAATTATTTTATTAGGCAAAAGAGTCAGATTATCAGCTCATTGGGACAATCAGGATATTTTTTAATGTGAGTTACAAAATAGCCACCTCCAATGAAAAGTAATTTAACCTTCTTGGCTCTGCCATATGTCCAAATCTAGAGGCATTTGTTAAGGTTGGCATCATTTGTTCATGGTATTTTGTATTAGCGTATTATGTTACTGAAAAATGTCAACAGCCTCAGCCTGTGATTCATCTGGGTTGTATATTTTTAGCATTAATATGAATAAACAGAACATATTTTATATTTTTTGAAGATATGAAAGTTGGAGGGTGGAGGTGAACATTCCCTAATGTTAATATTATTGTTAATAAGTTATTAGGGGCCCCAAACTTTAATGACACTTTTCAAGTCAATACAATACATAAAGCTTTTCCATGTTCAAGTTGCCAAGATGAAAGTGCATGTCTACCCAAAACTTTTTTTATTTGGATAGAATGAAGAGGGGTTCCCTGCAAGAATGTTAATACTATCCAGAGCTCTGTTTGGAGATAGTCATTTCACCAGATAGAAATTGAGGGAAAATCTTTAAAGAGGAAGTAAACTCTGATTGTTTTTTTTTCTTCCCTGCAAAGTAATAATGTGCTAGTATTCATCGCATACTAGCACATTATGTGACACTCGCCTTCAAATTAAGACCACATCGTCCCCTCTGGAGGCCGCATCCATCTTCCCCATGGGGCCGCGGACTCTGGCTGTGTGATTGGCTAGAGCTGCGTGACCTCACTCACGGGCACACTTCTGAAGAAACAACACGGGCTGCCTTTTCTTCACTGCATCATCGGTGCAGTTTACAGTAAATACCTTCTAAATGGTGCACGTTTAGGAGGGATTTACAGTACCTACAGTATTTTTGTTTTTGTTGCTTTTGGAGATTTTCTCCAGTTCCTGTCTGGTAAACTGTTAGCAGGATAGGAAGTAAAGGTACAGTAAATCTCTCTAACGAAACCCCTGAGAGCAGTACAAATCTTAACGGATTCTAAATCTTTCCATTCTATCCAACACTTATAAAAAACAAGAAAAAAAAGGCCTTTTTGTAAGGTTACAGTCAGTACAGTTCAGGGTCTCTAAATGTATCTTGTAAAACTCATTTGAACTACTGTATAAGGCCTCATTCCCAGTAGCAATGTCAAACCTGCATGTATATGCATTTAGAAGACATTTCTAAATGCATGTAATGATTTTTTCAATGGTGCTGTTCACACTATGGGTTTACCTCCATGTGCAGTCAGTTTACAGTGCTTTGAACAAGTATTCATACCCCTTGACATTTTCCACATTTTGTCATGTTACAACCAAAAACATAAATGTATTTTATTGGGCTTTAATGTCATAGACCAACACAAAGTGGCACATAATTGTGAAATGGAAGGAAATTGGTTTTCAATTTTATTTTACAAGTAAATATCTGAAACGTGGTTTACATTTGTATCCAGCCCCCTTTATTCCGATACTCCTTAGACCCCTTTCACACTGGAGCGGTGTGCAGGCTCTATTTCGCTAAAAATAGCACCTGCAAACCGACCCCAAACAGCTGCTGCTGTTTCTCCAGTTGCAAAGCCTGAGGGCTGAGGGCTTTTCACACTGGATCGGTGCGCTAGCAGGATGGGAAAAAAAAGTCCTGCTAGCAGCATCTTTGGATTGGTGAAGGAGTGGTGTGTATACCGCTCCTTCACCACTCCCGCCCATTGAAATCAATGGGACACTGCGGCTATACCACAGGCAACGAGCCTCTGCAGGCGGTTTTTACCCTTTCTCGGCCGCTGGTGGGGGTAGTGCCGCGAAATTAGCGGTAAAGCGCCGCTAAAAATAGAGGCGCTTTAGCGCCACTGCACCTCCCGTCCCAGTGTGAAAGGGGTCTAACTAAAATCTAGTGAAACCAATTGCTGTCATCTAATTGGTAAATAGAGGCGTCCACCTGTGTGTAATTTAATCTCTGCAGTGCCAGACCATCCATAGAGGGTGTAAAGGCGCCACCTCCCCTATCTATGTGTCCGGCCCCCTGATCTACATATTGTGACACCGGACTATGGATTCCAAGTTGTGTGACGATAGAGAATTCATCTTTGCTAATTTTCCCGCTAAAGTTCCTCCCCGCCAATCAGGAGGCGGGTCGTGATATTTTTTTTTTCCAATTGGCCAAAGCATAAGGCAATCCTATTGGGTGCCTAGCGCTTTGGCGGAATAGGAGGCACACGTCAGAGGAAGCTTGAGGAGCGGATACCGGAGCCGCCGCTGCCCGCACTCCAGGGGAGGACATTACAGCCCTGCCACACGAGTGGGTAAGTGCCGGACTGCCCACGGGGCGAGAGGGGGGTGCCGCGCTACTGGATCTCAGTATAAATACAGCTGTTCTATGAAGTCCTCAGAGGTTTGTTAGAGAACCTTGGTGAACAAACGCATCATGAAGGCCAAGGAACACACGAGACAGGTCAAGAATAAAGATGTGGAGAAGTGTAAAACAGGGTTAGGTTCTAAAAAAAAAAATATCCCAAGCTTTGAACATCTCACAGAGCACTGTTCATTCCATCATCCAAAAATGGAAAGCGTATGGCACAGCAGCAAACCTACCAAGAAATGTCCGTCCATCTAAACTGACAGGCCGGGCAAGGAGAGCATTAATTGGAGAAGCCGCCTAGAGGTTTATGGTAACTCTGGAGGAGCTACAGAGATCCACAGCTCAGGTGGGCGAATCTGGCCTTTATGGAAGAGTGGCAAGAAGAAAGTCATTGTTGAAAGAAAGTCATATTTGCAGTTTGCAAAAAGCCATGTGGGGGACACAGCAAACATGTGGAAGAAGGTGCGCTGGTCAGATGAGACCAAAATTGTACTTTTTGGCCTAAAAGCAAAACGCTATGTGTGATGGAAAACTAACACTGCACTTCACTCTGAAAACACACCATCCCCACCATGAAACATGGTGGTGGCAGCATCACGTTGTGAGGATGTTTTTCTTCAGCAGAGACAGGAAAGCTGGTCAGAGTTGATGGGAAGATGGATATAGCCAAGTACAGGGCAATCTTAGAAGAAAACCTGTTAAAGTCGACAAAAGACCTGAGACTGGGGTGGAGGTTCACCTTCCTGCAGGACAACGACCCTAAACATACATCCAGCGCTACAATGGAATGGTTTAGATCAAAGTATATTCATGTGTTAGAATGGACTAGTCAAAGTCCAGACCTAAATCCAATTAAGAATCTGTGGCAAGTCTTGAATATTGCTGTTCACAGACGCTCTCCATCCAATCTGGCAGAGCTTGAACTATTTTGCAAAGAAGGGCAAAAATGTCACTCTCTAGATGTGCAAAGCTGGTAGAGACATTGCAGCTGTAATTGCAGTAAAAAGTGGTTCTACTCATTCAGGGGGGCTGAATACAAATGCACAACACGCTTTTCCGATATTTATTTGTAAAACATTTTGAAAACCATTTGTCATTTTCCTTCTCAATTATGTGCCACTTTGTGTTGATCTATCACATAAAATCCAAATAAAATACATTTTCATTTTTGCTTGTAACATAACAAAATGTGGGAAATTTCAGGGGGTATGAATACTTTTTTCAAGGCAGTGTAGCTGCTGTTAGAGAAAATATAATTCTTTGTGTCCAGAATCTGATTAGACACTCTAAATGCTTGTAAACTCAGCTAAATCTGCTTATAGTCCAGGGTCACACTGGGCTGCGGGAATGAAGCCGTGCGATTTCAGCTGAACTTGCACAATTTCTCCTGCTTGTCAGTCCCAATTTCTGCTGCGATTACAGAGACATCTGTGCAGTTTCTGCATAGATGTCAATGTAAATTGTGGGCCAAAATCGTGAAAAGTAGTACAGAAACGACTTTTTGAAATATGTGGAGCGCCACAGATGCGGCGGTGCAATTGCCGGCAAATGCCTCCGATTTGGCATGTCAACCCAGGGCTAAAGCAGGAACATCTAAATGCAGGTAAAGTGATCTGTGAAACCAAAAAAGTGTTTATACTTCCCATGTTACTTCTCCTGTATTTACAACATCTAAAGGTACTAGTGCCAGTGTGAATGTGGACATAAAACAGTGTTCAGTGTTTGAAAGTTAGTTTTATTCCTAAGCCAGCTATGTCCTGAGTAGAAAATGTTTTCTCTGCCAGCAGCTACAGAGTGGGACCCTTTCTGTAGGTAAGCAGTGGTCTATCTGCAGAGGTCCCACACACCTTCTTCTGAGTCAGACATTTAGCGCTACAATCAGCAAAGCTTATTTTCCTCGCTGATTATAGAGCTCTGACTAAGGGCATGTGTTGTAGGATCTCTCCAGAGAAATCACTGCTTCCCCACACAGAATAAGGGTCCTTTTCTGTAGCGTGCTGGCAGTGGTTAGGCGTTTCCACTGCAACCTGCAGCTGCTTTGTAAAGAAAACAAACTGTAAGACAATAAAGGGGTTGTAAAGGTACAATTTTTTATTCCTAAAGCTTCCTTTACCTTAGTGCAGTCCTCCTTCACTTACTTCATCCTTCGATTTTGCTTTTAAATGTCCTTATTTCTTCTGAGAAATTCTCACTTCCTGTTCTTCTGTCTGTAACTCCACACCGTAATGTGAGGCTTTCTCCCTGGTGTGGAGTGTTGTGCTCGCCCCCTCCCCTGGAATACAGGAGAGTCAGGACGCCCACTAATACACAGCTCCTTTCTCTATCTGCAACATAGAGAGTGTCCTGACTCTCCTGTATTCCAGGGGAGGGGGCGAGCACTACACTCCACATCAGGGAGAAAGCCTTACATTACGGTGTGGAGTTACAGACAGAAGAACAGGTAGTGAGGATTTCTCAGAAGAAATAAGGACATTTAAAAGCAAAATCGAAGGATGAGGTAAGTGAAGGAGGACTGCACTAAGGTAAAGGAAGCTATTCAGGGAAAAAAAAATTGTACCTTTGCAACCCCTTTAAATTGTTTTTGAAGTAAAGAAAGGCCTTACTTTTGGTATGTTCACTATTCTAGGCAGAAAACATTTCTTTAAAAAAAGTACACATTTTACATGCACATTTCAAATTTGGGTCCAGTCCTGTGCAGCAGCTGTATTAATGTAAACACATAGGGGGTTATTAACGAACAGGCAAATCAACTTTGCACTACAAGTGCAAAGTGCATTTGAAATTGCACTGAAAGTGAACTTGATAGTGCAGTCGCTGTAGATCCGAGGGAGAAATGCAAGGCAAATAATGAAAAGCATTTTAGCTTGCTCATTATTGGATGATAAAATCAGTAGAGCTTCTCCTCATTTCAGATCAACCCCTCAGATTTACAGCGACTGCACTTCCAAGTGCACTTTCAGTGCAATTTCAAGTACACTTTGCACTTGAAGTTTGCACTTGTTAGGATTTGCCTTTCGTAAATAACCATGGCCGATTCGCCCTATAGGCTCACTATGCAAGCCGCTTAGGGCCCCGCAAAGCTGCGAAGGGCCACCCCAAATTACTAGAGGCCCCGGCTGGTAAGAAGTGATTTTTGCCCCCTAACCCCGCTTCTCAACTCGCTGGCTGCATGGGAGAAGAGGCAAGAAGTCAGCACCCCCTGCTTCTCAATTTAATGTAAGATGTCATTTCCGACAGCAGAACACCCCCTCCCCCCGCTTCTCAACTTTCTTTAATGTGACATGTCATTTTGCTTAGGGCCCCAGGGAGGTCAGGATCGGCACTGTAAATAACCCTCATAGTGCAAATATATCAGAGTTTAATGCTGCATGGGATACCCACACCTGACGCCATTTACATCTTCAGTACTGCCTTCATTCTTTGAAATCTGACACTAGCTTTCAACTAAGGATAGAGATGTCTGTTGTTTTATATGGGGTCTTCTGACAAATGTGGAGGGTTGCAGATAAAGATCAGGGCAAGGTAGACATTGAAGAATGACTTCTTCCCTTCCTCAAAAATATGTGGCTGCACTGCAAAAACTGCTAGTGTGGGCAAGGGCATTAGAATTTACAGGGTTTATATTGGTATTATTGTCCCTTTACCACTCCACTATTTTTATGGTAGAATATACACTAAGGGCCAGATTCTCGTACGCTCGCGTAACTTTGTTGCCGGCGTAACGTATCTGATTTACGTTGCGCCTCCGCAACTTAGACGGGCAAGTGCTGTATTCTCAAAGCACTTGCTTTGTAAGTTGCGGCGGCGTAGCGTAAATCGGCCGGCGTAAGCCCGCCTGATTCAAATTTGGATCAGGGGGCGTGTTTTATGTAAATCTTCTGTGACCCTACGTGATTGACGTTATTCCCGAACGGCCCATGCGCCGTCCGTGGAATTTCCCAGTGTGCATTGCTCCAAATTACGCAGCAAGGACGTCATTGGTTTTGACGTGAATGTAAATGACGTCCAGCTCCATTCAAGGACGACCTTACGCAAACGACGTAACTTTTTCAAATTTTGACGCAGGAACGACGGCCATACTTAACATTGTTACGCCGCACTTACGCCACCATATAGCAGGGGTAACTATACGCCGGGAAAAGCCTAACGTAAACGGCATAAATGTACTGCGTCGGCCGGGCGTACGTTTGTGAATTCGCGTATCTAGCTAATTTGCATACTCAACGTGGAATTCGATGGAAGCGCCACCTAGCGGCCAGTGTAAATATGCAGTTACAATATGACGGTGTAACACAGTTACGCCAGTAGGATCTACGGGAAAGCTATGCGTAACTGATTTTAAGAATCAGGCGCATAGATACAACCGCGCAACGCAGAGATACAAAGCTGTGAATCCGGGCCTAAATGTCAAAAATCTGTTTTAAATGTACCAACACAATATAGCGATTTCACTAAAATGACCACTGTTTCATTCTAACTTTTTTTTGTGGTTTTCTAGCAAGTAAAGCTGTCTTACGAATCACTCGGTGAAAGTCCCTCGGAGAAAGACAACCTGTTTATTGATGAAAACTAGAGACGCAAGAAGATAAAATAAACTATTTAACTGTGCAATGCAATACCTGTCCACTGCTGCCTACACCAAAGCGCCACTGGCTATGCTGGATGAAGCGATTTACTGTATCGCCTCTACATGTACTATCTTCTGTCTCTGTAACGTAAATGATTATATGCATGGTGACTGTAAGAGATGTCTGCTGTATTTTCCTTTTGGTTATAATTTGGTTTGTATATAGACAGTGTGTATTAGACTCTGATTAACTGGCGGAGAATCAGGGGAACTTTAATCCAGTTAAAGCTGGATTGCAGAAGTGCAATACAGGTACTTTGTTTTATATGAGGTGATTGTTTACTTGTCCTTAATATTTTATATTGTATATCATTCAGGTTTAGGTAGATCTTCAGCTGATTTATTCTTACAGAGGTATTTAATTGTAAATGCACTATACGCTTTTAACCACTTTAGGCCCCTTTCAGACGGGTGTTCCAAACGGGTCCACCTGTCAGTTTTTCAGACGGGCCCGATCGGAAGGTTCATTCATCCGTTTACTCCCGCCTACCTCCAGGTTCGATCACACCCGCTTAAAAACTCCGACCTCTTCCATTTAGGTGGATCCGAGGTAGCTGGGTGTAAACGGACAGTGGGGTCTGTTCACTCTTGGTTGCCTATAGAGCAGACCAGGCTCTACCTGCTCTGCTCTGAACATCAAGGGAATCGGTCCATAGATCCTATGCTGATTGCAACGAAATCCACCCTGTGTGAAAGGCGCTTTAAGCCTTGTACACCGCTATACTAACTATCCAGTGTTAATACAATGCTTTTCCCTGCTGTGTTATTGTGTTTTGACAGGGGAACAGCCCCCTGCCAGAACAGTCAGTCCTTAGTGAGAGCCGGTCTGCAGACCGTTTTCAGGTCATAACCCTTCAACAGAAACCATGCCGACCGGCTGCCATAACATGGG
Organism: Rana temporaria; assembly: GCF_905171775.1. NCBI lineage: Eukaryota > Metazoa > Chordata > Amphibia > Anura > Ranidae > Rana > Rana temporaria. The sequence continues at coordinate 119,018,909 of NC_053493.1, read as the reverse complement.
TTAAGTGTCGGACAGTTTCTTTTGAAACTGGCTGATGTCACCTGACATTCGACCTGTGTGTACTAGGCGTTAAGCCGTGTACACACGACCATTTTTAATGTCCTAAAAAAACAAAGTTTTTCTCGACGTGATTCTTCTTAATCCTGCCTTGCCTACACACGATTGTGAACAAAAAAATGCTTGAGCAAAGTGCGGTGACGTACAACACGTACGACGGCACTATAAAGGGGAAGTTCCATTCAGATGGCGCCACCCTTTGGGCGGCTTTTGCTAATTTCGTGTTAGTAAAAGTTTGGTGAGAGACGATTCGCGCATTTCAGTCTTCATGCTTTTCAGTCTGTAAGGGTCCTTTCACACGTGCGGACCGTTTTTTAGATCAGTTTTTTATCATCAGTTGATTCGTTTTTTCATTCATTTTTCATCCGTTTTACATCCTTTTTTCATCAGTTGTCATCCGTTTTTCATCAGTTGTCATCCGTTTTTCATCAGTTTTTTCATCCGTTTTTCATCAGTTTTTTCATCCGTTTTTCATCAGTTTTTTCATCCGTTTTTTTTTTTTTTTTGTTAGAACTTTATTTTTATTACATATTTTGATGAAAAACGGATGTTAGCGGATCGGATGTTAAACGGATCGTCCGCTAACATCCGTCTTTAGTCCGTTCCGTTTTTTTGACGGAAGAAAAATAGGGTTTTCTTCCGTTCAAAAAAACAGAGCTTAACTGAGACGAATGTTAACGGACGTTAGCGGATGCTCATCCGCTAACGTACGCTATCCCATTGGAAAGCATTGCAGTCCGTAAACGGACGTATGAAAAAACGGACAAACGGTCTGCACATGTGAAAGGGACCCTTACAGCGTGACCAATGTGCCATCTCCATTATGCTAGTTTTGCCAGAACGAGTGCTCCCGTCTCATAACTTGCTTCTGAGCATGCACGTTTTTTTCCCCATCGTTAAAGCCTACACACGACCGTTTTTCACGGCGTGAAAAACGACGAGAAAAATTGGAGCATGTTCTAAATTTTTAATGCCCATTTTTCACATCGAGAAAAATGCCCTGGAGCCTACACATGATCGTTTTTAATGACTATTTAAAAAAATTGCATTTTTCACGTAACAAAAAAACGGTACGCGGCATTAGAGTCCTTTCACATGAGTGTCATCAGTTCACTCAGGTTTTTTGCTTCAGAAAAAAATGATGAAACAGTTTACACAAGCTTACACATCCATGTTCAGTTCAGTTTACATCCGTTTTTGAATCAGTTTATTTTAGCTGTTGCAGAAAGTAATTTTAGGTGACAAACCTATAAACAAAAATTGTTTCTTACCTAAACAAAGCAGACCTAAGCGGATGGCATCTGTTTACAGTCATCAGATCTATCTAATCGTAAAAGGACGCAGCCTTGTTCCATTTAAAAAATCAGATCTGAATAGACACAGATGTAGGCGGGTGATTATCCATTTATATCCGCCCACCCATAGACATACATTGTGGTTCAGCCTGGATTTGTCCAAAAAACTGACAGACAAATCCAGACTGAACGCCTGTGTGAAAGGGCCCTTAAAGGCAAAGAACAACAAACCTGGAAGAACGTTAAAAGAAATCAATTCCAATTACCCTATTTGGTAGTTATAGCTGATATATGATGATTGTTCTGTATTCTATATAATGACAGAGCCAAATGATACCAATCAGTATTGTGTATTTACTGAATTTGATATGGTCATGAATGCGAATGCCATTTGAGCTAAAAGTACAATAAAATGTCAGCTTGGTAATCTTGATATTCGGGAAAAACTAAGTTGAAAAAAACATAAATTATATATGGTGGCATATCCATGAACACTTTCTAATGAAAACCAATATGTGTATTTTGTGTGTTGTGTTCTAGTACAGCATTTTGGAACACATATTTAGACTTTTTCAAATATGAATGTTGGCTCCATGTATTGTGTCTTGCATTGTCTTAGGCCTCGTACACACGAGGGGACATGTCCGATGAAAACAGTCCGCGGACTGTTTTCATCGGACATGTCCGCTCGGAGATTTCGGTCTGATGGTTGTACACACCATCAAACCGAAATCCGCGCGGACAGGATACGTGGTGACGTGGCCGTGACGATGACGCGGCAACGTCCGCGACCCTGGGAGGTCAATGCTTCCACGCATGCGTCGAATCACTTTGACGCATGCGAGGGCTTTCGGCCGAGCGGACATGTCCGGTAAGTCGTACAGTCGACCGAACATGTCCGACGGACAGGCTTCCAGCGGACATGTTTCTTAGCATGCTAAGAAACATTTGTCCGCTGGAAACCTGTCCGATCCGCCGGAAAATTGTCCGGTCGGCCGTACACACGACCGAACATGTCTGCTGAAACTGGTCCGTGGACCAGTTTCAGCAGACATGTTCGGTCGTGTGTACGAGGCCTTAGAGTACAGTAATATCAAAGGGGTACTTTATACCACATCCTTTTAAATAAAATGTGGCAGGGTAATCCCTCAATATCCTGTCAGACATGTTGGGGGGGACTGTATATTAAAAATATATTGTATGCAGAGTCAAAGCACACTGGGATTGATTTACTAAAACTGGAGAGTGAAAATGTGGTGCAGCTGTGCATGGTAGGACCAAAAGATTCTCTCCTGAATGTGGTTCTTCTGCATTCAGGAGAGGAGCTTTGACTGCCTCTAAATGCTGCTGCTTCAAGACTTCTTTAAAAGCCTGTGAGGTTGATTTACTAAAACTGTAGCGTGCAAACTTTGGTGCAGCTGTGCATGGTAGCCAATCCGATTTTAACTTCGACTTGTTCAGTTAAGCTTAGACAATAAAACCTGGAAGCTGATTGGTTTCTATGCAGAGCTGCAATACATTTTGCACTCTCCAGTTTTAGTAAATCAACCCCGTTGTACCTCATGGCAGTTAGAAAAGCTAAGCCATGGAACTGAATGACAAGTTCCTGTTCCAGAAGTATCTGTGAATATGTATTGCAATGCATTAATACAAACAGTAAACTACTGTTGAAAATATTTAGACATACTTTTACTCAACAATTTTCTTTAGGGCCCATTCACACGAGGAACCATGTGTAAATCACACAGGAACACAGTGTGCTTCCTGGGTGATTCACATGTAGTTCTGTGCAGTACGATTTCAGCCCATCAATTTTGAATGGGCTAAAATCGCTCCGCACCAAAAGTAGTGCATGCACTACTTTTGGAAATGCACTACAATCGGATTGCATGGTACTTTTGGACCATGTGATCCGGTGTGAGCAAACGCACTACATTGGTGACTTGAGTTTGGGGTGTCATTAACTTTGCACTGACAGCCGCGGCAGTGTGATTGGAATGCAGTGAGGGAAACGGTGTGGAACGTGGGTTTCCTGCACCTCATTCTATTGTTAATGGGCCCAAAAATCTGCTTTATTGGGTATGCATACCTAGGTATGCATACCTAGTGACTTCCATGAAACGTAAAAGGGGAGATTTACTAAAACTGGAGAGTGCAAAATCTGGTGCTGCTCTGCATAGAAACCAATCCGCTTCCAGATTTTTTTTGGCAAAGCTTAATTGAACTCGCTGACATTGGAAGCTGATTGGCTACCATGCACAGTTGCCCCAGATTTTGAACTCTCCAGTTTTAGTAAAGAAACCCCAAAGACTTTCTTTAAACATGAATTGTATTAAAATAATAACCACTAATACCTGATACTAGTAATGCTTTCTAAATTAGAACATAGCTTTGTTTACTTTATGAAAATTAAAGCATGGAAGAGGGAGGTGTATAAAAATCTTTTTTTATTTGGCTTTGGATTTGTTTTGTGTCTATAAACAGTTGTAGCGTAGTTTTAGATGCATACCGATTGCATTTCAGACCGATCTGAGATGCTTTGAAGATCATTTAAAATACATTGACAGGTGCTTCCAAGCTACATCAGCCGGCTTTGAGCTGCTTTTGCATTTCTGTAGACTTGTGTGGTGGGGGGAAGCATTTCTGACACAAACATGGGCCACCATAGGTTTTCAACATACAAGCCTTGTGTGAACTTTGTGTACACAATTAAATATTTTACCATCCTTTATGGTATTCAAATATTTAACCTAAATGCTTCTTGGCTTGTAGTATGTAGCTCAGCTTTTTAAGACACTCAAAAATGAAAGGGGATTCTCCAAATTCTCATTTACTAGCAATCTGCTAAATCTCTTTATATATATATATATATATATATATATATATATATATATATATATATATATATATATATATATATATATATATATATATATATATATATATATATATATATATATATATAATGTGTGTGTGTGTGTGTATTTTTTTTTTTATTTCATGAAATTGACCTGCAAAAGGCAAGAGTTCTATTAAATTGCATTCATTGCTGTAAAGGGATTGATACCTCCTTAGGCTTCATACACACTGGACGCTAAAAAAAGCTATAAAAATGCCAGTAGCTTTGCAGGGAGCCTTTCAATGTTTTTTTTAACGTTTTTGCAATAGCGTTTATTAGCGTTTTTTAGTGTTAGCATATTTTACCTTTTTTTTTATGGATCAAAAAACGCTAAAAAAACACTGGCGTTTTTTAGAGTTTATCGGTGCTTTGCCACCAAAAAACGGCAGTTTGAAAATGATTTTCAGGCGTTCAGAAAAAAGCCCATTAACTGCACTGCTCATTAAAGCTGTTAAACTTCCATGTGTGCATGGACACATAGGCTAACATAGAGTGGAGTTTTTGGGCTTTGAAAAAAAAAACGAAATAAAAAAATTTAGTTTAATCAGCTCCAGCGTGCATGGAGCCTAATGCCCTGTACACACGATCGGATATCTGATGGAATCTAATCCGATGGATTTTTTCATCGGATATCCGATGAAGCTGACTTTCATCAGTCTTGCCTACACACCATCAGTCAAAAATCCGACCGTGTCCAACACGGTGATGTAAAACACTACAACGTGCTGAGAAAAATTAAGTTCAATGCTTCCGAGCATGTGTCGACTTGATTCTGAGCATGCGTGGATTTTTGACCGACGGAGTTCCACACAGACGATTCGTTTTTATCTATCGTTTTTTTATCCATAGGAGAATTTTAAAACATGTTCTATTTTTTTTCATCGATGGAAAACGAACAGTCCGTTTTCATCAGACAAACCGATCGTGTGTACAGGGCTTTACTCTCTCATTTCAACAGAATCTCATCTTATTTGAATGACAGCTGTGTATAGCCTATAAATATATATATATTTTTTTTTTTTTTATATAGTAACCATTTACAGTTGTCAGGACCAGGATCTCAGCTCAGGGCCTCTGCTGTGTCAGACAAATGCTCTTCATCCCTTTGACAAACATACTTTCTATCTTGATTCTGGTGAACATTGCAATCTTTGCTACTGCCGTGAATATCCTATTTAAGCCATGCCTCTGCACTTCCTATTGCCAGATTACTGTGCTTTTCTCCAGCCTTCTTCCTTTGGCTTATTCCTCAACTATTGTTCCTCTTGATCCCAACCTGAAAGCACTTCTTACCAACCTTTGTCTTGTTCACTGACTACGCTTCTGCTTGATCCCTACCTGCTACATTTGCTACCACACCTCGGCTTGCTCACCTCCTGGTGGGGCGACCCTGAGGACCATGACCTGTCACTAGCAGGCAGTGATGCTTATTTCTGCCATCAGGAGCTCTGGTGAAGACCAGTTAGTGCTTAGACCCTGTGACTCAGATGAGCTTGTGTCACCTGCCACAGAATCTGCTTATGTGTTTATACTTTGCTTCCTTGTGGTAGAAGGTTTTGACGGTGTCAAATCACTCGACTTCTTGGAAAATTGTGTTTGCCTGCTGCCATAGTGAAACACTAAGCACAACACGCTCTTACTTGGAAATTTTGTTTTATGGGCTCCCTATGATGCAATGATAACATACATAAATGGGTTTGTATAAATATACAGTATTTCATTTGTATGGTCAGGACTAAAAAAATATATATCCGTGTGTGTGTGTGTTATATTTTTCTTTTTTTTTTAGCTAGGTGAATATAATGTATTGCATGTGAATATTTTGCATTGAACGCTTTTTTTTGGTTATCATCTTAGTCTTACAATAGGTTTGTTTACAGAGCAGAATAGCTCGAACTCCAATTTACACACTAGTTTTTTTAGAGCAGTGATGGTTCTGTACAGAGTTTTTTTTAAGAACAATATTTAAACAAGGATTATAAAAAGTGTGTCTCTCCATTGAATAGGAAAAATACAAAAATACTTGTTAGCACGGTGGCGACTAGTGCAGGAGTCACGCCAACTCTATCACTGTAAAATCAGTTTGACTGCCAGGTCCTGCCCTCCTTTGAAAAAAGCCTGCAAAAAGCCTTACCCAACAATTTTCAGGGCAGAACTGTGCATTTTTATAGTAATAGCAAGTGCACACCAACACAGTGGCAGAACGTTTGAGATGGCCTGTAAACTAGAGTTGCTGGAAGATATGTGCTGTGCCAAGAGGGTAGAAAAGCTTGCCTTCAGGGAAGCACTGCAAGTTGGTAGAAAGCAGTGAATACAGCAGAATGCGCAGCTATTTGCTGCTCCTTGTATACAACCTGCACATTTGCCCCATGCAGGCTTTTAATCAGAGCACTGGCCAACAAAGTTGTAGACTCACAATCTCCAGCCCCATGCATACTTCTGATCAGCTTATCCTTCATCCAACATGTACAGGGAAGTATAGAAAGACAGTATCAGCATTCCATCCAAAGCACATGTGGCCTTCCACACAAAATTATAGAAGGTATTGTAGGCACTCAAAGAATAAATTCTATTGAAGAATTCACCAAAATGAAGGTGCAAAAATGCTATCAATTTATCCGCTTCGTTCTTTGAGTGCCCACCTATACCTATAACCCCCTATACCTTCAAGTATGTAAAACATATAAGGTTTATTTAAATGTTGATGTAAAATTTAACTGAAATCATTATTTCATTTAAATAACATCAGTGTGTACAAGCAGAACTTGAACGCCTTTAACAAGAGTATTGTATGATCAATCTAGATTTGCCTTGGATGATTGGATTCTCATCTGGTTGACCCATTAATGTGCATATGTTTGGGCATGGACTTTAAGCTCCCAGGGGAAAGGACTGATTACTGTGGTTCTATGTGTTTTGTAAATTGTCATGTACTGTACATGTTAAAGTTATGCAAATGGGTGCAATAAATAAAAAAAGTAAGCTTTAATTTTTTTAAACTTTAAAATTTGTGCTATTGCTGAGTGTAAGCTGTTACGTCTGTAAGAATTTAGGGTCAACAGCTAGATTGTGTACTTTATTTACTTAAAGTTTAGCTCCACTTTTGTGGGGGAAAAAATGCAAATAAAGAAAAAATAATATAGCCTGTACACTTGCAATACAAGTCATATTTTAATTGAATGCTATTAAAAATTACCTTTGCTTTTCAATCTGCAGCCGCTGTAATTTTCTATAAATGCAATGCAATATGGCTACCTGGAGTTCTTCTGTACACAGAATGTGTACTGACCACCCCCCAGAAACAATTTCCTGCCTGTGTGATTGGCTCAGCAATTTTCCCAGAAGTCTGCATAAGATACAAGTCAGATTTCAGGCATCCCCTGGAGCAAAAATTCAATTTTTTCAGGGGGAACTTTTCCACCACCTCTGGCACAGACCCTTGGGGGGGGGGGGGGCTGCTCACCACAATCACTTGTAAGTACAGAAGTCCCATTTCTATGTTTACAAGTAGGGTTGTCCCGATACCACTTTTTTAGGACTGAGTACAAGTACCAATACTTTTTTTCAAGTAGTCGCCCATACCGAATACCGATACTTTTTTTAAATGTGTCCCCAAATGCAGCCATGTCCCCCCACAGAATCACAGATGCAGCCATGTCCCTCTAGCCATGTCCCCTCACAGATGCAGCCATGTCCCTCTAGCCATGTCCCCCCACAGATTCAGCCATGTCCCCCCACAGATGCAGCCATCTCCCCCCCCATTATCCAGCCATGTCTCCCCCCCCATTATGCAGCCATGTCTCCCCCCATTATCCAGCCATGTCTCCCCCCCCATTATCCAGCCATGTCTCCCCCCATTATGCAGCCATGTCTCCCCCCATTATGCAGCCATGTCTCCCCCCATTATGCAGCCATGTCTCCCCCCATTATGCAGCCATGTCTCCCCCCCATTATGCAGCCATGTCTCCCCCCCATTATCCAGCCATGTCTCCCCCCCCATTATCCAGCCATGTCTCCCCCCCATTATCCAGCCATGTCTCCCCCCCATTATCCAGCCATGTCTCCCCCCATTATCCAGCCATGTCTCCCCCCATTATCCAGCCATGTCTACCCCCATTATCCAGCCATGTCTCCCCCCATTATCCAGCCATGTCTCCCCCCCATTGCCCGCCATGTCTCCCCCCATTATGCAGCCATGTCTCCCCCCCCATATCCCGCTTACCTGCAACCCCGCTACCGCCGACTGTGCAGTGCCGGCCCAAGACATTGTGCTGCCTGGGACCAAGAATGAAATGCTGTCCCCCCCTCCCCAAATAAATCACACCCACCAAAAGGCCCCCACATTCATGATTTTATATCATGATAACTAAAGGGGACACGTCATGGCTCTATACATGTATAAAAGGAGGGGGTTGCTGACACAGAGGGGGCCGACGTGGGTTGCTGACACAGAGGGGGCCGACGGGGGTTGCTGACACAGAGGGGGCCGACGGGGGTTGCTGACACAGAGGGGGCCGGCGGGGGTTGCTGACACAGAGGGGGCCGACGGGGGTTGCTGACACAGAGGGGGCCGACGGAGGGGGCTGACATAATAAAAAAAAAAGTATTTATATATATATTTCTGTTACCTCCATCCATGAGAGCTCTTATCTTTGAACTGTTGTGCGGCACCACCAGCTATTTCAGATATATATCAATTTAAAAATGTTATTGCAAGCAAATTATAGCTGTTTTATGATAAAACAGCTATAATTTGCTTGCAATAACATTTATAATTTATATAACTGAAATAGCTGGTGGTGCCGCACAACAGTTCAAAGATAAGAGCTCTCATGGATGGAGGTAACATAAATACTTTTATGCTGGTTATTACCTTCCTTAAACAAAGTGCCCTACCTTTCCTGTGGCAGAGGCACTGGCGGGCAAAATATGGTATCCGATGATGGTAGTTGTAGCACGCAGTAGGCTGGCTCGGAGCTGTTCTTCTGAGTCACTGACTCCACCCCCCGGGAGCAGGGAGTTGAGCATGTAGCCGGCGGCGCCGCGAACTACAACTCTCATAACCCCTAGCGGCGACGTCACCTGACAGACTGACGTGAGTCAGGATTTCAGCCGTGACACATGCAACACTCACAGGCAGCGGAACGGGCTGGCAGGGGTGTCAGAATGCGGGGCCGGCTCTGCGACTGTGTAATACGCGCCGGGAACATTACAGCTTAGAATAGCTGTAATGATTGGCGTTGCGCATAGACACTCCCCCTCGCTCGGGATTGGACAGTTCACCCGAGAAAGGGGGAGTGTCTATGCGCGGCGCCAATCATTACAGCTATTCAAAGCTGTAATGTTACCAGCGCGTATTACACAGTCGGCGGTAGCGGGGATGCGGCGAACGGTGGCGGGAATGCAGCGTGGCGGCGCGCGGGGGGGGGCGAAAGTATTCTATTTGGGTATCGGGGGTATTTGCGGGAGTACGAGTACTCCCGCAAATACTCAGAATCGGTCCCGATACCGATACTAGTATCGGTATCGGGACAACCCTATTTACAAGTGACAGCTCTGCACTCTGTGTGTAAACCCCCCCCCCCCTTACCTCTGCACTCTGTATGTAATGCAATCCTGGTATTTAATGCCCCTTTAAGACCCTCCTACTGTTCGTGAAATTTGACTGACCACACCCACCATTAACCAACAGCAGGGTTTGTCAACGGATTCTGGGTCACAGGAGAGCAGAAGTAAGTGCACTCCTGTGACCCACATTAGATGTATGGCCAAAATAACTTTTTTACAGAGCAGAATAGCTCAAACTCCAATTTACACACTAGTTTATTAGAGCAGTGATGGTTCTGTACATTTAAACAAGGATTAGCAAAAGTGTGTCTCTCCATTGGCCATACTTGTCTGTTAACCTTGGTACTTTAAACCTACTTATTCTCTGTGTGATCCTGCACCCAAATAAGCCTAAGTACAAATTTGTAATAACCTTAGCTAATTACTAACCTAAACCCTAGCTAGAAATAATCCCTAACTCTATCTAATCCCAGGCAATCTAGCACTGGCACGATTTGAACTTCAAGTATGGAATTGGTGTGTTGGGACTCCCTGACTTTCAACGACACTACGGTAATAGCACGTCTGTGTACATTCCACAGAGATGTACTGGCACTTTTTCTGGTACCAGTGTTACTAGAAAATCAAGAAATACAAGCTACTAGCGACTTTGGCAGCACAGCAGTAGCAGAAAGGGGTAGTAGAGCAACGGTTCCGAACAAGTGGCTATATGTACCACCTGTGTGTCCATACATATATGGCCATTTACAGGCAGGGGTGTTTAGAGGCAGAACACAAAAAACATCACTGGGTCAGAGAGGAGCGTTTGCGCAGATTTTTTTTTGCAAATGTGTGTAAACGCACATTCTAATGACAGGATAGATTAATATTCTAGCCAATAGAACGCATTAACGTCAAATGCTCATAAACATGCGTACATATGCATAAACCCTTGTGAAAAACACAGCTTTTACTGCGTTTTTTAAGCTTCTTTTCTCCTGTATGAAGAAAAGGAGTCCAAAGCTTCACAATGTGCATGAAAAGGAGTCCTAAAGCCCCGTACACACGATCGGAATTTCCGATGGAAAAAGTCTGACTGACTTTTTCCATCTGGAATTCCAACCGTCTGTATGCCCCATCGGACTTTTTTCCCGAGGAATTCCATCGGAGTTTAGATAGAGAACATGTTCTCTTTTACTATGGAATTCCGATGTTAGTTGGCCGAGCAAAAGCCTGATTATGTGTACGGGGCATAACAATGCCCTCATTTATTTTCCTCTCAAGAAAAACACCATCTTTGTTCAGGCACCATCCAAGTTTAGTGTCTACTTTCTGCACTAAGATGCTGGCTCAGTGGTGACAACATCATGTAAATCCTGGTGTCTGTGCAATTCTTGGACACGTTCTGAAATGTCTGACACAGATCAGCTACTGCTGCAGCCTTTCACCTTGTGACATGCTACAAAGTTACAATATTGCAGTCTAATCACTGGGGGGGAGAGAAGACAGAGAAAATACTCCCCCCTGCCTGCAGCAGATTGATGAAAATCACCCCAGCCTCGGAAAAGACACTTGACTGGAGCACAAGGACAGCTTTTTAATTACAAAAGGCGAAGCTTTAAATAGATAGATAGATAGATAGAGATACATATATATCTATCTATCTAATATATAATCTCTCTAATGTTGCTGTTTATTTGTTGTGCAGATTTTAAACTGAAAGGTCCATATTACCTGCTCAAAACCCATTGTTCAGACTTGGTATTTATGGTTAGGGAGCCCATGTTTTGAGTAGTTGTCCATCAAAGAGAAAGATTTTTGGAATGATAGCCTTGGATTGGCAATTGTAGGCAATTCTGGTCATTCTTATGAGTCCATATGACATTATACATTAAGATCGCAGGTCTTTTCCTCTTTTTTTTTTGCTGTAAATGGAACTCAAAAAAAAACTATTGAAGTATGTACATAATTCACCAAGTGTAGTACTGTGGGTTGTCTGGAAGAGGGCAGTGTTTACTCTTATATTTTCAGGATAATCAGCTTTGATTTTAGCTAACATCATGTTAGAAAATGTCATTGCTTCAGAAATAGAAGAACAAATCAAACAAGAGGGCAAGTTTTGTTTTCTGCAACTGTTGTATGTGCAAAATGTCTCTGCCGTTATATCATGGATTTTATTATGTCTTGTTTATTCAAAGGCAAATATTTTTGAGAGTTATGTGTTTAGGAAATTTCTGGTTAGAATTGTATATATCTGCTGTAAAACGTAGATTTGAGAAACACATAATTCCATGATCTGTAAACATCTGTAGACTGATCACTGAGTTGGATTTATCCACCTCTACACCAACACAATCTGTCTAATAGACATTGCTGATCAGAAACTAAAAGGTTGGATGTGCTCGGCAAATACACCAGCCTTCTATCCTGTTTATATATAGTAATTTTATATTTAACATAGCAAAACAATAATGTTTATATGCTGGCACCACTGTATAGTATTAGGGACACAAGTGTGTACAGTTGCAATAAAAAGTATTTGAACCCCTTTGGAATGATATGGATTTATGCACAAATTGGTCATAAAATGTGATCTGATCTTCATCTAAGTCACAACAATACACAATCAGTCTGCTTAAACTAATAACACGCAAAGAATTAAATGTTACCATGTTTTTATTGAACACACCATGTAAACATTCACAGTGCAGGTGGAAAAAGTATGTGAACCCCTAGACTAATGACATCTCAAAGAGCTAATTGGAGTGAGGTGTCAGCCAACTTGAGTCCAATCAATGAGATGAGATTGGAGGTGTTGGTTACAGCTGCTCTGCCCTATAAAAGAAACACACACCAGTTCTGGGCTTGCTTTTTACAAAAAGCATTGTCTGATGTGAATGATGCCTCGCACAAAAGAGCTTTTAAAAGACCTAGGATTAAGAATTGTTGACTTGCATAAAGCTGAAAAGGGTTATACAAGTATCTGCAAAAGCCTTGCTGTTCATCCGTCCACTGTAAGACAAATTGTCTATAAATGGAGAAAGTTCAGCACTGCTGCTACTCTCCCTAGGAGTGGCCGTCCTGTAAAGATGACTGCAAGAGCACAGCGCAGACTGCTCAATGAGGTGAAGAAGAATCCTAGAGTGTCAGCTAAAGACTTACAAAAGTCTCTGGCATATGCTAACATCCCTGTTAGCGTATCTACAATACGTAATACACTAAACAAGAATTTATTTCATGGGAGGATACCACAGAGGAAGCCACTGCTGTCCAAAAAAAAACTTAGCTGCACGTTTTTACAGTTTGCACAAGAGCACCTGGATGTTCCACAGCAGTACTGGCAAAATATTCTGTGGACAGATGAAACCAAAGTTGAGTTGTTTGGAAGAAACACACAACACTATGTGTGGAGAAAAAGAGGCACAGCACACCAACATGAAAACCTCATCCCAACTGTGAAGTATGGTGGTGGGGGTATCATGGTTTGGGGCTGCTTTGCTGCGTCAGGGCCTGCATGGATTGCTATCATAGAAAGAAAAATGAATTCCCAAGTTTATCAAGACATTTTGCAGGAGAACTTAAGGCCATCTGTCCACCAGCTGAAGCATAACAGAAGATGGGTGTTGCAACAGGACAACGACCCAAAGCATAGAAGTAAATAAACAGAATGGCTTAAACAGAAGAAAATACGCCTTCTGGAGTGACCCAGTGAGAGTCCTGACCTCACCCCGATTGAGATGCTGTGGCATGACCTCAAGAAAGCGATTCACAGCAGACATCCCAAGAATATTGCTGAACTGAAACCGTTCTGTAAAGAGGAATGGTCAAGAATTACTCCTGACCGTTGTGCACGTCTGATCTGCAACTACAGGAAACGTTTGGTTGAAGTTATTGCTGCCAAAGGAGGTTCAACCAGTTATTAAATCCAAGGGTTCACATACTTTTTCCACCTGCACTGTGAATGTTTACATGGTGTGTTCAATAAAAACATGGTAACATTTAATTATGTGTGTGTTATTAGTTTAAGCAGACTGTGATTGTCTATTGTTGTGACTTTTATGACCAATTTGTGCAGAAATCCATATCATTTCAAAAGGGTTCACATACTTTTTATTGCAGCTGTATAAAATCTGCAGTAAATGCTGCTATTACTATTCATTTCAAACCACCTTCAGTCAGTCGCCATAGTTACTCTTAAGCCCTGTACACACGGTCCAGAATCTTGTCAGGAAAAAACGTAGTTTTTCCAGACAAGACTCTTGGCAAGAATCTCTTGCCGGCCGAGTGTACAGACACTCCATTCAAAAGAACCACCGTTCTTTTGAATGGAACGAACACGGTGACGTCATCGACTACGACAAGCATGCGCTCATCACATTCGATGCCGTCGCCGCCATCTTGCTACACCCTACCTATGCCTAGGACGCTACCGCGCATGCATCAGTCATTTTGAGCATGTGCGTGTTTCCACAGCGACAGGTAAGTATACACACTTTCGGCTTTCTCGGCAGGAAAACACTGGCGAGAATAACAAGAAAATCGAGAGCAGGTTCTCTTTTTTCCTCGTCGAGATTTTGGGCAGTTTTCTTGACGAGAAACCTAAAAAGCCTCGTACACACGCACGGTTTACTCAGCAAGAAAGCTCTGCCAGCTGTTTTCTTGCTGGTTCTTGCAGAGAAAACCGAGCGTTTGTACGAGACTTAAAGCGGTAGTTCACCCCCCCCGACACATTTTACCATCGAGACAGGCATTGTAGCGCGAGCTACAGTATGCCTGTCCCGATTTTTTTAACCCCGTACTCACCTTGTAGTCGTCCATCGTAGATTTCGGCTCCCGCGGGGAATGGGCGTGCCTATGGAGAGGGAGGATGATTGACGGCCGGCCCTGGCACGTCACTCTCCCCGAAGACAGCCGGAGTAGGTCTCGGCTCTTCACGGCGCCTGCGCACAGGCTATGTGCACGCGTCGTGAAGACCAAGCCTATTTCGGCTATTTCCGGAGAAGCGTGACGCGCCAGAGCCGGCCGTCAATCATCCTCCGTCTCCATAGGCACGCCCATTCCCCGGTATCTTCGATGGACGACTACAAGGTGAGTACGGGGGTAAAAAATTCGGGACAGGCATACTGTAGCTCGCGCTACAATGCCTGATTTTAAGGTAAAAGAAACTTTTTTTTTTTTTTTTTCCCGTCGATAGGGTGAACCCCCGCTTTAACATTCCCCTGCCTGCCAACTTCAGACAGAGTTCATAGTACAAAAAATAAACTGCGCCAATGAAATAGACCAGCAACAAAGTGCCAGTACTCGATAAATTAACAAAGTCTCTGAACCCCAAAAAAAGGGATTAAATGGGGGTAGATACAATAGAATGATACAGTCCCAAGTATTGATTAAGGGATCAAGGCGGACTCCATGAGCGGGATAAACAAAACCCCACCGTGAGAATGACTTCTTGTGAGGAAACCACCACCGCCTATAGAAAACTCCATCCACGGGCTGGGGCACCGAGCCAAGAGGGATTCCAAGGACAAATATGCAGGGTGTGATCACTTCCTCACAGATGAACAGGTCCTCGATTTGTGGATGGGAAAGAAAACAGACCAATAGTGTAACTCTGTATAACATTTATTTAAAAATAAGGACAAAAACGTACTTACAACAAGTAACGTGGTTAAAAGCATATATAGGTTGCCGGCTGGCACTATAGGAGCCCTTCCTCCAAACGTTCAACGCGGTGGCGTCAGTGTGCGCCGCGTTGAACGTTTGGAGGAAGGGATGGAGTGGATGGAGTTTTCTATAGGCCTATTAACCTCTTGGTTGTGGTAAGCGGCTTTCCATTAGGTGGTGGTTTCCTCACAAGAAGTCATTCTCACGGTGATGTTTTGTTTATCCTGCTCGTGGGGTCCCCCTTGATCCCTTAATCCAGTGTTTTTCAACTCCAGTCCTCAAGGCACACCAACAGGTCATGTTTTCAGGATTTCCTTTAGATGAAACGACTGTGGTGATTACTAAGGCAGTGAAACTGATCAAATCACCTGTTCAAAATAATGGAAAGCCTGAAAACATGACCTGTTGGTGTGCCTTGAGGACTGGAGTTGAAAAACACTGCCTTAATCAATACTTGGGACTGTATCATTCTATTGTATCTACCCCCATTTAATCCCTTTTTTTGGGGGCTCAGAGACTTTGTTAATTTATCGAGAACTGGCACCTTGTTGCTGGTCTATTTCATTGGCGCAGTTTATTTTTTGTATTATGTTATCTATGTTTATTATGCTGCCTTTGATCTTTATTTATGTTATTATTTTTTATTTGTTTAGCGCAGTTTTTTTCCTATAGAGTTCATAGTAGCTCTTGCATCTCTCTACCTGCACATCACCCTTAAAGGGTTTGTAAAGGATTTTTTTATTTTTTTATCTTAATAGCTTCCTTTACCTTAATGCAGTGCTGTTTTCATGTCCTCATTGTTCGTTTTTGCTCTCAAGTTGCTGTAATTCTTCTCTGATCTCCACACTTCCTGGTTGTCTGTTTCCTGATCACCACAGTACTGGGAGCTTTCTCTCTGTGGTCACTAATCAAGGAGGTGTGATTACTGTGTGTCTAAAACCCCTCAGCACCAATCAGTTTCGTTTTCCAAACCAACACTGCCCTGTATTGGCTCTGTGGCTCTGTACATCACAGAAGCAGGAAACAGCATCCAAAAACAAAACTATAAAATGCGGGTACATTATCTGATTGATTTTTATCTATTTTGAATATTTTTTTCCTTTGCAACTCCTTTAAGCCTCATACACACTATCGGATTTCCAACAGACAAATTTGTGGAATTATGTGTGAAGGGCGTGAACTTGTTCTGCATACAGACGGCAGAACTTTTTCAGCCAACATATGTGAAACTATGTGTTTTTTCAGCTCTTTAGCGTCACCCTTTGGGCAACTTCTGCAAATGTTGTGCTATGGTAAGCATTGGCTCGGAGCAAGCGTGTTTGTACTTTGGATTTTTTTCCGATGGACTTGTGTACACACGATCGGATAATCCAACAAGACACATTTGTTGTTGGAAAATCCCATCATGTGTGCAAGGCTTTAGACACTCTAGCCACTCTTACATCTTTCTAACTGCCCACTGCCTTCAGACATTTTCTATGGCCCCTCTTATATCCCCCTGCCAGCCCACCACCTTCAGTCTCAATCGCTGTTCTTCCATCTCCCTGCCCAACTGTTACCTTTAAAGAGCCTCTACTATAGACAACCTAGTTGGTTTGTCACTCTAGACCAGGGATAAGCAATTAGCGGACCTCCAGATGTTGCCAAACTACAAATCCCATGAGGCATAGCGAGGCTCTGACAGCATCAAGCATGACACCCAGAGGCAGAGGCATGATGGGACTTGTAGTTTGGCAACAGCTGGAGGTCCGCTAATTGCTTATCCCCGCTCTAGACCAAAGTCACTGGCGCTTGGCATCTCCTGTCCATCATGACTTAGAGGGGAGGTGCCTCTTTACTTTTCACTCTATAGCCACTTTGCATCTCCTGCCTGCCCACCATTTTTAGTTTGGGCCTTCAGTGTTCACTAAAGATTGTGGCAATGGGGAACTCAAGACATTACAGGGAAGGCAAAAACACCTTTTTAAATAAATGTCAGGGGAGAATAACCAGACCTCTTCAAGCTGAAATGTGTTGCAGCTCAGGTACCCTAAAGTTGTCAATACGCTCAAATTTTGCCCAATTTGTAATGAACCGGCTGAAATACAGTTGGCCTGGGTGGCCCTGTCAGCCTCCTCCTGCCTGATAGCCTTTGGTTAAAATATAGAAAGAGCCAAGTGGAAAATTGTTGGCTGAATAGCAACTGCGTCATCAGATGTAGCTTCTGTTTGGGTATTCTTAAAAACATGTCAGGAGAGTCATCCACCTCTGCTGTATAGCATGGATAAACTTTTTTTCGTTGGGCCTGTAGGTTAAAAAAATCTAAGGCCTAGATTCAGGTACATGTGTGTATCTTTGCGGCGGCGTAGCGTATCGTATTTACGCTACGCCGCCGCAACTTAGAGAGGCAAGTGCTGTATTCACAAAGCACTTGCCTCCTAAGTTACGGCGGCGTAGCATAAATGGGCCAGCATAAGCGTGCGTAATTCAAAGTAGGCTGTAGGGGGCGTGTTGTATTTAAATGAGGCTTGACCCCATGTAGATGCAGGGCCGAACGAACGGCGCATGCTCAGTATCACGTCGTATTTACGCCCAAAGATACGTCGGCTCAATGCCTGTGACATGAACGTAATTTACGCACAGCCCTATTCGCATACGACTTACGCAAACGACGTAAAAAGATAGGCCTGTTCCGACGTCCATACCTTGCATGGGATGCGCCACCTAGGGAGCAACTTTATCTTTACGCCGGCGTATCTCGAACGTAAACGGCGTAACTAATTGCGACAGGCGCACGTACGTTCGTGAATCGGCGTATCTAGTCATTTGCATATTCTATGGAAGCGCCACCTAGCAGCCAGCGTAAATATTGCACCCTAAGATACGACGGCGTAGGAGACTTACGCCGTTCGTATCTTAGCCTAATTTAAGCATATCTGGTTTCCAGAATACGCTTAAATTTAGGATGGCGTAGATTCAGAGTTACGTCGGCGTATCTACTGATACGCCGGCGTAAAGCTACCTGAATCTGGCTATAAGTGTGTATGGCCAGCCCTCTTTCAATCCAGTCTTTTTTTTTTTGGTTTTAGAAATGTCCTTTCCTTTTATGGTTGATGGTGCTCCTCACTGCTACTGACCAAAAAGAGGGAGCAGTGGTGTCATTCATCTTCTATTTCAGCCTACAACAGTGGAAGATTGGAACTTGAAGTTTGGTACAAGCTGTGATGTCACCAGAAAAGACGATCTGATCTGGCACCTACTGCAGTGCCTAGTGGATATGTGACTGATTTAAAACCTTTAAATTTGTTTATACTATTTAGAAATGGTTTACTTTTCTCCAGTGCCAGCACTGCAGCTAGCTGTTGCAGTTTGCATACTCCAGGTGCATTTTGCGTCTTTCAATACACATTTTTGATCCATTGAAGGCTATGGGACCAAAAACCAGAAACAAGTCCCTGGCCCTTTCCATAAAATGCACAGATGTGAACGTGACCTATAGGAAACCATGTTATAATGGACTGCAATGGGTTTCTGTGAAAACTGAAAATGGTGCTGTTATTTCCTTCAAGCCATAATATATCCATCTGATCTTACTCAGTTTTAAATTGCATCCATGCACTAAAATAGTTTATCTATCACCGCTTAGGTGATTGCGGACTATAAATCTTTTTATACATTAGCTAATTTATTGATCCCTTTGTAAGTTTGGCTTTTTATGTGCAGTGTGGGCAACGTGTGTGCATTAGCGCTCCCAGAGGTAGATTCTGGAATACATTTTTGTCTTCTCCATTTTGGAGGAGCCTCACCAATAGCAGCCTTTCTACCCACATAAAAGCAAGCAGGAGGTGGCGTGACATCACTTCCTGAAGAGCCAATCACAGCGAAACATATGTTGGAGCAGAGGATCCATCATTCCCGGGTCCATATTTGATACCCCACATTAGGCTTTGCCCTTCGGAGCGAGACGTGAAATACATGCCACCCCCAGGGATCATCTAACTCACACACGCTGTTTACACCAAGTGCCAGGCCAGGCACTACAACATGTGAGTGTAACTGCTATTATTGCTGCTGTTTTTACTTTTTAAAAAAAATACCACACTATGAGACACTTATGCGCGTCTCCTGTGGAGTAATTTTTTACATTTTACATTCTAGCCCCTTCCTGAGTGGCCATTGGAGTGGATTTATGCCATTAGCGGAACCAATATTGTGTTCCCAAAGCGTTTTATGACCGTCCTGTAAAAAGGGGTCAAATGGCTCTGGTGAGTAGCCATCTCCATACTGAGCACTCGTGGTGGAAGATCTAGAAGTTTTATCTCAGAGCATTCCGTTTTGGTGTTGGGATTTATTCACTTATGGACTTTATGCTTGCTTATTTTTTCGTTTATGTGCACATTTAAGTTTGCAGTGTTTTTCTTTTGTGCCAGTTTTTCGCATGAACATGTGTAGCGCCTTATTCTTTACTTTATAATTTTACACAAAACTGAAAATGCACTAAGGCTGCATTCACACCTCCGCGACAAGTAACGCCGCGTACGCGGCGTATATTGCCGCGAATAGTGTAACTTTTTTTTTTTTTTTACAAATCCTTCCCATTGCTTTGTATGGCCGAACGCCAATGCCGCCTGAAAAAAAGGGTCCGGGACTTTTTTTCAGGCGACAGGCGTACGGCGTCTATGAGATGTGAACCATCTCATAGACAGCAATGGGAATTCTCCCCTCCAGCGGCACGAGCGTCCGGCGTCGGGCGTTTTGTCACAGAGGTGTGAATGGGGCCTAAAACATGTATAGGTGTGAACCAGGCATTCATGTATGCAGCTTGGCTCACCCTCTGCCATTCTTTACTTGCTCTTTGCAAGATTTGTTGTGTTGCAGTGAATGGTCAATATTAGCAAAATACCTTGCTGAGTTCTATTCCTGTCAACTAAGAATAATATTATATAAAATCAGAAAGTCCAAAAATAAACATCTGGTGTTATGAATATTGATTTTTGTTGTGACAAGCAGATGGTGAGGTGAAATTTTGGCATATAAATTATTAATCCATATATTTGTCCTGCCTTGTATCAGACGTTCAGGCTCATGGTGTAA
Organism: Rana temporaria; assembly: GCF_905171775.1. Lineage (NCBI taxonomy): Eukaryota > Metazoa > Chordata > Amphibia > Anura > Ranidae > Rana > Rana temporaria. The sequence goes on along the minus strand of NC_053493.1, from coordinate 118,998,374 downwards.
AGATGTTGGAAGTTTTTTCATACTGATAATCAGTTGAATGCAATCATGTAACTTGGGATCATTATTGCTGACCATGTGCACAGCTCTTGGGGCACTAGATAGGTGAACCTAACAAAGTGCTCTCTGAGTTTCTTTGCAATAGATTTTTATTCAAAAGTTAAACAAATTTTGTTAGTATACAAATAGTATGTCAGTACAGAAAGATCCATACACTCTTAAGATGTGACCAAATGTCTAATCCATATGGCTGTAATGTAAAAACAATTAGAACAATAATTATAGTTAAGTAAGACAACTGCCCGCTCGAACCTGAGCGGAGTACTTATAACTTCTTGGAAATGTTGGATCAAGTTGTAGCGCCATTAGTAAAGCTCAAGATCAGGGCCGTTAATGCCAAAAGAGGTTAGGTACTTAGAATTGTGCTCTCAGAGTTTATATATCAAATGATAAATTTCCTCAAACACATCAATCAAAATTATATATTTTTGTAGCTACCACACTGCTAAAGGTGCTTTGATTGGCAGTTGTTTTTAGGTATTAGTTTTAGGTGCTCTTTATTCTTTCTAGCTATGACCTTCTGTTCATCAACCTCTCAGCATTTCACTTATTTTATTCTTTATTCTTGGGTCAGTCCAATGCACCTAGAAATGATATGTCAAGAAATAGGAGAAGTTTTGTGGCCTGGGCCACCCATTGGTTTCTTATATTCCTTGCCTCCAGCACCAACATCTGCTTGTAATGGTTTTCGACGGTAAAATTTCTAAGATATCTGTGACATGATGAAGGTTTTACTATTGCAATTTGTAGTGTGGTAGATAGCCCATACAGTACTTTGTAGATATTTACTGGTTCAAGTCTTGCTCCTGTATATCCCTTGTGGACCAGAGCAATTATTACATTTCTGCTATAGGCCTGTTGAATCAGTAGTAACTTTGTAAAATGTTAGGATAACAAAGTGTGTGTGTGTGTGTGTGTGTGTGTGTATGTATATATGTATATATATATATAGATATATAATATACACATATTGTAACCTGGGGAATAGGTAGCAGGTACAAAAGCTCCCTGGGATGAGCAGGCACAGATACCAAGTCCATGGGATAAGTGAAAAACAGTGGGGTGTTTATTGGTGTTATATACAAAGTCTATTTACAGGTGCTGTACAGTGTTCAGAAAAAAAACAGAACAAAAAAATAGTTAAACAAAAACCTAGCCGTGTCTCGGCTCTAGCTATACGATATATATACAGGCCCTCACTACCAGGCTGAACAAGCCTACAGCTTGTCAGCTTAAACACAAACTGCTTAAAGCAGAGGTTCACCCATACCTTACACATTTCCCCCTTCGCTTTATGCTTGTTTTGTCAAGGGGAATCGGCTATTTGTATTAAAATATGATCCGTACTTACCCGTTTTCGAGATGCATCTTCTTCCGCCACTTCCGGGTATGGGCTGCGGGAATGGGCGTTCCTTCTTGATTGACAGTCTTCCGAGAGGCTTCCGACGGTCGCATCCATCGCGTCACGATTTTCCGAAAGAAGCCGAACGTCGGTGCGCAGGCGCAGTATAGAGCCACACCGACGTTCGGCTTCTTTCGGCTACGAGTGACGCGATGGATGCGACCGTCGGAAGCCTCTCGGAAGACTGTCAATCAAGAAGGAACGCCCGCTCCCGAAGACCCATACCCGGAAGCGACGGAAGAAGATGCATCTCGAAAACGGGTAAGTACGGATCATATTTTAATACAAATAGCCGATTCCCCTAGACCGAACGAGCAGGAAGCTAAAGGAAAAAAAAAAAAAAAAAAAAAGGAATTGGTTGAACTCCCGCTTTAACAGTTTTCCACCAACCTCTTTGCTCTCTCTCATAGATGTGTTTCCCAGGCTGAGCAAAGGCTGTCTCAGGTGAGATTAAATTGACCTGGGAGAGAGGAACAACACCTGAACTGGATCAGAGATCCCTGAACGTATAAGAGAGGAGCCTGGGAGAGGTATGAACCCCGAACAGGACGTTCCCAGGCTCTCTCTGGGATGCTCTGCTACACATCCTAGGGTTGGAACACCTGTGGCCCAACAGGAGTGAACACGGGACAGGGCATCTACATTCCCCATCTCAACACCTGGCCTGTGTTTTACATGAAAGGAGTAATCCTGTAGAGCCAAAAACCAACGGTTCACCCGTCTATAAGTCTCCTTCTTTTGGACCATCCATTTCAGGGGAGCATGGTCAGTTATTAACTCAAACTGGCGCCCTAACAAATAGTATCTTAGTGCATCCACGGCCCACTTTATGGCTAAGCATTCTTTTTCAATGACTGCATACTTTTTCTCATGATCATTGAGCTTTCTACTTAGGTACACCACATGGTGTTCTTCCCCGTTGTGTACCTGTGATAATACTGCCCCGATACCTACATCAGAGGCATCTGTCTAAACCAAAAAGTCTTTGGAGAAATCGGGGGAGTATAGCACTGGCTGTGCACAAAGAGCCTTCTTCAGGACTTGGAAAGATTCTTCTGCTACTGGGGACCATTTCACCATTACGAAGTCTTTCCCTTGTAAGGTCTGTCAGTTGGGCAGCTATAGTTGCAAAATTTGGAATAAACCTTCTATAATACCCCGCAATCCCAAGAAAGGCCCTGTCCTGCTTCTTGTTTGCAGGACGTGGCCACTCCTGGATGGCTTCTATTTTATTCACTTGGGGTTTAATAACTCCATGGCCAATAGTGTAGCCCAAATACTTGGCTTCCTCCAAACCAATGGCACATTTTTTGGGATTCGCCGCAAAACCTTCTTTGAAGAGGGAATCAAGGACAACTTGGACAGGGGGCAAGTGAGACTCCCAGTCAGTGCTATGCACCACTATGTCATCCAGATAGGCTGCAGCATACTGTCGATGAGGTCTTAGGGTCCTGTCCATGGCCCTCTGAAATGTTGCAGGGGCATTTTGCAACCCAAAAGGCATTTTCTTATACTGAAATGATCCCTCTGGGGTCACAAATGCAGTCTTTTCTTTGGCACTATTAGTCAGGGGTATTTGCCAATATCCTTTGGTCAAGTCCAAAGTGGTCAGATAACGGACCTTGCCAAGTCGGTCTATAAGTTCGTCTACCCTGGGCATTGGGTACGTGTCAAACTTTGTTACTGCATTAAGCTTTCTGAAGTCATTACAAAACCTCCAAGTGCCATCCGGTTTTGGGACTATACAATGGGGCTAGACCAGTCACTATTGGATTCCTCAATAACATCTAGCTCCAACATCCTTCTAACTTCCTCACTGATGTCCTTTCTTCTAGCTTCGAGAATTCGGTATGGTTTGAGCTTGACACGGACTCCAGGTTCAGTAGCAATATCATGCTGAACTGCTGAAGTCGTGCCAGGCAACTCTGAATATTTCTCTCTATTCCTTATCAGGAACTCTCTAGCTTCCTGTTTTTGGAAATATGACAGGGTGTCTGGAATTGTGACCTCAGGGATCAGAGGGGACTCAGTACCTGTAGGCGTTACAGGGAGGGACCTCGCAGTCAATGCCAGTCTATCCTTCCAGTACTTTAACAGATTTATGTGCTAAATCTGTTCGGGCTTCCTTTTACCTGGTTGATACACCTTGTAATTGACCTCCCCAACTTTTTCAACTACTTCAAAGGGACCCTGCCACTTAGCCAGGAACTTGCTCTCAACAGTGGGAACTAACACGAGGACCCTGTCACCAGGTGAGAAAACATGGAGTTTGGCCCCCCTGTTGTATATTCTGTGTTGGGCTGCTTGGGCCTGCAATAAGTGTTCTTTTACCACCGGCATGATTGCTGCAATTGCTGCAATCCTCTCCTGCATTTGAGCAATATGCTCAATGACACTTTTGTGGGGTGTCTGTTCCCCCTCCCAAGTTTCCTTGGCTATGTCTAAGAGTCCCTGAGGGTGTCTCCCATAAAGCAGCTCAAATGGAGAGTACCCCGTAGAGGACTGGGGAACCTCCCTAATGACGAACATCAAGTATGGTATCAGGAAGTCCCATTTTTTTCCATCCTTGTCAACAACCTTTTTAACATACTCTTTAATGTCTTATTGAAGACCACCAAGCCATCTGTTTGAGGATGATACACCGAGGTTTGCAACTGCGTCACCTTAAATAACTTGCACAGCTCCCTAGTTATCATTGACATAAATGGGGTACCCTGGTCTGTAAGGATTTCTTTAGGGATGCCAACCCGACTGAACACCATAAACAGCTCTTTGGCAATGTTTTTAGCAGACGCGGCACGTAAGGGAACGGCCTCAGGGTAACGGGTAGCGTAATCCATGATCACAAGGATATACTGATGACCATGGGCAGATTTGGGGAGCGGACCCACAAGGTCCATGGCAATCCTCTCAAAGGGCACTTCAATAATGGGCAAGGGCACTAAAGGACTTCGTAAGTGGGGCTGACATCTGACACACAGGACAGGATTGACAATAATTCTCAATATTTTTCTGTATCTCAGGCCAGTAAAACCTGCGCAACACTCTTTCAGTGGTTTTCTCAACCCCTAAATGGCCTCCTAGTAAGTGCCCATGGGCAAGTTTCAACACCACCCGTCTGTATAGCTTAGGGACCACCAACTGCTCAACCACTTCATCATTCATTTTACATACACGATATAGTAAATCCTCATTGCTGCAGAAATAAGGAAAACAGGTCCTATCCCCTGGTTTGACAGGTACATCATTAATCACCATTACATTTTCCCAGGCCCTGGCAAGGGTAGGGTCTTTTCTCTGCTCAGTACCAAAATTTTCCTTGTGCACATTAAGGTCAGCAAACTCCAATGTAGGCTCAGAGTCAGCAGACGGCTGTCCGGCTCTACTGGTTGTGGGGACTTCCTCAGGCTCCTCCATCTCTTCTGCCATAACTGAGAAAGGAAAACTCGGAGAGTCCTGAGAGGAGTGCCCTGAACCCACAATATCAGAAGTAGCTAGGAGTTCTGGCTCTGCGACAGAGTCAGGTACTGCGACTGGGTCAGGACGATCCTACAGTTCCCAAATCTTAGGGAAGTCCCTACCAATGATGGCCTTGTGCACCAAGTGGGGCAAAAGTCCGATCGCATGGGACACAGTACCTAAGCCAGTTTTAAACTGAACAGTGGCTATAGGATACTCCCGGGGATCCCTATGTACACAGAAAACAGCAATTTTTTTTTTCATGAAAATTCACAGTTTCAACCATCTCAGCTGTAACCAAAGTAACCAGACTTCCAGAGTCCAGCAAGGCCGTAATAGGCTTATTATTAACAGTCATTTGACACATGTGTTTCCCCACATTTGGCGCTGCAGTGCATGAAACAGCAGCAAACATAGACTGCCTTCTAAAAGATAGATCACACTGCATTGGTTCATCTGTCAACGGACAGTTTGCTGCAACATGTCCCAGTTCTTGGCAACGAAAACACTTGATGTTTCCCCAGTTTGGTTTGTTGACAGGCAGTGGCTTCCCTTGTTTGGGACGCCAAACTTCAGTCCTGGCACCAAAAATCCTCCCCCCTACTTCCTTGCCATGCTTACCACCTACTTCCCCTGGAACAGTCTTACCGGTTGCCTGGGGAGACCGTGGCTTTGGGTGGAAAGTCTGTGCGGCTGTTGGGGTGGTGACCAGGTTCTCTGCAGCAAAGTACCTTTCAACGAGTTCCACTAGTTTATCTGCCAACTTGGGGTCTCCTTGACTCACCCACTTCTGCAAGGGAATTGACAGTGACCTCAGGAATTGGTCCATGACCACACGCTCCAATATTTGTGGCGCAGACAGGGACTCCGGCTGTAGCCATTTCCGCACCAGGTGGATTAGATCAAACATTTGCAATCTTGGGGGCCTCTCAACTTGGAAGAACCAGCTGTGGACCCACTGTGCTCGAACAGCCTAGGTGACACTGAGTCGTGCCAGGATTTCCTGCTTGACCTTCTCATAGACTCCCGCTTCTGCCGACTCCAGATGATAGTAGGCCTTCTGCGATTCACCAGAAAGTAAGGGGGCGATCAGTCCTGCCCACTGGGTTTGAGGCCAACCTTCCCTCTCAGCAGTCCGTTCAAATGTTAGTAGGAAGGCCTCTGGATCATCATCCGTAGTCATCTTAGACAGAAGGCGACCCACATAGATGGCTGAGGGCTTGTCTCCAATATCATTGATTTTCGCAGGTGCCCACTGTGCTAGTATCTCTGCAACCTCAGTCAGGGTGCTCCTGTACAGCACCAATCTGTTGTCATAGTGCCCTGGTTTGCTCCTGTGCGATAGCGTTTGCTTGCTGCAGTGTTAGTTTGCTGTTGTGCAGCGTTGGATAACACCATTTGTTTGAGTACTTCCTCCATGTTGTCACTTTAGGTACTGGCCTTTTAAATAGTAACTTACTACTGCTGTCCGCATTCTCCACCATATGTAACCTGGTGGATAGGTAGCAGGTACAAAAGCTCCCTGGGATGAGCAGGCACAGATATCAAGTCCATGGGATAAGTGAAAAACAGTGGGGTGTTTATTGGTGTTATATACAAAGTCTATTTACAGGTGCTGTACAGTGTGCAGAAAAACAAACAGAACAAAAAAATATTGAAAAAATATCAGAAATAGTCGACGGATTATTCTGATCCTAGCGCTCAATGGAAAAATGAAAGATTGTTTAACGCAGTAAAAAAGCAGCTATTATAATAAAATGGTACTAAAAAACAATGTATTATTAAATGATAGTAACAAGACACTAACAGCGCTAGAATGAGCCTATAAATTGGCTTATGAGTCTATCACCCATATACTGCAAATATTACTTGAGTAATTGTCTTTAGGACTATATATGTAACGGTGGATACCCCTAGTAAATATTTTACAAGGATTCCTACTCCTTACAGTCCCATTACTAATAGTCCATGCAATTCCTCAGATATTAATTCTCTTGTTAGAAGTAATCTCAAGGTGTAGGCACTAATCTGCTTGAATGCTGATAGGATCTCTCTGTGATATCCCCCTTAAGATTTTGTACTCACCAGAATGTAGTACTTTAAAGCATTGGATACAACCACTTGTAATCACACATCGGCTCTCCTCCTCTGGTGTATGGTGGTGATGATCTGTATGCTATAATCTGTGTAGCTTGGCAGACATGCAGGGAAGCAAAAAAAACTTTGCATGGTGTAAAATCCTTTTTATTTAAATGAAATACCCCTGCTACCCGCTCATGCTTACACAATAAAAGATAAAATAAGATAAAATAAGCTTGTCATAAAGGCTGCTGCCTCTGCTCACTCAGAAATATGGCTCCAATGTTTTGGCTCAAGTTTTCATTCGTAAGTCCCGGGTAGAAGCAAAGCCGCCTCACAAGCTGAATCGTCGTGTAGCCATGTCTTCAGAGGGCGTGGCTACACGTGTTGGTATATCCTATTTATGCTGGGGAACTCTCCTTAAATCTCCTCCCCTCTCCCAGCCTCATTGGTCGCCCGCTGACAGGTCCGTGGGGAACCTCCCCATCAGCTGGCCACCGTACGTCTGAGTCTGCTTGACCCTACGTGAGCCGCTCACAGCTGATTGGCCCGCGCCGGTCACGTGGTCGGAGAGAACAGAGTGCAGAGCTCCCGCCCCTCTGCTTCGCTGGTTGGACGCACGTCGTCAGCCCCAGTAGGAGTCCACCCACTCAGCTGCTCGTGCGTTCCAAAGGCACAAACCAGCCCTCGTTTAAGCTTCCGCTTCTGTCGGCTGCTGTGTCTTGTCAGCGAATGGATACTCGCACTCCTTTCACTCATATCTGATTAAGGAGCCGTGTATCCTTCCTTATTAACCCCTCAGGCCCAGTTACTCCTCTCGGATTGTCACTGGTCCTAAACAGGCAAATTGAGGGACCATGTTTAATATCAAAAATAGCATTTCTTTAAAAATCCATATTTAAAAATCACATGTTGTTTTTTTTTAAAAATACACAAATTATAATTTTATAAAAACTATTTTCTGTATGAAAATATATATATGTCGGTGATGTTATGTATAAGGCTGTCGCCCTATTACTGTGTGAGCAGACACTTGTATCAACCGGAAACATTTAAACATTATATGGAAGAATAATAATAGCATCCATCATAAATCTAGTTATTGTACAACCTCTAATATTTGTCCACAACAATTGTACATAACTTGTTTTTAAAGGAGATAATGATAATGATTCTCCTGACAGTGACCATTGTTACCATCTTACTTGTAGAACTAGACCGTCCCCCTCAGATGGAATGCAGTGGCTACTACTTGCAATGTACTATCCATACTGTACATCACTGCATAGACATTAGAAAAACAATAAAAAACTAATAACCATCAGTGGGGTGACATACCAGTTCCAGAGTGGGGTGACACTCGAATTCCTTCTAAAAATCTACAGTAAAAATGAAATAAAATAAAATAAATTAAAAATAAATTAAATTAAAATTAAAATAACCCTAAAGCTTTATAATAGGGGAAGAGTGCCTTGATCATATACTAATATGGATATTTTTAATGGTTGCTGATGAAACAGTTGAGGTCCACATCTACAGTTGTGTTCAAAATTATTCAACCCCCCAATGCTGTAAAGGGTTTTAGGGAATTTAGTGTACATTTGTAATTGTATTCGGAATGAAATCCTACAAGGACTTCTTAAAGAACCATATGCAACTAAAATGACATCAATTGGTTTTGTAATACAGTAGTAAATGTTTATTTTGTGAATTCTTCATTTACACAATTATTCAACCCCTTAAAGACTACCACTCTGAAGAACAGAGGTTCATTGAAGTGTATTCAATCAGGTATTGAAAACACCTGTGGATGTCAGGGAGCAGCAATAAAGCCTAATAAGCATTAATTAGGCAGCTTTAACCACTTGCCGTCGCCGCACCGTCATAATACGTCCACAAGGTGGCTCTCCTAGGCGAGATCACGTATTATGACGTCCTACCTTTTAGCCGCCACTAGGGGCGCACGCGCGCCGCCGGAGGCGCGCGCACGCGCCCCCCGCTCGCCCCCGACTCCCGTGCGTGTGCCCGGCGGGCGCGATCGCCGCCGGGCACACGCGATCGCTCGGTACAGAGCGGGGAACGGGAGCTGTGTGTGTAAACACACAGCTCTCGTTCCTGTCAGCAGGGGAAATGCTTTTCTTCGGTTCATACACTGTATGAACCGAGGATCAGTGTTTCCCCTAGTGAGGCCACCCCCCCCCCACAGTAAGAACACACCCAGGCATACTTAACCCCTTCCCCGCCCCCTAGTGTTAACCCCTTCACTGCCAGTGGCATTTTTATAGTAATCTAATGCATTTTTATAGCACTGATCGCTATAAAAATGCCAATGGTCCCAAAAATGTGTCAAAAATGTCCGAAGTGTCCGCCATAATGTCGCAATACCAAAAAAAAAATCGCTGATCGCCGCCATTACTAGTAAAAAAAATATTAATAAAAATGCCATAAAAATACCCCCTATTTTGTAAACGCTATAACTTTTGCGCAAACCAATCAATAAACGCTTATTGCGATTTTTTTTTACGAAAAATATGTAGAAGAATACGTATCGGCCTAAACTGAGGAAAAAAAATGTTTTTTTATATATTTTTGGGGGATATTTATTACAGCAAAAAGTAAAAAATATTCATTTTTTTCAAAATTGTCGTTCTATTTTTGTTTATAGCGCAAAAAATAAAAACCGCAGAGGTGATCAAATACCACCAAAAGAAAGCTCTATTTGTGGGAAAAAAAGGACGCCAATTTTGTTTGGGAGCCACGTCGCACGACCGCGCAATTGTCTGTTAAAGCGACGCAGTCCCGAATCGCAAAAAGTACTCTGGTCTTTGGGCAGCAATATGGTCCGGGGGGTAAGTGGTTAAAATGACTGATACTCAGCTCCTTCTAAACATTTACTGGTGTGTTTACAAACATGGTGAAGTCAAGAGAATGGTCCAGGAAGACAAGAGAAGAGGTGATAACTCTTCACAGGAAGGGCAATGGCTATAAGAAGATTGCAAAGATGTTAAACATACCAAAAGACACCATAGGAAGCATCATTCGCAAATTCAAGGCAAAGGGCACTGTTGAAACGCTACCTGGTCGTGGCAGAAAGAAGATGCTGACTTTGACTGCTGTGCGCTACCTGAAGCGTAGAGTTAAGAAAAGTCCCTGTGTGACTGCTGAGGAACTGAGAAAAGATTTGTCAGATGTGGGTACTGAAGTTTCTGCTCAGACAATACGGCGCACACTGCGTAATGAAGGCCTCTATGCCAGAACTCACAGGCGCACCCCCTTGCTGTCTCCAAAGAATAAGAAGTGTCGACTGCAGTATGCCAAAAGTCATGTGGACAAACCACAGAAGTTTTGGGATTGTGTTCTGTGGACTGATGAAACTGTTTGGGCCCATGGATCAACGCTATGTTTGGAGGAGGAAGAACAAGGCCAATGATGAAAAGAACACCTTGCCCACTGTGAAGCATGGCAGGGGTTCAATCATGCTTTGGGGCTGTTTTTCTTCTGCAGGTACAGGGAAGCTTCAGCGTGTGCAAGGTACCATGAATTCTCTTCAGTACCAGGAGATATTGGATGACAATGTTATGCAGTCCGTCACAAACCTGAGGCTTGGGAGACGTTGGACCTTTCAACAGGACAATGATCCCAAGCATACCTCCAAGTCCACTAGAGCATGGTTGCAGATTAAAGACTGGAACATTTTGGAGTGGCCATCGCAGTCACCAGACTTAAATCCGATTGAGAACCTCTGGTGGGACTTAAAGAAAGCAGTTGCAGTGCGCAAGCCTAAGAATGTGACTGAACTGGAGGCTTTTGCCCATGACGAATGGGCGAAGATACCCGTAGATCGCTGCAAGACACTTGTGTCAAGCTATGCTTCACGTTTAAAAGCTGTTATAACTGTAAAAGGATGTTGTACTAAGTACTAAGATTGAATGTCACTTGGGGTTGAATAAAACTGATAATGATGTGAGCACAGAAAAGACATTTGTGGTTATTTCATTATAAATGTTATGTTATATTTGTCTGACCTACACGTGCCTCTTTGATTTAATTGTAAGCAGGATGACTGAATGATCAAAATCAATGTCAAACTGGCCAAAACAATCAATTTCAGTGGGGGTTGAATAATTTTGAATACAACTGTATATTCAAACCATTCGGACTAAGAGTGTTGGTCATGTATAGCCATTGTGTTTCGCGTTTCGAAATTTCTCGGATCATATTGGCCCCCCGCCAGTTGGGGCCTACACGATCTATCCCCCAGAACTTCAATCCTATGGGGTTCTTGTCGTGCTTCTTCAGAAAATGTAACGAAACGCTATGTTCCTCATAACCAATGGTGATATTATATATGTGCTCAGACACTCTTTTAGATCATTTTCTTTTTGTTCGTCCTATGTACATTAAGCCACAAGGCCATTCTAAAGCGTAGACCACATGTGTTGTTGCGCAAGTTATTGATTCTTTGATTTCAAAGGTTTTCCCATTGGCCGTAGATGTAAAACTAGTTATACCCCTCAGGTAAGTTGACGCCTGGCGGCAAGATTTACATCTTCTACAGGCTGTGAAACCCGCCTTATTCCAAAACATCTGCACTTTCTTGGGAGGGTCCAGAACTTTATGGACTATTTGATCACCGAAAGTTGCTGTTTTTCTATAGATAAAAACTGGAGTTTCAGGTAACATTGGTTTCAATGTTTTATCCATAGCTAGTATGTTCCAGTGTTTTTTAAAAATCATTTCCACTTCACGGTACTGATCATGGTAGTTAGAAATAAAGCCCCATTCATGTGTTTGTTCACGTGGACGTTCTTTGGGTTGTAGTAATGCTACCTGTGAGCTTTCTCCCACTTGATGTCTCAGTTTATCAAGAAGCTCATCATTATACCCCTTTTCCACAAACCGTTGTTGGATCAGTAAAGATTGTGTTCTGTAGTCATCATCTTGCGTACAGTTACGCCTGATTCGCATAAACTGACCTCTAGGTATATTTCGAAGCCAGCGTGGATGGTGTCCACTCTGTATTGGAATAAAGCTGTTTCTATCTGTTGCCTTAAAATAGGCCTTGGTTGTTAGATGATCTAATCCTTTGATGACTGTAACGTCTAGGTAATGGATTTCCTGTTTGCTCCAGGTAAATTCCAATTTGATGTTATTCTTATTGCCATTAAGCCACTCTGAGTATGCAATGAGGGATTCCTCCGTTCCTTGCCATATGATGAAGAGATCATCAATATATCTCTGGTAAAAAATTCAGAAGGGATATTAATGATTTCAAGAAAGGCACTGTGTATTTGTGGCAAATAGTCCATAAAGTTCTGGACCCTCCCAAGAAAGTGCAGATGTTTTGGAATAAGGCGGGTTTCACAGCCTGTAGAAGATGTAAATCTTGCCGCCAGGTGTCAACTCACCTGAGGGGTATAACTAGTTTTACATCTACGGCCAATGGGAAAACCTTTGAAATCAAAGAATCAATAACTTGCGCAACAACACATGTGGTCTACGCTTTAGAATGCCCTTGTGGCTTAATGTACATAGGACGAACAAAAAGAAAATTATCTAAAAGAGTGTCTGAGCACATATATAATATCACCATTGGTTATGAGGAACATAGCGTTTCGTTACATTTTCTGAAGAAGCACGACAAGAACCCCATATGATTGAAGTTCTGGGGGATAGATCGTGTAGGCCCCAACTGGCGGGGGGCCAATATGATCCGAGAAATTTCGAAACGCGAAACACAATGGCTATATATGACCAACACTCTTAGTCCGAATGGTTTGAATATAGATGTGGACCTCAACTGTTTCATCAGCAACCATTAAAAATATCCATATTAGTATATGATCAAGGCACTCTTCCCCTATTATAAAGCTTTAGGGTTATTTTAATTTTAATTTAATTTATTTTCAATTTATTTTATTTTATTTCATTTTTACTGTAGATTTTTAGAAGGAATTAGAGTGTCACCCCACTCTGGAACTGGTATGTCACCCCACTGATGGTTATTAGTTTTTTATTGTTTTTCTAATGTCTATGCAGTGATGTACAGTATGGATAGTACATTGCAAGTAGTAGCCACTGCATTCCATCTGAGGGGGACAGTCTAGTTCTACAAGTAAGATGGTAATGATGGTCACTGTCAGGAGAATCATTATCATTATCTCCTTTAAAAACAAGTTATGTACAATTGTTGTGGACAAATATTAGAGGTTGTAAAATAACTAGATTTATGATGGATGCTATTATTATTCTTCCATATAATGTTTAAATGTTTCCGGTTGATACAAGTGTCTGCTCACACAGTAATAGGGCGACAGCCTTATACATAACATCACCGACATATATATATTTTCATACAGAAAATAGTTTTTATAAAATTATAATTTGTGTATTTTTTAAAAAAAACAACATGTGATTTTTAAATATGGATTTTTAAAGAAATGCTATTTTTGATATTAAACATGGTCCCTTAATTTGCCTGTTTAGGACCAGTGACAATCCGAGAGGAGTAACTGGGCCTGAGGGGTTAATAAGGAAGGATACACGGCTCCTTAATCAGATATGAGTGAAAGGAGTGCGAATATCCATTCGCTGACAAGACACAGCAGCCGACAGAAGCGGAAGCTTAAACGAGGGCTGGTTTGTGCCTTTGGTACGCACGAGCAGCTGAGTGGGTGGACTCCTACTGGGGCTGACGACGTGCGTCCAACCAGCGAAGCAGAGGGGCGGGAGCTTTGCACTCTGTTTTCTCCGACCACGTGACCGGCGCGGGCCAATCAGCTGTGAGCGGCTCACGTAGGGTCAAGCAGACTCAGACGTACGGTGGCCAGCTGATGGAGAAGGTTCCCCACGGACCTGTCAGCGGGCGACCAATGAGGCTGGGAGAGGGGAGGAGATTTAAGGAGAGTTCCCCAGTATAAATAGGATATACCAACATGTGTAGCCACGCCCTCTGAAGACGTGGACCTATCACGAAACGCGTCAGGGCGTGGCTACGCGACGATTCAGCTTGTGAGGCGGCTTTGCTTCTACCCGGGACTTACGAATGAAAACTTGAGCCAAAACATTGGAGCCATATTTCAGTGAGCAGAGGCAGCAGCCTTTATGACAAGCTTATTTTATCTTTTATTGTGTAAGCATGAGCGGGTAGCAGGGGTATTTCATTTAAATAAAAAGGATTTTACACAATGCAAAGTTTTTTTTGCTTCCCTGCATGTCTGCCAAGCTACACAGATTATAGCATACAGATCATCACCACCATACACCAGAGGAGGAGAGCCGATGTGTGATTACTACAAGTGGTTGTATCCAATGCTTTAAAGTACTACATTCTGGTGAGTACAAAATCTTAAGGGGGATATCACAGAGAGATCCTATCAGCATTCAAGCAGATTAGTGCCTAAACCTTGAGATTACTTCTAACAAGAGAATTAATATCTGAGGAATTGCATGGACTATTAGTAATGGGACTGTAAGGAGTAGGAATCCTTGTAAAATATTTACTAGGGGTATCCACCGTTACATATATAGTCCTAAAGACAATTACTCAAGTAATATTTGCAGTATATGGGTGATAGACTCATAAGCCAATTTATAGGCTCATTCTAGCGCTGTTAGTGTCTTGTTAATATCATTTAATAATACATTGTTTTTTAGAACAAAAAAATAGTTAAACAAAAACCTAGCTGTGTCTCGGCTCTAGCTATACGATATATATACAGGCCCTCACTACCAGGCTGAACAAGCCTACAGTTTGTCAGCTTAAACACAAGGGCCCAGATTCACGTAGATCGGCGCATATTTCTGCCGGCGTAGCGCATCTCAAATGCGCTGCGCCAACGTAAAACAGAGAAGCAAGCAAAGTATTCACAAATCACTTGCTCCCAACGTTGCGCCGGCGTAACGTAATTTCGAAGGCGTAATCCAGCGTAAGTGTAAGTGGGTGTAACCTTATAATGATGGTCTGAGCGTGGAGCAGTGGTTTACGCCCGGCATATCATGAACGGAGCATGCGCAGTGACGTGGACATATGATCGCTCCCCTGTGCGCATGCTCACAACTACGCCGGCACAACTTCCTGGGATACGCCTGCCCACCGGCTTACGCCGAGCGCATAAATACGCCCAGCCATACGCCCGTCCGATGCAAAAGTACATCCTGCTTGTTTTCATCCCTGAAGCAAGGTACTTTTGCTGAGCGATGGCTGCTGTGGAGTCAGAGAAAGACAGGAGGAAGAAAAATTTCTCTCCAGATGAGAAGGCTGTCCTCATCTCGGTCATAGAGAGGTATGATGTCTTCCTCTATGGCGCCCAGAGTCGTCATACCAGCAGGGCCAGGAAACAAGTAATCCTGGAGACGATCGCCAGTGATGTTAATGCCCTTGGCCATAAGTCCCGGACCTCCAAGGACATTAACAAAAAAAATTATGATTTGCGGCGGCATGTCCGGGATAAAGTGGCCGCCATCAGAAGGCACCAGAGTGGCACGGGGGCGGACCACCATGTGATGTGCGGTTGACCCCGGAGGAGGAGGTGATCGCCAGGTGTCTGGAGAGGGAGCAATTGGAGGGCCTGGAGGGCTTTGACTCCCTTGATCAGGCCTCGAGGACAGGTAAGTGCTTTTTATCCCCCATCCGGTGTGTAGCATGTGAGGGGGTGGAAGGGAACATGTGACAAGTGTGTGGGTCCACCAACACGGCCTGCAGGAAGTCAGTGGCAACTGTGCTGCAGTGGTCACCTGCATTGGGGAGCTGCAGGCCACCACAGCAGACCTTGTGGCAGAGGTTAAGACCCTGGCAGTGGCGGTACAGGCAAACACGGCTGCTGAGGATGCAGGCACAGACAAATGTGTTCCTCAGCCGCATTGACGTGGCATTGGAGGGCAGGCAGGCATCACCTGCCAGGAGTGGCAGACCTGGGGATGATCCTCCTCCAGATGTCCCCCCCCCCACCCGAGGCTCCCCCCAGGCAACTGAGGAGCCGGAGCCGTGGCACCATGCGTGGCCCACGACAGGGCAAATGAGTGCCTTTTTTTTTTTTTTATTTTGTGCTCAAAGTATGAGCTTATTTATGTTTATGTGCTCAAAGTATGAGCTTATTTATGTTTTTATGCGCTCAAAGTATGAGCTTATTTATGTTTTTATGTGCTCAAAGTATGAGCTTATTTATTTTGTAGTATATGCACACGGTGAGGAGTGCGGGCTACAGTGTGACTGGTGTGTGAATGTGGGGGTGACATCAACAAACCTGTGGCTTTACATTTCGTGACAGTCAAACACCAGATCCACGAACTCCGGGGTATGGTTATTGAACACGTTAAAGCACCCTATAGGGGTGGTGATCGGAATCGAGCACTACTTTGCCGTGAGGCCTATTGGATACACACATTAGGGACAGTGCAACCTGGTGGGTTGAACGCGAATTTGTCACTGACGTGCTTTATAGATGATCGCTGATTGATCGCTGTGACTTCCATTAAGCTCCCCTATGCAATGCCTTATGGCCTTTGATTGGGCTTATCTATCTAGTGTTCTTCTTCAATCGCATATTATTCTTGCGCCATCGTATTTATTTAAAGTTATTCTCTGATCTTATCTTGCCATTGTATATTAGAAATGACATCCCATATGGTATTTTTTATACCATCGGTTTTTTTCAAGCCCCCGTGGGCTTCTTTTAACTGTATTTTGTTTTCTTTTTTCATGGTTGACATTGTAGACATTTTTACATTTGACTATGTATGGACGATGACCCTATCAACTTAGACCTTTAGGCAGGTTTGATATAGGATGTACATCGATATGGCTCGTTTTTGAGTGACCATTTGTCTGTTGGTGTTCTCACCCGGACCGTTAGCCCTCTGTATTGTGTCTACATGTCATATCTCACACTTTTTTAACAGTCTGTTCACCCTGGTGCTTTCTTACCTTTTTGATTTTTGGTATTTTCTTTTGCTTTTTCTTTTCTTCTGTTTCAGTAATTTCACTTTGTTTTGTTTTTTGATTTCTGCCTTGTTTTGTTTTATTTTTGTTTTATTTTTGTTTTATATTTATTTTTATTTATCTTTATTTTTATTTGTATTTTTCTATTTTTATTTTTATTTTTATTTTTATTTGCATTTATTTATTTTTATTTTTATTTATTTATTTTTATTTTTTATATTTATTTTCATTTTTTATATTTATTTTTATTTTTATTTATATTTATTTATATTTATTTTTATTTTTTTCTATTTATGTTTATTTATGTTAATTTACATCTATTTTTATTTTTATTTATATTCTTTATTTCTTACATTTTTTCTAGTTGTTTATTATTGTTTAATTTTACTTTTTTTCTTTTTTTCTTTATTCTTTTTCTCCTTTTTTTCTTCCTTTTTGCCTATCTATGTAGGTGTTTGGTTCTGTATTGGTGCTTATTATTAGTCATTTTACCTTTTTTTTATAAAAAGTTTCTTCTTTTCTTCACTTATTATCTTATCCTGGGTGAATATAGCACGCTTCCTCTCTAGTACCTCCCATTGAACCATATCACAGCGGCTTGTTTTACAAGTCGCGCTGTCACATTATACATTTTTTCTGGCAATGTACAACTGAGCAGCTATGCGATCACTGTTTTGATCGTGAACACAGCTGGGGGTATGTACCCCATGTGACTCTTTGCTCATGCCTGTTTGTGATTAACTGATCACTAATAGGTGCTTGCATAACATATCTAATGTAGACTCCTGATTGGATGGGTGGGTAGAGGGAGGAGGTGTTTGGGGTGGGTGGGTTTTATTTTTCAAAGATTTTCATTGGTGACAGCTTCTTATATATTTGTTTGCTTTATTGTATTTGTATCTTTTTGCCTGACGAAGAGGTCCTGCGTGGCCTCGAAACGTTGCTCTTTTTGACATAATAGATATGCATTAAATCTTTGGACGTTATGATTCCTGGTGTGCTGGCGAGTATATATATATATGATTTGCTTTCCGGTTCCCAGCCGGTGATCGTTTCAGCACCCTTTTACTACTTGGCCATTTTGCCGGAAGGTGTGCAATCGGAATATTTTTGAGAATACCTGCCAGTAAGGCGTGTGACCCTGGGTCGTCGGGGAGAGGTTATCCCCACGACCGTGTGAATGTGGTATGAATGGACAGCGACACCATTGGGGCCTTGGCGTGGCGTTGCTGCTTCCAAGTCCTGCACGATGGACTTGGGCTAATCCAATGTGAGGTGAATGTGGTGTGTGTGAGCTAGGGACCACAGTGGTGTGCATGCGTGCATTCTCCTTGTGCCATGCTGAATGTGTGTGTTTAACGTGCAAAGCTGCGTTCCATGAGGCATCTCCTGACTACTGGTCCCTCAGCAGGCCGGGTAGCCTCGGTTAGGGGGGGACTGTCTGGTTCGGGGGTCAGGTCATCACATATGTCAATCTCCAGGCCCTTTCCCATGGCATAGTTGTGTAGCATGCAACATGCATCGATGATCTGGCACACGAAGTTTGGGGAATACAACAGGGTCCCCCCGGACTTATCCAGGCCTCGGGAACGGGACTTCAGGAGGCCAAATGTGCGTTCCACCACTGCACGGGTACGTATGTGTGTAGCATTGTATCTTCTCTCTCCTCTGGTTTGGGGATTCCGGTATGGAGTCAGGAGATGGGCCCCAAGTGCATATGCAGAGTCACCTGGAAGGGAAAAGACAGGAGGATGTTAGTCGTGCATGTGCCCCTCGTGATGTCTGCATCATGGGGTTGGACAGTCATGCCTGACTCCCATGTCACTCACCAACCAGCCAGCTGTCCCTGTACACGTTCTGTTTGACATCCGTTGGGATGTTGCTTTGACGGTATATGTAGCTGTCGTGGCTGGCCCCGGGGTGTTTGGCACGTACGTGCCATATGAGGCATTAGGCATCGGCTATCACCTGTACGTTGATGAAATGCCACTGCTTCCGATTGCGGTATATGTACTCTGTGGCACTGGGGGGGGGGGGGGGGGGGCCGTAGTGCCACATGTGTGCAATCAATGGCCCCCACGGTGCGTGGGAAGCTGGCAATTCTGTAGACATCCTGCATTGCCTTCTGCCGCAGATGCTCATGGGTGGAAATAGAAATAGAAATAGAAAGTTATGTGGAAGGGAAAAGTGTGGAAGAAAAAGGTGCACAAGCAGCAGGGATGACGGCAGCCTGGAGAGGATTGAAAGGGAAAGGGCCATTCAAAAGTGTTGATGACTTTCACAAGGAGTGGAATTGTCGTATTCCTCTTGTCAAGCCACTCCTGAACAACAAACAACGTCAGAAGCGTTTTACCTGTTGCTCAGTGGTCCAAAGTCCTCTTTTCTGATGAGAGCAAATTTTGCATCTCATTTGGAACCAAGGAGCCAGGTTATGGAGGAAGAATGGAGAGGCACACACTGCAAGATGCTTAAAGTCCAGTGTGAAGTTTCCACAGTCTGTGTTGATTTGGGGAGCCGTGTCATCTGCTGGTGTTGATCCACTGTGCTTCAATAAGTCTGGCATCAAAGCAGCCGTCTACCAGGAGATTTTGGAGCACTTCATGCTTCCTTCCACAGACGAGCTCTATGGGGATGCTGACTTCATTTTCCAGCAGAACTTGTCACCTGTCCACACTGCCAAAAGCACCAAAACCTGGTTCAATGATTGTGGGATTGCTGTGCTTGATTGGCCAGCAAACTCGCCTGACCTGAACCCCATAGAGAATCTATGGGGCATTGCCAAGAGAAAGATAAGAGACATGAGACCGAACAATGCAGAAGAGCTGACGGACGCTATTGAAGCATCCTGATCTTTCATAACACCTCAGCAGTGACACAGGCTGTTCGCTTCCATGCCACGCTGCATTGAGGCAGTAATTGTTGCAAAAGGGGCCCAAACCAAGTACTGAATACATATGCATGCTTCTACTTTTCAGAGGTCCGATATTGTTCTACGTACAATCCTTGTTTTATTGATTGCATGTAATATTCTAATTTTCAGAGATTGTGGATTTGGGGTTTTCATGAGCTGTAAGCCATAATCGTCACAATTATGACAAATCATGGCTTGAACTATCTTGCTTTGCATGTAATGAGTCTATCTCATATATTAGTTTCACCTTTTAAGTTGCATTAGTGAAATAAATGTAATAATAAATACATTTTTGCACGATATTCTAATTTTTCGAGTATCACCTGTACACAGGTATTATAGTTAAGGGCCTGGTAGCTCACATTTATTAAATGGAAAAACAAAAGCAAAAATGTCCATTCAGGGTTTCAACTTTGTTTAGCACTTAAAAAAAATTTCCACCAGAAATCTAAAAAAAAAAAAAAAAAAAAAAATGAAAAAACAATTTTTTTTTACTTACCCTAAATAGCTGTTGCTATGCGGAAGTGCCAAATCTGCCTCTTCATCCTCCGCTGCGGATTCTCTTGCTCCTCCTACACTCGGTGTCTTCTTGTGAATGGAGCGCGCTGCATTCTGGGAACTGTGTGTGTCCCAGAAAGCAGCCGGCCCATTCACAAAGCACCGCGCTGCTTGCGCATGCACAGTAGGAAACGGGCAGTGAAGCCGTACGGCTTCACTGCCTGTTTCCCTTACTGTGGATGGCGGCGCTTGGAGCTGTCAGGAGCGAGGATCAGCCTCAGCGGGGGCCGACATCGCTGGCGGCTAGGACAGGTAAGTGTCCTTATTAAAAGTCAGCAGCTCCAGTGTTAGTAGCTGCTGACTTTTATTTTATTTATTTTTTGTAATGGAACCTCCGCTTTAAATGAAAAACATACCGAGCCACCTTGCTCTCTCTTCGCCGCAGTTCCTCTGCTTGCTTCCAAGAAACTTGATTCTTTCCAGCCCCCTGGACTCACTGGCTTCCTTAGTCTTCTTGACTGTCAAGGCTGGCCAGCCTTTCCTAGTCCCTGGGCAAAGAATCCTCCTAACAGGGGCTGCAGTCTCCCACAGGGCAGACAGCTTTCCAGACACAGGTCTGTCTTCATACAGCAGTAGCAAACTGCTCACACTCCACCTTCCTTCCCTCACTGTCTCACCAGTCCCGCGTTATATGGGCTGTGTGCACCTGGGCACACAACCTGCTGGCTATCCACAAGCGCTGGATGCAGGGTTGGAGATCCCATCCCACCCAAAACTCTTAGGGATCTCCAACCTACAGAGTCCCATCTGGAACTAACAAAACCCGGAGAAAGCTGCCAGAGCAGATTTCTCCTCTCAAAATAACTGCTCTGTAGCCTTGCAGTCACCTGACATGCAAACTCTGTGTCCTTATTTCATCCCTTCCCATAGTGACAGAGACTCGTTCTGTCACAACATCAGTTATCTATAACCTTATGACCACCGACAGGTAAAGTGAATAACATTGATTATCTTGTTACAATGCAATAGCATCTGAAAAGGGGTGCGATATACAGTATTGGGCAGCAAGTGTACATGTTGTCCCAAAGTTAATGTGTTGAAAGCAGAAAAAATGCACAAGCGTAATGATTTGAGCAAATTTGACAAGGGACAAGTAATAACTAGATGACTAATGAGCGCAACTCCAAAACTGCAACTCTTGTGGGATATTCCCTGTCTGCAGTGATCAGGACCTGACAAAATTGGCTCAAAGAAGGAAAATTGGTGAACCAATGACAAGGTCATAGGCGGCCAAGCACGTTGATGCATGTGGGGAGCGGAGGCTAAGCTGCATAGTCCGAACCAAAAGAAGAGCTACTGTAGATCAAATTGCTAAAAAAAAGTTAATGCTAGTTCCGATAGAAAAGTGTCAAAACACACAGTGCATTGCAGTTTGTTGTGTATGGGGCTTTGTAATCACAGACCGGTCAGGGTGCCCATGCTGTCCAGTGTCCACAGCCAAAAGCACCTACAATGGACACAGGAGCAGCAAAACTGGACCACAGAGCAAAGGAAGAAGATGGCCTGGTCTGATGATTTCAACAATGGTTTGAGGAACACAACAATGAGTTTGAAGTGTTGGCTTAGCCTTCAATTTTCCAGATCTCAATCTAATCAAGCATCTGATGGATGTTGTTGAAAAACAAGTCTGATCTATGGAGGCCCCACCTTGAAACTTACAGGACTTAAAGGATCTGCTACTGACAGCATACCACAGATTCCACAGCATACCTTCATAGGTTTGTGGAGTTGGTGCCTCAACAGGTATACACACACATATCATCTTTTTTCAGGACAACACGGTTTGTAAATATTAAATGCAATATATAGATAAAAACACACAACAAACCTAAACATAATTCACTTTTTTCTGCTTTGATTAGTGTTAAACAACTATCTTTACTGTGAATAAAAAAAGTATAATTCGTTTTCTGTAATTGCATTAAGTCACAGAACAAAGCCTCTACTATCAATGTTCCTTTTACCAAGTGCGTTTGCAAATGCACATGCATGCCCAGGGGCAGACTAACAACTCATGGGGCCCCCGGGCAATAGGAGATTATGGGGCCCCCAGGCAAAAGATTATGGGGCCACACAGTATACACATGTAGCGCCCCCTTACTTTCAGTATGGGCACTACGCTAAAGTTAGTGGGGAATGGGAGAGTTATTTTGCTCCCATTCATAATTTTCTAAATTCTGGGCTGCTGTCATTCCGGAACTGTCCTGTAGGTCAGTCTGCGCTCCAGGGGTGCTGATTCCACCCCTGGGCGACAGGTGGCGCTAGAGGGGTTCTGGCAAATCCACTTTTTCCCAGCAGCCAATTAGAGGAGTTTTCCCTCGCGGGGCATGCTGGGGGAGAGTATATCTGTTGCAGACGCCATTTTGTGTGGTTCTTCGCGGGTTCCAGGTTCCAGGTGCGGCACCCACCTTTAGGGTGTGCGCATCCAACGGACCCCGGCGATGGCCTATCAGGCCGGGGTCGCATGCTACGCAGAGCTCCATGTTGCTGAAAGGGGCCCCAGTGACTTACTGGGTCCCCAACTCTATTGAGGAGGTCCCAGGCTGTGTGCCGTTTGATGGGGGGTCGGCTTGAGGAGAACCCGGAGGCAGGTTGTCCAACAGGGCTTGAACGAACCATCGGGGATCTGGTGACCGGGACATTGACAGGTACACTTCAACTGTCACCCGGTGACCCTGACTAAATCTACTGGGAGGATTCGCTCAATCCATTCAACTCATTTAAGTACTAGGCCTGTGGCAGAGGTTCCTAGAGCCAGGTCTGTGGCAGAGGCCTGTTCCACCCAGCAATCTAAACTGACACTTCGGCTGCCAGGCTCGTGGCAGGAGTCTGTCCGGGGGGCGCTTCGCCCACTCTGGCTGGAGTGGCGACGAACTGTAACTACTACTACTGTGCTGTTGAGAGCAGGATTGCTCCTTTCATATCCAGGCCTGATACTGCAAAGTTCTCTATCGCTTCATCAACCTTTTCTCCCTACCTCATGTTGATGCTGGCTATGTTGGGCCGAAAATAAAGCATTTGAAAACCTTCTCTGATTGACTGGACATTCGCTCACTACTCCACTCATCAACTACACCCCTAGACAACACTGAGAGTTAACTTAATATGCCGATCCCAACAACAATCAGCGGCTCCTGCGGGGGTAGCACTACACACACATATAGTATACATACACAGTATACACACACACAGACACACAATATACACACAGAATACACATACACACACTGAAAAGGTACTGGAGAGGCGGGGTAGCTATAATCTTGGGATTTTTATAAAAACATAGATTTTTACATACTGTCCCTTGTTTTACTGAGGCTGGCAACCCTGCTGGGGCCCCCTAGTGGCATGGGGCCCTCGGGCAGTGCCCGAGAGCCCGAATTGTCAGTCCGCCCCTGTGCATGCCCGTGGGTTTGTGCATGAAGACAACACAGAATCAGGAAGCCTTTACTATTCCTATCACAATTTTCTTCACTGGCTGCTGGGTGGTCATCAACATTTGCTTGTGTTCCTGTGGCCTGTTAGCTTATTCCTTCTAACTTTTAGCTTGGTTTATCCTGGCTTGTTCCTGATTTTACTTGAGCAATATGTTCATTCGGCTGCAGACATATTTATGAAGTGCACAAACAGCTTTCGCAATAAAGATTACTTTTAGGATTATTGCAAGTTACAGAGAGCCTGACATAAAATATACTGTATGTTGTAATATGTTATCTATGGTCTATGTATATGGTTATCTATGAAGCATGTTTTATACGTGCTTAAAGTGGACCTTCACCCTGAAGTAAGTGTCATGTTGCTCTGCATTCTCCCTCTCTCAAAATTGGATATAAATGTATCTTTTTTAGCCATTTCCTTTTATTTGTGTGAATGACACTTGTGCCCCCCCCCCCCCCCCCCCGAGCATGCAAAGATGTGCCGCACAGCTTAGGGTACTAGGTGAGCTCTGTGGCACATCTACACATGCACAGGTTTCTCTGAGCATTTTTATACTTTTTGTAGATTTACACAAAGATGGCTATTGGGAACTCCCACAACTGTGATGTATTTGCTCGTGCATGGGGAATCTACTGTGCTAGGTCAGATGTGCTGAAGGGCTCTACCAGGACCCAAAAGCCTGGCCAGAGCCTCTCGGCATATTTTCACATGAACCATAATGTCTGTGTCAGAGGAGAGTGTGGTGTCACCAAAGAAGGAACTGAAGTTCCTTTTCAAGTACTGTACTTAAACTGGAGCTAAACTCAAAAATGCAAGGGTTGTCTTTTGTATAGAGAACATCTACAATTTTAATTGCACCTAAAAATTACTCTGAAATAGTGTTTTTTGCCTGTAATTCCACCTAAAAAAATAGAAAATTACTTCCTGTGCCTAATGCCTCATAGCTGAAAATCTGCAGTGTGACATTTAAAGTGGTTGGAAACCTCAGTCATGACATCTGAGCAAAGCACATACAGTATATCTGTAGTCTTTACTTATCTTACCCCAAAGCTCTAAGTGGCATTTCTCTCCTGTTCTTCATTCCTCTGTAATCAGCATGAGTGACTTCTAAAAAGATTTTCCGACACATGAGATAAAGTTGAGTTTGGGAGGAGAGCTCAGCACAGAGCTTGTCTATTCACAACACAGTTCTTCTGCTGTGTGAAGAGGGGTGTGTTCCTTTCCTCCAATCAGCTCTCAAACACTGTAATGAGAGAGTGGGTAACCGCTCAAAGAGAACCAGGTAATCTGATTCCTATGGTCCGAGCCAAGGGTGCAGGCAGTGCAATCAAAATGCAGGTTAGGATGACGGAAAAAAGCTGGGACAGCCACACTCCAAAAAAACCTCCTCCTTTAATTAAAAATCACAAAATACATGCCACAGCAAAAAACAGCACAACAAAAGAAAAGCTGACGTTTCGCACTATGCCTTAGTGCTTCTTCATAGCTAGTGTGTAAGCAGTAAAATGAGTGAATATATACCTTACAACCCAATGAGTGGGAGGGGGCTCTGGAAACAATTAAGTTGAACAGGGTCCCCTGTGAAGTTTGGGTGTGTCTCGACAGACAATCAGAGAGTGTCTCATGTGGACTATGTCTCATACAAATTCATAGTGAATAGTGAACATTGGATAAAATGATGTGTTGACCCAATAGAGAAGTGGGGTGCAGAAAAATGTGAAAGAGAGTGTAGGAGTATGTGTAAGTGTGAAGAAATATATTTGAGTGTAAGAGAAGTGAATTAAAGAGGACAGGAAATGGAATGATATGTGTAAAACATGTGTAACATGTATAAGTAACAAATAAAATGAAATGAAGAAAACAAAAAATATGATATGAATTAAAGTGCAATAAAGTAAAGTGAAATGAATTAAAAAAGAAGAAGAAAGAAAAACAAATGAAAAGTGAAATGGGGGGGAAAAAAAAGGGAAAAAATGGGGGTGAATATGACGGTGAACCATATGAAGGACGATGCATAGACCATAAAATAATATGGTGTAATGTAGTGAACAAAAAATGCCTAAAGATTGAGCATAGTGAAAAGGTGCACCTTAATTCTAATGGTCTTATTTGTTTTATAGTATATTAACTTGTGTTTTTTATTATTTTTATGATTATTGTTATATTATTTTTGTTTTTTGCATTTTTGTTGCCTGTATGTGTTTGTGTACTTACTCATTATTGTAATAATAACTGAGACACCGGGGCATCTATCTGGACTGGTTAAACATTCATTGTGAGCTGAACCATTAATACAAAGACAAAAACAAAAGCAAAAAGATGTGAACATGTGTGGCCGTTTATAGAAGAGTTCTAAAATATCTTAAAAATCAGTAAATGAGTAAACATGCAGAATAGTATGAAATGATAGTAAAAAAGAGGCACTTGAAATGTCGGGAAGTGTCAATGTGGCTATATGAGGCTAATGAAAAATAACCGCTATTAGCGGACAATTGCCAACATGTGAACCTCATTCTAAATAGAGAATCTCTCTAGAGAATGATAGCGATCAGGGTATGGGCATGGAGTGTGTGTCAGGTTGCATAGCGGAATCGATATATTGGTATTACAATATTTTAATACTTTAATGTTAGACTGGAAAGGGAAAAGTAAAACCAAAAGGAAACCAAGAGGTTAATGAAGGGTTAATGAAAAACTCCCTAGGCAGTAGGTAAACATGTGTTGAAATGGAAATACGCCATCTGATTCTCTGTCTTGACACATCCAATTACAAAAAAAAAGCCACATTTGAGGCCACCACATCTCGCCGACAACAAAGACATCGCCATACATGTCGCAATGACTGTGCGATCTACATGAATTAAATACTTAAATGTATATTTACAAGGAACAAATAAAATTCGATAAAACGGAGAAGCCGAACATTACTGTTGACAGCTGTATATACAAAAAACAGTTAATACAGTAATAAGAACAAAAAACACACAATATGTTTTGCTTTTGTTTTTGTCTTTGTATTAATGGTTCAGCTCACAATGAATGTTTAACCAGTCCAGATAGATGCCCCGGTGTCTCAGTTATTATTACAATAATGAGTAAGTACACAAACACATACAGGCAACAAAAATACAAAAAACAAAAATAATATAACAATAATCATAAAAATAATAAAAAACACAAGTTAATATACTATAAAACAAATAAGACCATTAGAATTAAGGTGCACCTTTTCACTATGCTCAATCTTTAGGCATTTTTTGTTCACTACATTACACCATATTATTTTATGGTCTATGCATCGTCCTTCATATGGTTCACCGTCATATTCACCCCCATTTTTTTCCCTTTTTTTTTTTTTCCCATTTCACTTTTCATTTGTTTTTCTTTCTTCTTCTTTTTTAATTCATTTCACTTTATTTTATTGCACTTTAATTCATATCATATTTTTTGTTTTCTTCATTTCATTTTATTTGTTACTTATACAT
The DNA here is from genome assembly GCF_905171775.1 of Rana temporaria. Lineage (NCBI taxonomy): Eukaryota > Metazoa > Chordata > Amphibia > Anura > Ranidae > Rana > Rana temporaria. The sequence continues at coordinate 118,971,045 of NC_053493.1, read as the reverse complement.
GTTATACATGTTACACATGTTTTACACATATTCCATTTCCTGTCCTCTTTAATTCACTTCTCTTACACTCAAATATATTTCTTCACACTTACACATACTCCTACACTCTCTTTCACATTTTTCTGCACCCCACTTTTCTATTGGGTCAACACATCATTTTATCCAATGTTCACTATTCACTATGAATTTGTATGAGACATAGTCCACATGAGACACTCTCTGATTGTCTGTTGAGACACACCCAAACTTCACAGGGGACCCTGTTCAACTTAATTGTTTCCAGAGCCCCATCCCACTCATTGGGTTGTAAGGTATATATTCACTCATTTTACTGCTTACACACTAGCTATGAAGAAGCACTAAGGCATAGTGCGAAACGTCAGCTTTTCTTTTGTTGTGCTGTTTTTTGCTGTGGCATGTATTTTGTGATTTTTAATTAAAGGAGGAGTTTTTTTGGAGTGCGGCTGTCCCAGCTTTTTTCCTTCATCCTAATCTCAAACACTGTAACTGCAGCCTCTCTGCCCCCTCCTCTGTGCTTCTGGCAGATGAAGAAGGATTTTAACACAATTATACCCTTTGGAAGAGGTGTTTTCATCTCTGTGTATCATCTGAGGCTGTTTTTTACTTTACTGGGTATATGTGAGGGTTTACAGGTGAGGCACTTAAGGCATTGCTGCCTTTGACTGCTAGTCTCAGGAAATTTGGAGTGAGATTTAGTGATGCCACATCATTGCTGCTCACGTTCTCCCTGCTGGAGAGAAATCTGTACCTGAAGAGATACATGCAATCATCTTTACGTCCCTGGTTCATTCATTCTGTGGATCTATGCTTTGTAACCTGTCTTGCTGTTTTTTTTTTTTACTATTTCTTGATCAGTCAGCAGACCACTAGTCATTATAGGGGAAGCTCTTACTCTACCAAGATGAGGGCCTTTAACACCAGCATAGTGCTGAGCAAATTATGGTAAGTCACCAATGGGCAAAACATTAGCTTCATGAAGACCACAGGCAATCCTGTCCTTTTCCTTATTTTGGGCCGCAGTTTAGGTTTAAATACAGTAGACAGAGCAAATCTTTTCTAGAGATTTCTCTTTGGTAATCACCTAAGTAAAATCTCAATATACAAACTCTGTTTTTGGACAATTAAAGACCTCTCTTCTTGCTAAAAAGTACACACTTAGCTGCATACCAATGTGAATAATGTTATCTCAAAATCTGTGTAATGGCACATTGTGACACTGCATTCCAATGACATTTGTAAAGCTCTTTTAACCGTAGTTAAACATCTTTGTAAGCTGATATACTTGTACATTATGCAGAGTTTAGTGCAATAACAAATTCTTGACACATAAAATGGGTATAAAATATTCTCCATCTGGAGCCTGGTAAACTCGACATACGTCATACAAGCCTATTTACTGTACCCTTGTCATTTAAAGGTGTTTTTAAACTTTTAATTGGATTAGATAAGCTGTTAAATATTTGGATAGTATTCAAAATGATACATTAGCATTAGGTATGCAAGATCTTTTGACAAATTTTTAAATTAGAACTCTATTGTTCAATCTTTTTTGATCATATCACAGAAAGATGGCAAAGTTTAGGGAGTGAATTAATGGTATTATTCCCACACAGTGCCAGGACAAGGTCATTTTGAGCCCAGAGCGAACATGCCAAACTCTGCTACCCACCTCACCCCCCCCCCCCCCCTCAAAATGCATGGCCATTAAGTGTCAGCAAAAATTCTCCCATAAAAAACACTGACCACTAATCTGCATGCTTACCCCCTAAGCATAACCCCCCCCCTTTCCAGTGCAAATCTTCCCCTCTGCTGAAATCCCCCCTCTCAGTGCAAATCTTTTTCCTCCTCCCTCATTCCCCAAATACCCCCCTCCCCACAAAAACAATATCAGTTCCCCCAGCTTAAATCCTTTACCCCTAAAATTTCCCCTCCTAGTACATAACTTCTCCCGCACTTCAAATCCCCCCTCCCAGCTCAAATCCTCCCCAAATCCCCCCTCCCATCCTCCGTACATACACAAATTCCCCCAAATCACCATTCTTAGCATTCCCCCCTTCCCAAATGTCCCCTCCTAGAACAATACTTACCCCCTGCCTCCCCCCAAATTCCCACTTCCAACACAAATCCCCTCTTCCCATTTCCTTATGGTGCCCTCCCACCTCAAATGATACCACAGTGCCCAGGGCAGCCACCCCTCTTGCCCACTCCTTTTCTCGGCCCTGTTCTCGGCCCTGTTCTCACAGTAGACTTAGAGAATGGTGGAATGTGCAGACACAATCTGTGATTGCGCTCAGTGTAAAAAGAAACATTCTGGTCATTTGAGCCTTCATGTTTATGCTATGGAGCAAGAAGGAATAGCACGTAGACACTGCTAATGCCAATTTTCTAGAGGAAGCAACAACCACTAAGCATGTATTATTGCTGTACACTGCCATGTCTTGGCCATAAAACTTGTCATACATAATATGATGGTCCTATATTAAAGCAGATTCCAGTCACCAGTTTATTTTTTCACGTTCCCAGTGGTCATTAAAAACATACAAATTGATGCAATGTGTAGGAGTACAGAAACCCTGATGTCTGATAAAATCCAACTATGCAAGTGAGAATGTGCAGGAGTGTGTGTTAGTTATAATGATTAGGACTATGGGTACCCCAACATCTTAGAAAAGAGGATCATTTTTAGACTATAGCCCAGTGATGGCGAACCTTGGCACCCCAGATGTTTAGGAACTACATTTCCCATGATGCTAATGCACTCTGCAGTGTAGTTGAGCATCATGGGAAATGTAGTTGCAAAACATCTGGGGTGCCAAGGTTCGCCATCACTGCTCTAGCTTATAGAATGAAAAAATTGAGCCAGTTTTCTTTTAAACACCCATATCTGCAAAGCATGGTCCTTTCATGTAACGCTAAGTCTGGATTACTAATGTGTATAAAAGTATCTAAAAATACAGTTGCAAGTGTAACAGAAAGAAGCACACTACATGATTCTGTTATAAATAATACATGTGATCAAGCAACGCAAGCCTTTAAATAATGCAAGCTAAAGTATTTTAATGATTGCCCAAACGTCACTGTCAGGATTATAATGATGTACAACGCTTGATTTTCTAGCACTGAAACCTACAGGTGATATTCTTAATTACTGTAATAGCAAACTTGGCTTAGAGCTCTACATATGATGGACTTATTAATCACTTCTAAAAATTGTAATTAGCTGCTTGAATTGTTCTTGCCAGGAAAAAAAAGGGAAGGGACATGCATACAGAAAATTATACTGAAACCAGTTCTTTCAATAGAGCAATTAAAATAATTACATTTTATGCACATCACTTGCTGATTCTGCTGAATTTCTTGCTACATTTTTGATGTTCACATAAATCTATTTATGTGCGCAGCTTTAAAAATTCTAGGCAGGTTAGGAGGTGAGCTGTAATATATCAGCTGCTGATTGGATATCGATGGCTCCTGCTTGACAGCTGACTTGCCAATCCGAAGCCAGCATCTCCCTGCTCACTATCTGACATGACAGTGGGGCATAGAGGTAGCGTTGCTTGGCAATTAATTTTTTTTTGGCCATACTTGCCATACATACAACGATCTTTAGGAAAAGTTACCAACTGACAACCTTCCTTAAAGCGGAATTTCATCCAAAAGTGGAAGCTTGGCTTATCTGTCTCCTCCCCCCCCCCTCCAGTGCCACATTTGGCCATGGCGAGGTACGTCAGAAGTTTGGCCTCCCTTATACTTCCCTGCCACTGGGCCATTCAGAAAGAGCAGCACACTTCACACAAGTGAAGTAGGGAGTAGGCCGTGAAGCTGCAAGGCTTCACTGCTGGTTTCCCTTACAGGATATGGCGGCAGCAACACCCCGAGAGCCGATGGAAACATCTGCCGGGGTACCGACATGGCTGGATTCAAGGGCAGGTAGTGCCCTAATATTAAAAGTAAGCAGCTACAGTATGTGTAGCTGCTGACTCCTAATTTTTCCATGGGGGGTTGGAGCAGTGCTTTCAATTGCAAAAATTACCGATTGGACTTATGGAATCCAGTTTGTATTGAACAGTTTAGTGATTAAAATTGTTTACAGAATGCTTTGACTGGTTTGCTTATTCTTGTACACCAAAGCCAGTTGAAAGTGAATGAAATTTGCTGTATGGCCAGCAATTTCCAATGGGCATAAGTTGTATTCAGGATCTTCTGACTTTCATCAGGCCCAACAAACAAGATGCAGGAATTTCTTAATCCATGTGCAGTTCTAATCCCCACCTAAATACAAACAATTAGTGCAAGCATAATAAGTGACAGTCATGGGCATAACCCAAACGTTTTGAATCTATGGGGGCACCCAAGCCAAGCTGCAGCTACATGTGTCCATTCAGACACGGAGCCGGGGCTTCGGCCCCAGCCCCTCTCTTTCCTGATTGGATAGTTTGATTGACAGCAGCAGGAGCCAATGGCGTGGCTGCTGTGTCTCAGCCAAACAGGAGGGAGAGTCCTAGATGGCCAAGTGTTACGTCACAACCTAAAGTGAACAAGAGTGAACCACAACTGCGGAAGTAAAAGGTCATATTAGTGAGAGTGGTACGTTTCTCAGTATAGCATGACACTCAGTACTGGATGTCATCTTGGGCCAGCAGAAATAACGTTGAATAAGGTGAGTGGTCTTTTCTATTCCGGGATGACCCTCTAAAGGGGCATCATGTAGATTTTTTAATATGTGTATGGTCATGGAAGGAGGTATGTAGAGTTGAGTCTCCCTGTAGAAGAATCCCTCTTCGTCTTGAGTCAAGCCATGAGGAATAATAGTATTTTGTGCATTTAAACTTTGTTTAAGTAGTTGTTTAAGATTAAGGTTGGCAACCATAATCTTGTGAGATGGAATGAGAGAAGATGGAGAAGAGAGTTGTTCCGTGGGTTCTGAGAGTCGTGAGAGAGAATCCACCTTGCCATTTTTTACGCCTGGTCTATAGGTGATCAAAAAATCAAAAAAGACTCCAGCGCACCTGTCTTGAGGAGAGGGTTTTGTTGGATTTGAGGTATTGCGTGTAAAATATTATGGGGTTTGCAGATCCTTCCAATAGGTGATGCCAATTCTCTAAGGCGCATTTAATTGCAAGTAATTCTTTTTCGCCAATAGGGTAATTACATTCCGCTGGATTTAAGGTCTTTGAAAAAAATGCTACCGGATGGAGTGGCATGTCAGGAGAAGGGCGTTGGGAAAGTATCTCGCCCAAAGCACTCTGAGAGGCGTCAACTTCTAATACCAAATGATAATCCGGATTAGGAAGCTAGAGAATCGGGGCAGAAGTAAATCTGAGTTTTAATTCCTCAAATGCCTTCTGGGCATCGCTTGACCACGTAAAATTTACAGTAGGGCTAGTAAGTTGGGTGAGGGGTTTCGCTACTGAAGAGAAGTTCTTTATAAATTTTCTATAAAAGTTGGCGAACCCCAAAAAACTTTGAACCGCCCTTCTGGAAGTAGGAGTAGGCCGACACAGGATACATGCTATCTTAGATTGATCCATGTGTATGCCTTTTGGAGAGATGATAAAACCAAGAAAAGAGATGGTGGTCTGTTCAAAAACACATTTTTCTATTTTGGCGTAAAGGGAATGGGCTCTGAGTCTTGTGAGTACCCATCTAACATGTTTCCTGTGTTCTGATAGGTCGTCTGAATAGATGAGTATGTCATCTAAATATACAACTACGCATATGTCCAGGAGATCTCGAAAGATGTCATTTACGAAGCTTTGAAAAGTTGCTGGAGCATTGCATAAGCTGAAGGGCAACACTGTATATTTAAAAAGCCCGTAACGTGTGCGGAACGCCATCTTCTATTCATCACCGGATTTAATACGAATCAAATTGTAAGCGCCTCTAAGATCTAACTTGGTGAAGACACTAGAAGCTTGTAATCTTTCAATCAGCTCAGGAATGAGTGGCAGAGGGTACCGATTCTTTACGGTGACTTTATTTAAGGCCCGGTAATCTATTATGGGTCTCAAACTGGCATCCTTGTTCCTCACAAAAAACATTCCAGCACTGGCCGGAGACGTTGAAGGTTTAATGAACCCTTTTTTAAGATTGTCCTCCAAGTATTTTTTTAAATGTTGGAGTTCGGGATATGAAAGTGAATCCGTCCGGTAGGTATGGGGCTTCCTGGCAATAGTTCAATAGGACAATCATATATCCTATGAGGAGGCAATGTCTCCGCATTCTTCTCACTGAACACATCACCAAACTCTTGGTACTGGGGTGGTATCAACTGGAGAGCAACCTGTAAAAGAGGAGTAACTTGGTAACATGTCTATTTACCGTTCGGCCTTGTACACATGACCGAACATGTCCGCTGAAACTGGTCCGTCGGACCAGTTTCAGCAGACATGTTCGGTCGTGTGTAGGGCCGACCGGACAATTTTCCGGCCGACCGGACAGGTTTCCAGCGGACAACTGTTTCTTAGCATGCTAAGAAACATGTCCGCTGGAAGCCTGTCCGCCGGACATGTCCGATGGTCAGTACGACTCATCGGACATGTCCGCTTGCCCGAGAACCCGCCCATCGCGTCGAAGTGATTCAACGCATGCGTGAAAGCATTGAACTTCCGGGTTCGCGCATGTCGCCGCGTCATCGTCGCCGTCACGTCGCCGCGTCGTCACCACGTCGTCACCGCGTATTCTGTCCGCGCGGAATTTGGTCTGATGGTGTGTACAGCCATCAGACCAAATGATCCCAGCGGACATGTCCGATGAAAACGGTCCGCGGACCGTTTTCATCGGACATGTTGGGTCGTCTGTACGAGGCCTGAGAAGAATGCAGATCGACAGTCCCATGCGCCCAGAGCAGGGTGGGGTTATGTAACTTAAACCAAGGTAGACTGAGCACGACTGGGAAAGGGGGGGGGAATTATGTCTAAAGACAGGAATTCCGTGTGATTTTCACCACAAGACATAAATAAAGGCTGAGTTTGATGGAGAATAGGACCTGATTCAGAGGTTTTTCCATCAATGAAACTCACAGACAAGGGTGTTGATTTCTTCATTTGTGGTATTTTATTTGAGGTAACAAGCCCTAAATCAATAAAATTACCACATGCACCTGTATCCAGCATAGCATTAACGGAAATCCTGACATTGTCCCAGTGTAGGGTAAGAGGTAAAAAAAGGTGAGGAGTATGTTTAGAAGTAGACTGTGTCAGTTTACATAGGTGAATAGGCTTACCATCATTTTTTTTTTTTCAAGGGAACAGGAAGATACCGTATGAGTTGCAAGTTCTGCTGGGTTCATGATTAGGCTCCCTTATTATGTTACGTCACAACCTAAAGTTAACGAGAGTGAACCACAAATGCGGAAGAAAAAGGTTCTATTAGTGAGAGTGGTACGTTTCTCAGTATAGCATGACACTCAGTAGTGGACCCCAAGGCGTCACTCTTAATCTTAAGCGAAGAGTTTGGAGTTCTTTACATCATCTGTCAATGTGAAGAGGGATCTTTTTAGAAGGTAGGTCACAAGGTATTACTGCATACCGGCAACCACTAGAATAAAATGAATACCCAAACTATTAGTGCCTGCTGCCTAATGAGTTCAGTATGAAGTTTAGCAATTGACATGCACGTAGCTTAAGCATGCAGGGTGTTCATCAAAGTAAATAGAAAAGTTACATTATAGTAGTGTGAACCCACAACAGGTATGTCCAGTTATGAAAGTAAGTTAAAACCAGCTGATAAGAATATATACACTCGGAGTACTTGTGAACAGTATGTAAGTAAGGTAAGTCACATGCATAAAACTTATATGTTTAAGGGTACTTATCCGCTTCCTGGGAGTTAGCTGGATCTGCTGAGAGAGGTATTCAAGGGGTACTTGTTTGCTTCCTGGGAGGTAGCTGGATCTGCTGGCAGAGCTGCTGGCCTGGCAGCGCTTCACTGGGTCTCCAGTCAGCTGCAGAGTAGGAGTGTGGAAGTCACCACATAAGAATACTGCGTGGTGGTAGCGTGGTGCTGGAGATAAGGGGGGTACATCCAGCAATAAGGGAGCGACGTGCTTCTCCCCCTGGCCTGTTTGGAACGCATCAGCGCCGGACAGCCACGTCATCGCGCGGATGCATAGAATGCATTACGATGCAAAAACCTTCTGGCTTTACAACCCCTTTAATCTTTTTGTAATTATAGGCAAACATTTGCTTTGCTCCAATAAATTGGTACTAGAAAAATAATCAAAAAAATAAAACAATGGCTTTGAAATAAGTTGTAGTTGGTAACAGAATATTTTTCCTTTGGTATCCAATCTTCTTTTTGAATACTGCATCATAAGGCTGGCCATAGACTAGAAACCTCATCTGCAATAAATATGTATTGCAAATACACACTTTCATTTGCTACAGGCCTTTAACTGTGCACATTAAATCTCACCTCTATTGTGTTTGCCCAATGGTACAGATATTATAATGAAGAAGCTCCTGAAGACACTGCACAATTATAAAATATTGCATTGGGCAGTAACTTCTGGTGATATCACATCCGATGATATATTGTCTGTGAGGTGATTTATCACTCTCAGGCAGCATCTACCACTGTTCGTTTGTTTTATTTTATTTTATTGTTTTGGTGGTGTTTTGATTAGCATAAGCTCAGGTACATTTTTACATAGAGGCCCATTTTCTTCTTTTCCGTCTCCACCAGTGAAGCTTGTCATGCAAAATGCATTGGTAGCAAAGGTTATTTTTTTGTCCATTGCATTGCAGGTAGAGCGATGCAAGCAATGAAAAGGAGAAATGGAGCTCTGGGTTATTTATTTACATGGAGACTAAAGATGGATGATATTTTCACAGACTAATGACTGGGATTTGTTCTATTTAAATGATTTATTGTAAATGTTTCCTTTTAATCCAAATACAGCACGCTGACACTCGATTTGATGACAAACACCATGGGCCTGATTTACTAAGCTATGTGCGCTGCGCTGGTTCATGCATTAATTAGTACTCCGGGTGGAGGCTTAATCAGGCGCATGAACCAGCGTAGCAGCCGGCGCATTGAAACTAATATGTAAAGCCGCGCCGAACTCCCTATAGAAGTCTATGGGAGAAATCAAAAGTGTTCATTTTAAAGGCTAATCTGCAAGTTTTGTCCTAAAAAGTGTTTGGGGACCTCAGTCCTGCCCCAGGGAACATGTATCAATGCTTTTTTTATTTTTTAAAACGGCCGTTTTTTCGGGAGCAGTGAAATTAATAATTCTTAAAGTGAAACAATAAAAGTGAAATATTCCTTTAAATTTCGTACCTAGGGGGGGTGTAATGTCAGCATGTGAAATAGCGCATTTTTCCCGCACTTAGAACTCCCCCTGCACAAAGTGACATTCTGAAGGAAAAAAGTCATTTAAAAATTCACACGCGGCTATAATGAATTGTCGGCTCTGACAATTCTAAAGGGATTCATTCATAAAACAAACAAAAAAATGTGTAGGGGTTCCCCCAAATTAAATTACCAGGCCCTTCAGGTCTGGAATGGATATTAAGGGGAACCCCGCCGTAAAAACCCAAAAAAAAAAAGACGTGCGGTTCCCGGCAAATATCCATTCCAGACCCTTCAGGTCTGGTGTGGATTTTAAGGGGAACTCCACCCCAAATTGAAAAAAAAAATGGCGTGGAGTCCCCCTAAAAATCCACACCAGACCCTTATCCGAGCACGTTGACCTGGCCGGCCGCAGAAAAGAGGGGGGGACAGAGTGCGGCCCCCCCCCTCTCCTGAACCGCACCAGGCCACATGCCCTCAACATGGGGAGGATGTCCCCATGTTGATGGGGACAAGGGTCTCATCCCCACAACCCTTGCCCGGTGGTTGTGGGGGTATGCGGGCGGGAGGTTTATCAGAATCTGGAAGACCCCTTTAACAAAGGGGACCCCCAGATCCTGACCCCCCCCCTGTGTGAAATGGTAATGGGGTACATTGTACCTCTACCATTTCACCCCAAAAAAAATGTCAAAGTGATAAAAATGACAGTAGCCGGTTTTTGACAAATCTTTTAATAAAGTCTTCTTTTCTTCTTTCCTTCGGGGTTCTTCCGCTGCTTCTTTCTTCTCGTCAACATCTTGCCCGACGTGTTCTTCTATCTTCTCCGTCCGTCCTTCCGCCTTCTGGTCCCGCATCTTGCCCGTTGTCTTCTCCGTCCGCCTCCTCGTCCGCATCTTGGGTCTTCTGCGGTCTTCTTCTCGGTCCGCCGCCTTCTCGTCCCCTGCGTTTGAATTGTAATTGGCCGCCGTTTTCCCGCTCCTGGGACCCGCCCCCCTCTGACGCCACAAGTAAACTCCTTAGAAGGTCATGTGCGTCAGAGGGGGGCGGGGTCACATGAGTGTGACACGGCGGGAACTTCTTCTCCGGGCGGCGCGATTGAAATTGAATTCCCCCGCTGTGTGACGCTCTGCGACCCCGCCCCCCTCTGACGCACATGACCTTCTAAGGAGTTTACTTGTGGCGTCAGAGGGGGGCGGGTCCCAGGAGCGGGAAAACGGCGGCCAATTACAATTCAAACGCAGGGGACGAGAAGGTGGCGGACCGAGAAGAAGACCGCAGAAGACCCAAGATGCGGACGAGGAGGCGGACGGAGAAGACAACGGGCAAGATGCGGGACCAGAAGGCGGAAGGACGGACGGAGAAGATAGAAGAAGACGTCGGGCAAGATGTGGACGAGAAGATAGAAGCAGCGGAAGAACCCCGAAGGAAAGAAGAAAAGAAGACTTTATTAAAAGATTTGTCAAAAACCGGCTACTGTCATTTTTATCACTTTGACATTTTTTTTGGGGTGAAATGGTAGAGGTACAATGTACCCCATTACCATTTCACACAGGGGGGGGGTCAGGATCTGGGGGTCCCCTTTGTTAAAGGGGTCTTCCAGATTCTGATAAACCTCCCGCCCGCATACCCCCACAACCACCGGGCAAGGGTTGTGGGGATGAGACCCTTGTCCCCATCAACATGGGGACATCCTCCCCATGTTGAGGGCATGTGGCCTGGTGCGGTTCAGGAGAGGGGGGGGGCCGCACTCTGTCCCCCCCTCTTTTCTGCGGCCGGCCAGGTCAACGTGCTCGGATAAGGGTCTGGTGTGGATTTTTAGGGGGACTCCACGCCATTTTTTTTTTCAATTTGGGGTGGAGTTCCCCTTAAAATCCACACCAGACCTGAAGGGTCTGGAATGGATATTTGCCGGGAACCGCACGTCTTTTTTTTTGGGGGTTTTTACGGCGGGGTTCCCCTTAATATCCATTCCAGACCTGAAGGGCCTGGTAATTTAATTTGGAGGGACCCCCTTTTTTTTTTTTTTTTTTTTTTTTTTAATGAGCAATGACTATTCTTTATAGCCATGAGTACTTTAACCACTTGCCCACCGGGTTAATTCTGGCACTTCTCTCCTTCATGTGAAAATCACAATTTTTTGGCTAGAAAATTAATCAGAACCCCCAAACATTATATATTTTTTTTTAGCAGACATCCTAGGGAATAAAATGGCAGTCATTGCAATACTTTTTGTCACACCGTATTTGCGCAGCGGTCTTACAAGCGCACTTTTTTTGGATAAAAATCACTTTTTTGAATTAAAAAATAAGACAACAATACATTTTGCCCAATTTTTTTCTATATTGTGAAAGATAATGTTACGCCGAGTAAAATGATACCCAACATGTCACGCTTAAAAATTGCGCCCGCTCGTGGCATGGCGTCAAACTTTTACCCTTTAAAAAACTCGATAGGCGACGTTTAAAAAATTCTACAGGTTGCATTTTTTGAGTTGCAGAGTAGGTCTAGGGCTAGAATTATTGCTCTCACTCTAACGATCGCGGCGATACCTCACTTGTGTGGTTTGAATACTGTTTTCATATGCGGGCACTACTCGCGTATGCGTTTGCTTCTGTGCGCGAGCTCGTCGCGACGGGGCGCTTTAAAATTTTTTTTTGGGGTTTTCTTATTTATTTTTATTTAGTTTTATAATGTTTTACACTGAAATAAAAAAATAAAAAAAAAATGATCAGTTTTCTTCCTATTACAAGGAATGTAAACATCCCTTGTAATAGGACTAGTGTGTGACAGGTCCTCTTTATGGAGAGAGGCGGGGTCAATAAGGCTGGAAAGCATGGTATTGAAAAAAAAAAAAAAAGAACTCATGCTTTCAGCTGCAATCATGTTCGTTCACCACAGTGGTGTAGTGTATAGCACTTTGACCTAGCAGCAAAAGAGTCGTTGGTTCGAATCCCGCCCGTGACAGCATCTGCATGGAGTTTGCATGTTCTCCCTGTGCCTGCGTGGGTTTCCTCCCACAATATAAAAACACGCTGTAAATCGGTTCCGGTCTAAATAAGCCCTAATATGCAGTAGTATATTAAGGTTTGGTTCTGCCCTAGGCCTGACTACATATCTGCACCTCCTAATAGAAAAATGACCCACCCCTTCCTGTCAAGGTCACACCCTGTTTTTGTATAACCCCGCCCAGTAATTTTCAGGGGACCCACACACTAGTTCTGGGGGGGCACTGGATTCCCTTAACCACTTCCATACCAGGCACTTACGCACCTTCCCGCCCAAGCCAATTTTCAGCTTTCAACACTGTCGCACTTTGAATGGCAATTGCGCGGTCATACAACACTGTACCCAAACAAAATTGGCGTCCTTTTTTCCCCACAAATAGAGCTTTCTTTTGTTGTTATTTGATCACCTCTGCGTTTTTTTTTTGCGCAACAACTAAAAAAAGACTGCAAATTTTGAAACAAAAAAACCTTTTTCTTTTTTTAGGTTAATTTTTTTGTAAATAAGTTTTTCTCTTTCAATTACGGGCACTGATATGGCGGCACTGATGGGCCCCGATGAGATGGCACTGATGGACATCGATGAGGTAGTACTGACGGCACAGATGAGGTGGCATTGATTGGCGGCGCTGCTATGCGGCACTGATGGGCACTCATAGGCGGCACTGATGGGCACTCATGGGCGGCACAGATGGGCGGCACTTATGGGTGGCACTGATGGATACTTATGGGCGGCACTTATGGGTGGCACTGATGGATACTTATGGGTGGCACAGGTGGGCACTGATAGGTGGGCACTGTGCATGGATGGGCACTGTGGGGTGGCACTGATTTTCCCAGTCAGTGCCCATTTGTGGGCACTGATTGGCATCTTTTTTCTTATTTTTTAATGCTTTTTGTTTTTTTGTTCTATATTTTTTTTGTTTTTGCACACCCTGGTGGTCCAGGGTGGGCATCCCTGGTGGTCCAGTGTGGTGATCCGAGGGGGGGCTGCGCTGATAAACAATCAGCGCGAACGCCCCCTGTCAGGAGAGCCGCCGATTGGCTCTCCTATACTCGCGTCTGTAAGACGCGAGTGAGGAAGAGCCATCGATGGCTCTTCCTGTTTACATCGTGATCAGCCGTGATTGGACACGGCTGATCACGTGGTAAAGAGTCTCCGTCTCCGTGAGAGACTCTTTACCGAGATCGGAGATGCAGGGTGTCAGACTGACACCCCGCATCACCGATCGCCGCGCTGCGTGCCCCCACAGGCGCGTGCGGCATGAAATCCTGCAGGACGTCCTGTCAGGATTGTGTAACCACTTCCCGGACGTAAATCGGCCATAGGCTGGGCGGGAAGTGGTTAATTTGCATAGTTTTTCTCTCACTTCCTGTTTGGCTATGGGGCAGGAAGTGAAGGCAAATCTCCCCAATTGGACACAGATAATACAAAATAAACTGACAGGGCCTATAACCCTCCCTCACTCTATCCAAAATGAAAGAAAATAAAACTTGTTGATTATAGTTCTTGTCAGGGGCGGACTGACCATTGAGTCACTCGGGCACTGCCCGAGGGCCCCATGCCACTAGGGGGCCCCATCCGGGTTGCCAGGCTCAGTAAAACCAGGGACAGTATGTAAAAATCTGTGTTTTTTTTAGATCTGTCCCTGATATGTCCGAAAATGACATGCTTTTAATGTGAATATCCCAAGATTTTAGCTGCCCGCCTCTGCACTACCTCCTGGCGTGGTGGTGATCTGTAAGCCAGAGGGGCCCCATAATCTTCTATTGCCCGGGGGCCCCATGAGTTGTCAGTCCGCCCCTGGTTCTAGTTTAAGCACAAATTTCATAGAGTTTTATTGAGAGCCCTAAGAAAATATAACCATGCCAATAGGCCAGGATAGAGCGTTGCTAATATGTAGGAATGTGTGTGTTAGAGCACCCCACCCAATGTTAACTAAAAAATTATTAATTTGCAAATAAGTATTATCTGCTCATTTTTTTGGGGATGTCTGCACCCCTGATAGTGACAACATTTGTGAGGTGTCTTCACCCTTTCTAATTCATTCACTTCCTGTCACATAGCCAAACAGGAAGTGAGGGTAAAACCTTACTAATATATTTTCTTGTGGACACAGAGATCAATCTAAATAGTTTCCCATTATGTAAATTGCACTCTAGCATTTTGCTGTGTACACCCCAAATTATTAGGGATCTTGGACTTTGGGGTCCATTTACTAAAGGCAAATCCACTCCTACAAGTGCAAAGCAAGGAAGAAAACAAAACAACTTTGCTTCTACAGGATTGGATGTTAAAACCATCAGTGCTTCCTCTCAGATTTTCAGCAACTATGCTTGTACTGCAGAGTGGCTTTGCCTTTACTAAACCCCAAACTAAATAATCATTTGGGGCAGGGATCCTCAAACTACGGCCCTCCAGCTGTTGTAGAACTACACATCCCATGAGGCCTTGTAATGCACTGACATTCACAGACATGACTAGGCATGATGGGAATTGTAGTTCCTGAACAACTGGAGGGCCGTAGTTTGAAGACCCATGATTTGGGGTGTACACAGCAGTGCTGGAGTGCAATTTGCTTAATGGGGACACTAGTTAGATTGACCGGTGTCCCCAAGAAATGACACTGGTAGGGTTTTAACCTCACTTCCTGTTCAGCTGTGTGACAGGAAGTGAAGCCAATTTTAAGAAAAGGGACACAAAGCTCAACACAAAAATAAAAAAACACAAAGCAGGGGTTCTAACACTCACTTGGCTTCCCTCAAACACCCACAATTTGAATAGGATTGCCTTGCGCTAGATTTAAGCACAGTGCTGTAAATCAGCACGTCAAGCCTGTCCACCAATAGCAAACCCCCCCCCCCCCACAGGCCATGTTTGCAGGTTTTCCTTCATCTTGCACATGTGCTTTAAAATAGTCTGGACAGCAATTCTTGATAAGAGAAATCCCCAAAACATGTCCTGTCGGGGGTACTTGAGGGCTGAGGACCACTGCAGAAAAAATAAAATACTTACCAGTTTTTGTCTTTAAAGTCATGGGGAATAAACATGGCAAACATTTCATGATTACACACCAGGAAAGAAGCTTAGACAAAAATCACACATAATTTGTTAGGCCCAAACCTAGTTCAGCTGCAGCTGTCAACATATGTAGCATGAAAAAGTAACAAAAGACAAACTTAACAATTTTAAAGTAATTTTTATTGGTCAACAAAACAAGGAAAGCAAAAAAAGACAAACAAACAAAAATACATTTCAAAATTCTAATTAACCATAGCTTTACACATTTTTCATAAAATAAGGCCACATAGACAAATACATCAAAGTGAACATTATTTAAAAATAAACCAAAACCATTGGCAAAATAAAACAAAACCCATGCAACAAACCACATTTGTGTTTAGCAACAGCATTTCTGCCAGCCTGCCCCTTCTGAGGGCAGCTGAGGACTGATCGATCCAAGCTTTTTATAACAGTGCTAGTAATGAAGCAATTGAAATCACATGACCAAATTGCAGTCTCTAGTTTGGGTGAGCTTGTAATTGGGCACACCTGCAATTAATCCAAACCACGCTCTATGAGCATCCAATGAGTGTTTTTCACCTTTTAAAAAGAAAGGATATTTTTTTTCTAAGTGTTTGAGCATGCTCAGTTCATCACACATGTAGGAACCAAGCTGCAATGGAATGAGAGCTTTTTTTTTTTGGTTTCCCCTGATCTGATGCTTTCCAGCCTGAAGGGGAGGTGTTAAAGACAGAAGTAAACACGCACATTTAATAATCTATTTGTGTGAAAAAAAAGGTTGCCAATTTTGTTTGGGAGCCACGTCGCACGACTGCGCAATTGTCAGTTAAAGCGACGCCGCGCCGAATCACAAAAACTTGCCCGGTCATTGACCAGAAATATGGTCCGGGCTCAAGTGGTTAAAAATTAACAAAACACAAAAGTGAGCCCAATTTTTGGGGATAATGTGAAAGATGATGTTACACTGAGTAAATAGATACCTTACATGTCACGCTTTACTATTGGAAACACTCCTGCAATGGGGCCAAAATGAATTCCGTGAATATCCCCATAGGCGACCTTTTATTTTTTTTTCCAGGTTACCAGTTTATAGTTACAAAGAAAGTCTAGTGGTAAAAGTATTGCTCTCGCTCTAACGCACGCGTCAATACCTCACATGTGTGGTTTGAACGATGTTTATATATGTGGGCGGGACTTGCGTAAGTCCCGCCCACATATGTAAAAATTATTTTTACTTTTTGCTATAATAAATATCCCCAAAAATATATATTGAAAAAACTAAAAAACCCCTCAGTTTAGGCCGATACGTATTCTACATCTTTTTGGTTCCAAAAAATCGCAAATAGCGTTTAGTGTTTGGTTTTTGCAAAAGGTATAGCGTCTACAAATTTTTTTTTTTTGTTGTTTTAACTAGTTATTGGGGCGATCAGCGATTTTTATCGGTACTGCGACATTATGGCGGACACATCGAACACTTTTTTGGAACCATTGGCATTTTTCTAGCGATCAGTGCTGTAAAAAATGCATTGCTTACTCAAAAAATGCCACTGGCAGGGAAGGGGTTAACACTAGGTGCGAGGGAGGGGTTAAATATGTTCCCTGGGTGTGTTCTAACTGTAGGGGGGGGGATGGGACTGACATGTGTAAATGACAGATCGCTGTTCATGAAGGGGAACTCCAGACCCCCCCAAAAAAAATAAGGTGGGTTCCCTCCAGGTGCATACCAGGCTCTTAGGCTTGGTCTGGAACATAAGGGGTTAAACCGGGGCCCAAAAAAATAGCGTGGGCCCCCCCCCCAAGATCCAAACCCTTATCCCAGGCACGCAGTCTGGTCAGACAGGAATGGGGGTGGGGACGAGCGAGCGCCCCCCTCCCTCCTGAGCCATACCAGACCACATGCCCTCAACATGGGGGAGTGTGTGCTGTGGGGGAGGGGGGCACTGCCCCCCCACCCCAAAGCACTCTTGCCCCCATGTCGATAGGGACAAGAGCCTCTTCCCGACAACCCTGGCCGTTGGTTGTCGGGGTATGCGGGCGGAGAGCTTATCAGAATCTGAGAGACCCCTTTAATAAAGGGGTCCCCAGATTCCGGCCCCCCACCCTATGTGAATGAGTATGGGGTACATCGTACCTCTACCCATTCACATGGGGGAAATGTAAAGTAAAAAAAAAACACCACACAGAATAAAATATTTTATTAATCTGCTCCGGAGCCCCCCCTTTCTTCTTTAGCTCTCTTAGAAGGGGGGGTTTCTTCTCTCCCGATCTTCCGCCGGGACCCTGGGCTTCGGTGATTTCTGCCGGGGGAGGGCGCCATCCCTCGGTCCTCTCCGGAGCCTTCCGCCGGATGCCCCCACCCCATTTAAGCTCTTTTTCATTAGGGAGGGGCATCCGGACTTCGGGGTCTTCTGCCGGGGGATGGCGCCTATCCCCCGGTCTTTCCGGTGCCTTCCGCCAGGGTTCCGGTCTTCCTGGTCTTCTGCCGGGGGTGCACCAACTCTCCGGTCTTTTCTCTTCTGTCTTCTCTGCTCCCTCTTCTGCCTGGCTCCCCCGCGGAGCCAGGGCTTTCTTCCGTCTTCTTTCTTCTCTCTTCCTTCTTCTGCCTGTCTCCTCCGCGGAGCACAGGGCTTGTCTCCGCTGTCTTCTTGCTTCTCTTCCATTGGATGTTGACACGACGAGGTTCCGCGCTGACATGCCGTGTCAGCGGCGGGCATGGACTTATATAGGGTAATGCCACCATGTGACCTCAACCCATGTGACATCACATTCCCTGGGCATGATGGGAATGTGATGTCACATGGGTTGAGGTCACATGGTGGCATTGCCCTATATAAGTCCATGCCCACTGCTCAGACGGCATTCCAGCGCCGGACCTCGTCGTGTCAACATCGAATGGAAGAGAAGGAAGAAGACAGCGGAGACAAGCCCTGGGCTCCCGGAGGAGACAGGCAGAAGAAGGAAGGGAGAATAAAGAAGACGGAAGAAAGCCCTGGCTCCGCGGGGGAGCCAGGCAGAAGAGGGAGCAGAGAAGACAGAAGAGAAAAGACCGGGGAGTTGGCGCACCCCCGGCAGAAGACCAGGAAGACCGGAACCCTGGCGGAAGGCACCGGAAAGACCGGGGGATAGGCGCCATCCCCCGGCAGAAGACCCCGAAGTCCGGATGCCCCTCCCTAATGAAAAAGAGCTTAAATGGGGTGGGGGCATCCGGCGGAAGGCTCCGGAGAGGACCGAGGGATGGCGCCCTCCCCCGGCAGAAATCACCGAAGCCCAGGGTCCCGGCGGAAGATCGGGAGAGAAGAAACCCCCCCTTCTAAGAGAGCTAAAGAAGAAAGGGGGGGCTCCGGAGCAGATTAATAAAATATTTTATTCTGTGTGGTGTTTTTTTTTTACTTTACATTTCCCCCATGTGAATGGGTAGAGGTACGATGTACCCCATACTCATTCACATAGGGTGGGGGGCCGGAATCTGGGGGCCCCCTTATTAAAGGGAGCTCGCAGATTCCGATTAGCCCCGCCCGCATACCCCGACAACCAATGGCAAGGGTTGTCGGGAAGAGGCTCTTGTCCCTATCGACATGGGGGCAAGAGTGGGGTGGGGGGGCAGTGCCCCCCTCCCCCACAGCACACACTCCCCCATGTTGAGGGCATGCGGTCTGGTACGGCTCAGGAGGGGGGGGGGCGCTCGCTCGTCCCCTCCCCCATTCCTGTCCGGGCCAGACTGCATGCTTGGGATGAGGGCTTGGTTTGGATCTGGGGGGGCCCCCCGCGCCGAATCGCCGCGGGTTTAACCCCTCACGTTCCGGACCAAGCCTAAGAGCCTAATGTAGCCCTGAAGGGGGACCCGCGCCGATTTCAAGTTTGAAATTTGGCGCCGAGTTCCCCTTCAGGGCTGAAAACAGCTCGGAGATTCCCGTGCGCCGCGTCACGCAGCGCATTCACGGGTACGCCGCTTGGTATTTACCAAGATTTTCACGGCGTACTGACAGGGCGCACGGGAATCCCTGACTTTTCTCTCTGCGCATGCCCAGTATGCAAATGAACCTCCCGAGGTTCAGGCGCACTGTGCAAGCGTACGGGGATCTGTTTTCAAAAAACACTTTCCCTTTCAATTCGGCCCGCCAAACACTTCAAAACACATGTCACTTCACTTCCCCTGCATCCCCCCACCTCCCCCCTTAATAAACTCCCGCCCAAACCCCCGCAATTTATAGTTTAATGTGCCGTGCGCCAGGTCTGTACTGGTGCACAATGCACCCTCTCCTGGGCGCACGGAGCACATTAGTAACTAGGGAAATACACTGCACTAGCAGCGTATTTCTTTAGTAAATGGCCAAACGGCTGCTACTCCTGCTTTTACTCCATGAGTCATGGAGTAAAGGCTTGGTAAATCAGGCCCCATGTATCAGAACAATGAGTTGAGCAATGTAATAAAAAGGAAGAGTTGCATCGATAATTGGACTCCAGGAAATGAGAAAGTAAAGGCCTGAGGCTCAGGCAGCATCTACCACTGTTAGTTTTTTTTATTTTATTATTTAGAACATTCCTGCCTAGGCAGAGTCACAAATTAGGATGGGCACTGCTGCTTTTAAGGAAAAACTCAAGACAACAGGTTAAACATTTATAAGGTACTGCTTAGGGCACAATTAATATTTTTAGATGTTTCTAATACAATAACGAACCTTCAGTTTTTTAGCACAGGTCCATTTTAATAATTGCATGGCTAACTGTGCTTACTAAAAAATAAACACATTTTGAGGTACAAGCTTCCTGAACACAGAAGGAGTGTATATCATGAACATTTTTTATAGCGCTTCAGTTACCTTAGTTACTTTAAAGAGGAACTGCAATCTACTCAAATAATTTGTAATAAAAACATCTTTACCATTTTGAAGCTTCCTTCCAACCACTTTGCATATTATTTTATATATATTGTGATTCTGTACTTGCCAAATATGCTGCAGAAATCTCCCTTCACAGAGTCTGGCTGCATCCATTTTAACTGTGGGCAGCTGAAGCTGCTGCCTGTTCACTTCCTGGATTTACACAGACACACAGAGGCCCACCTCCAACTCTGCAGCCCTGCAGTTTCATTGGCTCTCTTTCGACTCATCCCCCTCCCTCCCTGGCAAACTCTCACGAGAGTGAGGGAGAGAGCTGTGCATGATTTCATAAGCCTAGGTTTTTTACCAGACAAGAAACAGGAAGTGGGCTGTATAAGGTATCTACTCTCAGAAAAAAATAAAATTTACTATCCAAAATTAAAACAACAAGGGCAGAAGATTTAATAGATGGAAAGTTGAAACAATTACTGAAGAAGGGGAGGAAGTGGAGACAACGGCGACACATGTCGAGCTGAAGCTCCACATCTCTCCGGACTCCTCTGTTAATAAAGACACCTGCAAGACATGGTAAACTGATAATCTTACCATAAGCCTCATTAGTGACCCTGGGATAAATAAAATGGTCTTTAGTGCTGCCCGAGGTAAAAATAAACTAAATTACACAGCCCAGAGGCTCCTGCATGGCACAGCCTCCTTTCTCAAACACAGACACATCTCGCGCTGCTAAGCAGCTGCAGTTACCTCAGGATGCCTATAATGAGTCTGACTGTGAATACAGTGCCGCCTCACAAGAAAAACAAACAGATTCCCTATATCCAAATATTTTGAGACAAATAGATTTTTTTTTTACAGGAAACCTTAAAGCAGACCTCAGACTAAATAACTGAAAGTCTCACAAAATAAATCAGTGAGTTTAGGCCAGTGCACTTCTGACCTAGAAATCAGAATGGATGACATGGCAACTACTGTCCTGTCCTGACTGTACTGTCCCATGATAATGAATTAGAGACTCTTAAGGAAAAAAATACTTATTCTGAATAAAAGCTTAGAGGACTTTGAAAATAGAGCATGCCAATCAATTCTTCGTATACGAGGAATACCTGAGACTATTGTTGACCTATATTCTACTATGACCGCACGTTTCCAAGAACTATTACCGCCAATCCCGGTCGATTGTTTGGAGACAAATAGGAGTCACAGAGCTTTAACACCATGCAAACCAAAAGGTCCTCCTCATGATATTATTGCAAAATTCCACTTCTATTGCACCAAAGAACAACTCCAGCTAGAGGAAAAGATTCCCTTGTCTTTCAAGATCATCCTTTTCAGATTTTTGCTGACCTTAAGCCCTATTATTGCACTGAAACCCTTACAGCCGGTTCACACAGGGGCGACCTGGGATCCGACTTGAAGTTGCCCCAAGTCGTGTAGTTGATAAAATCAATAAAAGTGAATGGAGCCGTCTTAATACACACTACTGAAGTCGCTTCGACTTCAGAAAAGGTTCCTGTACTACATCAATCCGACTTGTAGGCAACTTGTACCCATTGATTTCAATGGAAGTCGCCTCAGAAGTCTGATCACTGTCTTAACTGAAGCAACTTTACAGGAAGAGAGCATACATTTCTCAGACAAACCCCGCCCTCCCCCAGAGCAGATTGTTGTTTGATTGGCCACTGGAAAGCTTCCTGTCCTAGAGGCGACTTGAAGTTGCCTTGTACTGTCCTGGAGGCAACTTGAAGTTGCCTTGTAAGTTGCCTCATGATTCATACTCAAGTCGTGTCCAAGTTTCCTCCCAAAGTCGTGCTGCCCCAGTGTGAACCGGCTCTTACTGAAACCCTTACTTCATAATCTACAGCAATGCCAGATCCCTTATCAATGGGGATTCCCATTTTCTATCCGCTTTACCTATCAAGGTGTCAAACATTCCTGTAGATCCTCAGATGAACTACAAAACACTCTACAAGAATTACATTTTATCGAAGGATCTTCAACTAGCCCCCGTCGATGCACAACATCCAGCTCCCCTCAAGAATCCTCCAAATCTGGAAAAGATAGAGGCCGACAAAATTCCTCCAAGAGAAGTCGATTCAATTCTCCTGATTAAGATCCTGTAGACACAATGGACTGAATGACGTTCACTCCTTATCTTGAAGTGTATTCAATCTTCATGCCTTGTATACACGACCGGTTTTCACAACGAGAAAACTGCCATTTTTCATATTGGTCGAGAAAACCTCCCTGTCTATGCTCCTTAGCAGTTTTCTCGATGAAAAAACTGCCCGCAAAAAATTGAAACCAGCTCTCTTTTTTCTCGTGGTGTTTCCCATCAGTCTTTTTCTCGTAGTGAAAAACGGTCTTGTGTATGTTTTTCCGAGGGGGGAAATGCTCAAGATCAAGTATGAGACGGAAGTGCTCGTTCTGGTAAAACTAGCGTTCAGAATGGAGATAGCACATTTGTCACGCTGTAACGGACTGAAAAGCACGCAGACTGAAAAGCATGAAACGTCTCTCACCAAACTTTTACTAACACGAGGATCAGCAAAAGCAGCCCAAAGGGTGGCGCCATTTGAAAGGAACTTCTCTTTTATAGTCCCGTCGTATGTGTTGTACTTCACTGCGCTTTGGTCGGACGTTTTTTACATGAACGTGTGTATGCAAGTCAGGCTGGAGAGGAATCACGTTGTGAAAAACGACGGCTTTTTGAACGTCAGGAAAAACTATGGTGTGTACGCGGCATCAGGCTTAGCATTTCTTTGGTCACTAAATAATTTACCACCTTCAGTATAATGACTAAACTTATTTAAAATAATACTGTTCTGGTAAGTTTTGAGCTTCCCCCTTTATACCCCACAACCTCAGATAAACCTATTTTATGTTATATCTATTCACCCCCTAACCCCCTCCGCCCCCCCCCCCCCCCCCCTTAAGCCAGTGAGATACATATTGTCTCAATTATAACCTTATTTACTTATATTTATCTTATTGTTTTATATTTAATGATCCTGTTTATCAATAACACTATTTCCTTCTTCATTACTGGCAATCCTATGATAAGTAATATTGCTATGCAAACCATACCGTTTCTTATTCTAAAGTACATTTTCCCTAGGGTTACCTGTAGGTATTTATACCCACCTTACAGTATAGTTGTTAATAGTTAATTAACCTTTTTTTTTTTTTACCCTTGCTCATTTTTTTTTTTTTTTAATGGCTGAACTTGGGTGTTCAAGGATTTCTCTTTTTCTGTATATAGATCTAGGCCGAGAGGTTATCACTGCTCCCCCTATCTTTCTCTCCTAGGATAAACCTCCATTTTGAGCTATTATTATTGGAGGGCCTCCTCGGATAGATACTAGGCCTCTGAGTTAGCGTTTTTTTTACACACTCAGTACGCCGCCTTTTTACTTTTCTTTTTTGCACAATTTACTTACTATTATTTGACTATATGACTCTTATGCTGCATACACACGATCGGAAATTCCGACAAGAAAAGTCAGATGAGAGCTTTTGGACGGAAATTCCGACCGTGTGTATGCCCCGTCTGACTTTTTCTGTCGGAATTTCCGCCAACAAAAGATTGAGAGCAGGTTCTCTATTTTTCAGATGGAAAAAAATCCTATTGTCTGTATGCAATTTTGACGCGCAAAAAAACACGCATGCTCAGAATCAAGCAGAAGAGCAGAACGGCCTATTGAACTTCATTGATCTCGGCTCGTCGTATGTCTTGTACGTCACCGTGTTCTTGACGGTCGGAATTGCCGACAAGATTTGTGTTTGAGCCAACATTCCGTAAGTTCCAAAAGCATCTTCAACAACACTCTTCATTAGATTCTTGGCCTGAAACCAATCCTGCTAGACGCCAATTTACTTTTTTTTCTCATCCCCATAAATAATTTTTCCATATTGATTACATTTCATTTTGATCTCAATAGGCATGGCCCCTAAACTCTCTTCTTGATCTATTATACCTTTTACATGGACTGACCACTGTACTGTACTTTCAAATTTCACTTCTCTTTTACCCAAAACACAAGATTCTACATGGCCTATTAATGACTCATCCATCACACTATTCTGATCTAGAAATAGCCATAAAAGATTACCTTGCCAATAATGAGACCCCTGAGATATTCCCACTGACCCTATGGGAAGCTCATAAACCTGTTCTTCGTAGGGTTTTATAGGCCAAGCTTGATTTCTTAAAAGAGAAAAAAAAAATGCCCCGTACACATGATCGGAATTTCCGATGGAAAAATTCCAATGGACTTTTTCAATCGGATTTTATGATCGTGTGCAGCCCCATCTGAGTTTTTTCATTGGAAATTCCGATGAATTCCATCGGACTTTAGATATAGAACATGTTCTATATTATTCCGTTGGAATTTCGTCGGAATTCTGATGTGATTTGGCCGGGCAAAAGCCTGATTGTGTACGCGGCATTAAACAAAAATTAGAAGCAGAATTTAATACATGCCACACAATCTTTCAATCCAATCCTACCCCTGTTACTAAATTACAGCTTGATAAAGCACGTTTAAACCTTGAACTTTTTTTATTAGAATCTGTAGATAAAATGTCATGTAAAGCGAATAAACCAGACACTCTTAGCCCGAGCACTTAAAAAAAACGAAATCGCCCCTTTAAACCGATTTCACTGAAATTATCTCATGATACATTTACTAGTAATCCAGTAAAGATACTGCACACCTTTCAAAAACATCTTGCCTCCTTATAGAAAAAAGGAATGATCTTTTGATCAAACTTTAGCAGAATATTTTTTTTCGCAAATCAAACTTCCTACTATTCCTTTACCCCAACGCGATGGTCTTGAAAGCCCCATTACAGCTATCGAAATAAAATTAGCAATTAACTCTTAACCACTTTAGCCCTGGAAGAATTTACCCCCTTCCTGAATAGAGCACTTTTTGCGATTCGGAACTGCGTCGCTATAACCAACAAATTGCTCAGTTGTGCGACGTTGCACTCATATAATTTTTTCCCCCACAAATAGAGATTTCTTTTGGTGGTATTTGATCACCTCTGCGGTATTTATTGTTTGCGCTATAAACAAAAAAAGAGCGACAATTTTGGTAAAAAAAGCAATATTTTTTTACTTTTTGTTATAATAAATATCCCCCAAAAATATATATAAAAAATACACATTTTCTTCAGTTTAGGCTGATATGTATTCTTCTACATATTTTTGGTAAAAAAATATCGCAATAAGCGTATATTGATTGGTTTGCGCAAAAGTTATAGCGTCTAAAAAATAGGGGATAGATTCATGGCATTTTTTTATTAATTATTTTTTTATTAGTAATATCGGCACTCTGCAATTTTTATCGTGACTGTGACATTATGGTGAACCCATCAGACACTTTTGATGCTATTTTAGGACCATTGTCATTTATACAGCGACCAGTGCTATACTGATTACTGTGTAAATGACACTGGCAGTGAAGGAGGTAGCCACTAGGGGGTGATAAAGGGGTTAAGTGAAGGGGTTAAGTGTGTCCTAGGGAGTGATTATAACTGTGGGTGAGATGGACAACAAGTGACATGACAGAGATCACTGCTCGCAATGACAGGGAGCAGTAGATCTCTGTCCTGTCACTTGGCAGAACAGGGAAATTCCTTGTTTGCATCTCCCCGTTCTGCCGCTCCGTGATGATCACGGGCCCCTGGCAGACATCGAGTCTGCGGGACACGCAAACACGCTCACAGAGCATGCAACGGGCATGCGCCCACTATGCTGCGATTAAAAGGGGACGTACAGGTACGTCCCTTTGCGTAGCCGTGTCATTCTGCCGACGTACATAGTGGTGCAGCCGTTGGCAAGCGGTAAATCAAATAAACATCCAGGCCCAGATGGCTTCTCTGCCCTATACTATAGGTAATTCTCTCATATCCTTGCTCTAATGTAACAGACGCATTTAATTCTCTCCCTAAAGCGGAGGTCGGGCTTAAAAAAATTTAATTAAAAGTCAGCAGCTACAAACACTGTAGCTGCTGACTTTTAATAAGGACACTTGCCGGTCCAAGGTGCCCGCGATGTCAGCAACCAAAGCCGAGTAATCGCTCGGGTCTCGGCTGCCCCGCCGCCATCCTCTGTGAGCGAATCAGGAAGTGAAGTGTTGTGGCTTCACTGCCCGATTCCCTACTGCGCATGCGTGAGCCACGCGGTGCTATGTGAATGGGCAGATGTCTCCTGGGACACACACAAGGTCCCAGAAGACACCACTCCCCATTTCCCAGGAGGCAGCGCGAACGAGGAGAAGAAAGAAGACCCACTGCGGA
Source organism: Rana temporaria (assembly GCF_905171775.1). Lineage (NCBI taxonomy): Eukaryota > Metazoa > Chordata > Amphibia > Anura > Ranidae > Rana > Rana temporaria. The sequence goes on along the minus strand of NC_053493.1, from coordinate 118,944,559 downwards.
CAAGGAAGTGGCAGATTAGGAGATCTGCCTAGTAACAGTCACTTCTGGTAAGTATAAAAAAAATATGTATATATAATATTTTGTAGCCTTTTTGGCTATTTGTTTTTTTTTTTAGGGTAGACCTCCACTTTAAGGATCAATCCTTTCGCTCCAAAACATTAACAGCTATGATTTCAATGATCCCCAAACCTCAGTCAGACGATACATCTTGTTCTAACTATAGAACCATATCATTACTCAACCTTGACATTAAGTTACTAACGAAAGTCTTAGCGACACGCTTAAATAGTGTAATAGGTTCTTTAATAAATAAAGACCAGGTTGGCTTTATCCCACAGCGCCAAGCGGCAGATAATTTACGCAGGACTACTTAACTAATTCAAGCAGCTAAATCACGACAAATACCCATCTGTCTCTTATTTTTAGATATCAAAAAAGCATTTGATGTGGTTTTGTGGCATTACCTACATTTCCTCCTGCAGTGTTGGGGATTTGGTCCTCATTTTCTTAGCTGGGTCTCCTGATTATACAAAAATCCCAAAGCTTATGTTAAATATGCTGCAAATAAATTAAAGCTATTTGACATCTGTAGGGATATTTGCCCTACTTACAGTATTGAACCCCTTGCTCAATCAATCTGCGCTGACCCCTCTATTAAATGTCTAGATTTAGCTGGTCCCCAACATAAACTTTGCCTATTTGCTGACGATATCTTAATCATTATGTCATCCCCTCATATTTCTGCTCCTAAATTATCTTATAAGTAAATTTGATCACTTTGCCCACGTATCGGGTCTAATTATTAACTCTCAAAAATCTATAGCCTTAAATATATCTTTACTTCCTCATATTTTACAACAAGCGCAAACATCCCTCCTTTTCACATGGTCCACTTCACGTCTCTTTACCTATGAATAACTCTCACACCCAATCTTTCTGACATTTTTACTGCCAATTATCCTCCAATTTTGCGTCAAATATCTAATCTTCTGACACAATGGTCCTCTCTACTATTATCTTGGATAGGTAAAATTAACGTAATAAAGATGGCTATATTGCCCAAAATTCTTTATCCTTTTCGAGTTTTACCTATCCCTGTTCCAGCATACTTTCTCAGAATACTACAACGTAAGGCATTAAATTTCATTTGGGGCTCCTTGAAACCCTGTCTGCCCAAACACACTCTTTCCTTCCAAAGCCCAAAGGGGACTAGGGTTTCCTAATATTACCACCTATCACCATGCAGCTCAATTAGCCCATATCCCTAAATATCATGCAAAATGTGAAATCCAGCTTTGGGTTGCGCTGGAATCAATAGATTGTGACCCACTTTCAATAACCAACCTTGTATGTCTAATTCCTCCGACTGTAAAAACTCAATAATCCTAATGTATAACTAAACATAAACTAGCCATTTGGAATAAATTTAAAATACACAGTATTATTTGATCCCTGTCAGAATTGCGAAATATGCTCCAAATTATTCCCCATCTTGTTTTCTTGGCTGTGTTGATCTAGGATCACATCTCCATACTTGGTGGGATTGCCCGGTAGCAAAAAATGTCTGCAAAGATGTATTTCTTATGATTTCAACACTGTTTGAAATTCTTATCAATCGTGATCCTACAATAGCACTTTTAAACTTAAAACCAGCCACTCTCACCTACCTCCAATTCAAATTATATTACAGATCACTACAGCCACGAAACAAACACTTGCCAAAGCTTGGAAATCCCAGACTTAATAATTGCTGAAACTAAAAATAGACTTAATCAAGCAATAATCCATGCCAAAACAGAGGTTATAACTCAAGATAAAATATCCAACTTTGAGAATATATGGAATCCCTGGGTGACTCACTTTTTGCCTTGCAATTTGGATGCTTCCCTACTAAGACCTTGGTAATCTAGATTTATACTTTCATTCTCTGCATTCAAGGTATGTGTTTATTACCATTTACCATTTTCCTCCCCCGGGGACCCCCTCTACCTCTCATTTCTTTCTTTCCCATCTATTTTTTCTCCTACCTTAGATTACTTTTTTTTATCTTCTTTTTCTCTTCTACTTTTTTCCCCCTATTCTCTCTCTACTCTTTCAATTTACCCTTTATATAGTTCTGATAGCAGAACTTTTATCTCCTTGATTATCATTATACCAATTATATTTAGTATAAGATTCTATAATATTTTTTTTTTTTTAATTTAAAAACGTTACTCTTGATAATAATTAAGACATCTTATTTTAATCTGGTCTTATGCCATGTACACACGATCGGAGTATCCAATGGTCTAAAATCCGATGTATTTTTTCATCGGAATTCTGTTTAAGCTGTCTTGTATATACATTGTCAGACTAAATTCCGACCGCCCAAAATGCGGTGAAGTAAAACACTACAAGGAGCCGAGAAAAATGAATGAATGCGCATGCGTCAACTTGATTCTGAGCATGCATGGATTTTTTTTCCGACGGAATTCCACACAGACGATCGGAATTTCCCATCAGATTTTTTTCCATCGGATGAATTTATAACATGTTCTATTTTTTTACTCCGATAGAAAAAAAAGTCAGATGGGGCCCACACACAATCGGAATTTCCGATGAAACAAGTCCATCTGACTTTTTTCATTGGAAAATCCGATCGAGTGTACGCTGCATAAATTGGTTTTATCCTCTCGTATACAATGTATGACGTAATCTTTTGAGTAGTTAGATCGATGCTAAAATTGTTTTAGTTAAACTACTTTTAGTTTATGTTGGAACTCAATATTATTACCATATGTGTGATCTTTTCCTTTGCTGCCACCATATGTACTTATGTATGGTAATTGTTAAAATTCAATAAACAAATTTGACAAAAAAAAATGACTTAAAGCGGTGGTTCACCCACACTAACAACATTTGAGCATTACATTAGGCATAGTAGCGCAAGCTACAGTATGCCTGTATTGATTTTTTTAGCCCGGTACTCACTGTGCAATCCTCTATAGAAGATTCCGACTCCCCGCGGGGAATGGGCGTTCCTATGAATGAATGAATGAATGAAAAACTTATAAAGCGCGGCGCATGCGAACTGAATTGCTTCTGGGCGCTAGTTGTTCGTGTCTCATGACATCAAAAGAGCAGAGTTTTGACCCGTCTTCTGAAAGTCAGGTGGTTTTCCTCCAACCGAATGCTGGTTGGTAAAGCGTTCCATAGTCTAGGACCCTGAAAAGCAAACCTTCTTTCTCCTTTGGACTTGTATTTGGTTTTTGGTACCCTGACCAGATTTTGGTCGGTGGATCGCAGAACGCGATTCGAATTGTGAGGTTCTATCTTGTCGCAAAGATATTGCGGAGCCTTCCCATGGATGCACTTATGTGTCAGGCAGAGTGCTTTAAATGCAATTCTGTCTTTTACTGGCAGCCAGTGAAGGGTTTTCAACGAAGGTGAGATTGATTCCGATTTTTTTTTCCCAGTCACCAGTCTGGCGGCCGTATTCTGAACGACTTGCAGACGGGAGATTTGGTACTTTGGGAGCCCGAGGTACAGGGCGTTAGCATAGTCCAGTCTGGAATTCACGATTGTTCCCACCACGACTGCTACGTCTTCTTTGGGGATAAATGGAATAAGTCTGCGTAGTAGGCGCAACAGATGGTGCGCTCCGCTGACTACTGACCCTATTTGTGCGTCCATTGTCATGAAGGTGTCGAAGATGACCCCGAGACTTTTGACTTTGGAGCTAGGGGTGATGATTTGGCCCAGAATGGGCGGGGGTGTCCAGGTTGTTGCCAGTTGACTCTTTCGGCTGGCGTGAAACATAAGGAGTTCTGTTTTTGAACTGTTGAGTTTAAGATAACTCTTAGTCATCCAGTTTTCTATCAAAGAGAGACATTTCTCTAAACTGAGATGATGATCCTTTTTGTTGCAGATGCGAAAATATAGTTGCGTATTGTCTGCATAAGAGTGATAGAGTAGTTCTTGGCTACTGATAATATCAAAGAGAGGGCGAAGATAGATGTTGAAAAGCACCGGTGACAGGGGGCATCCTTGGGGGACTCCACATGACACCGTGCGCTTTTCCGACGTGAAACAACCCAATTTAACTGTTTGTGATCGGTTTTCAAGAAAGGAAGAAAACCATGGTAAATCACCTTCTGCGACTTCTGCTACCTTGGCTAGTCGCATCAGTAACAGTTTGTGGTCTACCGTGTCAAAGGCTGCGCTTAGGTCCAGCAGAACCAGGAGACAAGATTCTCCTTCGTCTGCGGCCTCGAGGGCATCGTCCCATATTTTGAGTAAGGCCGTTTCTGTCCCGTGTCCGGGACGGAAGCCTGATTGTAATGGATCCAGTAGATTGTGGGTATCTAGATGCTGTTGCAGCTGTTGTACCACTACTTTCTCCATTATCTTGGAGAGAACATTTAGGCCTGTTATGGGACGGCGGTGAGTTGGGTCCTTGGGATCCAGGTTAGGTTTTTTCAAGATGGGCTGGATTGTGCCCTCTTTCAACAGGGATGGCACTGTGCCTTCCTTAAATGACTGGTTTATAAGCTGTGTGATGGGTGGTGCCAGGATGTCGGCACATTCCTTCAGCAGAGGGAGGATGATTGACGGCCGGCTATGGCACATCACGCTCCCCGAAGATAGCCGGAACAGGTCTCGGCTCTTCACGGCACTATACGGCGCCTGCGCACAGACTATGCGCAGGCGCCGTGAAGCGCCAAGTCCTATTTCGGCTATTTCCGGAGAAGCGTGACGTGCCATAGCCGGCCGTCAATCATCCTCCCTCTTGATAGGAACGCCCATTCCCCGCGGGGAGTCGGAATCTTCTATAGAGGATTGCACAGTGAGTACCAGGCTAAAAAAATCAATACAGGCATACTGTAGCTTGCGCTACTATGCCTAATTTAATGCTATAAAAAAAAAATAATGTTTCATTAGGGTGAACCACCGCTTTAAGGAACTTTTATTATTTTGAGCAGTATGTTTCCATTTTTCTAGGGCTGAACAGAAAATAAAGAGAAAACTGGATGCTTTGGACAGCTCAAACATAGAGGCCTATTTTCTTCTTTTCCGTCTCCACCAGTCATGCAAAATGCATTGGAAGCAAAGGTTATTTTTTGTCCATTGCATTGCAGGTAGAGGGATGCAAACAATGAAAAGGAGAAATGGTGCACTGGGTTATTTATTTACATGGAGACTAAAGACGGATGAGATTTTCACAGACTAATGACTGGGATTTGTTCCATTTAAATGATTTATTGTAAATGTTTCCTTTTAATCCAAATACAGCACGCTGGCACTCGATTTGATGACAAACGCCATGTATCAGAACAATTAGTTGAGCAATGTAATAATAAGGAAGAAGTGCATCGATAATTCGACTCCAGGAAATGAGAAAGCAAAGGCCTGAGGCTCAGCTGCAGTGATCCAACCTGTGGATTTAGGGATTAATGAAAACTGTGAAGAGTATTTAGTCCATGCTAGAAATAGCTGCAGCTGTACTAGGTCATTTGAATGCATCAGTTACAAATCACAGAAAGAAGGCAGATTATTCCATGCTGAGCCTGATGTGCTGTACTATGTCATTGGTGACAGATTTAACGACAAAATACTTCTTGGCACACTGGTTCAGAAAACGCCAAGACAATTAATTGTTGTCTTTGGCTTAAGCAGCTCTGCATGTGACTAAGAAGCATATTAAGTATTTTATCATATAAACATATTTTAAAGACAGATGTATCTTGTGCGCCTTTAAGATCGTGTTTATCATGTGCGTACTGTTACATTTTTAAAGAGTTTTTTCCATAACCCTAAGTATTTTTCAGCTACAATTTTTCTGAAAAGGGGAGGTTGCCATCAACGTTAAAATGTAACTCCACTGTCATGGAAAATAAGATATAACATAAATAATATATATCTAGGGCCTGTGTACTTTATGGTACCGGTGCTAGTCAAATTTAAGGGTAAGATCAGAGTGTAGTTAAACTCTGATCCAGATTGTTAAGTGCAAAACAGGGTCTCTGCCTCAGCTTGGCTGTGCTGCGGGCTCATTCTGTTGTACTGGGGTGTTTTTCCAGCCCCGGTGCTGCAGGTGGCAGCAGTGGAGTCAAGGTTTTGGGTGCTCTTTCCCAGCAGCCAATCAGGAGGGTTTGACCTCGCTGTGCATGCTGCTAAAGGGTATTTATGGGGCAGACGCCATTGGTTCTGGGTTTTCTTCGTCCAGTGTAGCACCCACCTTTAGGGTGGCCACATCATCACGGCGCCCCAGCGTTATGGCCTACCTTGCCGGGGTGTGTGTGCCACACGATGTTCCTGGTTCCGGGGCCATGCTGGCCCGGAGCATCTGAACAGCGACGGGACCCAGTGAGTGACTGGGTTCCCACTTTTGAGGATCCCAAGCTGTACTGCTGTTCGGTGGGGAGTCAGTTTGAGGAGCGCCATTGAGAGGCTGGCGGTCCAAAAGGGTCTGGACAAACCACCGGGGATCGAGTTAGCCGGACACTGAGGGATTGATCACCTGTCAGTCGGTACATGGGCGACAAGTTGAAGGAGATCCAGGCGTAACTCATCAAGGGGGGATATCTCCAAGAATTCAATCCAGAGAGGGTCTGTGGCAGAGGTATCTTTCTGAGGCTCTCCGAGGCGGGTCTGTGGCAGGGACTTTTCCTCAAGTTCAAGTTCACCAAGGAGGGTCTGTGGCAGAGACTTTATCCTACAATTGTCCGGGTACAATTGTCCGGGTACACTAAGCACACTCCGGCAGGAGTGGCGCAGAGAAGTGTTACGCTTGGGAGCAGGACTGTTTCCCTATCATCATGCCTGAATCTGCTATTCTCCCTTCTTCTTCAACTTTACTTTCCTCACCACAAGTTTACTGTTTTCACCCGGCTGGGTAATAAAGAGCACAGCAAAGAGTACCTGTCGTGGACATTCCTTTACTTCTACTATATGCAATACACATCATTCACCCCTAGGAATTTCAGAGGAGCCATGAGGTAATGTGCCGCCCAAACATCCAGCAGCTATAATATATACATCAGTGGTTGACCGATTATTGGATGACGATTATTCACATTTTTCAAAGTATCGGTATCGGACAGAAAAGTACCCATATTGCTTCAAGTTGCTTCAAGTTGTTGTTTTGAATACTTTCAAGTACAGGGGAGAGGTTTGGGGCCTAATAGACCCCAGAGTCCCTCTGTAAAGAGTACCTGTCACCGCCTATTAATGTCACAAAGATGTTACATTCCTTGTGACAGTGATAAAAAAAAGTGTAGGACAGTGTAAAAATAAAATCTTTAAAATGGAACAGAATATTGGCACCTGATATCAGCTATCATCCTGAAAGGCAGCTGAAAAATCAGTATCGGCCCTGAAGAAATGATATCAGTCGGCCCCTAATATACATAAATAAGCAATGTTGAAATTTAATGTTATTAAACATTACCTTTCCTTTTCAATCTACAGCCACAGTCATTTTCCGTAAAATACAATGCAATAGGGCAACCTGGAGGCAATCTGTACATAATTACTATTCAGAATGCCCCCAAACATGTAATTTCCTGCTTGTGTGATTGGCTTACTAATTCTCCCAGTGATTCTCTAATTCTCTCAAGTGATGAGTAAGCATGTCTGTGTGAAACGCCTCCACTGAGCACCTTTTTTGTCACCTTTTCATGGCATTGATGTTTGTCATGTTCGCTTGATTTTATGGATTTTCAATAAATTATTTTGATTTTACTTACAGATGTGCCGCCATTCTTCTTTGTTTAATTCTCCCAGAAGTCTGCTCTAGGATACAGATCAAATTTTAGGCACCTCCTGCAATAAGAATTTCCATTTTGGTGAGATACTAGCCAAAGGTTAAATAGGGTTGCAGATCCTGTGGCTTTTCACATTAAAACCCTGAGAGTGCACCAGCTGATTCTAATGAACCAGTCCCTCTCATTCAGAATAAGTCTGCAAAGGACACGGTGAAACAAACAGTTATTCCTTCAGAGTAACAAAAGGTAGGAATCTGCTACCAAGTACGTTAAAATGCATACAAGGTACCTGATCACCCCAAGGGGATTGTTTTTTTCGACAAAAGTGGAGTTACGCTTACAGATTAAAGCAGAACTAGAGATTTTTAGTTCTTTAGAGATTTTAAATCATTTAAAATACCTCTGAAGTGCCTCTAGCATTGGTTTGTGTTTCAGCCACATTGAACTGAAAACACTTTAGATAAAAACAACATTAATATAGCGTATACAATTTATATACAAACCATTCTGTAGCTTATTATTCCAAATCATCTTTCCCTTTCAACCAGCAGCCGCAGAACTTTTTCTACAAATGTGAAAAAACTCAATGCAGTATAGTTTCCTGTAGGCCTTCCTTACTAGTACAGAGGCTGACAGTTGCAAGCACAGTTCCATGCACAGTGCAAATATAGACTCTTTGTCTTTTTAGAATTTATTGCTAAGTAACTTGAAACATGAGAGGGGTTCAAGATACTCCAAAAGAATCAATAGGAGGACAAACTTCTAGTCCCACTGTAGTTCTTTCTCACACTATCCCAGGAGATGACTGCCACCCAGCGTCCACAAGTAGTTCATCAGTGAGGGATATAAAAGATTCTTCTGCAAACAGAACTTCAGAACAGTGCCCTCCAGCAGAAATCTATTAGTAATATTCTCCAGGCCCTCAGCCCAGCACCTGCTGAGGCCCAGACTGCAATTCTTGTCTCAGTATAGCTTTCCCCCAGGGCAACAACCCCAGGAGAACTGGAACCCAAGTGGCAGAAAAGGAACACTCAGAAAAGGTCTTCCCCAATCTTTTATCACCACCCTAGCCAGCTTCTGGACATCCTCTTCCGGGGATTGGCTGAGGAATGATAAATATTCAGCACTGGATATCTGACTCTTCATGCCCAATATTTTGGAACCCTCTCCAGAAGCAGGTAGGTGAAATCAAATACCCAGTTAAGAAACCCTGACCAGATAGAAACAATAGATCATTGCTCTACTGACTACAGCGAGGCCAAAAACTAACTTTAGCCTAACAACTAGAGGAGGGTGATACACACACTTATTGTATATGTGTGCAATGATACTTCCAAACTATTTTAGCAGTGACTCTTGAGAAAACACCCAGTACACCGTGAAGTGCTGTTAGGGAGTGCCAGGCAGTAGAGCAGGTAGAAACATATGAATATTTAAGACTCCCTGGCCAATTACTAGTGATTTTGTTGTCAGTGATGCAGACTGGTAAAGGAGATAAATATTTGTAGTGACCTTCAAAAAAGGTCTTTTGTTTCCTGGGCTGCTACCAAGGGAGGAGGGTCTTCCCTCCGATGCTGCTGTCTTGGGATGCCAGTGTAGTATAATCTTTGCCTTCCAGGCCTGCTGTCTGGGGAGGTTATTGCTGGGTCTGAGGTTAGAAAGACAAAAACAGAGGAAATTACCAGCTCATCTCACCAACCAGTCTGCTTACAAACAGAATTAACCTGTCAAACAGTCTGTGTTAAAAACAGGGGTTTAGTTAGCACACGTTTGCAAACTCATGAGTAAGCTGCAAGTCCTCTTCATGGCACCCTGTGTATTGCTTGCAGTCCAAACACTACTAAATTTATGAGCATCTCCACAGTGGGAGCACATGCAGTCTAGTAGATGGATAAGGGGCAGGTGGGCCTGGAGGTAGCTCAGTCCTCCTTCAAGGCACAGGCACAGGGGCACATTGGACACCCAGCACATAGCACAATGGCAGCAAAGGTGCCCAGTGTGTCCTCTGACCAAATTTACAACAGCAACAAAGAGACAGCTGCCTTTTGTGCGTTTGCCCTTCCATGTGTTCCTTGCTGTGAAGGTCAGTTATAGGTGGGGAGCAGGGGTCATCTCTTTGTTACTGGGTCTGAGGTTAGGCACAAGGGAAAATAATTGTGTTGTGTCTTGGATTCTGGTTTATTTTTGATGTTCTGTTGGGGGGAACACCTAGGCACAGGAACACCCTGCCACAGACCCGCCTCGGTGAGCCTCAGAAAGATACCTCTGCCACAGACCCTCTCTGAATTGAATTCTTGGAGATATCCCTCCTTAGATGAGTTACGCCTGGATCTCCTTCAACTTGTCGCCCAGGTACCGACTGACAGGTGATCAATCCCTCAGTGTTCGGCTACCTCAATCCCCGGTGGTTTGTCCAGGACCTTTTGGACCGCCAGCCCCTCACCAAGGAATGGAGCAGGAAGACAGTTGACTGTATTGAGCATCTTAAAAACAGTATTTGCTGAAGAGTTTCCTAGAGAGCTCTGTTAATGGTGGACATTGAAAAAAGTTCTATTTTTTTGCTCATCCAATAAGGTAGCTGGGGTTAAATGTGTTCCCTGGGAGGTGTTTCTAACTGTAGGGGGAAGTGTTACACTGGAGGAAATGAGAGATCTTGATTCAACTTAGCTGAAGCACGATCTCTTACTTTTTCTCCCTGACAGATAAGCTTTGTGCTTTGTTTAGATCAGCACACCATTGATCCGTCACTCCACAAAACAATCGGCAGGTCGTGGTGGCTATCACGGCCGCCAGACCCACTGATGGGCTCCTGCTGTGTCCAATCACAGCGAGAGTGGCGCGGCGGAGGCACGCACCCTCTAAACTGCATGCACAAAATCAGGTACAGGCACGTGATTTTGCGCACCCGGGTCGCCCTGCTGCAGTAAATGTACGTGGAGCTGTCCAGAAGCGGTAAATAGTAATTTTCATAAACCATTAAGGTTAAGTAAATTTAAAAAGCATACAGTATTTAAAGTGGAGTTCCACCTATTTTTTTTTATGTTTGTCTGTGCTGCATGCCCTAATCTCATAGTGTTCAGAATGGACAATTTTTATTTATTTTGTTGCTTGTAAATACCTTTATTTTGTAGTCCTTCATTACTTCCTCCTCCTTATTAGCCTAGGCTATTAAGTCACAAGGCTATTCGCAAGGGTTTCTGGGATAGGCATCATGTATCCCAGTATTCCTTGCAAATAAACCTGACTGAAACCTATTACATCGCTTGTGCAGCACTGAGCATGTGCGAGATCTGCAAGGCTGAAATCCAGGAAGTCATATAGTCTGGCTTCATGATGCCCACACTTAAGATGCCCATGGTCTATTTCTAGATTATAAACTAACTATGCCCATGGTCTATTTCTAGATTATAAACTAACTAAATGCTCTAACAACCTAACAAAACGGACCTTAGTTTACAGACTAACTTTACTAGAATACATTAAGCTTGTGTATTACAGGGGTATTTTCACAAGAAAAGGGGTATTTATATTTAAAAAGTGAAATTGTGGGTGGAACTCCTCTTTAATATTTTAGTGCTTTGCCCTCTTTACTACTCTGCTGTGAGTTAACACACTTTGTACATTGATCTTGGTCTTAAGCTAATCAGCTATTGATGATATTTTGTTTAAAGAAACAGCATGCAGCTTTAGAAAAATGCTGCAAAAGCTGCAGAAATCAGGACCTTTTTACTCTGGCTTGCATGCGCTAGTAAACACTTAAAAGAAACCCAGTAGAATAGAATGTCATAAATAACTAAATATTACTTTCAACACCCTGGTGGAATTTATGCCAAGATGACAGGTGCGTCCTAACAAGTAACCAGTATTTCCGATTAAGCAGTCATACAGTACTAATGTAATGTGCATTTAGATCCATGGAGAACACTTGGCTGAATTTCCAAAATTAAAATGCAAATTCATGTTTTTCTTTCCTGATCAATTTTACCTTTGTGGCTGTGATACTTATCATATTTTGTCTACAGGTGTGAAACTCCATGAGGTAAAAGAGCATTCTCTTCAACCAGATGGCAACACTTACAGAAGATGTTAAAATGTGACAAATTAGGAGAAAAATTAATCATTTTTTCATCAACATAAATATCTCAGGAATAAAAAAATATATTGAAAGGAGATATAAGTGTTTATTCCAGAGTTAAGAAATGTGCATTTCCAACAATTTGTGTGCTTTTAGTTGTTTGAGTGTCCTGTATCAGAGCTAGAAAACGGGCCAAGACACTAGGCTTACCAATAACAGAGCATCCTTTTGGTGTAAATGCACTGTAATGTGCCCAAATGTTTACAATTGGTCAAACTACACTTCAAAATATGTGACAATGCATGCTTTTAAATGACAAAAGTGTAAACCTTCACCATGACAAACATGAAAAATGTGAAGAGCTGGAAAAATGGTCAAGAGTGAAGCATTTTCCTCAAACAACCAAGCCTGAAGCCCCGTACACACGACCAGTTTCCTCGGCAGAATTCAGCTTCCGACCGAGTTTCTGGCTGAATTCTGCCAAGAAACCCGGCCGTGTGTACAATTTCGCCGAGGAAGCCGACGAGGACCTCGGCGAGGAAATAGAGAACATGTTCTCCATTTCCTCGTTGTTCTATGGGAGCTCTCGGCCCGCCGAGCTCCTCGGCGGCTTCAGGGCTGAACTGGCCGAGGAACTCGATGTGTTTGGCACGTCGAGTTCCTCGGCCGTGTGTACGGGGCCTGAGAAGATGGGGACATTTCTAAATGTGGTAGAAATAAAAATTAGGTTTGAAGCTCAACTGAAGTCTCAACTTTTTGGCCCTTTTTAGTCTTCTACAACAACATGGTGTAATTTTTGTAAAGCACCGCAGGCAATACACTGTAAATGCGTGTTGCCATTCAAATTAAAGTATATGTGAACCATAATGCCCTGTACACACGATCGGTTCTTCTGATGAAAATGGACCGATGGACCGTTTTCATCGGATGAACCGATCGTGTGTGGGCCCCATTGTTTTTTTCCCATCGGTGGAAAATAGAAACTGTTTTATTTTTTTTCTTATGGTTAAAAAACTCATAGAAAAAAATGATCGTCTGTGGGGAAATCTATCGGTCAAAAATCCACGCATGCTCAGAATCAAGTCGAAGCATGCTCGGAAGCATTGAACTTAATTTTTCTCAGCACGTCGTTGTGTTTTACGTCACCGCGTTGGACGCGATCGGATTTTTGTATTGTATTGTAAAATATTGTAAATATTTTAATATAGCTTTTCATGTGACAACACTGAAGAAATGACACTTTACTACAATGTAAAGTAGTGAGGGTACAGCTTGTATAACAGTGTGAATTTTCTGCCCCCTCAAAATAACTCAACACACAGCCATTAATGTCTAAACCGCTGGCAACAAAAGTGAGTACACCCCTAAGTGAAAATGTCCAAATTGGGCCCAAAGTGTCAATATTTTGTATGCCACCATTATTTTCCAGCACTGCCTCAGAGAGCTCTTTGCCATGAGGTGCCATGTTGAACTTCCAGTGACCAGTATGAGAGAGTGAGAGCGATAACACCAAATTTAACACACCTCCCCATTCACACTTGAGACCTTGTAAGACCAACAAGTAACATGAGGGAAAATGGCTAATTGGGCCCAATTTTGTACTCACTTTTGTTGCCAGCGGTTTAGACATTAATACATTATTTTGAGAGGACAGCAAATTTACACTGTTATACAAGCTGTACAGTCACTACTTTACATGGTAACAAAGTGTCATTTCTTCAGTGTTGTCACATTAAAAGATATAATAAAATATTTACAAAAATGTGAGGGGTGTACTCACGTTTGTAAGATACTGTATATATAGCTATAGATATACATGTCACATAGGGAATTTGTTCACTAAGTTTGCACTTGCTTTCACCTATATACAATTTTTGTACTATTGAAAGTGGTGGCAGGGAGGTACTCACGATTATTATCCCCTCCTTTTATAGTGAGGGCGCTGCAAAAAAAAGAAAACTGACCACGCTGGAATGGATGTTCTCTCATGGCAAGCGTGATCAGTTTAAAATAGGAATGCAAGGGGACTGGCAGGATCACTGGGTATGTCACACAAAGGGAGCAATACAAAGAGAACAGGATACTTTTTCATACAAGTTGTAAAGCTCAAGGGTGATAGTGCTTTGGGATCACATGCAACACTTTTTTATAAACATAAAAAGTCCTTATTTTCTTCCAGCAGCAAGAAAAAAATAACTTAATGCCAGCAGCAAGAAAACAACAAAATGTCCAGTTATCTTCAGCACAAATGAATCATAACAAGGTATCAGCCACATAAGGGATTTACCCACCTGCAAGACAGTCCCCCTGAACTGTTTTTAGCAGCTCCCAGTCAACATGCAACACTCAGACAGGTGTCTCCTTTCAAAAACTCCTACTACTCCCCACCTTGACCAGAGACCAGAGTTCCTGTAAGCAGGGGGGGGGGGGGGATGGTGAGGTTCTTTACCACCCGAATATCTTTCTGAACCTCCAAAATGCCAGGTCCCAGATATTATTAATGCAGAAACTGTAAGTCAGCCCTCCCCTTATGATTGCATTGTCCCTAAAACCCCAAAACCCTCTCATCAAAACCATACCCCTTAAAGTGACTACAATGCAAATATGGGAGAAAAAATAGCACCTGTCCTGGACCCTTCCTCGGTGTCCTGTACAAAGTACATGGTAACACAGAAACATATCAGGAATATGAAATGTTGGGGTAGCATACACTTTAATTACACCCCAACACACATCTACAGTGCACTGCAAACCAGTGTTAAAGTGCATTGCCCTGTGATGGAAACAGATATGTTTGTGTTGAGGTGTGTTGACTGCCTATTCAAAATAAATGGGCTACCTAATGCAATTCTACATAATGCACAAAAACATATTATGGTGTGTATAGGCTCTTAGGTATAAGACTCTGCATTACTACTGCCACGCTAAAAATAGTAATGTGCAAAAATGACTTGAATATAATAATATGAGTCATGTTTGCACCTGAGCGCGACATCGCCATGCCTCTTTGGACCTAAAACTTTGGTGAAGTATTGTTTGGAGTCTTTGCTATGTAACACAGGATTGTATTCTTCTTAAAGTGATTACCTATTTTTATATGTGTGCGCACTGCACTAATGAATAACACCTGTTTGTGCTGCCACTTAATATTCAATAAACATGCACATGAGGTGAAACAACTGTCAATGTGAAAAAAAAAAATGAATAATTCCACAGAAGCACACTAATTAATCTACAAATCTCCTAAATATTCATATTGTGATAAAATCAATATAAAAGGCCCATCCATAATAAAAAATGTCCATATAGCATATCCAAAAAATATACACTAACATATGCAAATCAATATGGTAATACAGCTCAACTTTTTTAAATGTCCAAAGCCTGGTAACAGAGCTAGCTAGGTACTACTCACCTGCGTGCCACTCCTACGTCCGTCCGCTCCGTTTTCGCCAAAAAGGATACCTTTTAAAAAAGAGTCCTGGCCTTTTCCACTTTGCTTGTGGGCAATTTAAATCCCACAAGCAAACACTTCCTGGATTCCTAGTCACGTGACACTCGAGCTGGTCTCCTGTGAGTGTTGTAACTTCACTCCCAGGAAACCTTGCGCTCAGCATCCAATAACGCCTCGTCGGGGAAAAGGAGCGACACGCCCACTCCCCGCAGGGAAGAAGACCCGGAAGTGAGGCTGAAGACAGGTAAGTGTTCAGATCGGAGAAAAAAAACACAACAATAGAGGTATGTATTAAGGCTGCAGACATGATTCGTATGAAGTTAAATTTGAGGGTGAACCTCTGCTTTAAAGTGATGAACTTAAAAATAGTGTGAAACAATAGTAAAACAAAATGTTGTTGATCCACCAAAATCCTTCACCAAAGTGATGTATGTCAATTTGAAAATTGCACTGACCAAATGGTCCAACTGTTCAGTTAACCCCACATTGGCTAAGAAAATCAAATCCTGCGGAAAGCTACTGATCAGTCTTTCCAACTCTAAAGTTCGCAACACACAATATATTAAATTTAATAATAGTAAGTATAATCTACAGAATCGAATCCCAGATTGTGTGTATATATATTCTTTTATTTCATTTCCAAAAACTAAAAACTGAAATAAGGTATATCCTCAAACAATCCTCAAAATATTCAGTTGGAATGCGACTAATACGTGTTAATCATTAATAATCACTAATAAAGCAGTTAATGTCCAGTTCGATGTCTAACCCCTCAGAGCTCATCGTTTGTAACAAATAAATCGACTTAATTTCCCTTTTGGAAATGTCTATTAGAGCCTCTGCAAGCCGGCAGGACCCTATCCACACCACAAAATTGGATGATAACGCCTGTAGTGTTCTGAGACACTATGAAGTTTATATCCTTTTAATATATTTTCTTATGTGTTCACCTACTCTTATTCTCAGAGTTCCTTTTGTACATTTGATATACATCAGTCTGCATAGGCAAACTAATGCATATACGACATGGGTAGTGTCGCATGTTATAAGGTCAATGATTTTATATTCTCTACCTGTAAGATTTTAATAAAATGTGGATTGTTTCTTTACATTGTTATTTGCAAACTGAAATGCTTTACATTTCCAGCAGGCTACAAAACCCTTTCGATCCCACCAGAAAGACAGCACCGACGGAGAATCCAGGACCTTCCAAACCACATTGTCACCAAAACTATGATCCCTCCTATAAATAAAGGAGTTTTTTTTGGGGAATTACAGATTTTTTTTTTTTTTTTTTTTTTCAATAGAGACTTTTTATTGAAAGTTTACAGAATACAGAAATCATAAAAGAGATAACCATGCCACTTTCATAACAATATAGAGAGATCAGGTAACAATAGTAAGTTACAAAGGAAGTAGAAGCTCTAATAGAAGCATTTACCAAAAAGTTATCCAGTATTATATTTATCAGTCCAGATTATCCAACGTTTGTCAAATGAATTGCAATTCAATGCGTTAATTGCCAGTAGCCGTTCAAGCGTGTAATGTTGTTGGACTCTCCTAGTTAGGTCGGTAATGTTGAGTGTAGTGGCGTGCTTCCAGTTTTGTAGTATTAGAGATCTAGCTGCCAACAGGATATGGGACACCACTTGTCTCATATCATGTGGAAGGGGTTCCAACCCAATGTGGAGAATAGCCAATGAAGGATTAGGGGAGACCAATATACCCGTAGTGGAGGATATGAGTTTAAAAGTTTGATTCCAAAAACTAGTCAGACTAGGACATTCCCAGAGCATGTGGAAGAGGTGGCCTTTATGTCCACAATTCCTCCAGCAGAGAGGTGAGCTGTTGGGAAACATAAGTGCAAGCCTACAGGGGGTATATTGCCAGCGGTTGATGATTTTAGTCATCAATTCCCAGTGACCAGTGCAATGGGATGATGTTTGTATAGCGTGGAATGCAAATTTCCACTGGGCTTCAGTGAATGTCAATCCCATGTCCTTTTCCCACTTTATATGCGTTGTCAATTTACGAAATTCTTTCTTAGATTGTAGTAGATTATAGTAGATAGCTATACCCTTATTGTGAGTTTGTCCTCCCGTTAGATGTTGCCATATCACTGTTGGAAGGCAAATTACAGGGGGTGGGTTTTCCTTTAGAAAGTGGACCACTCTTGCGCATGTAAAGAACAGGTGTGCCGGTAGATCATGTTCCTGCATTATTCGGTGCACTGATATAGGCCTTCTATCCTCCAGTAAGTCGTGTACTGTGTGTATTCCATGGGAAGTGAAGGCTTTAAGGGATATCATTGGCATATGCGCTTCAATCCAACTTAGAGAGAATTTATGCGGTATAGCTCTTGGGTTAGGGAGTTGAGTGCTCAGGAGGGATCTCCAAGCCTGTAGTGATGTAGCTATAGTAGGGGGCATAGAAGTTGTATCCCACGGTATCCACAAGTCCCCTAGAAGGACTGATGGAAGGTCAGGTGTAGGGGCCAGGGCTTTCTCAATGTCTACCCATAGTGGCACGTCAGAGGAGGAAAACCAGAACTTGAGTTGGTCAAGCCTGGTCGCCTGAAGGTAGTCTAGTACGTCTACCAGACCCGCCCCCCCCACACTTTTGTGGGGTAGCAGGGTTTTGCGTGCACACCGTGCTCGTTTCGCACCCCACAGGAATCGCCATTGGGTATTGGAAAGTGCTTTAGTGTATTTTGGAGCAATAGTAACTGGGAGCGATCTAAAAATATACAGGATTTGTGGTAATATGAGCATTTTAAATGCTGCCAATCTGCCCATCCAGGACAGTTCTTTGGTGGACAAACCATTAGTTTGTGCGTTGAGTTTGTGTAAAAGCGGTTTCAAATTGGTTTCTGCCAGGGATTTAGTGGAGTTGGTCACTTTGATGCCCAAGTACGTTATAGTGTCGTCATTCCAGACATAAGGGAGTGTTTGCTGTAGGTGGAGGCGTTCTGAGGTTGGCAAACCTAGACTAAGGATGTATGATTTTGTAAAGTTCACCTTGTAGTAAGAGACCTTTCCAAAAGATACCAGTGTGTCATGTGCTTTAGGAAGTGAAGTGAGCGGGTCCGTCAACATCAATATTACGTCATCTGCGAACAGGTTTATGACATGGGAGGTCGAACCAATTCGGAACCCACGTATACCTGCGAGCGACCTAATGGTTTCCGCCAGGGGTTCAATCACTAGATTGAATATTGTCGGGGATAACGGACACCCCTGGCGCGTCCCATTCGTTATATGAAACGGCACTGACAACATGCTAGATGTGTATACCCTCGCAGAGGGGCATGAATACAAAGCCAGTATCGCGTCTTTAATATGTCCCTCAAACCCGAATTTGGACAGAGTCATTTGCATATATTCCCAATGGACCCTGTCGAACGCCTTCTCTGCATCTATAGAGAGCAGCAGAGAAGGCGTTCGGGTACTTTCGGCGTGGTGAATGACATTAATTACCCTCCTGGTGGCGTCCGAGGTCTGCCTTCCCCTCACAAAGCCCATCTGGTCACGTTTAATGAGGGACGGAATGAAATCAGCTAAGCGTTTGGCCAGAATCTTGGCGTAAATTTTGACGTCTGTATTTAGGAGCGAAATAGGCCGGAAGTTGGAAGGGGCATTCGGATCTTTACCCGGTTTTGGGAGGGTTATTATATAGGCCTGTAACATTTCGGGGGGAAATGAGGCTGTGCTTGCAGCTTTAGTGAAGATTGATTGCATATGAGGTGCTAGAAGAGAGCAAAAACTTTTAAAGTATTCATTTGAGAACCCATCAGGACCCGGGGATTTACCATTAGGTAGGGTGGTTATTGCTCTTTCTATCTCAGAAGTAGTGAACTGGGAGTTCAAGGAGAGTAGTTGTGATTCTGAGAGAGAGGGTAAACTAATTTGTTGTAGGAAGTCCGAGATATGTGTTGCCGTGGGTTGATGGGTGGAGGGATCGTCTTTTATGTTGTATAAGCTGCTATAGTATTCAGCGAATTGATCTGCTATTTTTTGAGGGTCGCTAATTTTGTGTTTAAGTGTGGGATGAATTAAGTGATCGATCCTCGTCTTCGTGCGTGCTGCTTTTAGTCTATTGGCCAAGTATTTGCCCGCTCTGTTCGCATTGGCATATGAGTTTAGTTTGAGTCTTCTAAGGTGATAGTCATATTGTTGGGTAAGCAGGTCTTTTAGCGAGTTTCTCAGTTGGGAAAGTTTCTTGGAAAGATTTTGGTTGGGTGCTTGTTTGTTTTTTGTTTCCGTCTCGTGTATGTCAGCAAGGATCGAGTTAATTTGGAGTGTGCGTCGTTTTCTTTCCCTAGCGCCTACCTGAATCAATATTCCTCTCATGTACGCCTTGTGAGCGTTCCAGAGGGTAAAGGGGTCTTCCACTGATTGTGCATTAATTAGAAAAAAATCTGTAAGGTGTTGGGATATTTTTCCAGAGATTTGCGGTTCTTGCAGTAGTCGGACATTGTTACGCCAGATGGGAGGGGAGGAGGAGGCAGCCTGATCAGCAATAGATATAGTTACCGCTGCATGGTCGGACCACGTAATATCGTGAATCCGAGCCGCAGATACCTTTTGTAGCAACCACTTATCTACCAAGAATAGGTCAATACGAGAGTATGAGCAATGTCTGGCTGAAAAAAAAGTATAGTCTCTTAAGCCTGCGTGGATGCATCTCCACGCATCATACAGTTCCTCTTTGTGCATCAAACTGCCCAATCGTGTGGAGCCTTTGGGTTTACTTGTGGACGTATCAAGGTTTGGGTCGACAATGAGATTGAAGTCTCCACATAACACAAGATTCCCGTATTGTTGGGCCCTAACTTTCCGTAGCAGCCTGCTGAGAAAGCGGCCCTGGTGTGAGTTAGGGGCGTACAGAGCCACTAGTGTATACGGACGTGAGTTGATGTCCCCCTTCAGAATGATGTACCTGCCGTTGGGGTCAGGAGTGACGTCCTGTAAGTGGAAGGAAAGGGTATTTCTGATAGCAATCAGTACTCCTCCTCTCTTGTGGCCAGGTGTACAAGCCATGAAGACGTGTGGAAAGTCCTTGTGAGAACATTTAGGAGCTTTAAGGTCCTGAAAATGGGTTTCTTGGACGCACAGGATGTCCGCATGGTGTGTTTTCGCCTCAGCCCACATGGACAGTCTCTTAGCGGGGTGATTTAAACCCTGTGCATTGATAGATAGACAGTTAATTGGCATGTTGCAGTTTGTAAGTAATCTGTTGCCTCATGCGGTGCGTGTACTCACTGTGACCCAGAACGCTGGTCCGAGGGAGGGTGTTCTTTCCGGTTGCTTCCAATATAAAACGATGGTTTAGTCCTGGTCTTTTAGCTTTGAATGGAGAGTGAACAAGAAAAAAGTGGCATAAAAAAAATAGAAATAAAGATGCGTGAACAAGAAGTACAATAAGAAAAGGATCCATAAACTGATCCATGTGCAGACGGAACTGCTGCAAAAGGCTTGGAGGGAGAAAGAGCAGGGATTAAGTATAAAACCCCTGCAGCCGGAGAGAGTACATAATCATTGCTGTAGTATACTCACACGTTACCACCGGTTTTGGTTTTAGAGGAGCGTCTACGTGTGACCAGCTGCCATCCTTCCTGTATTGGGTTAGGCGTTGGAGTTGGCGTCGGGACCATCGGAGGTGTTTGGTTCGGCAAAATACCCCACTGGCGTAGCACCGCTAGGCCTTCATCTAGTGTGGATATGAGGACTGATGTGCCGTTGTTGGTAACCGCTAACTTTGCCGGGTATTTCCATTTGTGGATAATATTATGATTCCTCAGCGCCTTGGTTATTGTCGCCAGGTTGCGACGCTGTTGCAGGGTGTGTCTGGACAGGTCTGGGAGTATCTGGAGGTCGGCGTACGGAGGGTGCTTGTTTTCCACTCTGCGAGATGCAACCATAATCTGCTCTTTAACATGGTAGAAGTGCACCCTTAGCAGTACGTCTCTGGGAGTGGAGTCTGGCAAGAATGAGGGCTTAGGTATGCGGTGTATGCGATCCACAATGAGGTCCTGTGGTGATAGTGAGGGTAGCAGGGTGGAGAAGAATGCCTGAGTGTAAGTCAGGAGCTGTGTAGCAGGGATTGTTTCAGGGACCCCCCGTATTTTAACGTTGTTCCTTCTGGAACGGTCTTCTAAATCTGCCACCTTGTTTTTTAGCCAGGCAATTTCGTCACTGTGGTTGCTATGAGCATCCACCATTGTGTTGAAGGACGACGTGATGTTTCCCACACATTGTTCCACTTGGTCTACTCTGCCCCCTAGGGCCTGTACCTCCCTGCGGCAGTGGTTAATGCCGGCCGTTATGTCTGTATGCAGAGATGCCTTAAGGGACATCAGCATCTCTTTCAGAACTGTCTCAGACACGGGTCTGTCTGACGTGGGGAATGCTGCCATCGGGTCTGGTGCTGTGAGCAGCTGCGGCTCCTGAGTCTGAGGTCTGCTTATCTCCATGTCCGGGTCCACGGGTGTCCTGTCAGGGGAGGCAGTCCTCATCCGTTGCTTAGCTGGGCTCCTGGTAGAGGGACTGGAGCCACCGGAGGACGAGTCGCTGTGCGGGAGTGATGCACGCAGGGAGCTGTGCTGTCCCGTGTGTGCTACGGACACTGTAGCAGCTGTAGACGCCGTAGCAGCTCGCGGCTCCTGCACTGTCCCCAGCGCGTCGGCGCCATTTTGTGTGTTCCCGCGCGCCGCGAAGAAGTCCGTGACTTTCTTCGGGGACAGGTTGTTTTTCCTCTGCCGAGTCATCTCGGCGTGTGCGGCAGGTCCCGAGGAGGCGATGGGTGCCGGTTGTTTGTCGGTGGACGCGGTTTGTGCTTAGTTCTCTCCCGTGGCTGAACGGAGCTCCTGTATTACGCGGCCATGTCGGAGCTCGGTCGCCACGCCCCTCCGGGAATTACAGATTTGAATACCTTATACATCCTGAGAACATGTCAATGCCTGGAGAATATCCTCTTAACTTCCTTATGCTGACAATTACAATTTGAGATGAAACACCCTTGTTTTTTTATCATCTTTATCAATATGGATCCTATTCTCCAGGCATTCGTCCCTCTGGGTGGCCAATGTCCTCTGGATCTCTTGATCTATCTGTGCCCCTTCTTTATACATTTCCTTTTAATTGTATCTGACTGTTCTAGAAACTCACTGTCAAATGACCTTGTGGAATGTTGCACAACCACATAGGATGATGGCCACTTCTAATTGATAGTTAGCTATTTCTATCTGTAGTTTTAAAATAAACTTTTGTGGCTAAAAAGTAATCTTTCCTATAAATAGTCAGATCCAAGAAACTGATGGTATCAGTGCTGTTCTGGCAGTCTAATTTAATATTGCTCTTATTATTGTTAAGATGATGCATAAACTGGTGAAGTGATTGTTCCGTGCCCTCCCAAATGAATAGCAAATAGTCAATGAATCTCTTGTAGCATCATAATTCTGGTCTTCATTAAAAACAAAATGATCCTCCCACTCAGCCATAAAAATATTAGGAAGACTAGGGGCTAATTTAGCACCCATAGCTGCACCGCTTATCTGGCCAAAAAACATATTCTAATACCAAAAATAATAATGCGACAGACAGGAGTCTAAAGATTTTTGTAAAAATGAGGTAAATCATCTCTATGACTTAGTGCCCAATTAAGGGCCAATAACCAATATATTAGAAGGATATAAACCCAATATGTTATGTGTGTGTATATATATGTTTTAACCTTTTTTCTTTTTCTTCTTGTAAAACCATTAAAGATGTTATAATATTGTGCTAATGTAATATATATCGTTTCAGACTATGAAATAATACCTGTACACTGTCAAAAATCCCTTTTGTCACGTCCTGAGGAAGCCCAACGGCGAAACGCGTAGGCTTCAAAGGATTTTGTCCATAGTCATTTATCAATTTATATGGTTTTATTCATTTTTATTAGTGCTGTATATTTTTTTATTTTGTAATTATTATTATTTTTTTTTATATATATATATACTTCAGTCTTGCCTTAAAGTCCGACCATCAATCACTACTCTAGCGATTGTTTTTTCTTTTTCCCACCATAGTGTCTCAGAACACTAGAAAAAGACCCCTCCTCTCTCCATTTTTGGGGTGTGGATAGGGTCCTCCCTGTTCTGTGAGGCTCTAATAGAATTAAAAAACTTTTCCAAAAGGGAAACAAAGTGGATTTATTTGTTACAGACGATGAACTCTGAGGGGTTAGACATTGAACTAGACTGCTTCATTAGTGATTATGAATGACTACCACATATTAGTTGGGTTCTAACTGAATATTTTGAGAATTGTTTGAGGATATACCTTATTTTATTTTTTAGGAAATTAAATAAAAGATTATCTCTATCTATCTATCTATCTATCTATCTATCTATCTATGAATAAATACAATTTAGGGATATGTTCTATAGATTATAAATTCAAATTATAATCAAGTTTGTAAAAAAACACCATCACTCCTCCAAACCTTAAATCTGTAGTGATAATTAATCTGTGATTCAATATCTGTATGTTATATTTACCATTATTTAATTTTATATATTGTGTGTTGCGGATTTTAGAGTTGGAAAGACTGATCAGTCACTTCCTGCAGGATTTGACTTTCTTAGTCAATGTGGGATTAATTGAACAGTTGGAATGAATGACTTGGTCAGCCCAATTTTAAAATTACCACATGAGTACTATGTACATTTTTGGAGTACGGTGAGACACAGTAATGTGTTTTCCACTGTTAACCATCTAGCCAGTTGAGAGTATGTATAAATCTATAATTGTAATTTTGAATGGCAATAGGCTGGTAATTGGACAGATGGACCAGATTGCGGTAGTCCAGGTCCATTGACTTACGGGCCTACCAAATTTGCTCACTATGAGTTAAAGTGGTGAGGAGGATACTTGAGCTTCGTTGCCGTGCCATGTCGCCACTTCCTGTGATAAAGTTGGAAGTGATAAACCGTGTTGAGGGGTGGCTACACGGCAACGCTGAGACGGTGACTCCATGTGTGTGAAGGAAGCTATGAGGATATCGGAAAACACTGAGTCACCTGGCATGTTTGGAATTTTAAAAAGGCGATTTTAATCTGAAGCAGCTCTTTAATAACATTTAATAGGGCGATATTTCCCAGACATGAGAGTGAATGGCAACAGCATCTGGTGAGCTTTATTCTTAAGAAGTGGAAGTGGCACACATCATTTTGGTGAAGGATTTTGGTGGCTCAACGAGATTTTGTTTCACTATTGCTTCACACAATTTTTTCATCACTTTAAGTTGGACTAGATTACCATATTGATTTGCGTATGTTAGCATATATTTTTTGGATATGCTATATGGACACTTTTTATTATGGATGGGCCTTTTTTGTTGATTGTATCACAATGTTAATATTTAGGAGATTTGTAGATTAATTAGTGTGCTAATGTGGACATATTTGTTTCTTTTTCACTTGAAAGATTACCTATTTTTTTTTATGTAGATTTTGTATTATTTAGTCCAATTAAAGTTTTAGTCAGATACATTATGTGGATTCCTCCTTTTAGTTTTTTAGTGGATACTCAGGTAACACATACAGTAGTTTCCATCGATTCTATCATACCCAGTACTGTGAGCCGGATCACTCCATGGTGGATTGTCACTCTGTTCTGGTAAGAGCCTGTCTAGGTCACAGAAGTGGATTGAAGTGGATTGAGCACTATTTCTGTGTCAAGTGTCACAGCGATTTTTTTAAAGATTCATTTGGACTGTGTATACATATTTTTTTCACTGTATATTTTTTCACTTTATATATTTTTCCACTTTATTTATTTGAACTTTGCATTTAGATTATATATTATTATATTCAAGTCGTATTTGCACACAGCTATTTTTAGCACAGTAATCTATATGATACTATTTTGTTATATAGTTTATCTAACCATTTGTTGCCAGCAGCTATCTTTTTTCTGCACCTACCAGTGCATTTTCTACGGCAGTTTTCTGCCTCACTACTGACTTCTGAACTCTGTATTACTACTGATCTCTGAACTGTGCATTACGACTGACCTGTTCCACTTACTACTGAACACTGCTTCACCACTGAGCTCTACATCACTTACTACTGACCTCTGCACCTCTATTGGCTTCTGTGTTACTTACTACTGACCTTTACGTCATTTGCTACTGACTTCTGCATCACTAATGCCCTCTGAGCTCTGCATATCTTACTACTGACCTCTGAACTCTAACTTTCCTTGACTTACTACAGAGTTCAGAGGTCAGGAGTAAATAATGCAGAGTTCAGATGTCAGTAGTGAGGCTGAGTACGGTACTGCCAAATAGTCGTCACCTGAACAATTTACTATTGTTCTCTCTTTCCTTAGGCTCATCACAGTACTGCAGCTGCAGTTCTGGTTTTCCACCTCATCCTCTTCCCTGATCCACCAGGCATGGCCAAATCACAGCCAGTCACAGCCCTGCAATGCGGACATACCTTTTATCCTCAATTGTTTGCAGTGTTCATTTAGAAGAAGGAAGAAGTTGTAAACAGCACAGGGCACTCCACATTTTATCATAGCCAGTCTGAAAGTCCAAATTCAGTTCTCTCTCGTTCTGCTTGACACCTATCACCTAGATCGGGGGTCAGCAACCTTTTTCCACTTAAGGGCCGGAATCAATGTATGTGAATGCATGAAGGGCCACATTCACCTGCTAATAAATTAGGATAACAATACACATCCCCAGCAACTCTGGCCCTCTTTACATTACACAGCCCCCTGCACCTCTGGACCCCTTTACATTACACAGCCCCGGTGCACCTCTGGATCCCTTTACATTACACAGCCCCCTGCACCTCTGGACCCCTTTACCTTACACAGCCCCCTGCAACTCTGCCCCCCTTTACATTACACAGCCCCCTGCACCTCTGGACTCCTTTACATTACACAGCCCCCTGCATATTACACAGCCCCCTGCACATCACACAGCCTCCCTAGTTAGCCCCTCCTGCATATTTCACAGCCCTCCCCCCAGCTGTGTAAGCACGGAGGGATGGGGCACTTTACATTTTATTAATTTGTTTTCTGATTTATTTAATTCCATTTTTTTTTACACTGTCCCTGTGGGGAAAAAAATTCTGATCCCTTTTATTGCTGTCAGAAGAAATATAAACATCCCTTGTGACAGTAAGGTACTCTTTATGGAGGGATCTGGGGTCTACAAAGCCCCAAATCCCTCCTTTGCACTTAAAAGCATTCAAAAAGCCAAGTTTGGATGTTTTGAAAAATGTAATTTTTTTAGAATTTGGCACCTTCAAGTCTTCTGTAAACCGGAAGTGATGTCATGACATCGCTTCCGGGTTACCAGATCTGAGACCCGATCAAAGCCAATTTCAGCTTCGTTCGGGTCTCCAGCCAGCTGTCAGATGTGCTGGCTGGTCGCTCTGGTCTTGTGGTGGGACGGGAGAGCCCGGGCGAGCCACAGAAGGTGGTGGGAGGGAGGATTTCCCCTCCCGCTGTTTCGGGATAACAGCCGAGTGGCTTCTTAGCCACATCGGTTGTTATCCCAAGAAAGCCAACCGCCGGCTCTACAGGCATCACCTCGGTACAGGTCGGCGTGAAGGGGTTAAAAAGTTCTGTGGGCCGGGTGAGCGGGAATTTACCACATGAACCGACAGGCCGGACATTTAGCTGCTGAGGTTTGTGTGCGGCCCGTGGGTCATAGGTTGGCGACCCCTGACCTAGATTTAACTACTTCACCCCCGGAAGAATTTTCTGCCCAATAACCGGCCATTTTTTTTAGAACAGAACAGGGATTTGTGTGTTTACACACACACGTCCCTGTTCTGCCTCTCGTGCCTGTGCTCGCTCGTGGCTGGCGGTCATCGCGATCGCCCGTCACGAGCATCGACACCCCCCCGATGCAGTGGGTGCGCCTGCCTCCGGCTGCGCGCGCCCCTGCTTTTCCCGCTTAAGGGGACCGACATACACCTACGGCGGTTTGCAGGATCGTGCTGACCTGCTGCCATATAACAACAGCGGCTGGTCGGCAAGTGGTTAAAGTGGAGTAATACTAGAAAATGTGCTATTATTGCTACCTGTTTTACCTTTGGGGTTTATTTACTAAAGATGGAGAGTTCAAAATCAGTCTCACTTCTGCAGAGAAACCAATTATCTTCTAACCTCAGCTTGTTCAATTAAGCTTTGGCAATAAAACCCGGAAGCTGATTTCTATGCAGAAGTGAGCCTGATTTTGCTTTGTGTCGCTCTTCCCTTTTTGTTGTGGGTTTTTCTGCTTTCTATTATGTAATCCACCCATCACATATACAGTACGCATCAATTAATCTCCCCAGTGAGCATACAGGAAGCAGGAGAAAGCTGCCAGAGCTTCTAACTCCTTCCTGTTCTTTTAAATGTAAAAAAAAAATGTTTTGGCTTGACATAGGCTTTAATATTTAGATAAGGATGTGGCTGGAGTCATTCTAGTTATTCTTGTTAAATGTTGAATACACAGTTGAATGCAGCAAGCATTCCTTCTGATTTCTGACTGTTTCCAGATACCAAGCCCAGGTAAAAGATTTTTAAAAGGGTATGGGGGATTTTTAAATATGCCCTCATACCATCCCTACCTTGTAATGAAATGTGATAGGGAGCCACATAGCAAATCATCGCATACTTGAGCTGGGCTATATGGGCTGTTTCATAATTATTATTAATTTCTGTTGCATAGTGAGTTGGTATAGAATTCTGCATTTTGCAAAAAAATAAATGCACCTATCCAAAAATGTGCATTGAAACCTGCAAAACGTATCCCTGATAAGTGGATTGTGAGTGCAATGCTCTTGCATGCTCTTCTTCCAGCTCAGGTCCGTAACAACAATCAATGGGCTACAAGTGTCACTGAGAACTATGAGTCAATCTGCTGTGGTGGCAGAGGAGACTTATATGGGTGTAACATGAAACATATAAGACTAATAGACAATGAGTGCAATCAGCGCAAAAAATGAGTGATCAAAATTAAATTAAATGTGTAAAGGACCCTTGTTAAAGGGAATTAAATAATAATAAACGTCAGATTATTATCAAGTGATAAAAAAAGGAAACTTAAAATTTAAGTTCCACAGGGATGCTAGCTGTACTCAAAAAAGGACATTCACAAAATCCGAAAAAGTATATATAAACAGAAATCAGTGCAGCGCAAACCAATTATAAATGTATAAAAATTGAAGTGAACAAAATGCAAAAACTATATAAGTGCACAAGTCCGCATAGGATAAAAAGTCCACTGTAGAGAAATCCACAATAGAGAAATCCACATTAAAGAGCAGATCCAGCGATCGGAACTTTAGAAATCTTCACCATGTGAAAAGGGAAAAGAGACACCCAAAACTGAAAATGTGTTCCTCCACCAGTGTGATTGGGTACTCTCACCTTGTTGTAAGACCACTGTTTTACCAAATGGTCATAAAAGCATGTAAAACACAGGGAGCTGGTGTTGTAATCAAATCCTCATTATGCAGCCACAACAAATGGTCAGGAACATATGGAGAGAAAGACACACTCTAAGAGCCTCCGCTGGGTCATAAAACTTTTAATTTTAAAAGAATGTACAGGCTACTCACAAACTCCACGATTCAAACAAGCGTGTAAACAATTAGGCAGACGGAAGAGTTCCTGGGACACAGCGCCGAGCGACGTGAAATAGCTCCTGACCCCCTGGACGCGTTGCGTGAATAACACTTCCTCAGCAAGGGCGGAGCCGAACTCGTCACACGCTGATTATTTTATGCACCGCCGTTGTCACGGCAACCCAACAACAAGCGCGCTCTTGCGGCGCGGCACGTCCCGCGTCACGCGCTGTGAAGGATAGCTTTATTGTTCAAAACAAAAAGACAAAAGGCAAGTGTCGAAAAAGTAATGGGCGAAAAAGTTACTCTTCCGTCTGCCTAATTGTTTACACGCTTGTTTGAATCGTGGAGTTTGTGAGTAGCCTGTACATTGATTTAAAATTAAAAGTTTTATGACCCAGCTGAGGCTCTTAGATTGTGTCTTTCTCTTCATATGTTCCTGACCATTTGTTGTGGCTGCATAATGAGGATTCGATTACACCAGCTCCCTGTGTTTTACATGCTTTTATGACCATTTGGTAAAACAGTGGTCTTACAACAAGGTGAGAGTACCCAATCACACTGGTGGAGGAACACATTTTCAGTTTTGGGTGTCTCTTTTCCCTTTTCACATGGTGAAAAGTTCTGATCGCTGGATCTGCTCTTTAATGTGGGTTTCTCTATTGTGGATTTCTCTACAGTGGACTTTTTATCCTATGCGGACTTGTGCACTTATATAGTTTTTGCATTTTGTTCACTTCAATTTTTATACATTTATAATTGGTTTGCACTGCACTGATTTCTGTTTATATGTAACATGAAACATGGTCAGAAAGATGAGCTTAGCTTTTACGATATAATTGTAAAAGTTTAGAAATATATTTTAAGACTAAAATATAACAATAGCAAATTATAAAAAAAATCATAGCAAAGCTTTTTTTAATTACAGTGTTGAAACTTGTGATTATTAGTGTCTGAGAGGTGTGGTAGTATCTATAACACAAGACACTAATTGGTTGTAATTTATAGTGACAAGATGTTCACCACACCTTACTACATGCTGTCTTCACAGAACTGTCACTTAATGCCGTAACCTAGCAATTGACACTATCGAAGTATTGTTTTGTACAATAAGCATTGCATTGCTAGTGTTAAATAACCTTCCATGCCAATGTAGCACTACCCCCGCAAGGGCCGCTGGTTTATGTCCCAGGTTCACGTTCCCAATACTACGGTGGCAAACAAGCACACAACAGTGGTCACTCTTCTTGTTCAATGAATACTCTAAGGGTTACTTTTTCAGTATTTATGCTAAGTAACTTGAATAGGATGCAGAACCAGTGGATAATTTAGAACGCTGAACAGTAACAACAGGACATCTTCTTCTGCGGCTATTTCTTAGAAATGTTCCCTCAATCAGTTTCCAGGGAAATGTACAGCACTGAGGCACCATAGACAACACCCCAGGCCTAAGTCTAATCAAAATGCACCAAGGGGTTAACAGCAGCACAGTCACCCAGGTTCTTCTCTCAGGTCTGTACTCACAAGTCCTTAAGTAGTCCAAGTAGTCTTTTAGGCTAAGGCCTTCCTCTTGCATCAGGCAAACATTTGCAAAGAAAACTCTTCAGATTATTCCCTAGGTGAAACTCCCCTTTTTCCTTAGCCTAAAAGATTCCTTTGTGTGGATAGTCCCCCCCAGTTTTGAATCCCGTTCAGCTTCTTGCTATGTGTCAGCTAAGTTGCCAAGAATATAATTTCTTGGAACAGGGATCCTGACTGATTCAGCCCCCGGATATTTATGTTCTCTCCAGGCAACTTCTAAGCATACCTCAGAACTACGGATTGGCTGGGACCTCATAAATATTCAAACTGCTCACTAATCCGGCTTCACCCCTATGTTCTGGAGCTTTCCAGAAAGCAGGGAGAAGCAATCAAGTGTGCAGCCTAAGGAATCCTGATCAGCCCAAAGCAAACAGCCACTGATCATTGGACTACAGACGAACACATAAAGCACTACATTTGCCTGACAGCTAAGCACCTAACTAGGAGGGTGTAACACCAAGAAGTGTCTTCTCACTTTTTGCACAGTACCAGCAATTTTTAGAAATAAACCAATTTACATGGAAAAGGACATACTGTATGCATTTCAATGAGGTTTGGCAAGCAAATTGTATTCAGAATTATTTATCTGTGATTGTTCCTAACAGAGTCCAAGGCTCTAGTTTTCACACAATCGGTTGAAGAATCTTCAAGTGAGCAGGCCTGATCATTCACTCTGCACAGAATTAGCAAGTTTGAAAAATACGGCTTGAGAGCTGGAGCATTAAAGGGTCACTAAAGGATTTTTTTTTTTTTTTGCTGAAATGACTGTTTACAGGGTATAGAGACATAAAAGTTAACTGATTCCTTTTAAAAATGATTAAAAATAGATTAAATTCTATCATATAATGTGCCTCTAGTTTCACTTTCGGTTTTAAACTGGTTTCATGTTTCTGTGAAGTAAAGAGACCCACAGAACAAACACAAACAAATCCAGGGCAGTGTTTTGTTTTTAAAATGAATCTGATTGGTTCTGTTAAGTTTTAAACACACAGTAATGACAGCTTAGACCACCGTGAAAAGCTCCCAGTACTGTGGTTATAAGGAGCCAGACAACCAGGAAGTGTGGAGATCACAGCAGAATTACAGCTACTTCAAAGCAAAAACCAACAATAAGGACATGAAACCAGTACTGCAGTAAGGTAAAGGAAGCTATTTAGCTAAAAAAAAAATCTTTTAGTGACCCTTTAAATTCAAAATGTCATGCGCAGAATGGCAAATATATTTCCCAGCTTGTGGGCTCATTAAAATGGTTTAATGCTAGCACCAACATAGTTACATGCAAAAAGGGGAAATGCACACTAGACTAGAATCAATAGATATGATGCCCTATCATCCCCTATTTTCCACAGATTGTTATGTAGTTTGCCCCTGAGAAAAGAACACCAGTTTGTAAGAATGAATGGAGGTTGCTTTGATATAACAGGATAATGTTGATATTTTTTTTCCCTTTTCCTCTTTTGAAGCAAGCAGGATGTTTTTTTTTCTACAACAGAGTCTCACAAAGACAACTGCCGATGAGTTGAGTTTTTCCTGGGGCAAAGCTGAAGAGGCCCATAGCATCCCTCCCACCCCAGGCCAAGCATAAGGCCCCGTACACACAATAGAATCTATCCGCGGATAAATCCGTGCAAACGGGTTTCAGCGGATAGATTCTATGGTGTGTACACTCCAGCGGATAATTATCCGCGGATATTTTTCCGTCGAATCGCTTTTCAGCAGATCAAATATTTGCTGACATGCTTAACAAATATATCCGCTGTGAAGCTATCCGACGGATATATCCGTTGGTTAGTACACAATATCCGCGGATAAAAATCCCACGCATGCTCAGACGAAATAAGGGGATGGGAGCACTCGTTCAGGTAAAACTCTCGTTTGTTTGTGATATGGCACATTCGTCCTGTTAAAGCTCTATTGTGTTGTTTCTTGCCTCTTTTTTTTTCTGCGTTCTCTTGCTAGAATAAACCCGTTCTCTTGCTGATGCTATCTATCCAGATGTTGTAACTTTATTTTAGTCCTCCACATGTCTATGTTTTTTGGTTTATTTTTAAATGGAATTTATTTTTTTTGTGTGTTTTTTTTTATTAATATTTTTTGTGCAATTTCTGGCACCATTGTTTTTTCATGCCCATTTTTTTTTGTATTTTTTTTTTGTGCAATTTCTGGCACCATTGTTTTTTCATGCCCATTTTATTTTATTTATTTTTTTTGTGCAATTTCTGGCACCATTGTTTTTTCATGCCCATTTTATTTTTATTTATTTTTTTGTGCAATTTCTGGCACCATTGTTTTTTCATGCACATTTTTTTTGTATTTTTTTGGGTGAGGTTATGTCACCATTTTTGTTATGCGTGTGTTTTTCCTTTTTGGTTTCACCAAGTTGGTACACCAAATGTCCCCCCCCCCCCCACAAGGAGTTGGTGTCCTTTCTAAATGACACATATTACCAAAAATGTTTCATGCCTAATCAACACAGTGTAAAAAAGCAATAGACAAGGTATTTCTGAAAAGAAAATCACAATTTATTTCAAACCTAATTCACCACAAAAATAACTAGAAGGGCAGCACTTGCTGAGATAGCAACATACATGCAGACTTGTGTTCCAGACTGCACAGGCAACATAGTCAAGGACAAAATGGCAAACCTTGAGGACCGCATACCGACAACTAAAGAACAACCACAAAAACAAAAAACCAGGAGCAGCAGCAAGCGAGCCAATGGAGCCCAGGCTGTGGTAGTCCAAAAAGCAAAAAGTTTTTGGGGGATCAAATGGAAGGCCGGGAATCATCTTCTCCTGTTCCTTGTAACCCTCCTTGCAGCAGATCTTCCACGGATCCGGAAACGGCCTCTTGCAGATGGGGAGGATGTGGCAGCAGGAGGAGGTAAGAGATGTTGGGCAGGATGGGCCGGGTCACTGAGCTCGGTGTCATCGGTCAGCCAGCCCCTCTGCATCCATAGAATGACCTTATTTAATAGGTTCCTGGCACGCCTCTGATCTTCCTCCCCCCCTGTTGATAGTTCGTGTGCCACATAGGCACTGTGGGCCTCAGTGCGGGTCAGGGGGGGCCCTCATTATGGCGCTTGCCTCCCTGATCATCTCGAGGCTCCTATCCTCAACTTCCCTCCTGCGCCTCATTAGGCCTGCTTGCCTGACCTGGGGGGGAGGGACATGCGGGCTTGTGCTAGCCCTGGGCCTGGGGCCCTCCTGACTAGTGCTTGGCCCGGCCTCCTCCTCCTGGCTGGCAATGACCCCTTCCTCCTGGCTGGCATGCATCTCGGGCTCAGTAGCCGTCAAATCCAGGCTGGTCTCTTCTTCCTGTGGCAAAAAAGGAAAATTTTTTACAATTTGACACCAGCAAATCACACACATTTTCATGCTCTAGACTGGTTTGTTTTATCTTACTTTAATCTTTAATCTACTCTCCTTCTGATCCCTGCACTTGTCATCCAGGACCCCTATTTTTATGACCACGAATTTTCTCAGCCATTTTTTATTTTGTGCTTACAATATCAACTCAAGAATTAAACCATAATTAGCAGCCAAAAAATTGGGTGTAAAATACTCTACCTCATCAGAAGAAGTGCTCAGTCGAAGATCTGGGCGCATGCCAGCCAGCCCCTCACTGTTCTCCTCCTGTCTACGCTGATCCGTGGAAGGTCTGCTGCCCTGCTGTCTGGGAGGAAGGCTTGACATTGATCGCCGGCCATCCATTTGATCCCCCAAAAACTCCAGCTCCTGGTAGTACCACAGACTTGGCTCCGTGGACTGGCTTGCTGCTGCTCCTGATTGTTGTTCCCGTAGTTGTTTTCTTTTTGTGCGGAATGCGGCCCTCAGGTTGTTCATTTTGTTCTTGACTATGTGGCCTGTGCAGTCGGGAACCCATGTCTGCATATATGTTGCAATGTCAGCAAGTGCTGTCCTTCTGCGCGCCCGATTTTTATACAGGGGGTGTCTGCTATCCCAAAGTAGGGGCGTCTCCCGATACTTCGCAATAAGGCGACTTATAGCTTCTTGGCCCACAATCTGTTCCATTTCCTTTTTGAAAGTTTTTTTCGAAAACACACAATTAACACACTGTAAAAATAAAAATTAAGAAGCATAAAAAAATGCACAGCATTCACATTGTAAGAATATGTGGCACCAGATTTCTAAACTACTATGCAAACACAGTGTCTCCTGCAGCTAAAATGCTGCCCAGCTCTGCCCCATTGTTGTGACCAACAATTATTTCATATGCAGACCATTTTTGAAATAAGTTTGCTAAATACGTGTCATCTCTAACCATCCTCCATTTTTGATATTTTGACCATTCCTCAAGGCACTATTTCATGTGTACCTAGCATGCCCCTCATCATTCCTGACATAGAAATACACTTCACATACTAACCTCTGGCCAACCAACACAGAACAATACTTGCATGATCACAATACACCTGGCAAAAACTACAAATACGTAGAGCATTCTTCACATCTACATTAAAGTGATGTGTGAAAGCATTGTGAGAAGGAATTACCGTTTTGGGGACACAAGAAACATAAGTAGCGTTAAAAGGGTGCAAACAACAGACCAAACCCCAATCCCATGGCTCTATATTTTTTAGGCCTCTGCTGATCCCATGTTCCAATTTTCTTACCTTACTATCTCTAGCTCCTCGTGAAGCACCTTGAATTAATCTCCGCGTAACGTACGTAACCACGTAGGTTCCCTTTTATACACTCCGCGTATGCGTGACACCCCGCCTTCGTCACCTTTGCCATGCCCCCTAATCAATGTTAATTCCAAAAATATGGCGTTAAGTGTGTAACTTCTGTCAAATGTTATAATCATCTCCGCGTAACGTACGTAACCACGTGGCTTCCCTTCTATACACTCCGCGTGTGCGTGACACCCCGCCTTCGTCACCTTTGCCATGCCCCCTAATCAATGTTAACTCCAAAAATATGGCGTGAACTATGTAACTTCTGTGAAACGAGCGAAGAATCTCCGTGTAACCTACGTAATTACGTCTTATTCATTCTCTACACTCCGCGTATGCATGAACCGCCGCCCTCGTACACACCCATGACGGGACATTTCCTGGTTTCCACGCCCCTAATCTCTGTGGGGATGAAAGATGGCGATGACAGGCGAGCATGCACGGAGCTCTCAGGCCAGAAGTGAGGGGACAGAGGCAGGAACGTCCCGATCCCGTCCAAAACGGTATAAGGCCACTAATATGGCTTTTGAGGAAATGATAGAGCTTGTGGATATAATGCGGAGGAAGGATTATGATGGCAAATATGGGCCATACAAGACCCCCAACCGCAGAAAGGGGAAAATAATGGAGAAGGTGGCAAGAAGAATGAAGAGAATGTTTGGGATCACCAGGTCCAAGGAGCAGCTACGGAAACGGTGGTCTGATTTGAAACTGAGGGAGCCACATCAGTACAAGAGGATCAAAAAATCTTAAAGAAAAGTAAGTTAATGATATTAGTTGGGGGGGGAACCTTTTTAGATTTTTAGCTTGGTCAGGTACATTTCTACATCTGTCTCCTTGGCCTGGTTGTACTTCTGAGCTCATGTTGAAATAGAAGGTGTTGTTCTCAAACATTTTGCTTGGGCAACGACTGTTAATAGTAAACATCTTTGACATCAGCTTATTTCTCCAAAATACGATGTTGGCCCAGGAACAAAACACCTGGACATGCCTCTCTGGCCAAAAACATGGTTTGTAAACATTGTGTACAAATAGAGTTGTGGAAAATGCAAATCCAAGACTGTGTAATGCCAACAGTGCTACTAAGCTGGTGTTTTCATATCTGAAATCCAGAGCACCTGTGTCTCCACCTAAATATAAAGATTGTAATTTGTATGGTGTCCGTGTTAAAATTTAAGGGGGGGACATCCATGTGTGTCACTTCGCTAAAAAGGGCCCGAATCAGAGCTTGCCATAGAAGTCATCCCAAATGTAGGAGTGGGGGGGAGAAGAACCAATTTAGCCCCAAAAAAAAGCCTCTTCCTTAATAAAGCAATGTATGCGATTTCTGCTCTACAATATCTGTGTGTTGATGAGTATACCTTTTTTTCATTGTTTATTTAGGGGAAAGAAGACGCCTGCAGTTTGAGGAGGCAGAGAGGGCCAGACAAGGCCAACATCAAACATCTCGCCATGTGGAGGAGGAGGAGGATGTGGAAGGAAGAGGAGGAGGATGTGGAGGAGGAGGAGGATATGCAAGGAAGAGAGGAGGATGTGGAGGAGGAGGAGGATGTGCAAGGAAGAGAGGAGGATGTGGAGGAGGAGGAGGATATGCAAGGAAGAGAGGAAGATGGAGTCATCTTGGATCTGGTACTTGTGGATGAGGAAGGGGAATTTGATGAGGAGGATTTTAGCAATTTAGAAGATGGTGGATTGATGGAAGGAGGAGTCGTGGAGGATGATGGGGAAGTGGTGCAAGAAGGAGGAGTGATTCAAGATGTCGAAGATGTGGAGGCTGGAAGGAGCACACCATCAGGTCAGTGTCACACCAGCTTGATCTGGAAAAACAGATGTAGATAGGCTTGCCACCTCATCCCTTTATTCCCAAACACATATGGATTACACATGTTCTGTGGCTAGTGTAATGCTGATATGGCACCAGATGAGTTTAATTACCACCTTAATCAGCCACAGAACCTGTTAAATTAATATGTGTTGTGGTTTAAAGGGATGAGGTGGCAACCCTATATAGATCTAGACAGGCTTTTTCTCACATTGTATTTTTTTGGCTTCATTTTGTAGGGGGATGAAGATGTTGGTCATCATTTTTCTGCCGCCAGTGCTGGAATCATTATACAGCAAGTGATGGAGTGCAGCAGTGAGATGGACAACATGCGCCAAAGACTGCATCTCATGGAACAAAATGTCAAATCATACTTTTTAGAGTGCTGCACCGAGCTGGAAACTATGCGCCAAAAAATGAGCGCCATAGAACAGAACTATAAAAACATCATTGACATGATGGGCCGGGTCAAAGACTGAACACCCCCCCCACCCGCCCATCCCCCAACCAGTTTTATTTTGTGACTCAGCAATACGCCAAAATTTGAAGATGCACACACAGTGTGGCAACATGTGCTATCTGCCATCACAGAATCTTGATTATCTGTGCTTTGTGGGTACAACCCCCTCCTCGATTCTCAAGTAGTTTTGGATGAAGGGTTTGCTCCCACATAACACAGACATTGATCACTCATGATGGCAGATAGCACATGTCGCCCTTTGTCGGTGTTTAGATGTTGTAGAACTGACATTTGTCCATTGGTGTGTGCATCTTCAAATTTTGGCGTGTTCAGGTGTGAACTCACACCATGACTGGGATGTACAAGTGAAACATTTGTCTTTTATATGTTTTACACATTTTATATGTTTTCTAAAAAATAAAGGCTTCAATCAAAAAGCAGGAAAAAAACTAAAAAAAAAAAAAAAAAATTTATATTAAAATTAAATAAAAAATTAAAAAAAAAAAATTATTATTAAAATTAAATTAAAAATTAAAAAATACAAACATTTTATAATATTTTTTTAAATTTTCAAAAAAAAACCAAAAATATTAAATAAAGGAAACCCAAAAAAATGGAAAAATAGAAGATTTTTTATAATAAACCTTTCCAAATATTCAAAAAAATTCACTAAAAATGTTGGGTGTGAAATATGTCCAAAAACTTGGACCAAGATTTGAGCAATAATACCCCAAAAAAATAAAAAAAATTTGTCCTAAAAAAAAAAAAAATATATATAAATATTTGTTTAAAAAATTCACACACAAAAATTGTGTTCAGTTTACATTTGTGAAATTTTCTATTTGTGTGAAAAATGTAAAATTTAAAAACATTGTTGGTGAACTCCAAAAATATAGGAGAATAATGATTGTAAAAAATCCGAGAATTCGATAACTAAAAAATATAAAAAAACAAACAAACCTTGCAAAAACTCAAAGTTGACATATAATAAAAAAAAAAAAAAAAGAAAGAGAGAGCGGGACTTTAAATGAAGCATGTGCAGGGATCAGATTACAATGGATAGGGGGAAAATAATAGATATGGAATAAGTTATTAATTTCAAGACTTTTAAATAATGCACCGTCCATGACTATATTGCATTATTAAAGAAATTTTGTAAACAATTATATATATACTTGACAGAAAAAGCTGGGGTATTTAATATAGAAAAAAGGGTTTTTTTTTTTTTTTTTTTTTTTTGGGGCTATAAATTAGATGACAAACTCAAATACAGGTGAAGCAATAAACATTTCTAACCAGGTTCCTCCTTACCATCCAATCAGCAAGCCAAGTACAACGGTCTAACTATACATATTAAAAGCAGAGGATTAGTTGCACACATTTGCAAATATATGTTTTAAGCTGCAGAGCCATCGCCAAGGCTCCCTGCGATTCTGCAGTCCTAACTACACACTTTTTAAAGTCTCCTCAATGGAGGCATGTACAAACTGATGGGTGGATGAAGGACAGGTGATTGGGGGGTGTGTCCCCACCTCACCTATGCCTGGTAAGAAATGAAAAAACAAAACCACAAAAAGAAACTGCAGCAATAGCTAAAATCAATGCAGACACCTGATTTAGACAATCGAGTCCCACAACTCACATGCTTCCATCCCTCATTATTTTGGAATAAAGGGGGGGGTTTCAAATTTGAAACCCCCCCCTTTATTCCAAAATAATGAGGGATGGAAGCATGTGAGTTGTGGGACTCGATTGTCTAAATCAGGTGTCTGCATTGATTTTAGCTATTGCTGCAGTTTCTTTTTGTGGTTTTGTTTTTTCATTTCTTACCAGGCATAGGTGAGGTGGGGACACACCCCCCAATCACCTGTCCTTCATCCACCCATCAGTTTGTACATGCCTCCATTGAAGAGACTTTAAAAAGTGTGTAGTTAGGACTGCAGAATCACAGGGAGCCTTGGCGATGGCTCTGCAGCTTAAAACATATATTTGCAAATGTGTGCGACTAATCCTCTGCTTTTAATATGTATAGTTAGACCGTTGTACTTGGCTTGCTGATTGGATGGTAAGGAGGAACCTGGTTAGAAATGTTTATTGCTTCACCTGTATTTGAGTTTGTCATCTAATTTATAGCCCCAAAAAAAAAAAAAAAAAAAAAAAAAAACCCTTTTTTCTATATTAAATACCCCAGCTTTTTCTGTCAAGTATATATATAATTGTTTACTAAATTTCTTTAATAATGCAATATAGTCATGGACGGTGCATTATTTGAAAGTCTTGAAATTAATAACTTATTCCATATCTATTATTTTCCCCCTATCCATTGTAATCTGATCCCTGCACATGCTTCATTTAAAGTCCCGCTCTCTCTTTCTTTTTTATTATACAACCAGGGATGGAGGTGGTTTACTAACTACCTCATTTAAAGTCCCAAATTTGAAACCCCCCCCTTTATTCCAAAATAATGAGGGATGGAAGCATGTGAGTTGTGGGACTCGATTGTCTAAATCAGGTGTCTGCATTGATTTTAGCTATTGCTGCAGTTTCTTTTTGTGGTTTTGTTTTTTCATTTCTTACCAGGCATAGGTGAGGTGGGGACACACCCCCCAATCACCTGTCCTTCATCCACCCATCAGTTTGTACATGCCTCCATTGAGGAGACTTTAAAAAGTGTGTAGTTAGGACTGCAGAATCGCAGGGAGCCTTGGCGATGGCTCTGCAGCTTAAAACATATATTTGCAAATGTGTGCGACTAATCCTCTGCTTTTAATATGTATAGTTAGACCGTTGTACTTGGCTTGCTGATTGGATGGTAAGGAGGAACCTGGTTAGAAATGTTTATTGCTTCACCTGTATTTGAGTTTGTCATCTAATTTATAGCCCCAAAAAAAAAAAAAAAAAAAAAAAAAAAAAAAACCCTTTTTTCTATATTAACCACTTCCATACCAGGTACTTACGCAGCTTCCCGCCCAAGCCAATTTTCAGCTTTCAGCACTGTCGCACTTTGAATGGCAATTGCGCGGTCATGCTACACTGTACCCAAACAAAATTGGCGTCCTTTTTTCCCCACAAATAGAGCTTTCTTTTGGTGGTATTTGATCACCTCTGCGATTTTTTATTTTTGCGCAACAACTAAAAAAAGGCTGAAAATTTGGAAAAAAAATTACGTTTTTATTTTTTTCTGTTAATTTTTTTGTAAATAAGTTTTCTCTTTCAATTACGGGCACTGATATGGCGGCACTAATGGGCACCGATGAGATGGCACTGATGGACATCGATGAGGTAGTACTGACGGGCACAGATGAGGTGGCACTGATTGGCGGCGCTGGTATGCGACACTGATGGGCACACATAGGCGGCACTGATGGGCACACATAGGCGGCACTGATGGGCACACGTAGGCGGCACTGATGGGCACACGTAGGCGGCACTGATGGGCACACATAGGCGGCACTGATGGGCACTCATGGGCGGCACTGGGCACTCATAGGCGGCACAGATGGGCACTCATGGGCGGCACAGATGGGCACTTATGGGTGGCACAGATGGGCGGCACAGATGGGCACTGCTAGGTGGGCACTGGGCATGGATGGGCACTGTGGGGTGGCGCTGATGGACACTGGGGTGGCGCTGATGGACACTGGGGTGGCGCTGATGGACACTGGGGTGGCAGCACTGATTGTTGCCAGTCAGTGCCCATTTGTGGGCACTGACTGGCATCTTTTTTCTTTATGGTTTTTTTTTTTTTTTTTTTTACACTTTTTTTTTTTTTTTTTGCCCACCCTGGTGCTCCAGGGTGGGCATCCCTGGTGGTCCAGTGTGGCGATCCGAGGGGGGGCTGCGCTGATAAACAATCAGCGCTAACCCCCCCTGTCAGGAGAGCCGCAGATCGGCTATCCTCTACTCGCGTCTGTCAGACGCGAGTGAGGAAGAGCCATCGGCGGCTCTTCCTGTTTACATCGTGATCAGCCGTGGTTGGACACAGCTGATCACGTGGTAAAGAGTCTCCGCCGGAGGCTCTTTACCGAGATCGGAGATGCAGGGTGTCAGACTGACACCCCGCATCACCGATCGCCGCGATGCGCGCCCCCACGGGCGCGCGCGGCATGAAATCCTGCAGGACGTTCTAGAACGTCCTGTCAGGATTTCATAACCACTTCCCGGACGTAAATCGGCCATAGGCCGGGCGGGAAGTGGTTAAATACCCCAGCTTTTTCTGTCAAGTATATATATAATTGTTTACAAAATTTCTTTAATAATGCAATATAGTCATGGACGGTGCATTATTTGAAAGTCTTGAAATTAATAACTTATTCCATATCTATTATTTTCCCCCTATCCATTGTAATCTGATCCCTGCACATGCTTCATTTAAAGTCCCGCTCTCTCTTTCTTTTTTATTATACAACCAGGGATGGAGGTGGTTTACTAACTACCTCATTTAAAGTCCCAAATTTGAAACCCCCCCCTTTATTTCAAAGTTGACATGTTTGTTAGTAAAAATTTGAGCAAGCAAGGAAAATGAACAAGCTCAAAATAAAAAAAGCTTGTCCAAAAAACAAACAATGAGTGGCTTTCTTCTTTTATATGCTGGATACCCAGTTTGTAGATGAGTGAATAATGTGCAATTGTGTTTATTTACTAAAACCTGAAACCTACATTTGGCACTAGAAGTGCACTATTTTTGTTGCAAACCAGGAAGACAGATAAAAAGCAACAAAGCAGTAATGACAAACAACTGTATAAAGTCCAATGGTCTAATTATTTATTAGTTCTGTGAATATTCCTTTCTTTTGGGGGCCGAATTAGAAAGTAATATCATCTGGCATAGCAATGGCCCCCCGACCCATGAAGTACTCAACATATTTGTCGCGTACCTCACGAGCAGATGGGGTGCCAATGCCAGCGCGACCAGTGTCCAGCCCAGGGAGAGGATCTGAGAGTAGTCTTGCCTCAGAAACGCTGTCGGGTAGGTACGTCTGGGAATGCCTGCGTAAAAAGTTGTGCAAAATGCAGCAGGCAAATACAACGGTGTTCAATTTATATTCCGCCAGATGTATAGCTGTCAGGAACAGGCGGAACCGGTTGGTGAGAATCCCAAAGGCATTCTCGACTACCCTCCGAGCTCTGGACAACCGATAATTGAACACCCTCCTCTCGTAGGTGAGAGTCCTATGGGGAAAAGGCCGCATTAGGTGAGGTCCAAGCCCAAAAGCTTCGTCCGCGACGAACACAAACGGAAGTCCTTCTACATTAGCTTCATCTGGTGGCAATGCCAGATCACCAGTTTGGAGACGATCGTAGAATTCAGTCCGTGAGAACACTCCCCCATCTGACAGCCGGCCGTTCTTCCCCACGTCCACATAGAGAAACTCATACTGTGCCGACACCACCGCCATCAACACGATACTATGAAAACCCTTGTAGTTAAAATAGTAGGACCCCGAGTGGGGTGGGGGCACAATGCGGACGTGCTTCCCATCTATTGCTCCACCGCAGTTCGGAAAATCACAACGCTGGGCAAATTGGGAAGCCACAGAC
Source organism: Rana temporaria (assembly GCF_905171775.1). Classification (NCBI taxonomy): domain Eukaryota; kingdom Metazoa; phylum Chordata; class Amphibia; order Anura; family Ranidae; genus Rana; species Rana temporaria. The sequence goes on along the minus strand of NC_053493.1, from coordinate 118,901,564 downwards.
TGCCATTCCTGTGGTGTGGAGGGTAGCTATGGGGACAAACAAAAAAAAAATGTTTACTAATTTATCAGATAAACATTGCAATCACAATACAAAAACCATCATTGTGCAACTTCAACAACAGGATTCTAATTTCATACCATCATTGTGAAGTGAGTATTTAGTTAAAACAATATAGGCCCACTTAATTATCAGACTCCACATCCCTCTGATGATAGAGCAATAAACTAATTTCGGGGGGGAGGAGGGGGGGGGGCAGAGCTACAATTGATTAGCCAAAATGCCAAAATTGGCTAGGTGGGTTTGGGCCTAGCAAAGCATGCTGGACAGGTTTATGGTGGGTAAGGACAAAATATGCAGGTAGGCCCCCCAAAAAAACATGTAAAGGTTAACAACATGCATGGGGAGAAAAGGGAACATCCCACACACAGCAGATTACAATCTCATGGTTATTAGGGAAGAAAAAAATATTAGACTTTCTCACACATTTAAAAAAAAAACATTGTGATGTTAAAAATTAGGGAACTTACCTTAATATACTCCTCCTGCAGAACATGTATGATGGCAGTACACGTCTCCGGTATGATGACCCCAAGCGCCTGGGGAGAGATGCCTGTCGAGAACTTGAGGTCCTGCAGGCTCCTCCCAGTCGCCAGGTACCGCAACGTGGCAATAAGCCTCTGCTCGGCCGTGATGGATTCCCGCATCACAGTGTCCTGCCTCGTGATATAGGGGGACAGAAGTTCCAGCAGACGGTTGAATACGGGGTCCGTCATGCGGAGAAAATTCCTAAAATCATCAGGATTATTCTCCTGGAGTTCCCTAAGCAGAGGCATATGAGAAAAATGGTCACGCTGGCGCAACTAATTCTTGGTCCAGAAACGCCTCCTCCCAGTGTTCCTGCCCAAACAACTGATTCGCTGAGCCTGTCCATAAGCAAACCCATAAACACCACCAATTCGCGAGAATCGACGATGCTGCTCCATCATGGATTCAAACCGGCCGGCTGGTCAGTCAAGAACACACTCCAACAGAAAGCACCCCCAAATCCAGCACAACCTGCTAAGCCCGCACGACACACAGATACGAGCGCACAGTACGCGGAAACGTGCTGAAAGCCTGTGCCCGAATGCCAACTGCAAACCCGCAAGCACACGCACTGAACCCAAGAATACCACCTGTCAAACCGCGGAGACTGAAAAGCACGAATCGGCTCTAACCAAACCTTAACTAGCACGCGGTCACACGGAACTAGCAAAAGCGGAACAGAGGGCGGCGCAGTTGACTTTGGTCTTCCCCTTTATAGTGACGTCTTACGTGGTTTACGTTGCATACGTTCTGGTTCGCGGGGATTTTTATACGCTAGTGTGTACGTGACAGCGGACCAACAGATAAATCCGCCGATCCGCTGAAACCGATCCGCGGATAAATTCAAGCGCATGGATTCTATCGTGTGTATGGGGCCTAAGACATATGGGCTATGCCACAACTGTGAAGCAGTATAGATCAAACAAAAAAACAACAGATCTTCCCTCTTTGAACCCACTTTATCGACTGGACACTAGTTTTCACTTTGGAGTACACAGTGCTGATGAGCTGACTACAGAGCATCAGATTGTTCATTTTTTTTTTTTTTTGTCAACATAATTAGAATATATAAAAGAATAAAGTGGGTGCTACCATCAAAAAATAAAATGAATACATGAAAGTTCAAAAAGAATCCGTGCACATGTGTTAATTATACATAACTCCTGACATAACATATAAACAGTCCATAATATTACAGTAAGTCCATATTAAAAAAGCAAAACAAATCCAGAAATATGTGTCCAGTCATCGCATTCTTATGAAAGATGATAGTAGTGCTTCAATCTCCCAAAAAATTTGCTTGAACCAATGTGAAAAAAAAACAATATGCACTCACCCGAGCCAACATTGTGACCATCAGGCATATATCTATCCACTTCCCCTTCTGACAGATACAAGGCGGTTCCTTCAGTAAACTTCCTCACTCCACTTTTCCACTGAAGGTACTGAAAAGAGAAGCTCCAAAGCGGGCCACAACAGGGACGTGTATAGTGTAGTATGTTTTTAATAACACCAGGACATACAGTATAAATCACAAATGTATACACTTACATGTACACGTAGCAAATGAGGCATAAAACATGTGCAGCTTCCCGGCCAATATGTCCCGCACCGCCATCTACTCCACAGACTAGGTGTGCGTTCCACCCGAAGGAAGTGGAACCAGGGATGGCTCCTGAAAATGCATGTCAGGCTTGCGCTTTAATGCATTTCATGCATGCGCGCTTCATCAGGAAGTCTTATAACATAAATGGAATGTCACAAAAGGACCTTCCACTCATGTTGATTAACAGTTTATTCATGTTGTGATGTGGTGTAGTAAGATGCAGCTCACTGCAGTGAAAAATGTAGTGCAGATTCTATTTTCTTCAGAGCAAAACACTGCATTGCAATGGTATGAACTCAACACATAGGATCATTTGGTAGATTAGTTGATAGAGTAGATAGATTAGGGAGTTTGCCTTGTCCATGTACTAGGACTAGGCTGAGCTGCCCAGTGCAGCTCAACGTGCCTGGTGTGAACAGGCCCAGAAGGAGCATCACTTTAATCTCAGCTGGTGAGCTTGCCAGCAAGAAACCTCCTGTTCTTGGGTAATAATGCTCATTAGATGAACTGTATCTGTAATCATAGTAAAGGAAGAGTTCTAGGACTACAGAACACCACTCCTCAGTCTAGCATGTTTCTGGACAGGTATTTTATGCAGTTATCCAGGAGATAAAACAAAATGCTTTAAATAGTATAATTCCCAGACCAAAGAGCTAATAGGGTACTATTATTATTATTATTATTATTATTATTATTATTATTATTATTATTATAAACAAAGGTGATTATTTCCCTATCCTAAAGTGAAAGAAAAGAAAAGAAAAGCAGCTACACAAGAATATAACAAAAATTCAAAATTAAATGGGAATGAATATGTAGCGCTAAGAGTGACAAACAATGAAACAAACAGTATATGAATCACTAACAGTATGAAACCATTAGACAAAGTGAACTGTGAAACATAAACAAGTGAATGGTGATATGAAGTAAACAAGTCCCCATAAGAGAACTGATATAATAACAATGTCCGTCTCAAATGGATGAAGAACCTCAGAGTGAAATTATTACAGGAAACATATAAACCATCACTACGAAAATGCCTTCAAATGAGTGGTGTGTATAAAACACTCTTAGGCCTCGTACACACGACCGAACATGTCTGCTGAAACTGGTCCGCGGACCAGTTTCCGCGAACATGTTCGGTCGTCTGTACAGCCGACCGGACTTGATTCCCGGCCTAGCGGACAGGTTTCCAGCGGACAAATGTTTCTTAGCATGCTAAGAAACATGTCCGCTGGAACCATGTCCGTCGGACATGTCCGGTGGTCAGTACGACTCATTGGACATGTCCGCTCGGCCGAAAGCCCTCGCATGCGTCGAAGTGATTCGACGCATGCGTGGAAGCATTGACCTTCCAGGGTCGCGCACGTCGCCGCGTCATCGTCGCGGCCACGTCGCGACCACGTCACCGTGTTCGCTGTCCGCGGGGATTTTGGTCTGATGGTGTGTACACACATCAGACCAAAATCCGGCAGCGGACATGTCCGATGAAAACGGTCCGGCGGACCGTTTTCATCGGACCGTCCGACCGTGTGTACAAGGCCTTACTGGAACCGTTGGACCTGAGTGTCAGCGACAACAGATCAATCAGACATGGGTGTTTCCAATCAGGGGGTGAACCGGATATCCAAGGGATCCAGAGGCAGGAATCTGGATCGAAGAAACCACGAAAGGGACCGATGGATACAGTTGTTAACGACCATTCCTCAGTCGGACATGGATATTCAAGGTAAGGGAAGACCAAACAACCCGAAAGATCCAAGATGCATTCGGAGGAATTCAAATGGTTCCTGGTGATAGTAGCCCCCAACTGGGGTAACAATGAGACCAAATGGAAGGGCCCACAAAAACTCACATCCACAGACCATGAAAGAGAGAAAAAAGGGAAGGGCTTCCGATGGTGTAGGTCAAAAAAAGAGGAGACTTTTATTGATAAAAACCAACATACAATAAAAAGTGATCACTATAGAGTAAAAGCAATATGGGGAACGGTGTACCAGGCCCAATATTTCACTTTTTGTCACTTTTAGCGCTATTATCATTGACCTCATAGGCAAGGAACAGATAAGAACACAAAACTGTAGAACGACACAGTGGTGTAGTGGGTAGCACTCTCGCCTAGCAGTCAAAAGGGTCACTGGTTAAAATCCCAACCACAACACTACCTGCCTAGAATTTGGATGTTCTCCCTGACCTGTGTGGGTTTCCTCCGGGTACTCTGGTTTTCTCCCACACTCCAAAGACATGCTGGTAGGTTAATTGGCTTCTGTCTAAATTTGCCCTAGTATATGAATGTGAGTTAGGGACCTTAGATTGTAAGCTCCTTGAGGGTGAATGTACAATGTTTATGTAAAGCACTGCGTAAATTGACAGCTGTATAAGTACCTGAAATAATAATAACTAGCTAAACCTATTAGGTTTTCTTATGTCACTTATAAAGCCTTTTCATTTTAAAGCCTATTTTTTACTTTCTTTCACAACCATGGTATTACAGTATTGCTGTCATAAAACGATTACCGGTGATTGATCTAATAGTACCACTCACATTGCAGTGCCTTATGACAGATCATATGATGCATTGTGATGGAGAATATGGACCTGACAGGTGATTAAAAAAAAGGTTTTAGAAAAGCTTATGAATAAGGATAAGGGAACTGATTTGCATGTAAACACATGTCATCAAAGCATCTATATTTTACAAAGTTGATCAAATGGTAAAAAAAAATAAAACATTTCATAAACTTGTAAGCTTGTAAAAAATATTTCAAGAAGTAAAACTGACCAATTATTATACATTCTTTTTAGGGATCTTTTGCCTTGTACACACGATCCCAATTTTCGATGGAAAAAGTCTGACTGAATTTTTTCATCGGATATTCCGACTGTGTGTGTGCCCCATCAGAGTTTTTCCATCGGAAATTCAGACAGACTTAGAAAGAGAACACGCATGCTCAGAATCAAGTTGACGCATGCTTGGAAGCATTGAACTTAATTTTTCTCGGCTCGTCGTAGTGTTGTACATCACGCGTTTTGGACGGTCGGAATTTGGTGTCACAGTGTGTGTGCAAGACAGCTTGAATGGAATTCCGTCAGAAAAATCTGTCGGAGTTTATCCCGACGGAAATTTTCGATGCTGTGTACGGGGGAATTTGACTTTTTAAAACACCTAGTTTGTAATCTAAACAGTATAACAAACAAGTAGCAATTAGATAGTTACTATGAAATGGAAGGAAAGTAAAGGATAAAAGCTGTTGGTGAAACAGGGCTGGTTTTAGACAAAATGGCCCTTGGGAAAGCAGAGTAGAAAATCTGTAGGGTGTGACAGAACAGGGGGCACCTAAACACATATAAATAGGTGAGGTTGTAACTGCAGGAGAGACAAAAAAGCTAAAATAGTTGTGAGAATCTTAGCAACCAGTTACTGTTGAGAGAATGAATGGCGTGGTCAGGAGTATGCAACATACAGCACCATTTACAAGGTATAAACTTACAACATAATGTATAATATATAGTAGTTGGGAGTATGCAATCTTAAACATAGTGTATAGAGTGCAAGTATTGGGTATGTACTGTAACATACATCATAAGGTTTAGAGAGCATCAGGGGTATGTACTGTACAGCATAGATGAAGCCAATCCCTTCCACCCTTAACCCTCACAGGCCAGTCTATATCCTCCTTGATTCCCTGCAATCAACCAAGTTCCAAAGCTCTAGGGCAGGGGTCTCAAACTGGCGGCCCTCCAGCTGTTTCAGAACTATAAGTCCCATCATACCTCTGCCTGTGGGAGTCACGCTTGTTACTGTCAACCTTGCAATGCCTCATGGGACTTGAAGTTTCACAATAGTTGGAGGGCCACCAGTTTGAGACCTCTGCTCTAGGGTCTGCTTTTTCTCCACTGCAATCCACCATCCAAATAACGGGACGTTTAACTCCAGCCAAGGTTTATTGCAATGACAGCACCATGCTCACTCCCTCCCAAAGTCATGGTGATGAATAAACCCTGCTCTGGGTGAAACATGTTGGAGGCATGGTGTTAGGTGGGAGTGAGCAGTGTGCTGCCATTACAATAAGCCTTGGCTGGAGTTGAATGGCTTCAGTGTACAGCCCAGTATTTGGATGGCAGAAGGTATTGTACAGCATAGCCTAACATAACTCAGCAGTCAGGAATATGCAACAAAAAAAGGACACCTTACAAAGTGCAGCAGTCAGGTGTATGTAATGTTCAACATAAAGTATAGAGTGCAGGAATCAGGAATATGTAGTGTAAAACACAGTGTTTAGCAGGAGGAAGATGCCCCAACATTGGTGGTCAGTGATGACCAACCCAAGGAATAGCATCATAACACCAGCACCTTTGGCTCTGACATCACAGCTGGAACTATGCAGGTAACATTGTTCCGGGGATCAATCTGCCCTAGACAGCCTGCCCTCTGTCAGGTCACCTGTGACCAGGTGACAAATGCACCCCGTTGGAGACAGGGGTGTACCGCAAGGTAGTGAACCCAGTAGCAGACTGCTGCGGATGGACAGGAAACGTGAGCCCAAGATTCCCCAGGGTACGGAGTCTAAGGTCCAGCAGGTGTTCACCAGAGCCTCTAGTGGTGAGGATGGCCTTTGCTGCAACTGAACCCAGGTTGTGGCCCCTGGGGTCCCCTAGGTCACGCTCCGTAGGGAGACAGGGGAAGCAGCCACTGAGGACACAAGGGATAGTGATGGTTAAGCCCAGGTCGGGGCAACAGGCAGACGAGGGTATCCAAGGGACAGGCCAAAGGTCAGGGTCACAGGCAAACAGGAGTAGTCAGAAACGAGCCAAAATTGGTACACAGAAGAGTTAACGTAGCACACGGCAGACAGGAACAGAAGCTAACAAACAAAGTTGAACAGCAAAGCAGACCTGCAGTGCACTAGTATATATAGACTTCCTGGGATAGCCTGGGGTGGAGCCATACAGGGAGGAGAGGTGATAAAAGGCAGCCAGAAAGAGAGTCAGCTGCCAGACATTATTACATGTCCATGACACCCTCATAGATCTTAGAATGCACCCAATGCCACTTCACAGGCTGGGGCCCTAAAAGACTGAAGGGGCACTGGTCAATATCTTAATTTGCTTTCTCTAGCTAGCCCTGGGGTAAAAAAAAAAATCTTGCAATGTGGTATCAGTTCAGCACCCGTGCATGGTTTTAGACATAACATTTACAATGATATAAAACCCACATGTTTCAGACAGGTTTAATTCAAGTATTATGCTCTGGTTTAATAAAGGTAAGCTAAAACTATTTTTTTTTAAACTGAGTGTTAAAGCCCATCGGTAAATTGTTGCTCATTGCATCCCATCAGCGTTGCCAACCTACAATATTGAAATTTACTGACACAACACCCAAAATTTACTGGCACAGCCAAGTTTTTACTGGCATTTACGAGAATTACAAATTTACAGTTTTAAGTGCAAATTAGAGTATTTAGGCTACAAACAAATACAATATACAATTAGCAATATGATTTAAGGTAGCTAATAAGGCAAAAAACATATTTCTTATTTTGTTTTCGATATAGTAAGTAAGTAGCTCAGGGACAGGACTCAGGAGGGCAAGAAATTAGAATGGACGGCACACACACATAAAATTGACTCTCATAGTGACATTGACAGCAGTTTACAGCAGAACAGATGATAATGAGACCTCCCCGACACAACACGTCTCAGTGACAGTCTCTCTCCAAGCCAAGTGGTCCCTCCAGTCCACTCCAGCCTAAACAGCACTGACGGTCCCGGTCCCAGCCTGCCTTGTTCCCATACCGCAGACCCCCACATGAAGCTCTGGCCGCTACGGCTTGGCTCCATTGCAACATGACATCACACGATATGCTAAGGCACCGCCTCCGCCAGAGCCGCCCGATCACACTGTAGCAGGCACTTGGATGGTCTCAGTCAGCTCCGGACCAAGCCGAGTGTCACAGCCATATTTTTTACTGGCAATCTTTTACTTTTACTGGCATTTACTAGCAGGAGAAAATGTCCTGTTTTTTACTGGCTGCCAGTAAAAATACTGACAGTTGGCAACACTGCATCCCATTGTGGAGATTTTCCTTCAGTTCCTGTCCCATAAATACAACAGGAAGTTAGAACACTTTCTACAAAGTGAGGGAAATTCCCTCTTATGCCTAATACACACGATCGGAATTTCCGATGGAAAAAGTCAGACAGACTTTTTCCATCGAAAATTCCGACCGTGTGTATGCCCCATCAGAAATTCCGATGAATTCCATCAGAGATTACATCGAGAACATGTTCTCTTTTCCTTTGATGGAATTCCGATCATGTGTACAGGGCATTAGATAGCTGTTACTAGAACAAGTGCTCCCACTGAAATATTTACTGTCACTTCTTTTTCTGATGACAACTGTCAAATTTTGCATTTCCTATTACATTCTGTCCTCAGGACAAAAACAACAAATTAATTTTCATAGGGGGCAGAGACAAGAATAAGATCTAGCTAAAAAAAAAAAAAAAAATAGTTTTGGTTGTACCTATTCATTAAATATTAAAATATTAAAAACAACATCCTTTATTGTATAAGAAAGGTGTGTTAAACATGTTAAGGTAGCCTACCCATGACTATACCACTTAACTCATGAATATACTTACTGACTCATACAAGGTCAATGCTCACAATGCTGGGGCAACAGACATCTCACATAATACAGGGGAAATTACAGTCTGGGATGTCACCTTTCATATAGCCTTTCCAGTCAGACAAGATTAATTTTCACAGCAATTAATCATCAACATTGAGAAGACTGAATGCCACTAATATATTACAGTATAGCCTGGAGCAAATGTGTTACCAGAGATAATTCACACAACACACATCATGTTGCAGGTTAACACACAGCAATAGATAATGTGAGTTCATTGGCTTTAGTGTACAATGAATGGAATGAGTACTTAAAGGAAAGGAAAAAAAAATGAAATGATATTTTCCTAAAGTCAAATAATTTTCTACTGTATTATTACAGCTAGGCTGCATATACAGTAAAAAATAAACATCTTGTTTAGTGCTGTTAAAATGCTCAGCACTGGCGACTCGTAGAAGAGTCAGACCATTGCTCTAATACACAAGCATTGGCTGACTCTCCAAAATGCCCCCCCCTGACCACTATCCTCCCACTGACACCAATGATCGGTCACTATTCCTTCCACTGATACCAATGATGGGTAACTTTTCTTTCCACTTGCCCCAAAAATCACTGACAACAACCATGGGGTACTATTCCTCCCACTTACACCAATGAAGGGTCACTTTTCTTTTGTGTGTATTTTAAACTGCTTAATGTTATTTATGGTCAGCATTCCTTTTATCTAAATGCTGTACTATAATTCATGATAAAGCATAAGCATAACGTTGTGAATATAGAGATAATAAATCTGCTCTGCCAGCTTCTCTTATCAACTACTGGTATTTTAGTTTACTAGCGCAACATCTCCTTCTTTTTTTCTATGTGTATTGTGTTTGTATGACACTTCGTTGTTGCAGCTTCGTTAGTAATTTTGACTGTTTCTTAGCACGGTAATTTTTCTTTCTACTGACAACATTGTTGTCATACCTGAGAGCCGCTCTGACGATCTGGCCATTCCACGCCTGCGCCAAGGGACTCCACAGTCACAGAAACTGGCAGGTTTGAGCCGTGGCTACAACAAAATGGCGGTGACTTGTAAACAATGCAGGCCGCTGTTGGACCTCTAGAGGCGGATTGTCACACTGTACAGAATATGAGGCGCAGTAACAGCACAAAGCGGCCCCGGAGAACACCCGCACACATCGGGGCGGGGCCGGAGAGACTGGAGAACACCCGCACACACCAGAGCGGCCCCCTGAGACACCGGAGAACGGTTAGTGGGGACACTCACTCGAGTATAAGCCGAGGGAGGCATTTTCAGCTAAAAAAAGGGCTGAAAAACTTGGTTTATACTCGAGTATATACGGTACTCAATAACAGGGCCGGACTTACCATTGGGCTTGACTGGGCTCAAGCCCCTGGGCCCCGCCCAATAGGGGGCCCCGGGGCTGATCGCAGCAACCCCCCCCGTTCGCCACAATCGCAGCAACCCCCTCCCACAATTTCGCGGCAATCCCCTCCGCAATTTCGCGGGCAATCCCCTCCCGCAATTTCGCAGCAATCGTGGCAATCCCCCGTTTGCGCCAATCGCGGCAACCCCCTCCCACAATTTCACGGCAAAACCCCTCCCCACAATTTCACGGCAACCCCCTCCCGCAATTTCGCGGCAACCCCCTCCCGCAATTTTTCTGGCACAATCGCGGCAATCCCCCGTTCGCGCCAATTTCGGCACCCCCCCGCTCAACAACTTTAGCGGATGGATGTAATCCTCGGCAGCCCCCAGCCACCCCGCTCAACAACTTCGATGCTCCAGGGGGCCCCTTCACTGCAGCTGTGTAAGGGGCCCCAAAATTACTGAAGGAGGCCCTCCGTCCAGCGGCTGTCCCCACTCAACAACTTTGATCGGACGGCAGATCTCCCCCCGCTCAAGATGAATGATTGGTTGGCGCACTGCCCCCCCCCCCCTCAACAACTTCTATAGGTCGGTCGGCGGATCCAGAACCCCCAACTCCCCTTAAAAACTATGATCGGTCAGTGGTAAAAACCCACCCCCCCAGCTTCTCTGCTCCAAGGGGCCCCTTCGATTATTAAGCCCAGGGGCCCCCACCACTCTAAGTCCTGCCCTGCTCAATAAAATATATTGAAAGAGCGAATTTATTATATAACTCAACACATATATTTTGCAATTTTGTGCAGATACCAGCAGGATAAAATCTCCAAATGAGTTCCCGGGTGCATCCATTTGCTTTTGGAAGAAACTTTTCTAAAGAAGAATTTATAATACAGTAGTACTTTACATGTAGTTAAAATCTGTTTTGTTTGGCTTATTTTCCATTTTCATGCTGGGTTTCAAAAGTTCCTGTTACTTTTTATAGTCTTGCTTGATAAAAAAAGAAAAAATAACAAGTTAAAAATCGGTATGCAGCTGGCATAGAACAGGATAAACAATCTGGGAAAAAATGAAATTATGTGAAGATAAGTAAGGATAGATCCATAAAAGTTTTAAATAGAGAAAATAGATACAGAATTAGTGTCACTGATGGTTGTCATAAAATAAGACAAGAGCATGATAAAAAGCAGCAGTTGACCAGCTACAGGGTTTTGCAAATCCTCATATTGGCTTTTAGCCTGCATGTGATGGACAAAAGTTACCTGCTCTGGTCTGTCAGGTATTGGTAAAGTTTGTGCTGTCTGCCAATGTCCCTTGGTTCCCCAGCATCTCAAGCCATGGAGTTTGCATGTTCTCCCTGTGCCTGCGTGGGTTTCCTCCTCGTACTCTGGTTTCCTCGCACTCCCGAATGCAAAGTTAGGTTTATTGGCTAAATTGGCCCAGATTCACAGAGAGAGGGCGCACATTACGCCGCCGTAGCGCAAATAATGTACGCTACGCCAATGCAGCGCAGAGAGGCAAGCATGGAATTCACAAAGCCAGTGCTCCCAAAACTGCGCTGGGCTTCGAAGGCGTACGCCGGCGTAGGTGGAAGTGGGCGTGAGCCATGCAAAGGAGGCGTGACCCCATGCAAATGATGGGCCAAGCGCCAGACAGATACGTATCACGAACTGCGCATGCACCGGGACGTGGACGCATCCCTCTGCGCATGCTCACAACCACGTCGGAACAACTGCCTAAACTACGCCGGATCGCTGCCTACGGCGTGAACGTAACCTAGGCCCAGCCAGACACACGTCCAACGTAAAATACGTAAAATATGCCGGCTTGTATTCCCTGGTGCAGACCTTTGCATGTCTGCTGCTGGGTTGCACCTCCTTTATGGGGCATAACTTTACACCGTACGTACAACTTACGCGCACATTGCGTAGCCTGCGCCGGGCGCACGTACGTTTGTAAATCGCCGTATTTTCCTCATTTGCATATTTGAATGGCTGATCAATGGGAGCGCCACCATGCCTCCAGCCTAAATGTGCGCCCACTCTACGCCGGCGTAGGCAAGTTACGTCGGCGGGATTAAGCCTGTTTTTAGGCGCATCTTAGTTTGTGGGTCCGGTGCACAGATACGACGGCGCACATTTGCACTTACGTCGGCGTATCTTGTTCTACGTCGGTGCAAGTGCTTTGTGAATCTGGGCCATTGTCTCTAGTATGTATGAATGTGAGTTAAGGACCTTGGATTGTAAGCTCCTTGACTGATGTGAATGTATAATTTATGTAAAGTGCTGCGTAAATTGACAGCGCTATATAAGTACCTGAAATAAAAAAATAGCAAAAAGATCAGCTGCAGGAAGACCATAGTTTATATCAGTGACATTATTTTAGTCTACCTAACTTTTTTGGGCACAGCTTCCAGAGTTCAGTCCATCTTTAAGCACTGTGACAAGCATCCCTAGTCGGTTAAGGAAGGACATATTCTTGGAAAGTTTGTAGGAGAAGAAAGCCCCTGGAAGAATGGAAAGAATATAATAAATACCTATAGGTAGATTCAAGTACATCTGCCTAAACTTGCGACGGCGTAGCTTAGCCTGTTTAGGCTACGCCGCCGTAAGTTAGCTAGGCAAGTACATGATTATCAATGTACTTGCCTGCTAATATACGGCGTAGCCTAAAGCGCGCGGGCGTAAGGGCGCCGAATTCAAATGTGTTGGAGGGGGGCGTGTTTGATGATAATGAGGCTTGACCTCACGTTTTTTACATCTTTTTTTATTGCGCATGCGCCGGGTGCCTACATTTCCCAGTGTGCATTGCGGCTACGTACGCTGCACGGGCCTATTGATTTCGACGTCAACGTAAACTACGTAAATCCAGATTCGCGGACGACTTACGCAAACGACGTAAAAAATTCGAATCTCGCGGCGGGAACGGCGCCCATACTTTAACATAGTTATTCCACCTAATAGGTGGAATAACTTTAGGCCTGCTAATGCCTTACGCAAACGACGTTAAAGTATTGCGTCGGCCGGGCGTACGTTCCTGAATCGGCGTATCCCCTTATTTACATATTCTACGCCGACCGCAATGGAAGCGCCACCTAGCGGCCATCCAAAATATTGCAATCTAAGATAGGACGGCGCAAGCCGTCGTATCTTAGATATGTTTTTACGCGTATCTCTGTTTGAGCATACGCTTAAACATAAATCAGCGTAGATTCTGAGTTAGGTCGACTTATCTACTGATAAGTCGGCCTAACTACCTGAATCTACCTACTAGACTGTGGAAATTCTCACTTAACAAAACAAAAGGCTCCAGAGGGTGTGCATAACTTTCATAGGATCCTGGTTATTTTGAGCACAGGAGTCTGACTAAAGAAAAATTGTGGCGGGTTCCCTGTCCACTGCCGCATGCTGGAATTTATCAAGTCAAGTACTTCAAATAAGAAGTTCCTGGCTGAAAAATCATGGTGTGAAATCCCACAAATTTGTAAGGGTCCAGTAAAGAAATGGCATGGCTTGTGTTGTGAACAAGCAAGCTATCGCTTGTGAAAGGCGTGGTGAGCCGAGGTCTGCACCTGTGATCTACCTTGCACCTGATTCTGCCTGGAGCGGTGTACTTATCCTTGTTCTTTGCAAAGAAATGGCGTACTGGATGAATCCTTGTTTGTTGGACATTAGCTATGCTTGAGAAAAACGAATATAACCACTTTGATTAACAAAAATGGTCAGCGAGCCCTGAAAACTTACAATGGAGAGCTAACTGTCCTTTTGGGTACAATCTGTTTGATGCTAAGCTCATACAATAAAAATATTTGAACATTAAAGAGGAGTTCCAGTCACCTGTGGAAAAAATAAAAGTCAGTAGCTATAAAAACTTTAGCTGTTGACTTTTAAAAAACAGCCACTCACCTGTCCCAGGATCCAGCGATGTTATTACCCCAGTCGGTCTCACACGCTGTATTTGGTCCCCGGCGTAGGCATCTTCATTATGGACTCCCGACTTCACACGGGTGCCCACTGCGCATTGTGAATGTTGGATGCAGTCTTCTGGGACCTGTCAGTGTCCCATAAGACTGCAGAGGGGAGAGGGCAGAGCACTTCAGTTGTCAAAATTGGGTACCTGTCCCTCCCCCCTGATCCTCAAAAGTGCCAATTATTCATGAAGCTGGGCACAAGTCCTTAAAGCGGAACTTCCCTATTTGGGTGGAGCTCCGCTTTAGGGCTTCATGCACACTGGGCATATTTAAAGCTGCTGTTTTTGGCTTCGTGCATTTTTTTTCTGCAGCCAGTAAACTACCCAGCATGTTTCTTTGTTTCTGTCAGTACATTTTGAAAATAAGTAATTTTTTGGGCACTGATAGGTGGCACTGATGAGCACTGATAGGCAGCACTGATTGGTGGCACTGGTGGGCACAGATAGGCGGCACTGGTGGGCACAGATAGGCGGCACTGATGGGTGGCACTAATGGGCATTGATGGGTGGCATTGATGGGCAGCAGTGATGGGCATTGATGGGCAGCAGTGATGGGCAGCACAGATAGCCAGCACTGACTGGCATCACTAATGGCCACTGATTGCTGGCACTTGTGGGCACTGATTTCTAGCACTTGTGGGCACTGATTTATGGCACTTGTGGGCACTGATTGCTGCCACTTGTGGACAAGGGTGGGCACTGATTGCTGGCAGTGGTGGGCACACATTTCTGGCACTGGTGGGCACTTAATTGAAATCAGGGCAGTGATGATCAGTGCCCTGATTACATCTCTAGATGTCCTCTGTGAGGAGATGCCGCTGATCGGCTCTCTTCTCCTCACACTCTGCCAGTGTGAGGCGAGGACCGCCGATTACTGGCATCTCCGTGTTTACATGTGACCGGCTGTGATTGGACACAACTGATCACATGGTTAAAGAACCGCGGCTCTAAACAGAGATCAGGGTCGCGCCGTGTCCTAGCAACATGGCTCGGCCACAATTGCCGCACTGTGCCTGAGAGTGGTCGTTCTGGAAGGCTGTCATATGATGTCCATCCAGAACCAGAGCCGCACTGCCCCGCCGTCATTTGACAGTGGGTGGGCGGCAAGTGGTTAATTAAAGAGGAACTCTGGATGGGAACTGAGACTCTCTATGGATTCTAATGGCAGAACTGTTTAAATCTTTATATGGAACTGTAGCACCCTCTACATAGGTAGGTGCTAGATTGTTTTTTTTGTAAGTGTAGGCAAATTTAGGCAGGCCTAGCCTGTTTGTTTTGGCTTGTGTGGGCTGGGAGTGGCTAAGAGTTAGCATCAGATGATTCACAGGTAGCATCACTAAGACCTCTCTTCTTTCTAGAGCCTTCTGGAAGGTACCAGTAAAAGAGGAGGAGAGGAGGGGGTGGAGCTGCCTGGAGTGTGTTAGGGAGCCCTGACCAATCCCCAACCTGGATTGTCAGGGGACAGGCCTTCTTATTTACCTAAAGTAAGCTCAGCTGGGGAGGAGTTGTCGGGTGGAAGGACTGAGGATGGAGTACTAGGCTGTCAGGGCCTTTGAGGGAGCTCCCCAGTCTGGGGGGGTGACCTTGGGCCTGTGCCCGGGTGCAGGACAGAGCCCTCCAGGAAATCGTTGAGGCTCTGAACAGGAGGCACAGAAGGAGCAAGAGAGGACAGCAGGAGCTAGTACTTCCAAGCAAGTCTTCATGAGGGAACCACCGGTTGCAGCCAGGAGGGCTGGTGAGTGACATGTGCAGTCAGGAGGACTGGGGAGGCATGCCTGAGAGGGCTGGGAGCATGCAGTAAGAGATGGGTGCAGAGCCAGTGGTGAGGACTGCAATGTCATGGGCAGTGGAGTTGGGCCGCTGCAGCCAAGAGGGCTGGCAAGGCCTGAAGAGGGCTGACTGGGAGCAGTAGTCCATCAGTAGGACAGGTAGCACTAAGGACTTTTCATTTCTTGTTACACCATAGGGGCCCGTGGTCCCTGTCTGCAAAAGACAATTGCTAAGGCCCGGCTGAGCCTGTGTCAGGCCTAAACATGGGCTAGCTGCTCCTGGGAGATAGAGAGTTGTGCAGGAGGAAGGAAGAGAAATAGTCTGCAAGCAAGGAAAGTGCTTGAGGAGCCTGGAGTAGTAACTTGTAAAGAGAAGTGTATATAGTTGTCCCAGTTGATTGATATACAATCCACCAATTGATTGATATACAAGCTACCAGTTGAATGATATATAATTTGCAAGACATCTCATAATTCCCCTACCCTATCCAGGTTAAATTCCATAATAAAAATAACATAAATAAAAAGATTTATATATATATATATATATTTATATATATATATATATATATAAAACAAAAATAACAAAAACAAACACATGGACTGTTTTTCTGCCTGAGAGTGACTGAGGAGTGAATGATGGGCTGGGCAAGGTGATGGATGGGCAACATCACTCAGCAAATCCTATGGGGGCACTGCTACAGAACATATATTATGTGTCTTTTTTTTTCTGGACTTGGCATGGCTGCTATTATTTAGATCAGATAATCTTGTCAATCAGACAACCAGAATAATTTGCTGTAGGGGCTTGGCTGGCTTTAAAAATATACCTGAGTGTATGCTATATTCCAAATAATAAATCTTAGATTATTATTATTGATAAAGTGGAAATCCAGGAAAAAAATTCCCTTGCAATGGGGCTCCCTTTCTGCACTGCAAGAGTTAAATGCTTGTTTATCCCGAGGGTACCAGTAAAAAAGGACTTTCACTTACCTTATCCCTTGCTCCCCTGACAGTCAGCGCTCAACCACTCTTTCTGAGGTTCGGTGTTGTGGGCAGTCCCTCTGCTCCCTGATGTACAATGCAGGATTATTGGGCTATATAACCAGGATTCAAAACATAAAACAAGTTTCCTGGTGGTTCAGGACATAGGAAAACAGTCTGTGGACACCAGGTCCCAGGATTAAATCCCGGACACGGTGTGACCCCCCACTGACTCCACCCCCTTTTCCTGCCCATGTATACACCACCTTTTTAATGAAGGCCCAAATGCAGCCCAGCAGCACCCATCAAATGCAGCCTTACCAGCGGTCATCAAATGCAGCCTCACCAGCCCTCATCAATGCAACCTACCAGTGCCCATCAATGCAGCCTCACCAGCACTCATCAATGCAGCCTTACCAGCGCCCATCAATGCAGCCTCACCAGTGCCTATCAATGCAGCCTAACCAGCGCCCATCAATGTAGCCTCACCAGCGCCCATCAATGCAGCCTCACCAGCGCCCATCAATGCAGCCTCACCAGCGCCCATCAATGCAGTCTCACCAGCGCCCATCAAATGTAGCCTCACCAGCGTCCATCAAATGTAATTTCACCAGTGTCCATCAAATGCAGCCTGCCAGCGCCCATCAATGAATGTTTGCTTGCTTCCATTCATTTGGGAGTCGGGACACAGACACAGTCCTACGCCGACACTGAGAACGGAGTGGCCGCTGCCTGCTGAGACTTAGTTTCTTGCTACAGAGAGAAGAGAGTAGGAACACCAGTGGCTGGGCACCCCATGCAGCAGCGTGCCCTAGGTGTCTGCCTAGTTTGCCTAGTAGCCCTGGGTACACCTTAGAGAAAAGAATGCCGGGGCTAGTCTTATAGTATGGGGGAGCCTGCAGGAGTGAGGGATTAGGTAAGTAAAAGTAACCTTAACTCTAGACATAAACAAGCATTTAACCCTTGCAGTACAGGAGAAACCCCACAGCAAGGGATTTTTATTCTTTGGTTTCCCCTAGAGTTCAGCTTTAAGTGCTTGACCTCTCACATTGAGCCTGTTGCATCAATGCATTAGCAAATCCAGTATATTAGCCAATAGCTACTTTCCCAGTATATCCAATGTGCATACATTGCTCATGAAGGTATGTACAAATATGATAGTGTACATTACAGTTAAATCACTAACAAATACTGTTTGCTAAGCAGCATATGCTCCAGCATCTGAATGCATGCCAGCTAATGCAAAAACACAGCCAGAATCTGCTTGCGTTGAAATCGGAAATAGCTTCTTAACATCAGCTTTTATTAAAGTGTATAAGGAAAATACATAAGGATAGAATAGGAAAGGATATATTGTATTAATGGTGTTTTTACAATTTTGTCAAGTTCATGATGACAGCTACTGTAAATAAATGTAAGCTTGTAAAGTGGTTTTACTGAAAGTTCTAATCCATTCTGCTTTAATATGTGGGTTGTGAGATTTTTTATTTAATGTCAAAAATCTCTAGCACGGTAAAACAGAAATCTTAGAAATATATATATATATATATATATATATATATATATATATATACTGTGTCATCTAGTACAGAAAAGTAATACAGTAGGTTTACACAGATTGGAGGTCTCTGCAAGACTTCATCAAGTTCAGAAACACAAACAGATACCATTGCCACTGGGGGATTAACGTGTAACCAAACTTCCTCCTGATCTCTGGCTCTACAGCTTTGCCAATTGGTATATCCAGTACACATATAGAAGTACAGTGAATGAATGAAGTAGAGCTTGAAGTAGAGCTTTGGTCTCTGAGATCGCAGGTATGTCACACTTTGAAGCTTAAAAAGGCTCTGACTCAGTTATGCACATTAATAGATCAACATTGAGGGTAACAGTTAAGACTTGTATTGGGCTATTAGCATTGCTTTTACTACTGATTTCATATGAACATTTGAGCTGTAAATTTTACAGCAAAGACATGTATAATCTGTAGGTATATTGGTGACCTAGGTGACCTTTTGGTGACTTGGTGCATAGCATACTAGCTCATTATGATTTACTTACCTGAGATGGAAGCCAACGCAAAGACCCTCATTCCTCTCCTCCGCCGCCACCATGATACCTGGAGTGACTTCTGGGTATCACTGCTCCGGCAATGGAACTGGCCAGGGCAGCGATGACGTCACTCCCGCGCATGTGGTGCAGTCTTTTCTGCAAATATCTCCTTGGATTGGATTGGAATAAATACTTATAGAGCGCCGAATGCGAGTTGTGAAACTTGCGTCTAAGCGCTTACCAACAAGCTGGGGGTATCCACTTCCCAGGAGCAAAAAGAAGAAACTAGGACATCTAAGTAAAAGAGGGGAACAGACAAGAAATAAACAGAAATATAAAAAGAAGGGGGGGGGGGTGTCAGGGCACAAAAAGCCTATCCCTACTCCCTGACCATGGACCGCAGCCTTGGATTAAGGCAGCGTCCTGCTAAGGGCTTGGAAGGCCAAGTGTCTATCTGTAGGCTTGTGAAAAAAGAAGGGTTTTCAAGCCCTTACGGAAGGCCATCAAGGAGGAGGATGCTTGGAGCTGATGAGGGAGCTGGTTCCAAAGAGAATTCCCCAGTGTTTGGAGCCGGCGGCCACCTTTTGAAGCTGATCGACTAGATTGAATAATCGCTAACAGGGCGTCAGTCGAACAAAGCTCTCTGGGTGGACATTAGTGTTGTGTCATATTCGATAAGTACATCGGACCTAGTTGCCAATAGGCCTGAAACAACAGACAGAGTGCCTTGAACTCAACCCGTTTTGCTATCGGGAGCCAGTGTAGATTCTTAAGCACCGGGGAGATGTGATTCCACCTTGGGCAGTTTGTGACTAGTCTTGAGGCATGATACTGTGTAATCTGCAATCGTTTTATCCACTTCTGTGTAAATTAAGGAAATATTTCTTGCACCTATAGGTAAGCCTTAATCTGGGCTAATCTGTAGGGCCAAGTGGTCTGTAAGGGTTTACAACTACTTTAAATGTAGAGAATGCATTAGGGTAAAACGTTTACCTTTACAACCACTTAAAGAAATATGTTTACCAATTACTGTTCAATATGTCTCACTATTTTGTTCAGAACAAAGGTTCTCAACATTAAAGAGCTATTATTATTTAGCCTAAAGGAATGGTTTAAGAGTGTCTCACACCATGTGTGGATCTGCTGTACTACCATTAATATAATAGAAAGTTAAAGCACCACGGTTGATCTGAGTTGGAATCAAAAGGGGAATAAGTTCCAGATTTTAGATAGCAATGTGAATATGGGCTTCATAAGTGTATGATCAGATATACAGTAATTGAATAGTTGTCACTAGACAGAACAAGCAAAATAATGGGACTTTGCATGTGCCTCTGATAGTAACTCCAAACTCATTTAAAAACGAATACATACAATTTTATTAATATACATTAAAACCATACTAGCAAATATTAAAATGTTGAGTAGAGGTCATAAATGTACCAACAACCACTTCCTGAAAAACCCAGATGGGGTGTGAAGGTGGCTGCTGTAACAAGGTCGCGTCAACCATAAAGGACACTGATAACAGCAAATAAATAAAATGACAATATTTCTGACCAAAAAAACAATACAGAGTAATAATAAAAAAAAAAATAGATATAATCATACATCAAAATAGCACCTCATAGAAAACAAAGAACAAGGGTAGATAAAAAAACAAAAACAAATTTATGTAAAAATTATTAAATATATATACAGCAAGTTATATATGAATATTAATATTAAAGTATGTAAACAATAAAAAAATTATATATCACCTCAGAGATACCATGAAGATGTTATTCACATATGCAGGTGGGGTATAAAGTCCCAATAATGCTCTGAGTGGCCCGTAGGGGATAGATGGAGCACATTAAAATATTCCCAGCATGAATGCCTATAAAATAAAGTGATGTTTTAATATAAAATAAAAATCACTATTGGTCACAAAAAGTATACACATCAGAGCATACCACAATATAATAAGCCTCCTATGATGATAGAGAAATGATAACAATTACCTATAACAATTGCACACAAAGGGTTGTCAAAACCCAGGTAGTCTGCAGAGGTATAGCTAAGAAACACCTAAGAAATAATAATAAATAATAATCAGGAGCACCATGTGGTAAAAAGCCAAAAAAGATAACAACGTATAAAAGAATGTTTTTTTTTAATTGTTTACTTAGTTTAATATTCATATATATACTTAGGTATAGAATTATTTTTACATCATGTTGGTGTTTTTTTTCCACCCTTGTTCCTTGTTTTCCTCTAAGGTGCTATATATGATTATCTCTGTTTTATTATTACTTTGTATCGTTTTTGGTCAGAAATATTGTCATTTTGTTAATTTGTTTTCTATTTTCAGTGTCTTTTCTGGCATGGTAATGATATTGGAATATTCATGAGGTCTGTAAAGTCCTGAGAAAGTGAGGGCTTTCACGCAAAACGCATCAACCTTGTTACATCGACCGCCTTGACACCCCATCTGGGTATTTCAGGAAGTGGTTGTTGATATATTTATGACCTCTAGTATACATTTTTTTTTGTAAGATTGTAATGTATATTAATAACATTTTATGTACTACTTTTTAACTGAGTTTAGAGTTACTAACGGAGGCATATGCGAGGCATATGCAAAGTTCCATTATTTAGCTTGTGTTTCGGAAAAATGTAGGGATGATGCCTCCTTTGATAAGAAGTTTTATATGAAGATTGCCACACACATTTTAGTTGTCACTAGAGAAAGTATACTACATGTGCTATACATTAAGGGCTCATTCAGACCTGTTCGTTCTTGAGTGTTACATTAATGCAAGTGCATTAACGTATGTTGTCATGTGCGTGTTAATGTATGTTGCATTAAGGCAGCCAATTTATTTTGAATGGCCTGCCAACACACAAGAACAGACCAAATCAGCAATCTTTCTGACACAGCCTAACATAATCCAAAGTAGTGCATAACTGTGTGTTGTGGTGCGCTGCAACGCATGTGTGTCAGAACTGCACTGCCTTAGTGGGTGCCATGCAAAATGAAAGGCACTGCAATGCATTAACATGCAAGGCAGCACACAGCTTCACAAAGGTATGTTTTGTCCCTTGATCTATGCTAGATTTTGCCTGATGAGATGTTGTATAATAGGCTTTAGCTAGATTATTGTCTCCCTAGCATGTCATGATTAGTAGATAATGCATACCTCCCAACATTTTGAGATGGGAACGAGGGACACCTACTAGCAAATGTATGTAGGCATACTCCCCTTAAAGGAGAATTAACCCTCCAAAAAAAGGTTAAGTAAGTCTACAAGGGCTTTCCTCTATCACTATAATTCCTTTATATTGGCTTTTAACATTTAGGCCCCGTACACACGGGCGGATAATCCGCTGAAAACGGTCCGCCGAACCGTTTTCAGCGAACATGTCGGCCCGGAGATTTCTGTCTGATGGTTGTACACACCATCAGACAGAAATCCGCGCAAAAACAATACGCGGGGTGTGGCCGCGCCGTCGCGGCGACGATGACGCGGCGGCGTGGGCGGCCCTGGAAGTTCAAAGCTTCCACGCATGCGTCGAATCAGTACGACACATGCGAGGGATGGCGGTCGGTCGGACGTGTCCGGTGAGTCTGTACAGATGACCGAACACGTCCGACGGACAGGTTTCCGGCGGATAGATTTCTTAGCATGCTAAGAAATTTTTGTCCGCTTGAAAAACGGTCGGCTGGACAAATGTTCGCCGAAAAATGTCCGCTATGCCGTACACGACCGGATTTGTCTGCTGGAACTGATCCGCGGATAAATCCCAGCGGACAGATCCGGTCATGTGTACGAGGCCTTACAAATGCAGCAGTTTAGAATTTGGATGCAAGGTTTAGCACTGGGAAATATACAACTATATAGATCAAACCAAAATGAGGGACAAATGAGGAGGATTGAGGGACAGCGCAACATTGTTCCAAATCAGGGACAGTTCCTCCAAATCAGGGACAGTTGGGAGCTAGGGATAGTGACACAGGTGGCTAAATTACATTACAGGGACACTTCACTGTGCACACATGGAGTTACCTTCAAAACGTGCACGCGGAGCTCATGGTACTGACCTGAGGGTGTTTCAATCTCCATATATTTTTAAAGGAATACACCGTGGCCTAGCCTGCTATGGCTTTATTATTATCTTTAGTCAAGGAATCTGTTTTAAGAAAGAGATAGGGAATAGAAGTTTGGAACATCCAAGCTGTATTATAGTTGACATAAATGTATAAAAGAAAAAACAACTGGAAGCAAGCAAGTACAGGCAACAATGATTTCATTGTATTTAATTGCTGAAACTTCAACATGTACCATATTTTCCGGCATATAAGACGACCTGGCGTATAAGACGACCCGGCGTATAAGACGACCCCCCCTAATTTTCCAATGAAAACATTGTTTTGGGCTATACTCGCCGTATAAGAGCTCGTAGCTCCGATCCAAGTCCAATGTCTGAAGACAGCTCTGGAAGACTTATGCCCTGTACACATGATCGGTCCATCCGTTGAAAATGGTCTGATGGACCGTTTTCATCGGTTAACCGATGAAGCTGACTGATGGTCAGTTGTGCCTACACACCATCGGTTAAAAAAACGATCCTGTCATAACGCGGTGACGTAAAACACAAAGATGTGCTTAAAAAAAACGAAGTTCAATGCTTCCAAGCATGCGTCGACTTGATTCTGAGCTTGCATGGATTTTTAACCGATGGACGTCCCTACAAACGATCGTTTTTTTTTCTATCGGTTAGGTATCCATCGGTTAAATTTAAAACAAGATTGCTTTTTTTTAACTTATGGATAAATAACCGATGGGGCCCAAACACGACCGTTCTCATCGGTTTGACCAATCGTGTGTACGCGGCATTAGATGCAGGTCCATCCTCTCTTCGTGGTAGAGGTGAGCAGGTACCGCAGCAGATCCTTAGCTTCTCTCCTGATGGCTCTGAGCCTGGCAGCCTGAGAGCTCAGACCCCATCTATAGGTCTGCACTCTCCTCTCTCCTTGCTCAGTTTGCCCAGAACATAGTGACACTTCCTCCTCTAGGTGCAGCCACTTCTAAACTCCTATTAATCGAAGTCCACAGTCTATTAGCCTCCATTAAAAAGTACAGTGCAGAAGAAGGGGACATTCATTTCAGTATGCACTGAGCCAATCCGAGCAGGCTTAACAAGCTCTGTATTCAGCAACAGAATGCATTGCATATGGTATAGCGTTTGTTTTTTCTGGGACCAGTTTTACACTTAAAACCCTATAACTGGCAAAAAAAATGGAGCAAGTAAAGGTGAGTGAGTGAGTAACTTGTATAGCTCTACAAATGCAAACGAAATCGCCTCAAGGCGCTTTTTGCATCAAGTGTCGTCCTGATCCTTCAGAAGAGGTGGGTCTTTATTTTTTTCCTAAAAGCCGGATGGTTTTCTTCAATGCGGATGGTCGTCGGTAGAGCGTTCCAGAGCCGAGGTCCTTGGACTGCAAATCTTCGTTCTCCCTTAGATTTGTAGTGGGATTTGGGGATTTGGAGGAGGTTTTGGTTGGTTGACCGGAGGACGCGATTGGTGACGTAGGGTTTTATTTTCTCGCTTAAGTATTGAGGAGCTCACCCGTGCCCACACCACCGCTCTTCCATGGAGCACCTGGGGTCCCCTGGCGCATGAGGGAGTTTGGATGGGGCCGTGGCTTCAATAGCGGGCCTCACGGCAGACAGGGGGGTTCTTACATTCCCGAGCTAGTCTCGGATTTGGTACCTCTGCTCCCTGGCGACCTTTCAGTCTTTGGGAGTTTTGTCTAAACGGGATTTTGTTAATGGTGATGGATTGTCCTGATGGGATATAAAGGCAGTATTAAACTCCATTTCCAGTTTACGCACAAGGGTTTTCCGTTCGCGTTTGAATATGGCTGATTGTCTCTGAATTGTATTACGTATAACTGATTTATGGGCTTCCCAAAGAGTCAATGTATTAATTTCTGGACTAATATTGAGTGAGATATAATCTTTAATGGCTTGTTCAATGGTTTGCCGAAAAGATGGGTGTTTGAGTAGGATGTCTGGGAGATTCCAAGTAGGGTCGTGGCCTTTGGGTAATGCTGATTTAATAGACGTGATTACCGTATTATGGTCAGACCATGGGATAGGGATTATATCTGCTGTAATAATTTCAGGGAGCATACCTATAGTTAGGAATATGTGATCAATCCTTGTTTATTTTTTTTTTAGGGTGGGAATAGTATGTATATCTACGTTTAATGGGATTACCTTCTCTCCATGAATCTACCAAATTATATTTGGATAAAAGTTGTGAAAAAGACATTTTAAATTTATCTTGAGATGTTGTGTACAGGGACTTATCCAGAAATGAGAGGAGGACCTGGTTAGAATCTCCACACAGTATAACTGTACCTGTTTTAAGGTCATTCACGACTTGTAGTAAATGTGACATAAATGGATTTGGTTGCTTATTTGGTGCATAGTATGAAACCACAGTTATTTATTTGGGATTGGAGAGTAAATGGGGCAGAACGATGAAAGGCTATGAGGGTGCCCCGATGCTTGGAGGTATCAGAAGCCGTGTAGGATTGCGGATAAAAATGGGACATAAATTTGGGTGTGGAAGTACTCGTGAAGTGGGTCTCTTGTAGGCAAACTATGTGCGCCTTTCTGGCATGAAATGCATGGAAGGCCTTGGTACGTTTCTGGGGAATGTCTAGTCTCTGAACATTCAGGGACAGAATGTTTAATGGTGCCATGGTAGCTGAATAGACAAAGGGGACTTACCCATTACCAAGTTATTCAGGTCAATCGATACGATCCAAGTGGACTCAGAGAGAGAAGAAGAGAGAGGAATTGAGATGAATACTAGAGTAAGAAAAAGGAATAGAATACTAATGGTTAGAGAAAATAATGTATAGATCAACATAAAGACACATTTAAGTGTTTCCCGCGAGTGGGAGCAAAGATCACCCACTGGGGAAAAGGTGCTTCCGTCAGACTTCCACATATTATGTGTGGCCGAATGAGGGAGGCAGCGCAGGTGCACGGATCCTCCGTTCAAGGGGGGAGAGCTATCTGAAAAAAAAAATCACATTGATGTGTAATACTGTAAACCTTGCAATATACAGTAGGGATCGAAAGTTTGGGCACCCCAGGTAAAAATTTGTATTAACCACTTAAGGACCGCCTCCTGCACATATACATCAGCAGAATGGCACGGCTGGGCACATGTACGTACCCGGTCCAAAGCTCCGGGACCGCGGGACCCGCGGACCCGATCGCCGCTGGGGTCCCGCGATCGGTCCCCTGAGCTGAAGAACGGGGAGAGCCGCGTCTAAACACGGCTTCCCCGTTCTTCACTGTGGCGGGTGCATCGATCGTGTCATCCCTTTTATAGGGGGACACAATCGATGACGTCACTCCTACAGCCACACCCACCTACAGTTGTAAACACACATTAGGTGAAACATAACTCCTTCAGCGCCCCCTGTGGTTAACTCCCAAACTGCAACTGTCATTTCAACAGTAAACAATGCATTTTAAATGCATTTTTTGCTGTGAAAATGACAACGGTCCCAAAAATGTGTCAAAATTGTCCGAAGTGTCCCCCAAAATGTCGCAGTCACGAAAAAAATCGCTGATCGCCGCCATTAGTATAAAAAAAAATTTTTTATAAAAATGCAATAAAACTATCCCCTATTTGTAAACGCTATAAATTTTGCGCAAACCAACCGATAAACGCTTATTGCGATTTTTTTTACCAAAAATATGTAGAAGAATACGTATCAGCCTAAACTGAGGGAAAAAAATGTTTTATATATTTTTGGGGGATATTTATTATAGCAAAAAGTAAAAAATATTGAATTTTTTTTTTTTTAAATTGTCGCTTTATTTTTGTTTATAGCGCAAAAAATAAAAAACGCAGAGGTGATCAAATACCACCAAAAGAAAGCTCTATTTGTGGGAAAAAAAGGATGCCAATTTTGTTTGGGAGCCACGTCGCACGACTGCGCAATTGTCAGTTAAAGCGACGCAGTGCCGAATCGCAAAAAGGGGCAAGGTCCTTTAGCTGCATTTTGGTCCGGGTCTTAAGTGGTTAATGTGCATAACGAAGCCAAGAAAAGATGGAAAAATCAACAAAAGGCATCAAATTACAGATTAGACATTCTTATAATATGTCAAAAAAGGTTAGATTTTATTTCCATCATTTACACTTTTAAAATGACAGAAAACAAAAAAAATGGCGTCTGCAAAAGTTTGGGCACCCTGCAGAATTTATAGCATGCACTGCCTCCTTTGCAAAGCTGAGACCTGCCAGTGTCATGGATTGTTCTCAATCATCGTCTGGGAAGACCCGGTGATGTCAATCTCAAAGGTTTTAAATACCCACACTCATCTGACCTTGCCCCAACAATCAGCACCGTGGGTTCTTCTAATCAGTTGTCTAGAAAACTGAAACTGAAAATAGTTGACGCTGGAGAAAGCTGGAGAAGGCTATAAGAAGATAGCAAATCGTTTTCAGATGTCAATATCCTCTGTTCGGAATGTAATTAAGAAATGGCAGTCATCAGGAACAGTGGAAGTTAAAGCAAGATCTGGAAGACCAAGAAAAATATCCGACAGAACAGCTTGCAGGATTGTGAGTAAAGCAATTCAAAACCCACGTTTGACTGCACAATCCCTCCAGAAAGATCTGGCAGACACTGGAGTTGTGGTACACTATTCCACTATAAAGAGATACTTGTACAAATATGGTCTTCATGGAAGAGTCATCAGAAGAAAACCTCTTCTACGTCCTCACCACAAAAATCAGCATTTGAACTTTGCAAATGAACATATAGACAAGCCTGATGCATTTTGGAAACAAGTTCTGTGGACCGATGAGGTTAAAATATAACTTTTTGGCCGGAATGAGCAAAGGTACGTTTGGAGAAGAATTTAATGAAAAGAACCTCTGTCCAACTGTTAAGCATGGGGGTGGATCAATCATACTTTGGGGTTGTATTGCAGCCAGTGGCACAGGGAACATTTCACGAGTAGAAGGAAAAATGGATTCAATAAAATTTCAGCAAATTTTGGATGGTAACTTGATGCCATCTGTGAAAAAGCTGAAGTTAAAGAGAGGATGGCTTCTACAAATGGATGATCCTAAACACACCTCAAAATCCACGGGGGATTACATCAAGAGGCGTAAACTGAAGGTTTTGCCATGGCCTTCACAATCTCCTCACCTCAACATAATTGAAAATCTATGGATAGACCTTAAAAGAGCAGTGCATGACAGACAGCCCAGAAATCTCAAAGAACTGGAAGACTTTTGTAAGGAAGAATGGGCAAAGATACCTCAAACAAGAATTGAAAGACTCTTGGCTGGCTACAAAAAGCGTTTACAAGCTTTGATACTTGCCAAAGGGGGCAGTACAAGATATTAACTCTGCAGGGTGCCCAAACTTTTGCAGACGCCATTTTTTTTGTTTTCTGTAATTTTGAAAGTGTAAATGATGGAAATAAAATCTAACTTTTTTTGACATATTATAAGAATGTCTAATCTGTAATTTGATGCCTTTTGGAGATTTTTCCATCTTTCCTTGGCTTCGTTATGCACATTAATACAAATTTTTACCTGGGGTGCCCAAACTTTCCATCCCCACTGTATAACAAGAACTATTAGGCCCCATACACACAAGAGAATTTATCCGCGGATACGGTCCAGCGGACCGTTTCCACGGATAAATCCTCTCAAAGATTTCCGCAGATTTCTATGCGATGGAGTGTACACACCATCGCATTGAAATCCGTGCGGAAATCCTCTGGCGATGACGTGTCGCGCCGTCGCCGCGATTATGACGCGGCGACGGGCACGACGCTGTCATATAAGGAATTCCACGCATGCGTCAAATCATTACGACGCGTGCGGGGAATCCCTTTGGACGGATGGATCCGGTGAGTCTGTACAGACGAGCGGATCCATCCGTTGGGATGGACTTCAGCAGATGGATTTGTTGTGCATGTCAGCAAATATCCGATCTGCTGGAATCCATCCCAGGGGAGATTTATCCGCGGAAAAAGATCCGCTGGCGTGTACACACCATAGGATCTATCCGCTGAAACCCATTTGCTGGGATTTATCCGCGGATGGATTCTATCGTGTGTACGGGGCCTTAGTGTTAGAGTTAACTATATTAGGGGAGGGACAGTATGGGTAATAATGAGATAAAGAGCTAGCATCTGATTGACCCAAGATACCCTGGTGGCAGAGGCATTGCTAGGGGGGTGCGGTCCGCACCCGGGTGACACCCGCTAGAGGGGTGACACCATCCCGACATGTTTTTGCCGACATGCCCAGCGCCACCGCGTGTGTCTTCCTCCGCTCCCCTACTGAGCCAGCCACCTGCGAGCGGCGAGCCTCAGCAGAGCTCAGCCTGTGCCTGTCACACTGCACTGTGTGATGATGTGATGTCAGTCAAATCATCACACAGTACTTTCAGTTTCTCCACGCGGGCGGCGCGGCTCAACTTCTGCACGTGTGACTTGCAGGCCGCTGCAGGCATAATAGGAACAGGTGCGGGGGGGGGGGTCGCAGGTATCCACTGTGTGCCACCAGTGAGAAGAATGTCTCACCCCCCACCCCCTCTCTCTCTGTCTCACCCCCTCCCTCTCTGTCAGCCCCCCTTCTGTCACACCCCCTCCATCTCTGTCTTACCCCCTTCCTCTGTCACCCCCCTCTCTGTCACACCCTCACCCCCTCCCTTTCTGTCACCCCCCTCTCTGTCACACCCCCACCCCCTTCATCTCTGTCACCCCCTCTCTGTCACACCCCCACCCCACCCCCTCCATCTCTGTCTTACCCCCACCCCCTCCATCTCTGTCTTACCCCCACCCCTCCCTCTCTGTCACCCCCTCTCTGTCTCACCCCACCCCCTCCATCTCTGTCACACCCCCACCATCTCTGTCTTACCCCCACCCCCTCCATCTCTGTCTTACCCCCACCCCCTCCCTGTCACCCCCTCTCTGTCTCACCCCACCCCCGCAATCTCTGTCTCACCCCCACCCCCTCCATCTCTGTCTCACCCCCACCTGCTCCATCTTTGTCTCACCCCACCACCTCCATCTCTGTCTCACCCCACCCCCTCACCTGCACTCTGTACCCACCTACACTCTGTACCCACCTACACTCTGTACCCACCTGCACCCCCCTGCATCTACCACCCACCTGCACTGTGCACCCATCCCTCTGTACCCCCCTTCACCCACCACCCACCTGCATCTACCACCCACCTGCACTGTGCACCCATCCCTCTGTACCCCCCTGCACCCTCCTGCACCCACCTGCATTCTTCACCCTGCACTCTGCACCCACTTGCACCCTGAACCCACCACCCACCTGCACTCTTCACCCACCTGCACTCTGTACCCACCTGCACTCTGTACCCACCTGCACTCTGTACCCACCTGCACCCACCACCCACATGCATCTACCACCCACCTGCACTGTGCACCCATCCCTCTGTACCCCCTGCACCCACCTGCATTCTTCACCCTGCAACCTGTACCTGCCTGCACCCTGTACCCACCTGCACCCACTTGCAACCTGAACCCATCTGCACTCTGTACCCATCTGCACTCTGTACCCACCTGCACTCTGTCCCCACCTGCACCCCCCTGCACCCACCACCCACCTGCATCTACCACCCACCTGCACTGTGCACCCATCCCTCTGTACCCCCTGCACCCACCTGTATCTACCACCCACCTGCACCCATTCCTCTGTACCCCCCTGCACCCCCCACCCACCTGCATCTACCACCCACCTGCACTGTGCACCCATCCCTCTGTACCCCCCTGCACCCACCTGCATTCTTCACCCTGCACCCTGTACCCACCTGCACCCTGAACCCACCTGCACCCACTTGCACCCTGAACCCACCACCCACCTGCACTCTGTACCCGCCTGAACTCTGTACCCACCTACACTCTGTACCCACCTACACTCTGTACCCACCTGCACCCACCACCCACCTGCATCTACCACCCACCTGCACTGTGCACCCATCCCTCTGTACCCCTCTGCACCCTCCTGCACCCACCTGCATTCTTCACCCTGAACCCTGTACCCACCTGCACCCTGCACTCTCTACCCACTTGCACCCTGCACCCACCACCTACCTGCACTCTGTACCCACCTGCACTCTGCACCCTGCACTCACCTGAACCCTGCCCTCTGTACCACACCTGCAACCTGCACCCTGCCCTCTGTACCCCCCTGCACCTACCTGCACCCAGCCCTCTGTACCCACCTGCACCCTGCACTCTGTACCCTGCACCCACCTGAACTCTGCACTCTGTATGTAGCACCCTCATGGTATTTAATGACCCTTTAGGACCCTCCCACACCCAGTTGCTGTGGCACGCTCACCCCCTACTTTGGGGGAAGGTGTGGTGCAAGGTTGAATTTGTGCACCTTTTCCCTGCGAAGAATGCCCTGGGTGACACTATCAAATAGCACTGCGGCTGGCTGGGGGACGACAGCATGAGAGGCGCATAATGCCCTACTGCCTATCCTGCTGGGGGGGGGGGGTGACACCATGTTTCACCGCACCGGGTGACACCAACCCTAGTGACGCCACTGCCTGGTGGGGAGGTAACATAAACTAAAGGAGTGGTAAGAAGGCATGAGGGTAGAGCAGGGTCGGGAAAATCCCTGATATTAATATTGAGGGTATATCTAAAGTTCTAACAGGGAGAGGTAATGCTAAAAAAATCTCCTAGAAAGTATAATACTGTTGCTATATAAAACTTCTTATTGGCGGTCTAGGGTCAGCCGAGTTTTAACAATTAGAACAAATAGAACAAGTAGGACCCATGTCCTTAACAATTGTAATGAATGCCAAGAGGTCATTTTACATATGCCCTTTATGTAGGTCAAGAAAGGTTAGAATAAATAGCACTTTTTGCATGCAAAGGACCTAGAATTCTAACTGTAGAAATAGTAAACAGTCCTGGAATTTTAGCTGAAATTACGAAAAAAATAAGCAAACATTGAGCATGCAATTCTGCAAAACAAAATGGTGAAAATGATGCAATCTACTACATATGGTAATGCTTATGAGCATATAATAGCCTTTCAGATTCATGGAACATGGGTTTTAAAACCACTTTAATAAACTTGTTTGACTAAAAAGATAAAAATTATGAAAATGTTAACCCTTCCCTGTCCTATTTAAAACTTTAAAAAGAGTATGACTGTAGCTGGTATTCAACTTATACTCACAAAAGTATGTTAAAATGAATGAATGTGCTAAACTTAGCTCTTCTGAGAATCTGTCTGTGGAACACAGACTTGGTAAAACTGGTATGACAATAGAGCAAGCATCCTGAAAAACTGGAATGATGAGAGTAAGGATAAAAGAGGCAGTGTTATTTATACCTATACATAGTGGGGCAGATTCAGAAAGAGATACGACAGCGTATCTCCTGATACGCCGTCGTATCTCTGGGTTCCGTTGGTCGTATCTATGCGCCTGATTCATAGAATCAGGTTACGCATAGATATCCCTAAGATCCGACAGGTGTAAGTGACTTACACCGTCGGATCTTAGGCTGCAATTCCAGGCCGTCCGCTAGGTGGCGCTTCCATTTGTTTACGCGACAAATATGCAAATGAGGATTTACGCCGATTCAGAAACGAACGACCGCCCGGCGCATTTTTTTTTACGTCGTTTGCATTCGGCTTTTTCCGGCGTACAGTTACCCCTGCTATGTGAGGGGTATCCTATGTTAAGTATGGCCGTCGTTCCCGTGCCGAGTTTTGAAATTTTACGTCGTTTGCGTAAGTCGAATCACAAAAGAGTTGGACGTAAGTTACGCTCACGTCGAAACCAATGACGTCCGTGCGACGTCATTTGGAGCAATGCACGCTGGGAAATTTTACGGACGGCGCATGCGCCGTTTGTTCGGTGCGGGGACGCGCCTGATTTAAATTTTACACGCCCCCTACCCGCCGAATTTGAATTTGGCTGGGGGATTTACGCTACGCCGCCGCAACTTTACAGGCAAGTGCTTTCTGAATAAAGCACTTGCCTCAAAAACTTGCGGCGGCGTATCGTAAATGAGATAGGTTACGCAGATCTAAAGATCCGCTAACCTATCTGAATCTAGCCCAGTATCAATAAATACAAGTGTTATGCCCTTTATACACAATCGGTTTGTTTGATGAAAACGGTCCGATGGACCATTTTCATCGGACGAACCGATCGTGTGTGGGCCCCATCGTTTTTTTCCCATCGGTGAAAAAAAAATAGAACCTGTTTTAACATTTTCTGATGGTTAAAAAAAACAATCGTCTGTGGGGAAATCCATCGGTTAAAAATCCACGCATGCTCAGAATCAAGCCGACGCATGCTTGGAAGCATTGAACTTAATTTTTCTCTGCATGTCGTTGTGTTTTACGTCACCGCGTTGGACACGATCAGATTTTTAAATGATGGTCAAGACTGATGAACGTCAGCTTTATCGGATTTCTAATGAAAAAATCCATCAGTCCGTTTTCATCGGATGAACCGATCGTGTGTACAGGGCATTAGTGACAGCTGTCAAGAAATAGGATGCAAGTTGGTGAAAGACACACATACTCATACATGGCTATACAGTGATATTTGGGATCATTAGCTCAATTGTAAAGGCATTTTTATTGAGTGCACCACAGTCCAAACTGTGGTTTAGGGCTTGCAGTCCACCTTTACTAAACAAAATTAACGTTCAACAGAAACAGTAGCCTATGAATTGGATTTTCCCAAACATAAACAGGTAATGAATGTAGCACCTAGGTAGGTCCTAGAATTAGTGTATAATCTTTTTTGTTTTCTCTGCTTAACAGAGATGCTGCTCATGCTGTCTTGAAGTTTCCCTGTGCCCTAGCAACTATGGAAAGTGCTGGATAGTGG
Source organism: Rana temporaria (assembly GCF_905171775.1). Classification (NCBI taxonomy): domain Eukaryota; kingdom Metazoa; phylum Chordata; class Amphibia; order Anura; family Ranidae; genus Rana; species Rana temporaria. Next base: position 118,867,648 of record NC_053493.1, on the reverse strand, counting down.
GCAGAAACCATGCAGATAGGAGCATGAATACAGCCCTGAACAAACATAAAAAGTGTAGCGCTTAACAAATGAAGTAACACCTAAATATAATAAAATATAGTGTACACCAGTGGAAATCAATGAACAATTAAGCAAATTGATTATGAAAAACTGAATATATAAATGAATACAAAAATCACTAATAAGTGAAAGTAATGATTAAAAAGTTCAATGTGAGTCAAAGTAATAGTACTCCCAATGGTCTTGAATGAAACAAGTGCAATAGAAGTGACCGCCACCAACCAATGAAGAAGAGGCTTACCGGAGGCAGTGAACCCTGAATAACGTATGCTCAAAGGGTCAACTGTGCATAGTGTAAACCACTGAGAAAACTGGATCCTCAGCTGCAGTTCCCAGAAAGCGAATCCCACATCGATCCAATGTAAACAAAAGGGGTTGTTCAGATAAATGAGATAAATATGCAGTTCAGTTTTGGGCACCAGTTCTCAAAAAAGATATCGGAGAACTGGAGAAAGTGCAGAGAAGGGCAACCAAACTGATAAGAGGCATGGAGGAACTCAGCTATAAGGAAAGATTAGAGGAACTGAATTTATTCTCTCTTGAGAAGAGGAGAATAGGGGGGGGATATGATCCACATGTACAAATATACAAGGGGTCCATATAGTTAACTTGGTGTTGAGTTATTCACTTTACATTCAACACAGAGGACAAGGGGGAACTCTTTACATCTAGAAGAAAAGAGATTTCATCTCCAAATATGGAAAGGATTCTTCACAGTAAGAGCTGTGAAAATGTGGAATAGACTCCCTCCAGAGGTGGTTCTGGCCAGCTCAGTAGATTGCTTTAAGAAAGCTATGGATACTTTCCTAAATGTACATAATATAACTGGGTACTAACATTTATATGTAAAGTTTATCCTGGGAAAATCAGATTGCCTCTTGGGGGATCAGGAAGGATTTTTTTTCCCCTGCTGTAGCAAATTAAATCATGCTCTGCTGTTTTTTTTTTTTTGCCTTCCTCTGGATTAACTGTGCGTATAGAATTGGGTATATGGGATTGTATGATATATTTTTTTTTTTATGGTTGAACTGGATGGACTTGTGTCTTTTTTCAACCTGACTAACTATTTAACTATGTAACTATGGAAGCCTGAAGTTAGGAACTAGGGATGTTAAATTGTTCCACCCAAAAATGAAATTTCCACCTATACGTTTCCTCCCCCTACCAGTGTCACATTTGGCACCTTTCAGGGGGGAGCAGATATCTGTGTAATACAGTTATTTGCTTCCACTTCCGGCGATCTACGTCTTGTCCGGCCCTTCCTCTGTCCCCCCCACTATCTTCTGGGAGACACACAGGTCCCAGAAAACAGCAGGAACCAGTCAGAACGTGCCGCGCGATTCACACATGCACAGTAGGGAAACAGGCTGTGAAGCCACAAGGCTTCACTTCCTGATTCCCTTACTTAAAGCAGTTGTATACCCTGTTATTTTTTTTATTTTATTTTTTACACCTGTAAAGGAAAAGCCATAATGAGCTAGTATGCACCGCATACTAGCTCATTACGAAATACTTACCTTAAAACGAGGTGAAGAGAACTTACCTGGTCCACGCCGAGCGAGATGTCATCTTGCTTCGGCGTGTCTTCCGGGTATCGCCGCTCCAGCGCTGTGATTGGCATGCGCGCGGGAGACTTCAATTCGGCAAGGTCCAGCTGCAATCAGCGGCACATTGCGGGGGGAATATCTCCTAAACCATACAGGTTTAGGAGATATTCTTTATACCTACAGGTAAGCCTTATTATGGGCTTATCTGTAGGTAAAAGTAAAAAAGTGGGGTATACAACCACTTTAAGATGCCGGCACCTCCACCTGGAGCCAAAGGATGACCCGGCTTTGGGTGAGGACATCACGGGTGCCCTGGACAGGTAAGTGTCCTTATTATAACAGTCAGCAGCTGCAGTATTTGTAGCTGTTGACTTTTATATTTTTTGTTTGCAAGCGGAACTCCGCTTTAATCAAAGACTACACTTTATGTTGGACTGTTACCTGTGAATGTCATCATGCTAAGTTAATAAAGTAAAACTGGGTGGGTTCACATCTCCATGCGGAGCGACTCAAAGCGGGTATTCGGTGTGTCCCCGTTCACAATTTCAGGTCCAATTTTGGTCGAAATTTTTGGGTGAATTCGGACCTGAAATGGACCAGAAGATGCACAAGACTCCTGTGCAATTTGCTCCGCAGCCATCCCGGAGCTGTGTGAACCAGCCCCAGTGACAGCCGTCAGGCTCTTATATGAGTCTAATCTCATGAGTACTATATACCCAAGAAAAGGGGAACACAAGTGGGGTGTTGGGGAAGGGAATCACTGCTCCAGATGGGTATACTAAGCAATCAAGAACCTCTCAGGAAACCAAGGGTGCCGGCAATGCACAAGGCAAATGGTGAAAACTTCGGAAGAATGGATGGCCGCACTCCAAAAAAACTCTTGAGTTGTCTTTATTGTAAAATCAATAGTAAAATGCACTACAAAAGGCAGCAAAAATAGGGAAAACAGCCTATGCGTTTCACAGCCATGATTAAGCACTGATCCAGTGTGAAACGCGTAGGCTGTTTTCCCTATTTTTGCTGCCTTTTGTAGTGCATTTTACCATTGATTTTACAATACAGATTTTTTTGGAGTGCGGCTGTCCGTTCTTCTGAAGTTTTCACCATTTACGAGTGGGGTGTTATCACCAGTCAAGAAATATTGAGCACTTTGAGAGGTATGCAGAGGAGTAGAGGTGATTACTAGCACCTCAACCAATTATTGGACTTTTTGTCTTTTCCTTATTTTACTTTAACCACTATAAAGTCTAAATATACCTTTTACAAGGACACATATTGTAAATTGGCATATGCTATGTATCAAATAGTTTCAGGATTGTCTTGGGTTGTTTTATTACTTTGTATCTGATTGGAATACACATGTTGTATCAGAGGTAATTAGTAGTGCGGCACATTGGTTGTTTATTTAATTTTTAATACAAGTACATGGTGCCACAGACATATATCAGGAATATGAAATGTAGTGGTAACATACATTTTAATTCTTAACCACTTCCGGACCGCCCACTGTATATATACGTTGGCACTTTAAAAATGGATATCTCTGTTATGGCAGTAGCTAGCTGCCATAACCCAGGTATCCATCTCTTCAGTGAGTGGTCCGGTTTACGATAATGGTGGTCTATGCGGTGGATTCACCGCTAGATCACCGTTATCTGCGGTGGGAGAGGCCTGTCCTCCCGCCACTCTCCCACGCCCTCTGCCGCTTACCGGAGCCATCGGTAGCAGCGGAGGTGATCGGGTCCTCTCTCGTGCTGGGTATGGAGACGAGTGAGGGGAAGATGGCCCCCACCCGTCTCCATACCATAGCAGGGCGGGAGCGACGTCAAAACGTCACTTCCGCCCATAGCTCTTAAAGGTGTTGTAAAGCTAGTGCATTGTTGGTTCACCAATCTTTTCCTTCGATTTCCCTTCTAGATTTTTCTTTGTCTGAATTTCTCACTTCCTGTTTCTCCTCAGTAAGCTTGCCCCCATAATCCGAGCTGTTCTAGCTGGGGGTTAGTCAGCCAGAACAGCTTACTGAGGAGGAACAGGAAGTGAGAAATTCAGACAAAGAAAACTAAGAAAAAAAACATTTAGAAGGGAAATCGAAAGAAATGGTAAGTGAACCAACAATCCACTACCTTAAAAAAACCTATTTAGAAAATAACAATAGCAATAATTCTAGCTCTAGACCTTCTCTGTAACTCAAAACATGCAACCTGTAGAATTTTTTAAACGTCGCCTATGGAAATTTTTAAGGGTAAAAGTTTGTTGCCATTCCACGAGCAGGCGCAATTTTGAAGTGTGACATGTTGGGTATCAATTTACTCGGCGTAACATTATCTTTCACAATATAAAAAACAATTGGGATAACTTTACTCTTGTCTTATTTTAAAAATCAAAAAATTTTATTTTTTCCCCAAAAAAGTGTGCTTGTAAGACCGCTGCGAAAATACGGTGTGACATATAGCTTTGCAATGAGCGCCATTTTATTCTCTGGGGTGTTCGAATTTTTTTATAATGTTTGGGGATTCTAGCAAAAAAAATATGTTTTTAACTTGTAAACAACATTTCTGAAAAAGAGGCTCAGTCCTGAAGTGGTTAATAACAGGAAAGCCACACCGTACTACTGGCAAATTTCTATCTGTCAGTCAATATTGGTCTTTTACTATTTGATGAAGCATTGTCATTACTAAAGCTACCTATTTCAAAATGAAATTAACCAGACTGCGGTGTTGTTGCTGTGGGTTGGTCAAGCTAACTAAATGAAAAAATATAGATTCCACAGGTAGAAGTGATCGGCAGCTGTACAGCAGTCTGATCTATCCCATAGACCCCCAGTACTGTGGTTCTCGCCACTAAACCACCCCCGTAATGTTGTGTGTGTTTAATAAAAGATTTTGTGATAATGAAACATACTTTTAAATACAGCTAATGTTAGTACAGTAAAACCTTGGTTTTAGAGTGTGAAGGATGTCAGTGTAAATCTCCCTGCTTGGTTCATGTGTCACAAGCTATTGACATGTTAATGACCCTTCCTCAGCCAGCTCCCTAGTTCAAATGGTAATTGATTTATTGTGTGTGGGAAGGAGACCGGCCTTACTGTTTACAATGATTAGATAAGGGGCTCATGTTAATTATTCTGATTGCTTCATTGTGGTCAGGCTGTTACACCTAGTAATTAACTCCGCTGATGTCTTTATCTAAAGAAACATGTCTGCATGGTCGGCTCCGACTTGTCTCCTATAATCTGTATGGGAAACCCCACTGTGTGAGGGGGGCGTTCCTAACAGGCTGTAACCACATATAAGCTGAGTTTTTGTGTCAATAAAGTGTCTTGTTCCAGCAGTAAGCTTGTCTCATGTGTGGCTTTCTGGGCGATTCCAGGGATATCCCTCCTCGTGGAATATTGGGGTGATTGTCGTTATGGGAAGAAGGGAACGTTGACGGGGATATCATACCGATACCGTCACAATTGGTTGGTAGCAGCGGGATTTTTCCCTTCTATTCCCCTTCACACCCGGATTCCAAGCAGACACTGGAAGAACTACTGGAAGTTCGTGGAAGGATCGCTAGCAACAAAACCAAGCGGGTCATCATAGCAGAATTAATGGAGCTAGACCAGGAGGACGGGATTGCAGCAACGCCAGCAGTACAAGAGATGGAGACACCAGTGATTCAGGAGGAGGAATCGCCAGCCAACAAGCTAATGAGAGAGAAGCTAGCGTGGTTCGGCCCGAACCCAACGCCGGATGTGGTTCTGAAAGTGATGGACCTGTTAGCGGAGGAGGCTAAAGAAATAAGGGACGCAGAACTACAGAAGGATAAACAAATAAGGGACGCAGAGCTACAGTTAAAACTGGCAGCAGTCCAACAAGCAGCCACACCTTCTACGAACAGTGAGTACAGCACAGCAGACGCAAGGAAGATTCCGTTTAGCGCTTTTAAAGCTTTTGATGAAAAGGACTGTGAAATTGATAACTACCTGGCAGACTTTGAGCGACAATGTAACCTGCACCGAATTGCTAGAAGAGAGTGGGTTGCAATATTGTCAGGCAAACTGTCAGGCAAAGCTTCTGATGCTTTCCGGACCGTGCCAGATCAGGATATCCATAGCTACGCCCGGGTTAAAGAAGCGCTCCTGGCTCGTTATGCAGTAACCCCAGAGTCCCACCGACAGAAGTTCAGGGACTCACGCAAAACCACGAAAGACTCTTACGCAGAATGGGCATGCCAGCTGTCCCTGTCGGCCTCTAACTGGGTTAACAGCAGCCAGGCCACCACCGCAGAGGACATTTTGCAACTAATGCTCCTGGAGCAATTTTACAATCACATCCAGACGGATGTCAAAGATTGGGTGAGAGATCGCAGGCCCATGACTCTACCAGAGGCCGCGAAGTTGGCGGATGAATATGCGGATACTCGCAAGACAAACCAGGTCACACCACGGGTACAACCTCCACAACCAACGGCGCCCTCACACCCACCAGCCGCTAGATACCAACCGCCTAACAGACCGATGACATCTAGCCCTCGCTACCCACGCCAGGAGGACAACGAACAACGCTGCTTCCGGTGCAAACAGTTGGGTCACTTCAAGCAGAATTGCCCCATGAACGACAACACCAGGTCAAATTGGTCTCAACCTGGGTACCGCCCACCAGCAGCAGCCCATTGTGTAGACTCGGCTTGGGATCTCCAGGAGCTGGGTCCGGAAGAACCATTGGGCACCCCTTACGAAGCCCTCATGGTACAATCTGTTATTACGGACAACAGGGAACACCATTGTCAGCTGGTCATGGGCGACCGCCATGAGCCGGAGGGGCCTTGGAGGGAGCTGGGCAGAAAGAGGCACCGCCAGCTACCCTCCAAGAAGAAGAGGTCCTGGAAGTCATATAACCAGCGGACCTGGGAGGAGAAGAAGCGACTGGAGGAGATGGAATCGCAGCGGGTGCCCCAGATGCGGGCCGAGATGTTCGCCAAGGGCCCACCGGTGGCCCCTTACACCACCACCCAGTTCCTGATGATGAAGGACCACGTGGAGAGCCTGCAGGACATGAGCAAGCAGGATCTGATCCGTGAGTACATAGAGCTGGAGGAGTGCATAAGCCGCATGGAGGAGGAGAACAACCACCTGAGGTCACAGCGGGCTGACCCCCCCAGGCTCCATGAACTGGAGATGGAGCTGGAGAAGCTCAAAGAGGAGAACCGGCGGCTGCGGAGGGAGCAGGGGGTGGCTGACCTTATGGGGCTCTGAGTCCCCTCTCCCCCCCCCCCCCCCCGGACTCTGAGCACCAGTGCTACAGCATTTCAACAAATATAACTTTTTCTTTTTATGAATCTCCTGTGATTGTCACTTCAGAGCCATAACCTGCCCCCTCCCATAGCGGGACACCTAGACGGCGGCGCACAGACCCATTCGCTGTCTTCACACTGACTTCTGGTGACTTTGCAGATCGCACAAAGACTTGGGGACTGACCGGCGTGTGATCTGACGACCCGGTAGCATACCTGAGTCGGAAGCAGTTACCAATGGAGGTCAGTCACGCCAAACGGAGTTAACCTCGGACTAAAAGCTCTGAACCCGTCAACCCTACTGGACCAGGGAAGGTCCAACCGGGTTTGCCGGAGCAGGGAGAAAAAGGGGGGCCATTGTGAAGGATGTCAGTGTAAATCTCCCTGCTTGGTTCATGTGTCACAAGCTATTGACATGTTAATGACCCTTCCTCAGCCAGCTCCCTAGTTCAAATGGTAATTGATTTATTGTGTGTGGGAAGGAGACCGGCCTTACTGTTTACAATGATTAGATAAGGGGCTCATGTTAATTATTCTGATTGCTTCATTGTGGTCAGGCTGTTACACCTAGTAATTAACTCCGCTGATGTCTTTATCTAAAGAAACATGTCTGCATGGTCGGCTCCGACTTGTCTCCTATAATCTGTATGGGAAACCCCACTGTGTGAGGGGGGCGTTCCTAACAGGCTGTAACCACATATAAGCTGAGTTTTTGTGTCAATAAAGTGTCTTGTTCCAGCAGTAAGCTTGTCTCATGTGTGGCTTTCTGGGCGATTCCAGGGATATCCCTCCTCGTGGAATATTGGGGTGATTGTCGTTATGGGAAGAAGGGAACGTTGACGGGGATATCATACCGATACCGTCACATAGAGTAACTTGATTTGAGAGCGTTTTGCAAAACAAGCAACATTTTTAAATAAATTCTGAATTGATACACAAGCGATGTCTCAATATTCACGTAGCGTCATGTCATAACAGATTATAAAAGAAAAGAGAGGTGCCTCTAAATGTAGCAATATGGTTACATTTAACCATTTAACCCCCGGACCATATTGCTGGTCAAAGACCAGAGCACTTTTTGCGATTCGGCACTGCATCGCTTTAACTGACAATTGCGCTGTCGTGCGACGTGGCTCCCAAACATAATTTTTTCCCCACAAATAGAGCTTTCTTTTGGTGGTATTTGATCACCTCTGCGGTTTTTATTTTTTGCGCTTTAAACAAAAATAGAGCGATAATTTTGAAAAAAAAACGTTTTTTTTATTTTTTGCTATTATAAATATCCCCCAAAAATATATAAAAAAAAATTTTTTTACCTCAGTTTAGACCGATACGTATTGTTCTACATATTTTTTATAAAAAAAAAACGCAATAAACATTTATTGATTGGTTTGCGCAAACGTTATAGCGTTTACAAAATAGGGGGTAGTTTTATGTCATTTTTATTAATATTTTTTTTTACTAGTAATGGCGGCGATCAGCGATTTTTTTTTCGGTACTGCAACATTATGGCGGACACTTCGGACACTTTTGACACATTTTTGGGATCATTGACATTTTTATAGTGATCAGTGCTATAAAAATGCATTGGATTACTATAAAAATGCCACTGGCAGGGAAGGGGTTAACACTAGGGGGCGGGGAAGTGGTTAAGTATGTTCCCTGGGTGTGTTCTAACTGTAGGGGGGTGGCCTCACTAGGGAAAATGACTGATCGCTGTTCATACATTGTATGAACAGACGGTCAGGCATTTCTCCCCTGAGGCCCCGTACTCACGACCAAACATGTCTGCTGAAACTGGTCCGCGGACCAGTTTCAGCAGACATGTTTGGCCGTGTGTAGGCATGAGCGGACCATTTTCGGGCGGATCGGACAGGTTTCCAGCGGACAACTGTTTCCTGGACTTGCTTTAAAACAGTCCGCTGGAAACCTGTCCCCCGACATGTACGGTCGTCTGTACAGACCTACCGTACATGTCCGGCCGCCCGCCATCCCTCGCATGCGTCGAATGACTTCGACGCATGCGTGGAAGCATTTTAAAGGCAGGCCGCCCACGTCGCCGCGTCATTGTCACGGCGACACCGCGTCATCGACGCGGCGACACCGCGGACACGCCCCGCGTATTGTTTACGCGCGGACTTCTGTTCGATGGTGTGTACAGCCATCGAACAGAAGTCCCCGGGCAGACATGTCCGATGAAAACGGTCCGCGGACCGGTTTCATCGGACATGTCTGCTCGTGAGTACTCGGCCTGACAGGACCGGGAGCTGTGTGTTTACGAATTATGCTCGCAATCCAAGGTTTTACTGTACCTGATTTTAACTATATCAACATTCTGCAGTCCCCTGTAAAGTAACACTGAAACTGAAAAATATCTGGGTTCTTACTTTGTAAAAAAAAATATCTCGGTTTATGAAAAACACAACCTATATTGGCAATTTTGTCTTAGTTTTCTCTCACTGGGCTCACTGGAATCAACGGATTATATTTGCATAGAGCAATTTATTCATTGTCGTACAGATCAGAAATACACCATACTGACACCACAGCTATTCATTTTCCTTGTCAGCCAGCTGATAAATTGGCTGCTGTGCACACAAAATTACATTGATAGTATTCTTCCTCTGCCTGCGTCTATGCATTTGCTGCATTATGAAGTAATTATGGGATGGGATATTTTCATCACCTGGAGATTGTGTGCATAATGTACTTTAAAATCACAGTGTGTATGGACCTTTCCAATTCATAGTGCCTGGGAACAGTGTGTTAAGATCTAATTTATTACATGTGACAAGTGTTCAGTGCCAGAGGAATTTTTACTTATGATATCTTTATGATATCTGTAGTAAATGAAAGGAGAAGTGACTATGGGGGTTATTTACTAAAGGCAAATCCACTTTGAAATACAAGTGCAAACTACAAGTGCAGAGTGCACTTGTAATTGCACTGAAAGTGTACTTGGAAGTGCAGTCACTGTAGATCCGAGGGGGACATGCAAGGAAAATGAAAAACTGCATTTTAGCTTGCACATGATTGGATAAAAAAATCAGCACAGCTTCCCCTCATTTCAGATCTCCCCCTCCGATTTACAGTGACTGCACTTCCAAGTGCACTTTCAAGTGCACTTTGCACTTGTAGTTTGCACTTTTAATGCAAAGTGAATTTGCCTTTCGTAAATAACCCCTATGTGTTCTTGTATGTAACAGATAGCAAGCAAAATTTATAAAAGAGATGCCTTCCACTACAAAATACAAACAAATAAAGGACAAAGAAGAAATAATATTATGTGAAAGAGATTGATTGATGGGTTAGAGCAAAGACCACTAAAACATGGCTAAAGCCCTGGTTCAAAGAAGGGGGGGGGGGGGTTAAAGGACCAAGAGGAAGAGTAGGAAGAAAGAAAAAAGGAAAAAAGAAAAAAATGAGAAAAGAGGAAAAAAGAGAGAAGGGGAGGGGGGAAGGAAGACACGGGGGGGAAAAAAGGTTAAAGTGGAAACACAAGGATAGCACTCACATGGGCCACATCTGTAATTATATTAGGGAAGAAACAATATCAAGCAAGTGGACATTGATGGTCAGACTTTCAGGCCAAGGAAGTATGGTTTTGTAAAAAAAATATATAATTTAATAGCATATAAATAAATTAAACAAGATATACAGAAAATAAAATTAAATACAAAAAAATTATCACAAATTGATCAACAGCAAGTGACCACTGTACATTCCTCGGAAGTCGCCAACGCACGTTTCGCCGTGGGGCTTCTTCAGGGCGAGGATGAGGAATATAAATTTAGCAGAGAGATAGAGACTTATATGACTGATGGTCCTCTGGCGGATGCATCCACGGGGCATATAAGACACAGGTGGAGACAAACAGGTCGAGAAATAAGCTTGGGTAAAGGCTTTCACATATCGAGAATCTTGGGTAGATCGAAAGGATCAAAAATAAAAATCCAAGGAATGGAAATTATACACCACAGGGGGAGTTGTAACTCAGACTATTTCTATGAGGTCCTGGACAAACTGGGACAGCAGATGGCAGCAAAGCAGCAATGTAAGGGAGCTTTCACAAAGGAACCCTTCCTTAGCAGCATTTGCATAGGGCATTAGTAAAAGCCATATAGCTGATTGCAGCAATGCGTCTGTGTCCCAGGGTGTACACACGGTAACACAGTTGCCCCAGTTGAAGTCCACTTGGACGAAACGCGTCGGGCCTGCTATATCTGCACCCCATATTGCTTTTACTTTCCTTTTATACTGAAGTGATCACTTTTATGTTTTTGGTTTTATTACAATAAAACCTATCCTCTTTTACCTGCACCATCCGGAGCATTGTTTTTCTTTCTTTTCCCTGCATGACTTGCTTGGATACAAAGTTTTTTCAAACTCCACGTCTGTGTGCACCTTGCATCAGTGGACACCACTGTTTACATCACCAGTTGGCGTTTCAACAAGCTGACCCTCTGTCCCTGTTCACGAATTGGAGTTGGAGCAAGTATACCCACGGTGAGGTTCCAGTCCAGGCTCACAGCCATCCATCAGGATACCCCGTGGTGAGTCTAACATCGTGCCATCGTCCAGCTGAGCAGAGTCGTGTGGAGTCGTTACATGCGTTTACGATCTGTTGTCGCTGACAAGCAGATCCACAGAATCTGGTAAGAGTATTCCATCTACTCCTGATTTTATCATGCAGAAAGTTTTTCCAATGATGAGGATGTGGCCATACACCCCCTATTGATGGACTTTTTGTTTTTGTGTTTTCCTTGTGTTTGATGTTTCAAATGGACACTCACTCACAGGTCACTGTGTTCTCATCACATTGACGCATAATTTGCAATTTTTAAAAGAATTCTTCAGCGCTGCATTTATTCTGGAATAACAAACTGTCACGTGACACTCCTTGATGTATAAGTCATAGAAAGAAACAAAGAAGCATAGAAGAATAACAGATAAAAAGACCCGGTGTGAATGCCCTGAATTCAGACAGTACTGGAATGGACTTTTTCCTTGCTCCTGCAAGTTACGGGGCTATACTGTATATACAGCAAAAACCTCAAATAGCTTTACTCAATGAATCTCTTGCTGATACCCCTCGCACCCTACAGAGGCTGATATTCTTCTTTTTTTTGCAGCTAAAGGTTTAATAGCAGGAGCATGGAAAAAATCCTCAGTTTCTTTGACCCAAGCTAAGCATAAAATCTTGTTGACTATGGTTCATGAGAAGAATGCCAGTCTGATTAATGATACAGTAAAGCAATTTGAACAAAATTTGGGACCCCTGGGCTTAATATATGCAAATCCAGCTCAACACTTATTCTCCTGCTGCAGATTCAGTTTAAACTGGGGATCTATATAAGTCTAACTTCTTTTGCTTCTCTTTTTTCCTCTTCTTCCTTTGACCTTGGCTCTTCTCTTCACTTTTCATTTTTAAAGGATGATGACTTCATGGTCTCTACCATCAACAGGGAAATCTCAATATCTCAATATAATATTATTTGTTTATATAGGGGAATCGGCTTAAGACTAGATTACTGCATACCTCACCAAGAATCCTTTTCTCAATTTTATGTACATTACAGTATGTATGCTGATTCTTCTCTTGAGATACCGATGTAATCCCTGTTCTAAATTGATGTATTGATACTTAATAAAAATATTGAACGCATAACATAACACAAAAGTCACAGTCTCAGCAGCACCAACCCAAAATCTCTGGAAGCTCCACTATTTCAGGCACCTTGACTCTCATACAGGGTCAAAACCTGTGATAGAGTGCTGGTCAGATAACATTCCAACATTTTTCCTAGTGAGATTTAGGACCCAAACTAGTTATTTCTTTCTGTCTATCAAGTTGTGTCTTCCTTTGCAGCCTTATCTAGCATTTTGCCACATCTGAGGTTCCATTCCCTGTGTTGGCCTAGGCCATTTTTCACATACCTCCCTGTCAACTGTTAGCACAAAGGATACAGACATGTTACTGTGACTAAATTTTTCCAATGTCAACCAGCCAAGTATTTAAATATATGCATGTACAGAATATCACAACAATTTGGGTGCCTCATAGATCTCATCCACAACTAATATACCCATGTCTGCCTAGACCATTTGTTGAAGTGGCTAAGAACAATAATTTGAATGAAAAAAAATTAATCATGTTTTTAAAACTGTATTTTTCCAACATCTTGGAACATCTGCTGGCGTAGTCGCAGAGAGAGGAAAACATACGTGCACATCTGATGGGATTTTGACCTGATCCTCCCATTCTGGACTACGATCTTTCAGCTATATACTAATATCTTTGATGAGTCTCTTCCCCTACAATAGCCCTGTTATCTATTTTGCCGGGTTCTGATAAATCTCAGATATCAAGCCTTTTAAGATTTTTCCTCTCATTAGCGAGGCAGCTCATTTCTAGATTTTGGAAATCTATAACTACTCCTTCCCTATTCCTTTGCACCCCCTAACAGATTCTGAATTAGCGTTACTTGATAGAGGACTCAAGTATGCTCCACCTAAAAATCTTAACAAATTTAACACATATATGGATATTCACAAATACGTTCGCAAGCTAAATGTGCAACGTTACATGGCTTCCAATTCTTCTAACCCTTCAAGGAATGCTTCCTCAGACTATGTTCATTCTGGCCTATCGAACGCTTCAGTTTTTAACCCTCCAGATCACCTTCCACCATCACTTAGGGTTTTTAGGGATCTAGCCCTTAAAGATTTGGATGAGTAGTTACAAATTAAATGGATAAAAAACAAAAAGGATATTGAAATGGGTATTGAATCCTTATGCTCCAATAAACATCTAGTAATCCGCCCCGCTTATAAATGGGGCAGAATAGTTGTCCTGAATAAAGCCGACTTTATGAAAGAAATGCATTGGATTCTTTCAGATTAAGCTACATATACTCCCTTGACATTAAACCCAGGTTATAAATATAAGAGGATTTTGGAGAAAATTGTCTCGAGAGGTTTTGATCTCAATATTCTTAACAAAAAAGAGAGTCTTTTTGATCATTTACTACTTGCCAAAGGTGCATAAAAGTCTGACTTGCCCCCCGGGACGACCCATGGTGAGTGGGATTGACTCCATCACCTCCCGGGTGGGCAAGTACATTGATCATTTTTTGCAGCCTTTGGTATGTGAAATACCTTCCTATATTAAAGACACCCGGCATGTCATTACTTGTTTGTCTTCCCTCAAGCCCCCAGTAGATTTATGGATGGTGACCGCAGATGTCACTTCTCTATACACAGTCATATCTCACCGATTGGGTTTTGAGGCCGTCTCTCACTTTTTGAGGAGGGACTCTAATCTTCCAACCAGACAGATGGATTATATAATGGAACTGCTTGTATTTGAAGCAAATCATAAATTCTTCTGGTTCGATGGCTTCTTTTACAGGCAGGACAGGGGCGTCGCTATGGGGGCTAAATATGCCCCCAGCTTAGCGAACCTGTTCATGGCCAAATGGGAGGAGGATGTCGTCTGTGTTCAAACTAGATCCCAAGTGGTCCTTGGGACCGTTACATTGACGACATCCTCCTCCTTGGGAGTGGTAGTAAGGATGAGCTTGTGCAGTTCATGGATTTCCTGAATGACAATGACTGGGGTATCCATTTGAGCTATGAGGCCAGCCAAGAAAAAATAAACTTTTTGGATTTAAACATTTCTGTAGGTAATGGAGGATTCACTACTTCCACTTTGTTTAAAGATACTGACCGTAATTCATTTATACCAAGCGACAGCTGCCATCATGCCTCGTGGCTGAAGTCGGTACCAAAAAGTCAATACCTACGACTATAACGAAATTGCACTGATCAGGCAACATTTTTAGAGCAGGCTCAGGTCCTCATGCAAAGATTTGTTGAGAAGGGTTACTCCACTCACTCTCTGTCCAATACTCTAGATTTAGTTAAGAATACTGACAGAGTAGGACTATTAGAGGACAAATGTGGTAGAGGTGGGGATAACTCCTTCAGGAGTCCCTTTATCACTAGTTATTCATGCCAGCATGCCAGTGTTAAAAATATAGTGAGGAAGCACTGGCATATTTTGAGGAACAATAATGTTCCTGCCAATATTAAGGGGAAAAAGGAAACAGCCACCACCATTTTTTTATGTCATTAAAATTGATTGTGTGTGGGCTTCAGAGCATTTTTCGGGTTCTAAATAATGGCCAATTTTTTTTTCGAACATGCTCTATTTTTTCACGACATTTTTAACGTTGTCGTTTTTAAGGATGTAAAAAATGGTCGTGTGTGGGCTTTAATAACGTGAAAAATCTGCGCATGCTCAGAAGCAAGTTATGAGGCGGGAGCGCTCGTTCTGGTAAAATTACCGTTCGTAATGGAGTGAGCACATTCATCACGCTGTAACAGACAGAAAAGCGCGAATCGTCTTTTACTAACATGAAATCAGCTAAAGCAGCTCAAAGGGTGGCGTCATCTGAACGGAACTTCCCCTTTATAGTCCCGTCGTACGTGTTGGACGTCACCGCGCTTTGCTAGAGCATTTTTTTTCACGATCGTGTGTATGCAAGGCCGTTTTAATGATCGGGTTGAAAAAAATATCGTTTTTTTAGACCCTTAAAAACATCATTTTTTAGAACCCGAAAAACGGTCTTGTGTACGCTGCATAAGAATTGGTAAACTGCAATAAAATGCTTACTTTGGGTTCAATACTGCTTTAAATTTCCCTTTTTACACACTTTTGGCCTGTTAAATATATTATTGAAAGTTTTGTGCAAAAAATACCCCATGACCCTGCCAGAAATCTTGTGAGATTCTAACTTCCTGAGCTGCACTCTTATTACTTACATCATTCTCAGCTGTATCTGTAGACTACAAACTTCATGTTATGGAGAATGGAAAAGGAGGGTGCATGCTTTACTTTGGTCCTAGCGTCAGGGCTGGACTGGGACACAAATTTGGCCCTGGACTTCATCCAGACTGGCCCACTTTGACAGGTCTCTCCCATGGCGGCCTGACAACTACCGCAGCCCCCCCTCCCTGGCCACCCAAGCCCCCTCTCCCCCCTTCACTAGCCACTAGTCGTTCTACTTTATAAGAGTAGAACGGCTGGTACTCTTATAGGCAGTACCAGTGGAGAAGCTAGACATTATTTCACCCGGGGCAAAGAATCAGTTTGGTGCCCCCCCCCTATGGGACAAGATTAGGCAGAAGTGAGAAACTCCCAGGCCATAGCTGTGGAGTCATCTGTTTGTCCCCTCCCCCATGCTCCTCTGTCATCCCCCCTGCTCCTCTGGTCCTCCTTCTGCTTCTTTGCTCCCCCCAGGTGAGCTCTGCGTTGAGGGAGAGGAGGTGAGTGCTGCGGGAAGGGAGAGACAGAGGAACGAAGGGGGGTGGTGGTCCGCTGTTACTGAAGCCGGCCCACTGAGCCATCGGCCCACCGGGAAACTCCCTGTAGTCCCAATGGCCAGTCCATCCCTGCCTAGCGTGAATGTTGTTCCTGTACCCTTGGACAGGAAGTGTGCTACTGGCATGATCACTAAATGTAACTAAAATAAAAAATAAAACAATGGAACCACCACATCTAAGTGACTGGTAAGCTGCAGTATTTTACTTTTTTTTTTTTACTTGGGTTTAGATAAGCTTTAGGTAAGGTGAAGTTCACTTTCCTGACAATCCTTTTTAATCAATTTTCTAAAATAATTTCTTTAATTGACCTAAACAACTTTTCAATATCCAGTAGATGTATTAACAAAAATTATATTTTTTTGCATTTTCTAATGTAATTTTGCAGAACATAGGAGCACATATTGGACAGATTTACTGTAAAATAATTGTCAGCTGGTGCCATGTGGAAATAGAGAGAGAAAAGCTGACAATTTAGCTGAAGGTATTATTTTCAGCACTGCTGTGCACTTTCCTTAAGTAGAATAGCTTAAAAATAAATTGTCACGAAGGACCTCCTGCTCAGCAAAAAAAAGGCAGGTGGAATAAAATGATAATGCTCTGGAATCCTTGCTAATGAAAATATACATAAATCACTTAGATAACATATTCAGAGCGCTGCCATGAAATTTCACATATTGGTTTGGCAATGCAAAGACTGAGTAAATAGCTTTTTCCTAATTAAAAACAACTGCATATGTGAGAACTCTTGATATATATATATATATATATATATATATATATACAGTATCTCACAAAAATGAGTCCACCCCTCACATTTTTGTAAATATTTTATTATATCTTTTCATGTGACAACACTGAAGAAATGACACCTTGCTACAACGTAAAGTAGTGCAAGTATGGCTTGTATAACAGTGCAAATTTGCTGTCCCCTTAAAATAACTAAACACACAGCCATTAATGTCTAAACCGCAGGAAACAAAAGTGAGTACACCCCTAAGTGAAAATATTCAAATTGGGCCCAAAGTGTCAATATTTTGTGCGGCCACCATTATTTTCCAGCACTGCCTTAACCCTCTTGGGCATGGAGTTCACCAAAGCATCACAGGTTGCCACTGGAGATCTCTTCCGCTCCTCCATGATGACATCACGGAGCTGGTAGATGTTAGAGACCTTGATCTAGAGCTATCCACAGTCAAACTGCATCGAACGGTGGTTGTGGCCCAATTGCACTGTGGGAGGATTTTAAAAAGGCGATAAAGACTGTGTTATGTGTGGAGTTCAGGGATAGGCTATGTACAGAGTGCAGAGTTCAGGGGTGCCCTATGTCCTATGCACAGAGTGTAGAGTTTAGGAGCGCACTACGTACATATTGCAAAGTTCAGGAATGCGCTATGTACAAGGTGCAGCTTCGGGGGTGTCCTATGCATAGAGTGCATGGCTGAGGAGTGCGCTACATACACAGTGCAGAGTTCAGGGATGACCTATGCAAAGAGTGCAGAGTTCAGGAGTGCACTACATACAGAGTTCAGGTGTGTGCTGTATACAGAATACAGGATTAAGTAGTGTGCTACGTACAGAGTGCAGAGTTAAGGGGTGTGCTGTGTACAGAGTGCAGGGTTAAGGAGTGCACTATATACAAAGTGCAGAGTTCAGGGGTGTGTTATGCACAGAGTGCAGGGTTTAGCTCTCTTTCACAGGGTGTGCACATCTCACTTCCACCCCTCCTTGGGTCTGACCTCTACTTCACTCTACCCCATCCCCCACCTCCACACACTCCTCCCTTCACGGCCCTCAACACCCCCCCCCCCCCCCCCCCCCGTAAGAGCTTCCTCGTATCTTACTTACCCAGCCCTGCTCTATTACCTCCCTGCAGTGTAGGCAGCTCCACCTCTCTCTCTCACTTGCAGGCAGGTCATTGGTCAGCACCTGTGCACCTGGGCACAGATGTGGATCACAGTTTCAGCTAGGATATGCAGCAGTCTTCTGCAGCACTACAACTAATGCCAATCACAAACCAGAAATAAAAAGTCATATACTTGTTTAGATTTATTTTTTAAATGTAACTTTTAGGCTTCATTTCTATGGACGTTTTTACAGCCACTTTTTTACAGCTTAAAAACGCCTGTCCATGTTTTTTTTTTTTAGATATTTTTTTTTTTTTTTTAGCTGGAGCTCAAAAACGCAGCAGCAGCAGCGTTTTTGCGTGTTTTTGAGCGTTTTTTAATGTCTGGCGTTTTTACAGCTCTAACTTTGGAGCTTCAGAACGCACTGGTCCTGTTTTGTTTTTTTGCAGCTTTAAAACGGCTCAGCCATCTACAGCTCAAAAACATCATGGTGGGCATGAGGCCATAGACTAACATGGAGAACTGTTTTTAAGCTGCAAAAAACGCTCAGAAAAGTGGCTGTAAAAACGTCCAAAAACGTCCATGGAAATGAAGCCTTAAAAGTGATTGTAAACGATCACCTTGTAAAACAACCCATTCAGTTTAAAAAAATAAATAAAAGGCAAAACATTTGTGTATGGATATAAAAAGAACATTATAAATACCTGGTTCCCCTTTTTTTATATAAGTGATCACATTCCCTCTGTTCTCAGCTGCATAAGAGCTGGGGGGAGAAGCAACAGCACACTGAGCTTCCCAGTGAATGTGCAGTAGGGGCATGTCAGGACAGGTCTGATCATTGGAGGAGAGCAGGCTGAGTTCCCAGCATAGCTAGAGAACTGACCATGTGTGTTCTCCTGCTTATTGTTGTCAGTTTTTAATAGGAAAGCAGAGGGACTGTCAGGAACACCAGGGATTTCACATAAATGAATCAATACAAAGAGAACAGGATATTTTCTCAAACAAGTACATGATACAGCAGGCACATATTAGGAATATGAAGTGTTGGGGTAATAAACGCTTTAAGGTATAAATATCTGTATGGGTGTGAAAAAGAGATGCTTCGTAATGTGCACCAAGCACTGGCAATCTTGACGGATCAGTGTAGACAGTACTGCCTGTTCTATTATACCTCCACCTAATAGATGAGCAAATTAAAATAAGCATGTTTATTTTTCTTTGTGTTTGCGAAGTCTGAACATGCCGAAGGCATTGTGAGAAATTTATTTGTAAACTCCATAGGTCCATGAACACATAATTTTAAACAGCTACCAAACCCAAAACACTGGCTGTCCTATAGTGCACAAAGCAAGATCCATAAAGACATACTGTCAACAGTGCAGTACAACGTTGGTATGGCAATGATCAGGGACACTAATTGGTGATAGTATGTAAAAAAAAAAAAAAAAAATAAGTAATCATTTTTTTTTCTTTTTTATTACATTTTTTTTTCATTTTTTTTTTAACACACTGGGCCAGATTCACGTAGATCAGCGGATCTTTAGATCCGCTCGATCTATCTGATTTAAGATACGCTGCCGCAAGTTTGAGAGGCAAGTGGGTAATTCACAAACCACTTACCTCCAAACTTGCGGCTGCGGATCGTAAAACCCCCGGCGGAATTCAAATTCCGCGGCTAGGGGGAGTGTACTATTTAAATCAGGTGCGTTCCCGCGCCGATTTAAATGAGCATGCGCTGTCCGCGAAATTTCCCGGCGTGCATTGCTCCCACTGACGTCACTAGGACGTCAGTGGTTTCGACGTGAGCGTAACTTGCGACGCGCGGGTTTCTGAATCGGCGTACGCAAACGACGTAAAAAAATTCAAACTCGACGCGGGAACGATGGCTATACCTAACATTGGCTGCGCCTCATAGAAGCAGGGGTAAGTATACGCCGGGAAAACCGCTACGGAAACGTCGTAACAACACTGCGTCGGGTCCGCGTACGTTCGTGAATTCGCGTATCTCGCTGATTTACATATTATTCAGCGTAAATCATCGGGAACGCCCCCCGCGCCATTTTCAAATTGAAAATAAGATCCGACGGTGTAACACAGTGTAACACTGTCGGATCTTAGCCATATCTATGCGTAACTGATTCTATGAATCAGGCACATAGATACAACCAGTTTAAGTCAGAGATACGACGGTGTATCAGGAGATACAACGTCGTATCTCTTTGTGAATCTGGCCCACTGTGACCAGAGCAATACAGTGTATTGCTGGGGATGTGATCAAGATTTTTTTTAACACATTATGATTGCTTATACCAGTGAATTTAATTGGCATAAGCAACCATTTTTACTGAATGAAGCTGATTTATTCAGTGTGTTTTGTTGTGATTGCCTGTGATTGGACACAACTAATCACATGGTACCAATTGGCTGTGATTAGCCCTGTCTCTGCCATGTGACCACTGTGACCAATCACAGCTAGCAACACAATTGTACACAATTAATGGCATGAAAGGAAACCATCCAACGTATACAATTGTCATGTGATCTGCTGTAATTGCTCACAGTGATCACATGGTACCAGCAGCAGGCCGGCAAACACAGCTGGTGACAGATCAGTGGGTCATATGACATATTTTCCTGGAACAACGAATGTCCGGTCCAGCCGTTAATTGATAATAGGATGGCTGAAAGGGGGTTAATGATGTACAGGCTTCAGCGCCCATGTGCATGAGGCCTAAAGGCAGTTTTATTTATATTAACCCTTGCTCCTGCAGGCTTTCCGGTCCTGTAAAACTGCTTTTCTTCAGCACTATGTTCCTTTAGTCGGAACAATGAAGGACCAGCAGTCCTGTATTGTAGGTGAGTACACTGAGGGCTCACCCACAACCCAGAGCATTGGAGGGAGGAGGAGAGCACTGGCTGTCAGGGGAGCAAGGGATAAGGTAAGTAAAACTGCATTTTGATGATAACCTAGATAAAAGCAAACATTTAATCTTTGCAGTGCAGGGGAAGCCCCATTGCAAAGGTAATTTTGAATTATCCCCAGAGTTCAGCTTTAAGGGGTTCAGGAATATCTTACTAATCACAAAATATGCTAAAAATCTGAAGTATTTCTTATAATAATTGGGCTCAAATGACACAGTAATCAAAAGCAATGCCTTTTATTTGAGCTTCACTTGAGTCATTCTGGTTTTGTTTCTTCCTCCAAGGGGGATAATGAGTACCCACAGACAATAGCAGTGCTCATTATTATACACAGACATTTGCCAATGTGTTACAAATCCCAGCGTGAGTGGGACCTGATCCTTCATTCTTCTAAGGACAGGAGTGTAGGATTTAAAACATCACACATGTACCATTGTCAATGTTATACGAATATTGTGGTTGGCTCCGAGTGATAAAATGAGTGATTTGAAGACGTGCAGTCATCTTCTTGCTCATCGTTCTTGGGTAGATAATCTTCCAATTTATGGGCATCAAAATGGTTAACTGGATCAGTTTGAAAAAAAGAGCCACAACTCTTCTTAAGACATGCTGGCAGTCCTATTTCCAGATGAGCACAAAACACGACTGGTAAGTTTCTAAAACAGGCAATTTTCCACCATTTGCAGTTCCCAGACTTCAACAGACAGGAATCATGTGCTGTAACCACTGATGAGGGTTATTTAAAGGAAAAGATACATTTAGGAAATTATGCAGCTACTGCTTTTAGTTTTCCCCAAAGTATATCAAGATATTTCCACTAGTAAAACTAGTTAGTTAAAAAATATGTTTAGCTTTGGTGGTATATACTGTATAACTGTCTCTTGGACTTTTGGAAACTATGATATCCACTTATTTACATAAAGTAGTTGGATGAGAGATAGATAGATAGATAGATACCGTATTTTCCGGCGTATAAGACGACCCGGCGTATAAGACGACCCCCTAATTTTCCAGGAAAATTTTTGGTTTTGGGATATACTCACTGTATAAGACTACCCCCTTTTTTTCAAGCCCCACTGTGCCATTACATGCCCCCACTGTGCCATTACATGCCCCCACTGTGCCATTACATGCCCCCACTGTGCCATCACATTAAATGCCCCCACAGTGCCATCACATTACTTTCCCCCACAGTGCCATCACATTGCATGCCCCCACTGTGCCATCACATTGCATTCCCCCACAGTGCCATCACATTGCATTCCCCCACAGTGCCATCACATTGCATGCCCCACAGTGCCATCACATTGCATTTCCCCACAGTGCCATCACATTGCATTCCCCCACAGTGCCATCACATTGCATGCCCCACAGTGCCATCACATTGCATGCCCCCACTTCCCCCCCCCCCCACTGTGCCATCACTCACGTTTTGCAGGCCGGTGACAGTCTCCGTCTGCTGCGAGCGTCCATTAAATTTCAAAGCCGCGCGCCATCTTCTCAGCGTGTCCTGTGATTGGCAGAACACACATTTTCCCAGTAGCGCCTCTGTTCTATGTTCCGCCAATCACGGATGCCTTCTCATCTCGTCCGAGGATGAGAAGGCATCCGTGATAGGCGGAAAACAGAACAGAGGCGCTGCTGGGAAGATTTCTGTTCCGCCAATCACAGGACAGCGAGGACGTGCTGAGAAGACGGCGCGCAGCTTTGAAATTATGACGATCGCAGCTGCACGGAGACCGTACCCGGCGTATAAGACGACCCCCGACTTTGGATGCATTTTTTTGCATCCAAAAAGTCGTCTTATACGCCGGAAAATACGGTAGATAGATAGATAGATAGATAGATGTGGCCCGGATTCACGTAGAAGCGCGCATCTTTGTGCAGGCGTAACGTATCCTATTTATGTTACGGCTCCGCAACTTTGACAGGCAAGTGCAGTATTCTCAAACCAAAGTTGCGGCGGCGTATCGTAAATAGGCCGGCGTAAGCCTGCCTAATTCAAATGTGGAAGATGTGGGCGTGTGTTATGTAAATTTAATGTGACCCCACGTAAATGACGCTTTTTACGAAAGGCGCATGCGCCGTCTGTGAAAGTATCCCAGTGCGCATGCTCCATATTAACCCGCAAGAAGCCAATGATTTCGACGTGAACGTAAATGACGCACAGCCCTATTCGCGAACGACTTACGCAAACGATGTAAAACGTGAAAAATTAGACGCTGTTCCGACGTCCATACTTAACATTGGTACGCCTCATCTACGCCTCATATAGCAGGGGTAACTTTACGCCGGGAAAACGTAAACGTAAACGGCGTATCTGTAATGCGACGGACGGGCGTACGTTCGTGAATTGGCGTATCTAGCTGATTTACATATTTCTAGGCGTAAATCAGCGTACACGCCCCTAGCGGCCAGCGTAAATATGCAGTTAAGATACGACGGCGTAAGAGACTTACGCTGGTCGTATCTTAGTGAAATTTTGGCGTATCTGATTCTTTGAAAAAGAATAAACACATTTTTAACATAAAACAGATTTATCTTAAAGGAGAAGTATGGCCAAAGCTCTTTTGGCCATACCTTTCCTATGGGTCACAGGGGTGCACTTAGTTCTGCGCTCCTGTGGCCCATATTCAGCTGACAGCAGAGTTACAGGGGCCACTGTATTATAAAGGAGAAACAGAATAATTTGAAGCACAGGAGTGCTGGGGTCTCTGAAGTGCACAGGAGCTCTGAGGGACACTGGGGTCACTGGAGTGCACAGGAGTTTTGGGGTTACTAGATACACTGGGGCAGATTCAGATAGATTATCGGATCTTTAGATCCACGTAATCTATCTGTTTTTCGATCCGCCGGTCCAATTTTGCGAGGCTAGTGCATGATTCACCAAGCACTTACCTCGAAAATTGCACCGTCGGATCGTAACTCCCCACGGCGGAATTCAAATTCCGCGGCTAGGGGGAGTGTACAATTTAAATCAGGCACGTTCCCGCGCCGATTTAACTGCGCATGCGTCGCCGGCGAAATTTACCAGTGCGCATGCTCAAAATGACATCGCTAGGATGTCAATGTTTTTGGCGGCTACGTCAATTGCGGCCATCCGTATTCCCGATTGACTTACGCAAACGACGTAAAAATGTGAATCTCGGCGCGGGAACAACGGCCATACTTAACATTAGCTACCCCTCATATAGCAGGGGTAACTATCCACCGGAAAAAGCCGAACGCAAACGACGTAAAAAAAAAGCGACGGGCGGGCGTTTCGGTCTTGAATCGGCGGTTCTCCACATTTGCATATCCGACGCGTAAAAAACTGCGACGACACCTAGCGGCCGGCGGTAGATTGCAGCCTAAGATCCGACTGGTGTAAGGCACTTACACCAGTCGGATCTAAGGGAGATCTATGCGGAACTGATTCTTATGAATCAGTCGCATAGATCTGACCGTGGGATCTCAGAGATACGACAGACGATCAGGAGATCCGCCGTCGTATCCCCTTGATGAATCTGCCCCACTGGGTTTACTGGAGTGCACAGTGCACTGAGGTTTATGAAGACACTGGGGTAGTGCTGGAAGAGATGGCTTAGCTTAGCATAGTGGCACATTGCTCAAACTCCAAGCCATGCGTTGCTTTGCCTTTTGAACTGTCTCCTGGTTGCTGCGCCCACTATCCCTTTTTTGAGATACTGTAACTGTGTTTAATTTCCACCTGGCATTGAAGAGCGAGCAACATGCGAAAGATACCCCTACGCGCAGGGCAAGTAGGTCCCATCCAAAACTAGATGAAGTCTCAAGCTGGCATACAGGTGCTGGGCATTTGGTGTGTGTAGGGCAGGGGTCTCCAAACTTTTTAAACAAAGGGCCAGTTTAGTGTCCTTCGGACTTTACGGGGGCCGAACTGTGGCCAGTGGGAGTAGAAAATGTCCCGGCATTAGTGGGAGTAAAAATTGCCCCATCATTAGTTTTAAAATGTTTGGTTTTAGCAGGAAGAATAGTGTCCCATGGTTGGTATCAATGGAAGGAATAGTGCCCTGTTGTTGGTGTCAGTGGGAGGAATAGTGAACCATGGTTGGTATCAATGGAAGCGATAGTCCCCCTTTAACGGTGTCAGTGGGAGGAATAGTGCCCCATCATTGGTCTCAGCAGGAGGAGTAGTGCTCTATCGATGGTGCCAGTGGGAGAAATAGTGTCCCATCCTTGGTGTCAGTTGGAGGAATAATGTCCCAAGGGCCAGATAGAGGCAGGCAAAGGGCCGCATTTGGCCCCCGGGCCGCAGTTTGGAGACCACTGGTGTAGGGTATGAAGACAATTTTTTTCCTACACTTCAGCAAAAACCTGATATGGAAAGGTTGTTACTGGAGTTTGGGGGGTGAGTGTTGGCAAGTGGTGCTTTGAGTTTTAGGACTTCACACTGGTAAAGGACAAGCAGCCTAAGGGCTAGTTTATACAAAACAAGGCTTCAGACAGGCTTTGTTAAAGTTCTCTGAACGCGCGTCAAAGTCATTAAATAAAATGGTTGGCTTACAGTCCTGTTTATACCTTGCTTTTGCTTTGCTTTGCTTAGGCTTCACTTCAAAAATTATACCCCATGTCACTTTAGTGGGGCTTCAAAGTGTCTTCAAAGCCTCCATAGAACTTTATGGCAAAGCTTGCTTGAAGCTTGCTTGAAGCACCTGCAGCTTTTGAGAGGTTTTAACTCAGCTTTCGCTTCCCTTTGTTTTGGAGAAATTGCATAGTGTCGTGCGTGTTGATTTCACCTGGAAAAATGTTTTTCATGTAGGTTTCATGGGCACAATTAACACCAAAAGAACAATTTTTATACACCTGTTTGACAGGGACTGTATTTTCTTTCTGCTGCAGCAGCTGGGGCAGAGAAATTTGCCAGCTATGGTCTACAGCTGGTGGTGTGTTGCTGGCAGATGCGCTATATCATCATCCCTGTCAGTGGAGGCTGCTGAGAGGTCATGAGGTATAGCAGAGACAGACTGGGTTGAGTAAGGAAGAATGACAGATTTGTACCCCTTTTGTGTAGCTTTTAGGTTCTATTGCCAACGGGCTGAGTGGTGGGAGGTTAAATGTCAAGTATATGGTACCCAAATGGTTGGTGTTTTTGCCACGCTCGATCCGCTTGAGACAAAGGGCTAGATTCAGATAGAATGGTCTATCTATCCGCCCGGCGTAACGTATCTCAGATACGTTACTCCGCCGTAATTTAGGGTGCAAGTTCTGTATTCAGAAACAACTTGCGCCCTTAGTTACGGCGGCGTAACGTATCTGTGTCGGCGTAAGCTCGCCTAATTCAAATGTGGATGATGTGGGCGTGTTTTATGTATATTAACTGTGACCCTGCGTTTTTGACGTTTTTTTTTACGAACGCCGCATGCGCCGTTCGTGAAAAAATCCCAGTGCGCATGCTCGAAATTCCGCCGCAAATCGTCATTGCTTTCGTCGTGAACGTAAATTACGTCCAGCCCTATTCGCGAACGACTTACGCAAACAACGTAAAATTTTCAAAACTCGACGCGGGAACGACGGTCATACTTAACATAGGATACGCCTCATATAGCAGGGGTAACTATACGCCGAGAAAAGCCTAACGTAATTGACATAAAAAATGCGCCGGCCGGACGTACGTTTCTGAATCGGTGTATCTAGCTCATTTGCATATTCATCGCGTAAATATACGGAAGCGCCACCTACCGGCCAGCGTAAATATGCAGCCTAAGATACGACGGCGTAAGACACTTACGCCGGTCGGATCTTAGGGAAATCTATGCGTAACTGATTCTATGAATCAGGCGCATAGATACGACCCCGCACACTCAGAGATACGATGGCGCATCTGGAGATACGCCGTCGTATCTTCTATGTGAATCTACCCCAAAGTTTGCAAATAGCAACAGTGCGATTGGCTGCACATGTACTAAAAAAGGCCCAGACATCTGAGCTGTGGGAAGTGGGTTGGGAGATAACAGCTCCATAATGTGATGGAATAGGGTGGCTGCTCTCTACTCTTCCATGATGGATGCCTCATTTACTTTCCTCCTCTTCTCTATCTGGCAACCAAGTCGAGTCAGTGACCTCATCATCATCATCTCCTCCATCCTCATTACCACTGGAGACAACTTGGTAATATGCTTCTTTTTTTTTCTTATCCTTCTTCCCCAGAAAAGGAAGGGGAGAAGGTGGAAGGAAAGAGAGATTAAAGGAGAAAGGGAATAGGTTTTTCTTTGCCTTTTTTTTTTCTTCACATTTGAAAACAAGAATACACACACACGAAAAGGGCACAAGAAATAAAAAACGGAGGGTTCCCTTAGAAGTTGGAATTTATATAATTTTTTAAGGGGATGGAAGAGGAAAAACGGGAAAAGGAGAATTATAATCTTCTTCTTTTTTTTCTATTTTTTATTAATTCCCTCTTTTTTTTCCTTTTTTCCCTTTTTTTTTATTGTTATTTGTTGCAGCTGTTATCTTCTCCCTTATTATTAAAATAAGCAACAGGAAATATTATTACAGGGTGCATAATTTTCTGTAATATTAAGAAAGTGTGACTTTTACCTTTTATTAGGAATGTTATATATCCTGTCATTGTTACGGTGATGTTTTGTATATATGTATGTGATGTCAAGAAAATATATGGAAAAAAAATAATTACTGTATTTATTGGCGTATAACACTCACTTTTTTATCCTGAAAATAGAGGGTAAACTGTGCGTGTTATACACAGGGGGCTGTGAATTTTTTTTTTCCTGAAACTTCGCTCTTAAAGTCAGGATGTGTGTTATACGCCTGTGCGTGTTATAAGCCGATAAATACGGTATATAAAAAAAAATGGTCACGGACCGAGATGGAGTGGTGACGTAGCCAGACTGGCATGGTCCCGATGCCTTCCCTCCAATTTAGTGGAGTTGTGCGAATGACAGAACCAGATACCAGATACCAGATCTGGTTCTGTCATCCACACAATTCCGTTGGGTTGGACTTCGGGACTCTGTTATTTTTGGTTCGCTGCCATTCCAATTTGGTTTGAGTATAATTTGTATGTTTTATCCCTTAATAAAGTGCTAGAAATAATGAAAAAAATACGCTGCAGCTGGGGGAACATGACTCCCAATTTGTGTTCTCCCCTCTATGTAGGCTCATGTTCCTGCCTTCCTCAAGCTCTGAGTCAGATCCAACATCTGAATCGAGTAATGGCTGTGCATTGTCAAGGTGCAAGTGGCTGACGCTGTGTTCAAATATCTCCGCTGACTCCTCCATGCCTGATGCTGGCGCTATGGCAGGAATAGCTGTGAGCAAGGAAGCAGGTTTTGCCACCGTGGCAGCTGCAGGGGACTGCGCACTAGTATCTGCTTGGGTGACGGAGGATGAGGACGGTTTAGTATACCAGTCAACCACCTCCTTTGCATGCTGTGGGTGGATAGCACAGCGACCACGCTAAACAGAAGAAATGATGACCTGCCTGAGGACTGACCACGCCCACATTTTCCTGTGGACACATATGCTCCTGGCCCCCTTACAGTGCCATGGGAATGTCTGCCTCTCCTTGCTGTCCTACCAGACATGATGGGGGGAGTGGAGGGGTGCTTATTAACAAAATGTAATAAAAATGTGTAAATGTGTACGCAAATGCACTTTAATCAATGGAAAGTGGTGTTTGGTGCACTTCAATTTGAGTATTCACGACACAGACACACTCCACGGATACACTATAATATACTGCAATATACTGCGTCAAACGTGCAGTAACACACAGAATCATTTGGCGTTAAACTTGCAGTAAGGCAATGAAATATATGACATTAAACTTGCAGTAACGCACAGGACTATATGGTGTTAAACTTGCAATAAAGCACAGAACTATATGGCATTAAACTTGCAGTAACGCAATGAAATATGTGGTGTTAAACTTGCAGTAACGCACAAAACGATATGGCATTAAACTTACAGTAAGGCAATGAAATATATGGCGTTAAACTTGAAGTAACGCACAATTGTCGCCTTTTTTTTGTTTGGGTGCAACGTTGCACGACCATGCAATTGTCATTTAAAGCGACGCAGTGCCGAATCACAAAAAATGGCCAGGTCATTGGACAACCAAATCCTATGGAAAAAATAAATATGGAAAGGCCAATAGTCACATTACCTTTACATTTAGTTAAATCCAAATGCTTATACAAGCTAAAAAAATAATGGCCCAGATTCTCAGTGGAGATACGACGGCGTATCTCCAGATACGCCGTCGTATCTCTGCGTTGCGCCGTCGTATCTATGCGCCTGATTCTTAGAATCAGTTACGCATAGATATCTGTTAGATCCGACAGGCGTAAGTCTCTTACGCCGTCGGATCATAACTGCATTTTTATGCTGGCCGTTAGGTGGCGCTTCCGTCGAATTCCGTGTTGAGTATGCAAATTAGCTAGATATGCGAATTCCCGAACGTATGCCTGGCCGACGCAGTAAAGTTACGCCGTTTACGTTGGGCTTTTCCCGGCATATAATTACCCCTGCTATATGGTGGCATAAGTGCGGCGTAACAATGTTAAGTATGGCCGTCGTTCCCGCGTCAAAATTTGAAAAAGTTACGTCGTTTGCGTAAGTCGTCCGTGAATGGGGCTGGACATCATTTACGTTCACGTCGAAACCAATGACGTCCTTGCGGCGTACTTTGGAGCAATGCACACTTGGAAATTCCACGGACGGCGCATGCGCCGTTTGGGAAAAACGACAATCACGTCGGGTCACAGTACATTTACATAAAACACGCCCCCCTGATCCAATTTTGAATTAGGCGGGCTTACACTGGCCGATTTACGCTACGCCGCCGCAACTTACGGAGCAAGTGCTTTGAGAATACAGCACTTGCCCGTCTAAGTTGCGGAGGCGTAACGTAAATCGGATACTTTACGCCGCCGCAAAGATACGCGGTTCTATGTGAATCTAGCCCAATGTGTTTATTTATGAATACAGAGCAGCATTCATTTCTATAATATATGTCTCTCTGCTTCAGCTTTAAAAGAATTGTTCTCATGAATCCACCATAAACTACAGTGTAGGGCAGATATATTCACTTTAGCTCACTGATATACTGAACTACTGAGATACCCAGTTAGGTCCTAATATATCAGCCTCGGTGAGAGTTGTACGGTGTAAATAAAGGGTATAGCTTGGTTTTCAACAAAACTTGAATTTTATCATTACTAAAAAATGTTTTTGGTTGGCTCGAAACACTAAAAGCAACTTGCTGTGACTGACAGTAATTTTTACTAAGGAATAAGAAATGACCCCAGTAAAACACAGGTGCTCCTAGACCTTGTAACCAGACATGGCATAAATTGGTCTTATACTGTTGTTGGTAAATTGAATTCTCTATGACACGCTGCAACGAAAAGAAAACACATTTAACAAGTAAGCTTTGTGACATTTTTTCACACATGGTGTAATCACAAGACAAATCATACACTTGTCCTCAGGCTTATGCTAAAGAAATCATATTTAGCTACATTTATAGGACATTCTGTCACTGTATCAGCTCACTTGGACAAACAAATAACATCTCCCCAGGGCACATTATACGGTCTCTGCTCAGTGGCGCCTGTACAGACACACCGTCATAACACTGTTATAGTGACTCTATCCATGTTAACAAAAAAAGGTCAAAATATATTTAAAAAAATATATATACACAGAAGACCAAACAAAAATGAACTATAATCAAAATGGGGTGAATAATTGTTGAATGTGGAGAATGCTCGCTAAGCGACATATTCAACATGTAGAGCTAAAATAATATTGTATAAGCACTGTGTGTGTATCCACATGTGAAGGGCAAAACATACTAGATAATAATCTATAATATGGCGGAGCAATGTAAAATCTAGTAAATAACAAGGGAAGGAGGAAAAGGAAAATTGGATGTACAATGATCTCCAGCTCATAAGTTGAGATGTGTGATGCAATAAAGATGACTTAAATATTACTTGTTAAGAATAATGTATAGTGTAATAAGCAAGGGATGTCTCAAGTGCTACACGTATGTAAAAATTTATGAACATATTAGATTAAAAAAAACATTGATAAAACAATTTCAATCAAACTCCATGTTAAAACCATGAGGTGTAAGAGTATCCATTAAAAATATTCATTTTGATTCTAATTGACTAAAGCCCTGTACACACGATCGTTTGTGGGCCCCATCGGTTTGTTTTCAATCGGTGAAAAAAATAGAACATGTTTTAAATTCATCGGATATCCGACCAAAAAATCCATCGGATTAGATTCCATCAGATATCCGATCGTGTGTACAAGGCTTAAGAGTTCTTATTTTATGACTACCATGCCAATGTTTCATATAGGGTACAATGCCCCAAAATTTGAGGTGGATGGAATCTCTATTGTGGACTTTAGCAAAATGTTTGGACACAATATGTTTATCATATCCTTTACGGATATTCTGGACATGCCTTTTGATGCAAATTCTTAAAAGTCTCTTGTGAGTCTTATATACTGTAATCTGCAGCTGCATTTAAGGACATAGACTGCCTCTTCTGTATTGCAGCCCAATTTATTTTTTACCTCATACGTGGTTGATTTAAAACTGAACTTCTTCAGCTTTAGAGCTCCATTGAAACAGTACAAACCTAATGTCTATACAATAAATCCCTGTTTATCTTCATTATATATTACCCCAACATTATACAAGGTCTAGAAATTATGACCCTTAATTTTTTTCTTTATGTATTCTCATATTACCTTACACTGTTAATATATTACTATATCTGGTTTTTAATTACTAAATTCAACACTAAGCATATATTTTAGCAAGTCTCCAGATAATGGTCAACATATGTTAAACTCAAATTACTGTTTTTTTTCTTTTGTTGTTGCCTTCTAAAAAACACTGGAGCTTGATGTAAATATCTAACTTGTGTTCTCCTTAACTGCTACTATTTATAATGTCTATGTTTATTGACAATATATGCTTGTAATTTTGAAAATTTAATAAAAAAAAAAAAAAAAAAACTGAACTTCTTTCCATTTTGGTGCGTGTGCACACATAACATCTTTTGCACGGGTAGAAGCCTTTTCCCATGAAAAAGGTAAAACCTTTTTTGGGAGGATCTATAATTTTTTTTTACCACTTTATCCCAAATGGTGGGCGCTCTTTTATAAACAAATTTGGGTAGCATTGATTGTAAATGGTCGTCTGTCTGCAGTATAGGCCAACGATGCTGTATGATCTTTTCCTATTTTTTTTATATTGTATGTTGTAATCCAGGATGATGGGTAATTAATCGGAATATTGCTCTGGTAATTTTTTCTTTTTAACCAATGCGATTCTGTACATTTGTGCTACTTCTGTTATTCTCTGTTCAATTAATATTTTATCATATACTTTATCAATAAATATGTGTCCCATTGTTTTAGCCTGTTCTGTATAATCTCCTATTATGGTACAATTAAGTCTCAGTTGCATAAATTGGCCCTTAGGTATATTTGAAGAGTCAGTTATTATGATGGCAACTTTGCATAGGGAGATAACTATTTTGTTCTACATTTTTAAAGTGTATTTTTGTAATTAGCTTATTGTTTTCTTGTATGATTTCCAAATCAAGAAAAGGGATACTTTTGTTATCAATTTCCCAGAAGAATTTGATTTTTCTTTCATTAATATTCAATGATTCAAGAAATTGCCATAATTGATTGTTATCTCCTTTCCACAAAATAAAATACATCATCGATATATCTTTTGTAGACAATCAATTCCTTCGGTCGATTTGTGTAGATGGATTCTTCCTCCCATTGGGCCATGAATAACCCTGCCACACTGCACCTATCAAAAATCTTGATAAATTCCAGACGTATAAAGAAATATAGAAGTATATAAGGAAACTTAACATAAAAAAATATATGCTGGGCAAACCTATTAAATATGGATCGCAGCTACCAGAAGAAATTAAGAAATCGTACATAGTAACTTATGGAATAAATTTATTTTCAATCCAACCGTTTATAACAATAAATACATTGAAGTGTTCAAGAATTTGGTTATACAAGATGTTAGAGACATGAAAATTCACCACTTGTCCCCCAAGGACGTCATTTGTGAGGTGATACACTGTATCTGAATGATGCCTGCAGTCTTCTGCTGGCGATTCTGTGCACGATAAGAATGATCATAGTGGCGGTTTCGCCGCTTGATCGTTCTTATAGGCAGTGGGAGGGGACGCCCCCCCTCCAGCCGCCATCCGGTGCTTTTCCGGGCTTTCCCGTGCCATCGGGGGCCCAGAGAACAATTCGGCCAGTGCCGGCTCACGACGATAGAGATGACTGGTGACCAGATGGTCACTGGTCATCTCTATGACTGTTGGAGGCCGTGGTGCGACGCTGTGACGTCATGCCCGGGTACCCGGAAGTAAACAAAGCCGCAATCGCGGCTGTCGGCATCAGATCGTTGAATTTTTTTTCACGATCTCATGCCTTCAAGCCTGGAGGAGAGATGTGGGGTCTTTTTGACCCCACATCTCTCTATAAAGAGGACCTGTCACAGTGATTCCTATTACAAGGGATGTTTACATTCCTTGTAATAGGAACAAAAGTGATCAAATATAAATTTTTTTTAAAAGTGTAAAAATAAAAATAAATTAAGTAAAATAAAAAAAATATTTTTTTAAAACGTCCCTGTCCCCGGTAGCTCACTCAGAAGCGAACATGCTTGTAAGTCCCGCCCACATATATAAACGCCGTTCAAACCCCACATGTGAGGTATCGCCGCGTGCGTTAGAGCATGTGCAACAATTCTAGCACTAGACCTCCTCTGTAACTCGAAAATAGTAACCTGTAAAAAAAATGTAAGCGTCGCCTATGGAGATTTTTAAGTACCGAATTTGACGCAATTCCATGAGTGTGCACAATTTTAAAGCGTGACATGTTAGGTATTTATTTACTCAGCATAACATCATCTTTCACATTATACAAAATCATTTTTAATAACTTAACTGTTTTGTTATTTTTTAATTCATAAAACCGTTTTTTTTCCCAAAAAAAGGCGTTTGAAAAATGATTGCGCAAATACCGTGTAAGAAAAAAAGTTGCAATGACCGCCATTTTATTCCCAAGGGTGTCTGCTAAAAAAAATATAATGTTTGGGGCTTCTGATTAATTTTCTACCAAAACAATTTTGATTTTTACATGAAGGAGAGAAGTGCCAGAATAAGCCCGGTGGACAAGTGGTTAAAAAGAAAGAAGAACATAAGTATATAAAAAAAGAAATCAAAGTTGAAGAAGGTCCCTTGATTATGGCAACGGCTGATACTTTGTCATTATATACCATTATTCACCATCATCAGGCATGCCAGGTCATGAAATGGGGACTAAAGCCTCGTACACACGATCAGTCCATCCGATGAGAATGGTCTGAAGGACCGTTGTCATCGGTTAACCGATGAAGCTGACTGATGGTCCGTCGTGCCTACACACCATCGGTTAAATAACCGATCGTGTCAGAATGAGGTGACGTAAAACACAACGACGTGCTGAAAAAAAATGAAGTTCAATGCTTCCAAGCATGCGTCGACTTGATTCTGAGCTTGCATGGATTTTTAACCAATGGTTGTGCCCACTAACAAACGGTTTTGACCTATCGGTTAGGAATCCATCGGTTAAATTTAAAGCAAGTTGGCTTTTTTTTAACCGATGGTTAAATAACCTATGGGGCCCACACACGATCGGTTTTGACCGATGAAAATGGTCTCTGGTTAACCAATCGTGTGTATGAGGCCTTACAGTATATACCACAATACCATGCAAACAAAGGATATACCTTGTTAAATGCCTTGATTTCTGTTTAAAGAATAACTACTTCTGGTATCACCATAAATACTATTAACAAAAAACAGGTGTAGCCATGGGGGCCAAATTTGCACCCAGTGTGGCAGGGTTATTCATGGCCCAATGGGAGAAGGAATCCATCTACACGAATCGACCGAAGGAATTGTAATTCTACAAAAGATATATAGATGACGTATTTATTTTGTGGAAAGGATATCAGAATCAATTATGGCAATTCTTTGAATCATTGAATATTAATGATAGAAACATCAAATTCTCCTGGGAAATAGATGACACAAGTATACCTTTTCTTGATTTGGAAACCATACAAGAAAACAATAAGCTAATTAAAAAGTACACTTTAAAAATGTAGATCAGAATAGTTATCTCCTCAAGTAAAGTTGCCATCATAATAACTGGCTCCGCCATATACCCAAGGGTCAATTTATGTGACTGAGACATAATTGTACCAGTATAGGAGATTATATAGAACAGACTAAACGGGACATAGATTTATTGATAAAGGATATGATAAAATATTAATTGAAGAGAGAAAAACAGAAGTAGCACAAATAGACGGCATTGGTTAAAAATAATAAATTACCAGAGCAATATTCCAATCAAGTACCCATCATCCTGGTTTACAACACACAATATAAAAAAATAGAAAAGTTCATACAGCTGTCATTGACCTGCACTAATGTTTGTCTGTCAGCTTGCCTCTACGTGTGTTTAGTTTAAGAGGCCAACCACTCTCATCTAGTTGCTTAAGTAATCTCTCCTCAAAGCATGGCTTCACCCCAGCCCCTATCAGGGAACTGTGTATTAACCTGTGCACTGAAAATCAGCCCTGCTGATCAATATTGTGTGTTTGGCTTTCGTATATTTATTACTAAACCGCATGTTTTTTTTCCCGATCCACTGTACCTAAGCAAGTTCTTTCTAAATCCCGCAATAACTCGCGGCAGACCTCCGCAATGTCTCCTGGGAACAATGACAAAAGCCCCCAGGAGACATTGCGGCATCGAGGAAGTGACGGAATACCTGCACACTACCCGATGAATCCATATACAGGAAGCGGCCAGTAACATAAAAGATTACTAAGGTTCACCTGCCCCTGACAGTGGCTCGAGCTAGGCATCACTGCTTGGTGAAGGATTGGTTTGGGCGGCTCGGCTGCTCTCGGCTGCTCTAGTCCTGCAAAGGGAACTGTGTTCCTGCTGTGAAAAAAGTGTAGGGACTTTGTTCCCACGCGTTCCCTCAGGACTTGAGTCCTGATTATGATTATGATTTTACAAATAATGGAAGCAAACCCTGCAATAAAAAACACTGCAAACTTAGCAACCAAATCAATTCATTTAAAAGTGTCACACACACACAAATGGGACCTTCAATATCATGGGATCATACAACTGTACCTCCAGTAATGTCACGTACCTCATCCAATGCAAAATATGTAGCAAAGGATCTTATGTTGGCGAACCAGGACAGAAGTTGCGAGCGAGGATGGATTTGCACAGACATACCATCAAGGAACATACCTGTGGGACATCACTAATCACAACTGGACCACATTATAGAAGACCTCAATGTTTTAGTTCTTAAAAAGAAATTTCAGAACTATCCAGGAAAGGAAAACTTTTGAACTAAGAATGATACTTCTATTTGCCACAAAAAATAACATCCTAAATTTAGATATGGGTTTCCTTACTCATTATTCTACACCCTCTTTGACTATCTCACCCCTTGTTTTCCTAATTTTTTTCCTTTGCCCCAGAGATTGTGTTTTTTTTTTTAACATTCGACTAAAACTTTTGTGAATTAGTACTAGGGTTGTCCCGATACCGATAGTAGTAGCATATACCAATACGGGATACTTGTACTTGCACAAATGCTCCCGATGCCTTAGCCGATACCTGGAATGGGTCAGCGGGTGGAGTCAGCGGTCAGAGCGGAGGGCGAAGCATCGAGCGAGTCCTGAAGGAAGTAAGCTGGCTGGCAGTGTAGCTGTTATGTACGGGAACGTACCTGGTAGTCAGAGCCTAATTTTCAGGAGGAGGCCTCTCTTACAGCCCTGGCTCAGGAGCTGCTGGAGTGGAGACAGCGAGCTCGGGAGCGCAGCAAGGTAGGAGTGCCTGGATGATGGCAGCAGTCAGGCACGGAAGGTGGTCCTTCAGGAAGGGCTGGCGCAGGGGACAGCGGTTGCAGACGTGGAGGATCAGCGACTCTGGAGCTGGCATAGGTACTGGAACAGCGGCAGCAGGGGCTGGTAAGGCAAGCCGGGTTATGTACAGAGCAACGGCTGGTAGCGGAGTTAGACAAGCCGGGTCAAGCAGGTAATCAGACAGTTTATCTTGCAGGCTATAAGCACGGTCAGGTTCAGGCACGGGGCCTGGCAACTGTAGGCAGGAGAGCAGACCAAAGCAGAGTCAGAACTAGCCAAGGGTCGGATTGGAGAGGTTCGGGTGGTCAGGCGGAGCCGGGTCGGTATTGGTAACAGGTTCAACAGGCCACAGAATACGGGTACAACGCTGCAGATCAGACAGCAAAGTGTTACTGCAGCTGCTGGCTTTTTGAAGGCAAAAATGGCGGCAATCGTGGGTTAATGTGCATACGCTCTCCCACTGCGCGTGCACCCTTCATGCATGTGCGCCAAATGCGCGCGCACGATGGGTGCACTGCAGCGGGAGCGCGCACGTGCACATTAATCCACGATTGGCGATTTGGCATCAGTGCCATCTGCCAGTGCCAGCCAGCCGTCAGTGCCACCTGCCAGTGCCAGTCAACCATCAGTACCATCTGCCAGTGCCAGCCGTCAGTGCCATCTGTCAGTGCCAGCCAGCCATCAGTGCCATCTGTCAGTGCCAGCCAGACATCTATCAGTGCTACCTAATCCTATCAGTACTCATCACGGACAGTACTCAATTGCCTCTGTCGCAAGTGCACTAATCGCCATTTTTGCCTTTAAAAAGCCAGCAGCTGCAGTGACACTTTGCTGTCTGATCTGCAGCGTTGTTCCCGTATTCTGTGACCTGTTGAACCTGTTACCAATACCGACCCGATTTGGCATTAGTGCCATCTGCCAGTGCCAGCCAGCCGTCAGTGCCACCTGCCAGTGCCAGTCAACCATCAGTACCATCTGCCAGTGCCATCCGTCAGTGCCATCTGTCAGTGCCAGCCAGCCGTCAGGGCCATCTGTCAGTGCCAGCCAGACATCTATCAGTGCTACCTAATCCTATCAGTACTCATCACGGACAGTACTCAATTGCCTCTGTCGCAAGTGCACTAATACCACTACTAATACCTCAAGCCGGAGTAGGCTTTAAACAATTGAAATACACTTTAATATTTGAGTTCCAGCTATCTCCGTTTATATTTTGTCTTCCTTGTCTCTTTAGGTTTTCCCTACTGCCCACAAGTATGTCATATGTTGAAATATTACTGCTCGAAGATCCAAAGTAGCCTGGTTTTTAATATAACCTGACACTGTTCTGCTAATACCATTGGATGTTATTCTGTAATCCCTTTGCAGAAAAAGCTATATCGTAAGCCCCAATTACATTAATGTATGTAAATACTGAAGATAGTGAAAGTAGGTTATCAGTACCAAATAGCTAGCTAATGATGCTAAGGAATACTAATACTAAACAATTCTAAAGAAAAAAACAACACATTAAAGATTATGTTTTTCCATGGGGAAACTATGGTGTACAGATTTGATATTACTGTATTATTGTATGCATGACTAGTGTAAAAGCCCCAGGCCCTGTATTAACAATCCCGAAACTCCCGATTCCAGATCACCTGATTGCTGTGATAACCTCTGACTGGCTATCACAGTGATCAAATAAAAAAATTCTTAGACCAATCACCATTTTTACCCATACTAGGAAACTATGATTTCATACCAGGTTTGGAAACAGGAACATTTGATAAACTTAGAGTGAAGGGCCTCTACCAGGTATCACATTTTTTACAGTCAGGATCCTGGCCGTCAATTGATGACCTGACAAAATTAGGGGGCCTTTTTGAACTAAAACTCTGGCAGGCGCTTCAAGTAGGCCATTTTTTGAGAGCTTTGGGGCCAGCAATAGAATTCCAATGGCAACTGACAGTATTTGAAATATACTGTAGTGAGGAGGAACCACTCTCGCGAGTGGTATCTAAGATGTACGGGTTGTTGAATACACCCCCGGAAGATTTTGTGATGCCAGGTATTAGGAAATGAGAAAAGGACCTAGGGAGGACTTTCACTCCAACCCAACGTATTTTTTTTGACAGTGAATTCCTCGGTCTGTACAAAGACCCAGGAATCCAAATGTAAACTTCTCACACAATGGTATTACACCCCAGTAAGGCTTCATAAATTTGCTAAGGAAACCTCGGAATGTTGCTGGAGATGTGGGGTAGAGCAAGGAACACTCTTGCATATATTTTGGTCCAGTGAAAAAATGAGACACTATTGGTCGGAGGTTCGGAGAATATCTCAAAAATGTATAGAACATCTGATTCCAGATGACCCTGCCTTCTTTTTGCTTCATTGCTGGAGATGTGGGGTAGAGCAAGGAACACTCTTGCATATATTTTGGTCCAGTGAAAAAATGAGACACTATTGGTCGGAGGTTCGGAGAATATCTCAAAAATGTATAGAACATCTGATTCCAGATGACCCTGCCTTCTTTTTGCTTCATTGCTCACAGATCCCGGTTCAGAATTATAAGAAATCAGTAGTGTGTAATTTGATCAATGCAGCAAAAGCAGGGGTCACCCTACGGTGGAGAGATTCTAGATCCCCCTCCATCGCAGGATGGCTTAACAGGACCCGGGAGATAAGAGCAATGGAGGATTTGGTCCACTCAGCCCAAAACAGGAGAAAACAATATAATGAAACCTGGACAGGATGGAATTTATGTATCAGTTCAGAGGAAGGCAAGAGAATGCTAGAAGAGTGATAAGAGGAACAATGTAAGCCCATCTGAAGTTGTATATCTGTACAAGGGACCATATA
The DNA here is from genome assembly GCF_905171775.1 of Rana temporaria. Taxonomy (NCBI): domain Eukaryota; kingdom Metazoa; phylum Chordata; class Amphibia; order Anura; family Ranidae; genus Rana; species Rana temporaria. The sequence goes on along the minus strand of NC_053493.1, from coordinate 118,827,773 downwards.
AGTTCGGGAGCCCTACATCTCGAGGGGGGCGGGGTTAGTATGGGGGGGTGGGGGCGGGGGGTTTATATAATTATTATTTTTTTGGGAGGAGGAAGGGGGAGGTTTTTTTGTTTTGTTTAAGGTGTAAGAGGTTAATGTAATGCCGCGTACACACCATCACTTTATGTGATGAAAAAAAACGACGTTTTGAAAAACGTCAATTAAAATGACCGTGTGTGGGGGAAAACGTTGTTTTATGTCTTGTGAAAAACGACAAAAAAAAATTGAAGCATGCTTCAATTTTTTGTGTCGTTTTTCAAAACGTCGTTTTTTGTGTCAATTAAAATGATAGTGTGTGGGCAAAACGACGTTTAAAACGACGTTTTTAAACCCGCGCATGCTCAGAAGCAAGTTATGAAACTAGCTTCAATGGAAAAGAGTGCTGAACGTAACCGCGCTTTGCTAGAGCATTTTGAAAAAAGATGGTGTGTAGGCAATGTCGTTTTTGAAAATGAAGTTTCAAAAACGTCGTTTTATTTCATGATTTAAAACGTCGTTTTTTTTCATCACATAAATTGATGGTGTGTACGCGGCATTAGAAGGAGAGAAGGATACAAATGGAATTCAAGGGGATATAAAAGGCATAGATATGGTGATTGATTATGTTGACCGGACTGATTGAAGTAGGGGGAATAGGCACAAATGTGCATATATATGTGTTTACATTTGATGTTGATGGACGGTAAAATTTTAAGGATCATGTATCCCATTTTGTATGTCTTTTTTCCTGTTTGATAAAATAAAAGATAAGTAAAAAAAAAAATAATCTGTTTTCGTTCAGCGCCTAGGATATAAGTGAATCATGTTCTAAAATTAATAAAGTGATCTTTGAAAAAATGACAGTCGCAGTTTTAATATGTACCAGTGTGAACACAACTTAGAAATTATCAATAATTAACCACACTAGTCATAAATACCATTCATTGTGATAAATACCTCTGCATACCATAAACAGTGCTTAACATCTCATAAAAATATCAATGAACAATATTAATGAACAAAAAGTGTTACAGAACAATATATACAATATATCAAAATAATATATCAAAAAGTCCTATTCATAAAAGTCTTTAGGGACGTCGTCCTTAAGGACCTAGACCGACTTCCCATCAAACAGATGCGGTCTAACCTTATCCTAAAAACAGGCCTTGACTCTCTGTGTGATAACAAGCAGATTGTAATCAGGCCTGCGGATAAGGGGGGGGGGCATAGTTGTCCTTAACAGATCAGACTATTTAGCTGAGATGAACAGAATACTGGGGGATAGGGATACCTACACTCCCCTAGCATGTGACCCTAAACATTCATATCTCAAACAACTTGACAAACTTATTTCTAAGGGATACAAGGAGGGTATTCTTAATAAAAAAGAGAAACTATACCTTGTACCAAAGGCTCCAAGAACACCTGTTATATATTATTTACCAAAAATCCACAAACATCTTACCTGCCCCCCGGGACGTCCCATTGTGAGTGGGATAGATTCCCTCACATCCCGGGTGGGCAGGTATATTGATTTTTTTCTTCAACCGTTAGTTTCTAAGATGCCTTCCCACTTAAAGGATTCCCGGCACGTTATTAATTTATTATCCAGCCTCAAACCTACTAAAGATATGTGGCTAGTCACAGCTGACGTAACATCGCTGTATACGGTGATCCCCCATGATTTGGGTCTGTCAGCAGTTGAATATTATCTTAGACGGGACTCTGGCCTTTTTGATGAACAAATTTTCTTCATACTAGAGCTACTACATTTTGCCGCAACTAGAAACTATTTCTGGTTTCAAAACCAGTTCTACCGTCAAGATAGAGGCGTGGCGATGGGGGCTAAATATGCCCCCAGCCTGGCCAATTTGTTTATGGCCATGTGGGAGGAGGATGTCGTCTATGTTTGCCAACAACCCCAACTTAAGTTGTGGGCCAGGTACATCGACGACATCCTCCTCCTGTGGGACGGTCCTCTTTTCGAGCTCCAGTCCTTTATGACATCCCTCAATAACAACACTAGGGGTATTCACCTCAATTTTGAGGCAAGTCAACGTAATATTAACTTCCTAGATCTCACAATCTCGGTCCAAGCAGGGATTTTTTGTACGAGTACCTATTTTAAGGGCACAGACAGAAATTCCTACATCCCGACTGACAGCTGTCATCATGATTCCTGGCTGAAGTCGGTGCCAAAGAGTCAATTTCTGCGTATTAAACGCAATTGCTCTAATGAGACCGATTTCTTAGACCAATCAGCTGTTTTAATAAATAGATTTTTGGAAAAGGGATATGATCTGGGTTCCCTTACTTCCACACTTGAGGAAGTTAAGTCTGTTGATAGAGTAGAGCTACTCAAGAGTAAACCACGCGATAATAGTAGGTTGCCGGTTGTTCCTTTTATCACCACTTTTTCTACCCAGCATTTTAGTGTCAAGAAATTACTAAAAAAACATTGGTACATCCTTAAGAATGATCCAATATTGGGCCCCATCATACCTGATAATCCTCAAGTGATATTTAAGGGTGGTTCGGCCTTGAGACACAAATTGGCCCCTAACGTTTTGGAACCACCTGTTATTAAAACCACCTTCCTCAATTCCTTCACTGGTTTTTACCAGTGTAGGAAATGTCGGGTGTGTTCCCTTAGTGGCTGTACCCATAGAAGAACTCATAATTTTACTTCTACGGTTACAGGTGAACAACACACAATCAAACCCTTCATCACATGTGGGACGGAGGGTGTGGTTTACTTACTTCAATGCCCTTGCGGGCTCCAATATGTGGGTAGAACCAAGAGAGCTCTCTCAGTCAGACTGAATGAGCACATAACAAACATTTTAGCTGGCTTTTTAAATCATTCAGTATCAAAGCATTACCTCTTGGCACATAATAAGGACCCCTCAAAGACCATCTTTCTGGGGATTGATAGATATAGCCCTCATTGGCGAGGTAGCCCACTAGTGAGGAGCATTTCCAGATCAGAAATGCTATGGGTCCACAAAATTAAAAGTTATACCCCATATGGACTCAACATCGAGGTTGACGTTAATGCTTTTATTGACAACTCTTGATTTTTAAAAAGTTTGGTGTTTGTACGTTTTATGGTCCACTTTGTATTTGTGAACTCGATCTGAATGACAGGTGGACCCTTATGTTGGCCTTTAATTGGGCCTATAAAATCTAGACATTTACATTCACTTTTCATATATACATTTTTTTTTTTTAATTATTTCTATTTTTAACATTTTTTATTTTTTTGATGATGGTCACTAATGGGCCTTGTTTAAATATATTTTTTATAATCTAGCATTTTTTCTTGGAGTCCTATTTATTTATTTTTCAAATTTTTTTCACAATTTTGTTCCATTACATTTATTTTTCATTAAATTATTTACCAATTATCTATATTATCACATTCACATATTCACGGAATATTATTAATATTTTTATGTATTTTATTATATTTTTGATTCAACACACTATAATCACATTAATTTATTTCTATATATTGAATTGACATTCACCCATCCTAGATCAATTTTGCTATTTAAATATTTTGCTCTGATCTAGGTCTTTTATATATTTTTAAATATAAAATATATAAACCCTTTTTCAAGACACTTACTTTTTGTCACTAACTTATTCACTATCGCACTGTAATTTAAAAATGATGTGCTCCATATTTTTAATTTGTTTTATTTTTTCTGTTAGTCATACAGAGTGGATTATTTATATAAACAACAAGTTTTTCCTCTGTAGATTCTAACAGATTTCTGTATAAATGACGTTCTGCTATGTTGCTAAACTATTAACATACTCTATGTTCATTTGGCCCTGGTTGCTTTTTTACAATTTGACCACAAGAGGGCCTTTTTTAATTTCAATTCTCATTTGATTTTTAAACTGTTCCAGCGTGGCCACCATAGGCGGTCAATTAGCCCGCGAATTCAGATCGAGGCTTGGTTTCAGCTGGAGTGTATTTTATGCGATGTGTCAGCACGTCGCCCGTACCCCAGATGACGTCAATTTATGACAAAACGCGCGTCGGGAAGGTAGCGTGCTGACGCAGGACGTGGTGTTCAGAGTGGACGGGCGTTGTTCCGAGCCGGCCGGCTTATCTCTCTGCTTTTATTTACTTATGATTCTGTAAGTTTAAATTTTATCTATTAAAACGTCTAGCCTTTATATACTTCACTATGTGGGCTCCATTACTCTTTTTACATACTTGCTGAACTTGCTGAACACGGAGGATTACCAAGGATTGTCAGTATATCCCAGGACCCATAAAGGCCCAGGCTAGGGTTTTAGCCACATGCTGGTTATTTCATAAAGCTCTGGTAAGCCTCCGATTCATAGGGTGTCGGTGGTGGTGGTTCTCAAGTCACTATTTATATCTTTTATGAGCAATCGATTCACGATATACTTCACCATTGAGTGTTTCTTTTGCAACACGGTACAACAAATCGTGGATTCGATTGGGGGTTCCAACCTCTTTCTTCCCCCCCCCCCCGTGAAGATCGTTTAAAGGCCCTGGCTGGGGTTTGCAGCCGCAAGCATTTACTGCTTGCCTTGTGGTAAGCCTCCAATCTTTATTGCATCGTGGTGGTGGCTGTCTCATTTGTTCTTTATTATTTGTTCACCTTCATATGAACTTTATTTATTGTGGACACATTGGGACTATTTTTTAACCTCCTTCACAGCTTCCCATTAATTTGGGTCTACTGGTTTCAATTTTTTATCTTATCAATTACTGTTTAGATTTAATTAATTATTAGCGCAACATCTCTTCCCTTTTCTCCTATTCATAAATGCCCACTGTGCATGTGCAGGTGGTCAGTAATTAACTTTGGTGCTTGACCCGACTTGTGCATAAAGTGCTACACGTGGATTTGCACTCACCAGATATATATATGACCAACTATCACTAGTATGGTCAAATGCATGTCCCCTTTAAATCCAGTGTCTCCTGTGTTAGATCTGCACGATGTTGAAGATCCAATTGTACCACTCAAAGGGAAGTGATAACTGGGACAGTTTTCATTTAATAATAAAATAAAGTCAGGAGATATCTGTTACTATTTAGTACCAAATGAAAGCCCAATTCGTCCTGAAAAAAAACTGTGCTTTTTTGTTACATGCGGCTGCAGCTGAGTGGGATGGCCACCTGCTATCATGTGACAGTTTCCCACAGGTTCGAGCAGAACATAGCTCGGCCTGAACCTTAGCTTCCTTAGTCAGCATTATAAATGACTGAAATTAAGAGCTTTTATTTCTCCTTTTTTTTAGCCACAATTGGTAGATTTGGGCAAAATACATTGGGGTCAATTGGAAAGGCAAAATGTTAATATTTTTGTTGAATTTTTCTATTACAAAGAATTTTATTAATAACCATTGCAACTTTACAGCTTAACATTGAGAAGAATACATCATGAATGATCATAACAGAAAAAAAGAATAGAGCAGCATTTCAAAAAGGAGAAAAAATTAAATAAAAATGCCAGTAAATTAGACATATAAAGATGAACAAAGATACTCAGGACCCAAGAGTGCCCATAGGGCATTGTCCGCTATTTAACAAATGTTTACAAGATCTCAACAGGAGCCTAACCGTGACCAGCCCTGGGTATCTAGCCCTGCAGCCTACACTTCCAGGGCCAGGGCCGCTGGTCTGATGGATTATGAACTGAGGCTGAAAAATAATCGCACTGATGAAAAAAAAAGAGACAATGAGAAAAGGAATCTGAGATTATTAGAAAAAGGGAAGAGTGGAAAGCAAAGAAAGAAAAAAGGGAGAGGGGGGGGGCTTGCGGTGGGGGGCAAAAGCACATCAGATCCAAAGAAGGGTGGTGTCAAATCTAGTGGGTTTAGTGTAATCAACCCAGGGTTGCAAGACCTTCAGGAATTTATTATGGGTGTCTAAGAGGATGGCAGCCAGCTTCTCATGTACCGCCTCAAAACTAAGTGCTGGTGTCTTCCACGCCTTTGCTATCGTAAGGTTGGTTGCAGTAAAGAGGTGCAGAGCCAGCTGGTGCCCCAAGCGCAACAATTCTGCGATCGGGTTACAAAGAAGAGCTTCGTATGGGTCCATTTTGAGGTCAGTATGGAGTATATTTTGAAGGAGAGAATAGACTTTAAATTGCTCATGAGGGTTACAGAGGCTCCTTACAATTATACTGGACCTGCTCTTATGATAAAAATGATCCCTTATTAGCCTAATTTACAGAAAAAAAAGAGCAATAAAAGTAAAACAGAAAATGTAAACTACACAAATGACAATCAAATAGATGAAAAAAAAATCACAAACACAATTAAATTAAATGAACTTCCTTAAATAACCTAGATATATTTTTTAAATTGCTTAAGCACCTAAGCAACACTGAACAATTACAATTTAGTGCAATTTCATCTAAACAGAAATTGGTTATTTTGCAGTTAAATTATTTTAGCTGAAATCACTTTCCTAGTCAGGATATTTTAAGTGCTCAAGATTCCTGCTGTGGGACTGTTTTAAAAAAAGGATAAGTCACATAGAGGTCAGTTCACTAAAGCATAATACATGTGATATTCTAATTACCATGGATTATTATTACCTTACTATATTGTTAATAATTAACAAAACTAATTTTTTCTAACCGTATTTTGTATTTAACCAAGTCCAGCATTCTTGTTTCTGCGCCAAAACCTCTTCTGGGAGTGGGGACCAGACTTGACTGCTGACCGGTCTTGGCACTATTCTTCGGGACATCATTATGCCACTACAGTTTTCTGGACCCTGCCAATGAGGGTGTCCACTTTATTCAAGCAACTGAGTGGGCACATTTAGACAGACCCTTATTCAGTGCATAAAAAATAAAGGGGGGGGGGGGTGAAAATCGTATTACATTTTATTAGGGTAGAAGAAACAGATAACACTAGATAATTAAAGCTGTCTTAACTACTATACACATAACAAAGGTTCATAGCAAAATGTACATTTTTTATATAATTTATTAGTGTGGTAAAAAGAGAGAAAAATATAGCAAATGTAAAATACTTAAAGCTAAACTCCAGGAAAACTAAAACTCTTACCTTTGCCTTCAAGAGTTAAAGGGTCACTAAAGGAATTTTTTTTTTAGCTAAATAGCTTCCTTTACCTTACTGCAGTCCTGGTTTCATGTCCTCATTGTTCGTTTTTGCTTTGATGTTGCTGTAATTCCTCTCTGTCCTGGTTGTCTGTTTCCTGATCACCACAGTACTGGGAGATTTCTCACTGTGGTGACTAATCAAGGAGGTGTGATTACTGTGTGTCTATAGCCCCTCAGCACCAATCCAGTTTTGTTTTGCAAAACCTTCACTGCCCTCTATTGACTCTCTGGCTCTGTACATCAGAGAACCAGGAAACAACAGCAAAAACGAAACTAAACTGTATGTACATTATATGATTGTTTTGTATCTATTTTTAATCATTTTTAGAAGGAATCAGTTAACTATTATGTCTCTATACCCTGTAAACAGTCATTTCAGCAAGAAATGTTTTTTCCTTTAGTGACCCTTTAACTGTTCGCTTAGGTCTAGGGAATTTGAAAAAGCACTTTTTACTTACCTGATCCTGCACTCCTGCAACATCCTCTGCACTGCTAAACAGGTCCCCGCAGCCTCTTCTCCCCTGAACTATGGCAGTCATCACAATTGGAACATGTAGATTTTATATAAAAAAACACTTTTAACCCTTTTAGGGAAGGGTTATTACCCCTGTATCATTTGTTTTGCTGTCTGTGCCCCTGTTCAGAAGATTTTATCTCCCTTTCTGTCCCTATGACAATTGGATTTTGAAAAATTTGGGCTGTTGTAGAAACAAGGATTGGTGATAAAGCTTCAATGGAGACATCTTTTTCATATGATAACTCGTACAGGTGTGAATTTCCATTCCTAGGGGTAGATTTCCTCTGACTTCCCGTTGTCTCCCTCCTTTTGTAAGTAGGAGTCGTTTGTAAGTTGGATGTTTGTAACTAGGGGTCCACCTGTATCTATCTTTAAAATATATGATATTTTCAGTTTCTACTGTACAACTAAACCCTTATGCCTCATACACACGACCGGTTTTCCCGTCGGGAAAACTGCCATGAGAGCTTTTGGCCGGGAAAACCGGCCGTGTGTATGCTCCATCACAGTTTTCCCAACAGGAAAACTTCCAGAAAAAAAAAAGAGAACCAGCTCTCTTTCTTCATGCCGGGATTCCTGACGGTCTTTTTCCTGGCAGTTATGGGAAAAATCACAGTTTTCCTGAAGGGAAAACCTCTCGTGTGTGGGGAGAAAAACATAAGGAGCAGGTTCTCAGTTTTCCCCTGGGGATTCACGGCAGACTTTTTACCTCTGGAAATCCTGTACGTGTGTACTGGGCATCCTACAGCATAGTCTATACAAAACGTTCTTTGTTCTGTTTGTACATTTGCTATGTTTTTTAGTACATTAGAGTGCTCCCAGGTGCTGACACACCCAGAAGAAAGGTGAAGAAATTTTGGGTGACCAGCCTAAAGGAAGAAAGGTACGCACCACGCCTTCACACAGGTGGTCTGTCAGTACTTGAGAATACACCCAATAATAAGATTACGCAACACTAAGGTAAATTTCAAGCACAAATTAAAACATTTACTTTCTACACACTGTCACAGCAGTTAAAGCTGGCTCTTGAGACCAACTCTTCCCAATTTAATTGGTTTAATTAAATTGGTATTGCTGAATGTGTTCCTATCAGGCAAATTTCCCCACAAGTCCTCCTGTCCCTGTGACACTATGATAGAATGTATGGAAAAATCCATCCAGTGTAGGCGCATAAGTAAATTTTTGTTAGAGGTTGTAACCCTTTCACAGAATAATGCCACATGACATCTGTTTAACAAATAGGGTATGTGGTTGTCGCCAGGACAGGAAAGCACAGACAGCAATAAAAACATTGTTTAAAGGTCTCATTCTACAAAAAAAAAAAAAAATCTTTGTCTGTGTTTCATTTGTTGATACTTTTGAAATTTCCTCCTCTTGACATGAAATGAGAAAAAATCTCCCAAATAGCGACACAATTTCTAATGCCTCGTACACACATGCGTTTTTTCCGTCTGAAAAAACTGTGATGGAGCATACACACGGCCGGAATTCCCGACGAAAACCTCTCATAGCAGTTTTCCCGTCAGAAAAACCGGTTGTGTGTACGAGGCATAACTCTTATTAACAGCTCCTAAAGCAATAATGTGCTTTAGTATGGGCGTTAGACTCACAGCAATGTGCTTCAGTATGGGCGTTAGACTCACGGCAATGTGCTTTAGTATGGGCGTTAGACTCATGGAAATGTGCTTTAGTATGGGCGTTAGACTCACGGCAATGTGCTTTAGTATGGGCGTTAGACTCACGGCAATGTGCTTTAGTATGGGCGTTAGACTCACGGCAATGTGCTTTAGTATGGGCGTTAGACTCACGGCAATGTGCTTTAGTATGGGCGTTAGACTCACGGCAATGTGCTTTAGTATGGGCGTTAGACTCACGGGAATGTGCTTTAGTATGGGCGTTAGACTCACGGCAATGTGCTTTAATATGGGTGTTAAACTCACGGCAATGTGCTTTAGTATGGGCGTTAGACTCAAGGCAATGTGCTTTAGTATGGGCGTTAGATTCACAGCAATGTGCTTTAGTATGGCGTTAGACTCACGGCAATGTGCTTTAGTATGGGCGTTAGACTCACGGCAATGTGCTTTAGTATGGGCGTTAGACTCATGGCAATGTGCTTTAGTATAGGCGTTAGACTGGTATTTATGCGATTTAGAATGGGCGTTAGACTAGCGTTTTACAAGCCTTAATGGCGCTTTAAAAATGCTCCCCAAACGCCCTATGTTGATTTTTGATGCACATTAAAACAGCTCTACAAATGCTTATCTTTCTTTAAAGGGAAGTGACATTAAAGGAAATAAACTATTTGAGGTGTTGCTTGTCATGGTGAATGTTTCCTGTGCATACTCCATTAGCAGAGAAGGCAGCAGCATGGATTCCTTTACTATGCTTTACCCCATGTTTGGCCTCCAGCAGATGATGCTGATGTACAGTGCCTTAAAAAAGTATTTATACGCCTTGAAATGTTTCACATTTTGTCATGCTACAACCAAAAACGTAAATGTATTTTATTGGGATTTTATGTAATAGACCAACACTAAGTGGCACATAATTGTGACGTGGAAGAAAAATGATAAATGGTTTTCAATTTTATTTTACAAAGAAATATGTGAAAAGTGTGGCATGCATTCAGTGGTGGGACAAGGTCAATTAGTGCCCAGGGTGAAAATGCCAAAATGTGCCCTCCCTCCAAGGAGTTGGGAGGGGGTTATAGAAGCATATGCAGCGCTGAAATGTATGTACTGGTTACAGCATATGCTGCAATGATTAAACCTACCATATCCCCCAATGACCTCCTAAGTTGCAAAAGCAGCTATATGGATCTATACATTCTAATACATATCAGGTCTGACAGGCTTCCTCCTATGCATGTGTACACCTATCAGAGTATACTCATATCCTGAGACCCCTTTCACACTGAGGCATTTTACAGGCATTTTTATGCAAAAAATAGCACCTGAAAAGCACCTGTAAACTGCCTCTTTTGCAGGCCCAGTGTGAAAACCTGAGTGCTTTCACACTGGGTAGGTGCGCTTGCAGGACAGGAAACAAAATCCTGCAAGCAGCAACTTTAGGGCGGTGCGGGAACAGTGTATACACCACTCCTCCACCGCCCCTGCTTATTGAAATGAATGGGCACCACTGCCGAAGCGCCTGCAAAGTGCTTAGACAACGGTGCTTTTCAGGCGCTATTAACCCTTTCCTTGGCTGCTAGCGGGGGTTAAAAGTGTCCCACTATCAGATGAACAGTGCTGCTATAACAGCAGTAAACAGCTTTACTGCTAACGCCTCCCCACCGCAGTGTGAAAGGGGTCTTATTCTTAGCGTGTAGTAGTACACATATACTACTGATATGCATTAGAATCTGATCTGCATTAGAAGCTAGTCCTGGGTACAGATTACAGTAAATATTGGATATAAGGAAAAAATCTTCATAAATTGTTTTGTATTTGAAGGTATACACATGCCAGGCTGTGCTGCTTTGTATCATAGTATGGCAAAAATAATCCCCTGTAGTGTTCGGTGGGCAGTACTACCTGCAGAATATGACCTAATTTGCCCCCCCGAAAACTGTGTGCAATTTTTGTGCTTACAGCTTAGTGGTGACGACTTTTATGCCGCGTACACACGGTCGTTTTTTGTGATGAAATAAAACAACGTTTTTAAAAACGTCATTTAAAATGATGGGGTGTGGGCTTCACATCGTTTTTTGTCTTCTAAAAAACTACCATAAATAAATTCGAACATGCTTCAATTTTTTATGTCGTTTTTCAAAATGTCGTTTTTTTGTGTCATAAAAAATGATCGTGTGTGGGCTAAAACGACGTTTTAAACAAGGTTTTAAACCCGCACATGCGCAGAAGCAAGTTATGAGACGGGAGCTTGAATGGAACAGAGTGCCGTTGTACGTGTTGTACATAACCGCGCTTTGCTAGAGCATTTTCAGAAAACAATGGTGTGTGGGCAACGTCGTTTTTTATGATGAAGTTAGAAAAACTTAGTTTTTTTCCATGATGAAAAACATTGTTTTATTTCATCACAAAAAACGACCATGTGTATGCGGCATTAGAGGTTCTGACTGGAGTCACACTGGTGTGATGCGGCAAACCCTGCGATTCCTGTGCGGGTTCCTGCATCACACCTAAATTCACACTGACATCTGCAAACTGCTGCAGGTGTGGATGTAAAGTTAAAGACACCCCCAGATGGGTTCACAGATCGCATTGCAGGATTTATATCACCTACCCATGCGTTCCGATTCCAGTGTGGACCAAAAAAAGGGTCCTTCACCATTTTGGTCTAAATGCGATGTAAATTCAGCCTTTTGCATGTGTTGCAAAGGCCCGGAGCCCCTGAAGCCCATGAAGCCCAATGGTGACCTCTAGAGTTAAGGACAACTGACATCCTTCAGGCCACGTACACACGACCGGTCCATCCGATGAGAATGGTCCGATGGACCGTTTTCATCGGTTCACCGCTGATGCAGCCCGATTGTCTGATGTGCGTACACACCATCAGTTCAAAAACCGATCGGGTCAGAACGCGGTGACGTAAAACACACGACGTGCTGAAAAAAACTAAGTTCAATACTTCCAAGCATGCGTCGACTTTTGTGTACTAACCATCGGTTTGGACCGATGGTCAGCCGTCCATTGGTTCGATTTTAAAACAAGTTCTCTAATTTTTGTCCGAAGGACAACAGACCAATGGGCCGTACACACGGTCGGTTTGGACCGATGAAACTGGACTTCAGGCCATTTTCATCGGTTTGGACCGACCGTGTGTACGCGCCCTCAGTGTAGAGTGGGTTACAAGGCATGGTGGGTATAATGCAAGATGAACAGGTGAGTGCCAGACACATTTTGAATGCAGAGAGATTTATTGTCTCTTAAACAGAACTGTGGGATACAGGATTAGTACCAGAACACCCTTTGGTAGATGCAATGTTAATTTGCAGACTCCAAGACTTCTATAGGTAAACAGCTTAGCTATACAGGTGAAGGCCTCCAGCCGGACACCACTTCTGTATAGGTTGGACCACTGTCTCCTATTGCAACAATCTTGTAGCTGCTACCAACGGTAAAGGTATTCAACTTTCTGCAACACAAACAGTTCTCTTTACCCCACCCTTGCTTACTGTGGGTCTTTCTCACTCAACAAGCTCCCAGTCTCTCTCACAAGTTTTCAGATCTACTAGCCGCTGGATCCCCCAAGCTTTTTCACTGTAGCACTCAGTATCTTTCTCAAGTGTCACCCCTGCTTCACAGCTGGGTCCCTGGCTTGGCACTCACAGATACTCCTCCAGCTTTACCCCTGCTGTCCCTTTGTGGCGACAGCTCCCTCTCTACCTCCGACCACTACAGGTTGCCCTGCCGGTGGAACAATTACTTCTGGTTGGACTACAAGCCCACAGTCTCAACCCTGCACTATTTTTGGATAGGCTTTCAACTAGCCTAGCAGGTAGATGTCCCTGGGATAGGCCTTAGCTTTCTGGCCTAGCAGCCTGGGGCAATACGACACACAGCTGTCCAGGTGGCACAGAACCCTGATCACCTGCTTCCACCCAAATAAATAGGCTCTCCCAGCTTTGGCACCCTATTCATTCCTAATCTGTCCTTGCAATGCCCTGATAACCAGCCATCTAGTGACAGAAGAGAAAAGTGCAGCAATTCCAGAATTAGGGTGAAATCAATTGACCTCCTATCAATTGGTCAAGGCAACTATCACTTAGAAAATATATTTAATAGCAACCCTGCCTAAACATTAGGGTGCTGCACATGTGATCTGCCAAGTAATGTGTGCGAATCACATGTGATGTTTGTCATCGCAATAGTGTGAACTCAACCTAAAACAGTCGGAGAAGGGGCAACATAATTTCTCCTAAGCACCTCCAATGAGGCATATTACACTTTACTTATAACACCCCAGCCCCTTAGAGTCCTGTAAATTTGTGTGTGTTTGGGAAAACGGGGGCTAAGTCTGATTAGTGAACTACAAGCCATTTTACTGCCAACCTTTTCCTGAGAATGCTAATTAGCTAGTGTTATACTGACTCACTATCTTTAATACATTCTGACCTAAAACATGTATGTCAGGAAAGTCTTCGAAAATTCCCCAATCTGTATACCTCCACTGAATCAGAATAATGCAGTCAGCATGCCAACCAAGCAACTAGCCTTTTCATAAAACAAACAGCAATGACAGCCTCTCTGTTTCTCGTTAGGTTTCTTTTAACCTGGCTATTATTACATTAATTAGAAATAAAAGAGTAATTTGTGTTGAGATTAAGAAGCTCTTCAGGAATAGTGTATTTTTTTTCTCATCTCTGTGTAACACATAACTGCAAACACCCCTCCCTGCATTCTAAGCTCCCCCTTTTTTTTATTTTCTGGGTCAGCGGCAGTGAAAGTATGGTTGATGATGGATCTAGATCGGGTGACACTGTTTTTTTATTTATTAATAAAAGAATTGCCAAAAACAAAAACTTTTTGACACTTTGTTGGTGAATGTGTAGAGGTACTATGTACCCCCAAGTCATTCACATGGGGGATGGGTGGGATCTGGGGCCCCTCCTGTTAAAGGGGGCTTCAAGATTCAGATAAGCCCCATGTCTGCAGACTCCCATTACCACAGCCCAGGGTTGTAGGGATAAGGCCCTTGTCCCCATCAACACAAGGACAAGGTGCTTTGGAATGGGGGGGGCAGAGCCATCCCTGCCTGCACTGTCTCTTCGGGGTATTCTCCTCGCGAGCAGGGTGAACCTGGGGGTTCGTGACCTGGGGTCAGCACGCAGCTAAGTTCAAACTCCTGTGAGGGGGTCCCTGGCGTACCGGCTTGCCCTTAGATTCCACACCCTTTGGGATCCCGTATCACCTACTCACCTGTGGGCTCACACCCGTAGCTTCGTGACATATGGGAAAGGAAAGTAGAGATTTGGACATATCAAGAGGGATGTGGGGCCCAGAGAGTTTCTGAGACCTACACGGAGAGCTGTGCTGGGAAGTTCTAGCAGTGAAGCATCTGAAAAATAATTCCCACTGTGGTGTAGTTGTTATTAAAGGAAGCTTTTCCACTGGTGATATATGCTAAACACGCATTACAGTTATAAGTTTATGGTAATGCAGCATGATCAGATTTCAGCAGTAAGTAGCTCTGGAGTTATAATTTAACTATATTTCTAGCCACAGTAAAATCCATGATCTGTGAGAAAGGAAAATAAGCTGTATATATTTTGTTAATAAAAATAAAAAAAACGCAGGAACATGGTACTTATTTGGTCAAAGTGTATTATTAGCATCCAGAATAAGTAGCTCGTGTGACGTTTCATTTAGCCTTTCGTCTTTTCCAGTGTCAGACATATGAGTCAGGATAATTTCCCTGAAGGGAATGTTGTTACAATCCAAGCTTAGTACATGCATTTGCCTAGAAGCTGCCTGATTAGATTGTGAATATTTCTTCCACTATATCAGAGGAGAGGGATCATTTAAATAAAGTGGTCAAAAGAGATCAGGTTAGGTTTCTGATTATCTGGTGATGTTTGCAGTGTGATCGTAGAATTAGGTCATGATGTAGCCAGGAGCCTTTCTGCCTCAACTAACTTAGCGGTCAGCCTCACATGTTTACTTAATATTACTTTGATCTTTGCGAATATGCTGAGGGCATAAAGAGTGCTTTGTTGAAATCATTAATTGTATGCTAAAAACAGCAAATTGACTCCTTTACACCACTTGACATTGATCTAGTCAGTAAGAGGGACCTAAAACTGGTGATATAGGATGTTTCAGAAGAGAAGCCTTCAACTACACCTGACACTTTTGCCTTTAAACTTTAGAGGGTATTTTGGTAAAGCAGTGAATTGGATATTCAATAAATATTCACTGTTGGTGACTATTCCTGGTACATGTGTTTTAAATGACAGTGATTGCTTCACCATCAGTGAAAGTCACATTTACTACTTTATAAATATGTCTCTAGGTTTTCCAATGTTGCTGCTGAATTTCAGATTCAAATAGAACAAATGTTTGTCTGGTTTCTGTACAAGGGGCATAACCGAAAAAGGTCTGCCCTACACATTGGCCGAATGTCAGCCAGTTTCTATTGAACCGGCTGTTGCTGCCCTAAGGCCCCTTTCAGATGGTCGAACCGTTCAGGTCTGTCTGTCAGTTTTGTCGGTGGACCTAAATGGCCGCTCTATGCAATCCTATGGAGCGTCGGATGTCAGCGGAGCCATGTCCGCTGACATCCAACTGGATCTGATCCGCCAAAATCAGACGTATGGCGATACGTCCCCATCCGTCCATGGCGGATCGGGTGTCCGTTGTCCGTTTTCATCAGATCTCTCCATAGGAAACAGCGGCGCTGCACAAGCCCCTCCCCGCTTAGTGAGCAGAGAGGGACTTGTCATCCGCCGGCTCAGCGGAGATCAGTGGAGAGATCTCCCACTAAGCTGGCAGGAGCTGGCGGACTCCGTAGCGGTGGAGACCGCCTCGTGTGAAAGAGGCCTTAAGCAACAACCATGACATAGCTCCTTCCATAGATACAGTAAAGAAATAAGCTCAGCCAATGGCTGAGAGCACTGAACAGTGTGTTTTGGTGGGGGCTGTCTCCCAGTCAGAACACAATAGCTCAGAGGTTTTTTTTTCATTCAGCCTGGGTTGAATGTTTAAATGTTAAATGGTAAAATGTTTAGATTTCTCTTTAAAGAACACTTATTTTTGGTACAACAAAAGCTATTACCATCAAAAAACGGGGGTTGCAATGGGTGCCAAATTTGCACCAAGTGTTGCAGGCCTGTTCATGGCAAAATGGGAAGATGAAGCAGTATTTACAAACACACCAACAGAGCTAGTGGTCTATAAAAGATACATAGACGATGTCTTCATTGTCTTCATTGACAAAAACAGCTACTTACCAATAGAAAGCTGTCACCACCAGAACTGGCTCTGCAATATCCCTAAGGGACAACTGATGTGGCTACGAAGAAATTGTAGTAAAAAAGATGATTTCATCTCCCAAGCAAACAGAATAGGCCACAGATTCATATAGAAAGGTTACAACAGTGTACTTATATATGAAAATATCCAAGAAGTGGAAAATATGTATCGCCTGGAGCTAATCAAAGACAAAGAAAAACCCACTGCCAATTGGAACACAGCAACTATTATCTTGGATTACAATGCCCAACACAAAAAAGTTGAAAATATCATCAAAAAACACTGGCACATCCTCCTAGCAGACATACACTTGAAATCCATTCTTCCCCCAGTACCTAAATTCATATACAAATGAGCACCAACACTAATGGCGCATACACACGATCGGTCAAACCGATGAGAACGGTCTGATGGACCGTTTTCAACGGACCAAACCGATCGTGTATAGGCCCCATCGGTTATTTATCCATCGGTTAAAAAAATTCAATCTTGTTTTAAATTTAAAAAACGATCGTTTGTAGGCACGTCCATCGGTTAAAAATCCACGCATGCTCAGAATCAAGTCGACGCATGCTTGGAAGCATTGAACTTTGTTTTTTTCAGCACGTCGTTGTGTTTTACGTCACCGCGTTCTGATGGTGTGTAGGCACGACTGACCATCAGTCAGCTTCATCGGTTAACCGATAGAAAAATCCATCAGACCGTTTTCATCGGATGAACTGATCGTGTGTACTCGGCATAAGAGATAAAATAGTGAAAAACATACCTGATCCACCAAAAATTGGCTTTTCTTTCTTCACCGGAAAGGGCTTTTATCCATGCAAACGCTGCTTTGCCTGCACTAGGACCAAAAAAACAGCAGAAAATAAGTTAAAATTTACGTCTACCAGCACGGGGAATACATATGAAGTCAACGACTTCATCTGTTGTAACACAGAAGGAGCGGTTTATGTGCTTGGATATAGCTGCAGCCTACAGTACATTGGACGCACAAAGCGTCCTTTAAGGCCTCGTACACACGATAGGTTAAACAGAGGACAACGTTCTGATGGACCGTTTTTCATCGGTCAAAAACGATCGTGTGCGGGCCCCAAAGGTTATTTAATCATCGGTTAAAAAAAAAGCCAACTTGCTTTAAATTTAATAAAACGATCCTTAGTAGGCACAACCATCGGTTAAAAATCCACGCATGCACAGAATCAAGTCAACGCATGCTTGGAAGCATTGAACTTCATTTTTTCAGCACGTCGTTGTGTTTTACGTCTCATGGTTATTTAACCGATGGTGTGTGGGCGCGACGGACCATCAGTCAGCTTCATCGGTTAACCGATGACAACGGTCCTTCAGACCGTTCTCATCGGATGGACTGATTGTGTGTACGGGGCTTAAGAGTAAGAATTAAGGAACACGTACAAAATATCATCAAGGGCTATGATCAGCACAGTGTTTCTAAACACTTCGCCACACACCATAAACAAGACCCCACAGACTTAAAGTTTTGGGGCATCGAACCATACAAAAAACATTGGCGAGGGGGACACAACGTCAGAACCCTGAGCCAACTAGAATCTAAATGGATTTTTATCCTCTATACTTTTACCCCCAGGGGCTGAAACATAGAATTTTAATTAAATTGTTTTATTAGCGATTTCTGATCACCATATACATTTTCTGTTCCTTATTCCTCTAGGGATGCTATTTAGGCAGCTCCCATCTGGCTCTCTTAATAATCCCTCTTACTGGCTCATTTTACATATATTTTGTTTATATATTTTTTATACTTTTTATATTTTTATATATATTGTCTATATACATATTTTATGTATATTGTATATTTTATTTTTTATATATAATAATATAGACCTTAATTTTAGCTACTCTTTTATTATGCCATTCACCTTGAACATCATTTCCTGGATCCGAGTACCCAGTCTATTTTTAATGCTGAGTTTATCGACTCAGTCTCTATTATGTGAGTCCGGTTCATACTCTATTTTTATTGGCCCATATATGACTTAACAGGACACATCCGAGTGTCTGTTTGTTTGATCGGTGTGTCCCCTGTCCCAATATTGACTTTTACCATCCACTATTTAATGCACAAGAAACACTGAACCTATTAGAATTATTTTCATTCCGTCCGCCGCATCTACAACAAAATGGCTGCGGTTGTAGCCCAATAAACCTTAGGTAAATGGCTGCCCCCATGCCCTAATAGGAGGTCTTCAGGAAAATGGCGGATTACTATACACATCAGACACACTATATAAACACTTTCGTGTACCGCTATCCCTTATCCCCATTAAAGCCACGTGTCAGTGACGTAACACGTAGGACACAGGCATACGGACACTGGAAGTGACGCGATCAGGTCTTAAGCTCGCCGCTCATCAGATTCAATGCAGTTTAATGTTATTTCAAATGAGAGTACCTTTTTTATTTAATAAATTGCCAATACTTTGAACGTATTGCACCAAGAGGCTGTTTCTCTTATCTCGCCACCATACCTGGCTCCCCGAGCGCCCCCCCCATCTACTATATGCACAACATTGGGAAGGCTTGAGAAGGAAGGAACCCCCTCTCCATCCTGAATGAGAGAGCATTCCACCATACCCTTTATGCTGCTTACCTTACAGCAGTAAGGTAAGAAGGTAGTACACCTCCGGGTGTCATTCACACCGAAGAGCCACTCATCACGGAAGTCACAGTGCCACCTGTTATTGTTACAGAGCACCTGTATATTTCACCTTGCACCTTGGATCCAGAAGTATCCTCAATTCCCCTTCTGAGATCAGCCAGCATTTTTTGCAACACTGTCAATTGACTTATTTAGACACTTTGGGGCAGATCCACAAAGATCTGCCCCGGCGCATCGTATCTGAGATACGCTACGCCACCGTACCTTACCTGGCTTTGGTTCGAATCCATAAAGATTTTGCGCCGTAAGTTATGGCGGCGTAGTGTATCTCAAGCGTTTGTAACGGGGCGGAATTCAAATTGGGCAGGTAGGGGGCGTGTTTCATTTAAATGAAGCGCGTCCCTGCGCCAAACGAACTGCGCATGCGCCATCCATAAATTTCCCGCCGTGCATTGCGCGAAATGACGTCGCAAGGACGTCATTGGTTTTGACCTGGACGTAAATTACGTCCATCCCGATTCACGAACGACTTACGCAAAAAAATAAATAAATAATTATACGCGGGAACGACGGCCATACTTAACATTGAGTACGCCACGAAATAGCAGCTTTAACTGTACGCCGAAAAAAGTCGACTAGAGACGACGTAAAGGAATGCGCCGGCTGCTCGTACGTTCGTGGATCGTCGGAAATAGCCAATTTGCATACTCAACGTGGAAAACGAAGGGAACGCCACCCAGCGGACGCCGAAGAATTGCATATTAGATTCGATGGCGTACGAAGACGTACGCCTGTCGGATCTAACCCAGATGCCTTCGTATCTTGTTTTGAGGATTCAAAACAACGATATGACGCAGGAAATTTTAAAGTACGCTGGCGTATCAATAGATACGCCGGCGTACTCTCTCTGTGGATCTGCCCCTTTATGTTTGGTTCATATATGTTTTAATACATATTTATTGCTCCACTCAAAGCCACCTGAATATAGCACATCAGCACTTTATTCACTTTTTTATATATTTTATGTTTTATTGTTTCTACCTACTGTTATTTACATATTTATTTACAGAGGTTTATTTGATGTGGGAGCGCAACACCACTATTTTGATTATTCTTTGATTGCTTTATGGGTAGTGTTTGACCCTCACGGTGGTTGCGGCACCCTCTAGCATTTGTTGTTATTGGTCCATATTAGCGCAGGAATACCTTTTTACATAAATCTTTTATACTCACTAACCATTGGATGCACCAGTAGCTCCCGGATGCTATGCTGCTCATCTTTCTCTGTTTTTAAACATTTAAATGGAATGTTATGCATGTAGAATAGCTCCAAATATGTGAGTATTGATATGATATTATTTTCCGTTTTTTATATTTTGTGATATTTTATGTTAATCCATTATTGTACACTTCATAGATCACTGGCTGATTCTTCCCTATACCCCTGAGGAAAGAGAGTTGTCTCTCTGAAACGTTGGGTGCCATTTGGATAATCATGTCTTCTTACATTTGGTTGTTATTCTCATTCTGTACTGTATTCATTCCATACATAGTCCATTTTTAATGTACATTATTTTGTATATGCATAAAAAATTATATTTATATTTGTTCAATATGTGGCTTATATCTTTGTGCCTTTAAAGTCCAGTTAGGGGATACCCCTTATTTTCTTTATTACACACAGAGTGATATATTTCAAGCATTTATTTTCTTTAATTTTTGTGATTATGGCTTACAGCTAGTGAAAACCCAAGATTCAGTATCTCAGAAAGTTAGAATATTGTGAAAAAGTTCAATATTATAGACTTATGGTGTCAGACTCTAATCAGCTAATTAAAGGGGTTGTAAAGGTTTGATTTTCATTTTCTAAATAGGTTCTAAATAGGTTCCTTTAAGCTAGTGCATTGTTGGTTCACTAACCCTTTCCTTCGATTTCCCTTCTAAATGTTTTTTTTAGTTTGTTTTCTTTGTTTGTATTTCTAACTTCCTGTTCCTCCTCAGTAAGCTGTTCTGGATGACTAATTCCCAGCCAGATGATGGGGCAAGCTTACTGAGGAGAAACAGGAAGTGAGAAATTCAGGCAAAGAAAAAGAACATTTAGAAGGGAAATCAAAGGAAAAGGAAAGTAAACCAACAAGGCACTAGCTTAACCACTTCCCGACGGCCGCATGTATATGTACGTCTACAAAATGGCACGTACAGGCAAATGGGCGTACATGTACGTCCTTGCCTTTCCGCGGGTCGGGGGTCCCCCCCCCCCCCCGCTACATGCGGCGGTCGGGTTCCCTCGGGGAGTAATCCGGGACGACGGCGCGGCTATTTGTTTATAGCCGCTCCGTCGCGATCGCTCCCCGGAGCTGAAGAACGGGGAGAGCCGTGTGTAAACACGGCTTCCCCGTGCTTCACTGTGGCGGTGTATCGATCGAGTGATCCCTTATATAAGGGAGACTCGATCGATGACGTCAGTCCTACAGCCACACCCCCCTACAGTTGTAAACACACACTAGGTGTACCCTAACTCCTACAGCGCCCCCTGTGGTTAACTCCCAAACTGCAACTGTCATTTTCACAATAAACAATGCAATTTAAATGCATTTTTTGCTGTGAAAATGACAATGGTCCCAAAAATGTGTCAAAATTGTCTGAAGTGTCCGCCATAATGTCGCAGTCATGAAAAAAACGCTGATCGTCGCCATTAGTAGTAAAAAAAGTTTTTTTATAAAAATGCAATAAAACTATCCCCTATTTTGTAAACGCTATAAATTTTGCGCAAACCAATCGATAAACGCTTATTGCGATTTTTTTTACTAAAAATAGGTCGAAGAATACGTATCGGCCTAAACTGATATTGCATTTTTTTCACAATTGTCGCTTTATTTTTGTTTATAGCGCAACAAATAAAAACCGCAGAGGTGATCAAATACCACCAAAAGAAAGCTCTATTTGTGGGGAAAAAAGGACGCCAATTTTGTTTGGGAGCCACGTCGCACGACCGCGCAATTGTCTGTTAAAGCGACGCAGTGCCGAAACGCAAAACCTGGCCTGGGCATTAAGCTGCCTAAAGGTCCAGGGCTTAAGTGGTTAAAGGAACCTATTTAGAAAATAAAAAAACAAACCTTTACAACCCCTTTAACTCAAAACACCTGTAGAGGTTTCATGAGCCTTTAAATCGTCTCTCGATCTGGTTCAGTAGGTTACACAATCATGGGGAAGACTTCTGACTTGACAGTTGTCCAGAAGACAGTCATTGACAGCCACCCTTTAATGATCATGGTATCACTGTGCTTGATTGACCAACAAACTTGCCTGACCTAAACCCCATAGAGAATTTGTGGGGTATTGTCAACAGGAAGATGAGAGATGCCAGACCCAACAATGCAGACGTGCTGAAGGCCACTATCAAAGCAACCTGGGCTTCCATAACACTTCAGCAGTGCCACAGGCTGATCGCCTCCATGCCACACCACATTGATGCAGTAATTAATGCAAAAGGAGCCCCAATCAAGTATTGATTGCATACTATACTGTGCATGAACATACTTTTCAAGTCAATATTTCTTTATTAAAAATTCCTTTTTTTATTGGTCTTATGTAATATTCAAATTTTTTGAGATACAGAATTTGGGGTTTTCACTAGCTGTAAGCCATAATGGCATAATGTAAGCCGCTAAGCACCTTGGACTATATTGACTTTTTTTCCGGAACAAGGACTACTATTATTAATTTGTTATCATATCATCACCTTGCTAAGAATTATCCATTTTGAATTTATGGGCCATTGTTGTCTATACTCTGCTAATCTTGTGCTATCAGACAATTTTTTCCATTTGCATGCCAATATGAATACACTGATTGCTGATGCAATGCTTTCCAGGCTCCTACTACAAAAAAAAAAAAAATGCACAATTTTTTAGCCCCCAAGTGCATTGCTTTATATTTTTCAACAAAATCTTATTTGCCATGTAGCTGCCTGCTCCATTATTTTATTGAGGTCCTCTTGTAAAGTTTATATATCTTGCTGTGAAGTTATTTTCCTACTTAGCTTTGTGTCGTCAGCAAACGCTGAGATTGAGCTTTTTATACAAACCTCTATATCGTTTATGAAAAAAATGAACAGAATTGGTTCCAGGACAGAGCCCTGGTGTACCCCACTGACCACTCCAGACCAATCTGAGTATTTTATTCTTAATTTTTTTTTATGACATTTATCATTTTTCGTTTTTTTATTTCAGGGTTAAAACCCCTGTCAGAAGTCTTTATCCTCTTAAAGCGGTAGTTCACCCTCACTGACATGATTTTTCCATCGAGACAGGCATTGTAGCGCGAGCTACAGTATGCCTGTCCCGATTTTTTTACCCCCGTACTCACTGTGTACTCGTACATTAAAGATTTATGGGGGAGGATGATTGACGGCCGGCCCTGGCACGTCACTCTCCCCGAAGACAGCCGGAGTAGGTCTCGGCTCTTCACGGCGCCTGCGCACAGGCTATGCGCAGGCGCCGTGAAGAGCCAAGCCTATTTCGGCTATTTCCGGAGAAGTGTGACGCGCCAGAGCCGGCCGTCAATCATCTTCCGTCTCCATAGGCACGCCCATTCCCCGAGGGGAGTCGGTATCTTCGATGTACGAGTACACGGTGAGTACGGGGATAAAAAAATCGGGACAGGCATACTGTAGCTCGCGCTACAATGCCTGATTTTATGGTAGAAGAAAAAATATATATTTTTTTGGGTTTATAGGGTGAACCCCCGCTTTAAGGAGATTTCCTGGAAACAACACTGGGAGAGGAAATTTCTCCAAATTTAGAAGAAAAGGTTTCCCTACAGGAAAACTTGGATTTTCCATTACTATTTGTCTCGGTGACAAAAGACACAAGGACAAATAAAGAAGGTGAATCTCTCCTGCGGGGACACAGATGGTGAATAGAACCTGCCAAACCCTTCCACAGTCTATTCACAACTAAGAAAAATAATGTTTGGGATAGAGATACACTTTAACAACAAATGGACTCTGTGGGTAGGAAAATAATCACAGCAAGTAGGAGAACGATGCCTGCCTCGGGGTCTATTTAGGTGTTTTTACAGACATTAAACAGGGTGTTTCATTATTTCAAATATGAAACAAGGAACATTAAACAACTATAGGCCTGTATAGTCACTGGCTGGGTGGATGTTTCATGAATTTGATAAGCAGAATGTGCAATTTGTTTCTAAATTAATTACATATAAATGTGACAGTTAAATTAATATATTTAGTTAAGCACTAAATACATATTACAGCCTGATAAGACCTGTAAGTAATTTAGCTTTAAAAGTACAAACAAATATTATAAGATGTATTGATATTCTTGTGGTTGGATGCTACCCAACTGCCATATTTTTTGTTCTTTGTTCCATCCTGTAATTTAAAGGAAACCAATCAGAGTTGGACATTTGTAAGAACCCGAGTCTCCAACTGGTACCTCTTACCCACAAGGAACATGTGTATGTGTGATTATTCAAATGTATTCTCTTTGGTGTAGAGCAGAAATTAAAGCTCAGTGTTTGACTATAACGCCATCACAGAGGCCAAACTGCTTTCTACTTGAGAGTGATGGACCGTTTCATCGGTCAAAACCGATCGTGTGTGGGCGCCATCGGTTATTTAACCATCGGTTAAAAAAAAAGCAAACTTGCTTTAAATTTAAACGGATTTAATGGATTCCTAACCGATAGGTCAAAACCGATCGTTAGTAGGCACGAACCATCGCTTAAAAATCCATGCATGCTCAGAATCAAGTCGACGCATGCTTGAAAGCATTGAACTTCGTTTTCTTCAGCATGTCGTTGTGTTTTACGTCACCGCGTTCTGACACAATGTTTTTTTTAACTGATGATGTGTAGGCGCGACGGACCATCAGTCAGCTTCATCGGTTAACCGATGAAAACGGTCCATCGGTCCGTTCTCATCGGATGGACTGATCGTGTGTACACGGCATGAGTCTGATGCTGTGTGTGTGGGCTCTTGGAAAACACAAAACAGTAAGTTAACAAAGCATTAAAGGGTCACTAAAGGAATTTTTTTTTTTAGCTAAATAGCTTCCTTTACCTTGCTGCAGTCCTGGTTTCATGTGCTCATGGTTCGTTTTTGCTTTGATGTTGCTGTAAATCCTCTCTGTTCTGGACACTTCCTGGTTGCCTGTTTCCTGATAACCACAGTACTGGGAGATTTCTCACGGTGGTCACTAATCAAGGAGCTGTGTGTAAAACGAAACTGGATTGGTGCTGAGGAGTTTTAGACAAAGTATCACTGCTCTCTATTGGCTGACTGCCCTCTAGTGGCTCTCTGTACATCAGAGAACCAGCAAACAACAGCAAAAACGAAACTACACTGCAGGCACATTATATGATTGTTTTTTTATCTATTTTTAATCATTTTTAAAAGGAATCAGTGAACTATTATGTCTCTATGCCCTGTAAACAGTCATTTCAGCTAAAAAATTTTTTTCCTTTAGTGACCCTTTAAGCTTTCTTTAGGTATTCCTGACAGTTCTTCTGGCATAGGACATTTATGATTGTCTATTATAACCACTAGGCCTTGCTAGCCGATAAGAAAATCAGAAAGCGATAATAAAGTCTTGATTTCTTTCTTTTTTAATAACAGACATGTCATACTTACCTGCTCTGTGCAATTGTTTTTCACAGAGCTGCTTGAATCCTCCTCTTCTTTATTCCCAAGCTGGAGCTGCTGGCTCCTCCCTCCTGCCAGGTGCCTCCACAACAAAATTAATTAATGTTACCCTGTGAAAGAAGAATATTAAAGCATATGTGAACCCTCACCTTGTAAAACAGCCCATTCAGTTTAAAATAGAAATTAAAGGCAAAACATTTGTTTATACATACAGTATAAACATAATCAATACCTTTTTTTCCCTTTTTATTATAAGTGAGCACATTCTCTTGCCTAGTACACACGAGAGGATTTATCCGCGGATACGGTCCTCCGGACCGTATCCGCGGATAAATCCTCTGAGGATTTCGATCCGCTGGATTGTACTCACCATCGGATCGAAATCCGCGCCAAATTCACACCGCGGTGACGTGTCGCGCCGTCGCCGCGATGATGACGCGGTGACGTGCGCGACGCTGTCATATAAGGAATTCCACGATTGCGTTGAATCATTACGACGCATGCGAGGGATGGTTTCGGACGGATCGATCCGGTGAGTCTGTACAGACCACCAGATCGATCCGCTGGAGCCGATTCCAGCGGATAGATTTCTTAGCATGTTAAGAAATTTTTATCCGCTGGAAATCGGTCGGCCCGAGAAAAATCCGCGGAAAAATATCTGCTGGGTTGTACACACCAGCGGATCTATCCGCTGGAACTGATCCGCAGATAAATTCCAGCAGATAGATCCTCTCGTGTGTACGGGGCCTCTCTGTTCTCAGCTACATCATAGTTAGGAGAGAAGAAAAAGCAGGACACTGGTCTCCCTAATGAATGGCTGTGAAAGGGGGAGAAGTCTGATCATTGGATGAGAGCAGGCTCAGTTCTCAGCACAGCTAGTGTGCTCTCATTCTTAGTGTGGTCAGTTTTGTGCCTGGTAGGAACACCAAGGAAGCAACACAAAGACATACCTAGGAAGACATGTGTATAGGCGCTACAACCTTCCCACATATAATCTCTGCCCGGTGCACAGACCTTGATGCTGCTGACATCTCTAATATACCAGAGTGATGAGGCTGAATCATGACTAAGGACTGATGTCTGAAACGCGTAGACAGTTTTACAGCTTTGTCCATGTTTACTTAATAAAGAAATACTATTTTGGAAGTCATCCTGAGTGCCAACCATCCCTTAAAAAAGTGCATTTTAAATACAACTATATAGATCAGACCAAATGAGAAGGAAAGAGGGACAACGGGACTTTTTCTTCCAATCAGGGAAAGTCCCTCAAAATCAGGGACAGTTGGGAGTTATGCAAAGAGAACAGGATACTTGTTCATACAAGTACAACAGGCGCAAGCCAGGATAATGAAATGTTGGGTTTACATATTCTGTAATTGTCACGTACCTGATGGTGGTGAGCCTAATATAGCAGAGGGAGGCCTCCCTTACGGCTCCTACTCTCGGCCCCTGGTAAAGTAACAGGAGGCGCAGGAGTGAGGAGTGGTACGAGTGCCTGGCAGGATCAACAGAGGTAGAGGTAATCCGGATTTTCAGGATGTTCAGGAACCGGGAAGCTGAAGCAGTTGACAGGTTAGGCAGACAGGAGCTGGATCACTGGACCGGAACCAGGAACAAACAGGCTCAATTCAGCAGACTGGAACAGCTTGGACTGGAACCAGGACAGACAGGAATCGTTCAGCAGACTGGACTGGAACTAGGAACAGAATGGAACTGTTCAGCTGGACTGGAACTAGGAACAGACTAGAACCGCTCAGCTGACTGGACTGGAACTAGGAACAGACTGGAACCGTTCAGCTGGACTGGAACTAGGAACAGATTGGAACCGTTCAGCAGACTGGACTGGAACTAGGAACAGACAGGAACTGTTCAGCAGACTTTAGCAGACTGGATGGTCAGACAGGTCGGGCCGGTTATCAGGTGGTCGGCAAGGTACAGAGGTGCAGACAGAAGGGTAGTCAGAACAGGCAGGGCTGTCTTAATGAGAGGGCACGCCTGGGCACTGCCCAGGGCCCCCAGCTGCATGGGGGGCCCCTGCTCTTTCCCCAAAGAAGCTGGTCCTTGAGCCCATGCTGCCCCAAAATTGGGTGCCCCATGATGGCACTGAGAGTAATGGAAACACAGGGGAGGCAGGCTGGCAGCAGTGTGCCGTGCTGTGCAGAATGATACCTATTACTTCACAGCCAGCAGGGAGGGGCAGGGCTGGAGCACCAGTGATGCTCTGAACCTACCCTATGCAGCTTGAATGCTCGGGACTCTAAGAAAGGGATGTAGAGAGGCCACAGTGTAGGGGGTATCAGGGATGTAGTGGGGTCACAATACAAGAGGTATCTTATGGTATATTGTTACAGTGCTGGGGGGGGATATCTGGGGTGTAGAGGGGTCCAAGTGCTGGGCGGGATATCTGGGGTGTAGAGGGGTCAGAGTGCTGGGGGGGATATCTGGGGTGTAGAGGGGTTTGAGTGCTGGGGGGGATATCTGGGGTGTAGAGGAGGCAGAGTGTTGGGGGGATATATGGGGTGTAGAGGAGTCAGAGTGCTGGGGGGATATCTGGGGTGTAGAGGGGTCGGAGTGATGAGGGGATATCTGGGGTGTAGAGGGGTCAGAGTGCTGGGGGCATATCTGGGGTGTAGAGGGGTCGGAGTGATGAGGGGATATCTGGGGTGTAGAGGAGTCAGAGTGCTGGGGGCATATCTGGGGTGTAGAGGGGTCGGAGTGATGAGGGGATATCTGGGGTGTAGAGGGGTCGGAGTGCTGGGGGGATATCTGGGGTGTAGAGGGGTCAGAGTGCTAGGGGGATATCTGGGGCGTAGAGGGACCATAGTGCTGGGGAGGTATCAATCTAGCAGATATAGTATATGCACTGGACAGCTTTGTTACTTTTATGTATGTTATATTTTCCCCACTGTTTCTTTGCTGTACAGAATGATTGTTCATGTATATAATGTGGAGCTCCACCCACTTGTCTGCCTCCTACCTACTTGATGTTTGTTTACCTGCACTGTCTCCATTGTAGGGGCCCCAGAGCATTACTTTGCCCAGGGGCCCATGATGCTATTAAGACGGCCCTGAGAACAGGCCAAGGATCAGGTGCAGGCGGATGGCTGGAATAGTCACAGGTAAGCCAGGGGCTTTCACAGGTCAAGTCACAGATCACAAACGCTGTAGAGCAGACAGCGGGGATGGTGTGTGAGAGGCCAGCTTAAATAACCCGCCTGGCTCCAACAGGGGTGTGCACACGCGCACGCACATGCATGCGCGATTGCAGCCGGGATCGGGAACCGCAGAGTCTGAGGCGCCTGTTTCTGGCAGGATCTTCATGACAGTAATACTTATCAGTCTGCCAGACCTCCATCAGCTCAAGAATGTTTAGCATCTGACACTTCCAAGTGTGTCAGATACCTGCTCCCCCTGCTGTATACTATGGTTGTATCCACTAAAGCAAATATACAGTAAATCTATGCACATGTATCTTCCCACTGTTCAAGCCTTTAATCAATGTTGACTTACCTTACAACGTCCTGCCGCTATCATTGACATTACTAATGTGGGTGGCAGTTGTAAACAAGTATAAGTAAAACCAGAAAATTTGTGGGAAAAAAAATGGTCTTATTTGCTGGTGACCCTGAGATTTGGCACATCAATCCTAAGGTTCTGAGGTTCCAAAAAAATCTCAGTTATGGTCATATTTTGCCATTTTCCACATATACTTAGATGACATAAAATTGGGTCTTACTTTATCCATGAATTGTCGAGTGCATTCAAAAAGCTAAACCCACACATGTAAATGACATTGCACAAATCTTCAACTGACAGAGACCCACCATTCTTTTTACATTGTTTTACAGTATGTAATAAAAATATGCTATAACAGTAGAAAAAAGCATGAAATTTAAAGCAAAGAACCATTTAAGGACGGAGACCAAAAGGTAAACTGTCTCTTGAAGCTATAAATAAAATAAATGCCAGCACTCAGTAAGGTAGAACTACACCACAAATCTAAATATGTGGTTTCACTTATAACCCACATACAGTATTATATAGAAAACATAGATTTATAGCATGTATTGCAGTACTACAATACTTAATGCTGAAAAATATTATGTAATCATTTTAATCACGTGCCCAAGATTTTCTGTTACAGGTATGTCAGCCCAACAGACCATAAGATTGACACATGGCAGCTCTAAAATATATGTTTTACTGTGCTCTCATCTATTTCTATACACTACTGCTCTCCTATAACTGTATATACTCTACTGATGATAGGAACATATACTTCACAGATGATGGAATAGCTCACAATTCTACAGTACATGCTGCACTCCAAATATTTGCTAAATAATATTTACATCCTTACTGAAAAGATTTGCAAGATTTTTTTTAACATACTCTCTAGGAACAATATTTAAACACGCTGCACTAATTTAGCTTAAAAGGGTTCTGAACAAAGCAGTCAGCTGGTAGTCTTGGCAAAAAATATATATATAATTAGAGCCTGTCCTCAAATTTGCATTCAAATTGCACACCACAGGCCTCATTTATAAAAGCAAATGCAGAGCATGTTATGGGGAAATTGCACCTTGCAGCCAATCTCATAGCAGCTTTTATTTTAGGAAAGAGTATAAATTTATCATAAATCTGATTGTCCACTGGATAATACAAATCCTGTTAGTTCGGGTTTCTAAATCTGAATCTTTGTACACCACGTGGTAACAAACAAAGTACTATAGTGAAGTAAGAATATTATATTCTATTACCACGGTGGACCTTTAATTTGACACTTAGGCCTCGTACACACAATAGGTTAAACAGAGGACAACGGTCTGATGGACCGTTTTCATCGGTCAAAACCGATCGTGTGTGGGCCCCATAGGTTATTCAACCATTGGTTAAAAAAAAGCCAACTTGCTTTAAATTTTAACCAATGGATTCCTAACCGATAGGTCAAAAACGTGCGTTAGTAGGCACGACCATCGGTTAAAAATCCACGCATTCTCAGAATCAAGTCGACGCATGCTTGGAAGCATTGTCGTTGTGTTTTACGTCACCGCATTTTGACACGATCGGTTATTTAACCGATGGTGTGTGGGCGCGACGGGCCATCAAACAGCTTCATCGGTTAACCGATGACAACGGTCCATCAGACCGTTCTCATCGGATGGACTGATCATGTGTACGCGGTGTAAGAGATCCTTTACTACTCCAGAGGAAGCCTCTCGGCACATTGGACTAACCACCTGAAAAAGGACTTGTCAATACTCAATTCCACTGCAGGAATAATGCTTTTTTGGAAAATACCTCCTCACTTCTATAGTCCAGAAGGAAATATTATAATAAGAACACCCAACCAAGACATTTTAAGTTACTTCACATTGGGATAACACAAGATGAAACAGCTGTAATGGGAGCTTAACTATCAAAGGCCCAGTGCCATTCATCTACACCAGGGATATGCAATTAGCGAACCTCCAGATGTTGCAAAACTACAAATCCCATCATGCCTCTGGGTGTCATGCTTGTAGCTGTCAGAGCCTTGCTATGCCTCATGGGATTTGTAGTTCTGCAACAGCTGGAGGTCCGCTAATTGCATATCCCTGATCTACACCTATAAACCCTTTTACTCCAGACCAGCCTTTTTCAACCAAGGTGCCCAGGCACCCTGGGGTCCTTGAGGTCTCTTCAGGGATGCCTTGCCAAAAGGCCTAAAAATTGCCCCAAAATTGTATACGAGCAGGTGGGTGGATAAAACCTGTCTTTTAGTTGTACAGAGCCACAGGTTTTCATTGTACACCATTACAACCTTCTAGCTGCCAACCTCCTAATGACCAATGACATTATCAGTTGATAAGAAGGATGTAAGTTGCCTGGATATTATCCGTGTTTGACCCCCTCCCCTTGCCTCTCTCCATCAGCTTTGGGGTCTCATTAGCTAAGTGATGGAAAACAACTGAGGGAGAAGAGAAACACTGGAATACTAGTCAGTACCAGTTTGCAAAAGGGTATTTTCTTTAAAAGAATAAATCACCTAATGATGGGTGGCCTATGTGTATGGATGTTGCTGCATTATGTAAAACTTTTAGAATAGTTTTTTACATTTTAGAATGGGGCACCTCAAGACTGTCCATAATTTTGGAGGGTGCCTTGAGATTATTCATAATTTTAAAAGGTGCCTTGACTGAAACACTGCTCTAGACTCTATCCATGGTGCTTGTCCAGGCAGTGCTGGATTTATAAGGGGGGAAGAAAGGTTATTGCTACAGGCCCCTTTGCCAGAGGGGGGACCCCAGACTTCCTTTATTGAAAAAAAAATGTTGTGGGTGTCAGGATAGGGAGCATTTAAGCCTGACTTCAGAGACAAAGACAAGGATGAGAGATTCTGGCAGATGTTTTACATTTCAACTTCTTATATTAATTTACTATTTAAGATGTTTGTTTTAGCATGGCTGTGTTACAGAACTCATTGCCTAGAAAAGTGGGTGGGAGAAGTGAAAGGTTTGAAAAATTATGGAAAGTGCCAAGCAACAGCCCCGACCCCATCATGTGGGAGTGAAATTAATGACCAGCATCAATTTATTGCACTGAGAAAGAACCACACTCATCTGCTTGACCCTGATTGAATCAAGGCACAAATCCAACACTATGCAAACTTTTAGCTAGATTCAGAGAGGTTTACGCCGGCGTATCAGTAGATACGCCGTGGTAACTCTGAATCTAAGCCGTCGTACATTGAAGTGTATTCTCAAATTGAGATACACTTAAATGTAGCTAAGATACGACTGCCTGCGCCGTTGTATCTTAGCTGTCTAGTTCCGCCGGCTGCTAGGGGCGTGAATGCTGATTTACGCCTAGAATGCGTAAATCAGCGAGATACGCCTATTCACGAACATACGCTTGCCCGTTGCAGTAAAGATACGGCGTTTAGGTAAGGCGTTTTCCGGCATAAAGTTAGTCGAACAAAAAGCTGGCCTAGCCAATGTTAAGTATGGCAGTCGTTCCCGCGTCGAATTTTGAAAATTTTACGTCGTTCGCGTAAGTCGTCCGTGAATGGGGCTGGACGTAGTTTACGTTCACGTCGAAACCAATACATCCTTGCGGCGTACTTTGGAGCAATGCACACTGGGATATGCCCACGGACGGCGCATGCGCCGTTCGTTAAAAACGTCAATCAGGTCGGGTCACGAGTCATTAACATAAAACACGTCCCCCTGTTCCTCATTTGAATTAGGCGCGCCTAGGCCGGCCCATTTACGCTACGCCGCCGTAACTTAGGAGGCAAGTGCTTTGTGAATACAGCACTTGCCTCTCTGACTTACGGCGGCGTAGCGTATATGCGATACGCTACGCCGGCTCAAAGTTAAGCCAGTCTTTCTGAATCTGGCTTTTTGTTAGCAAGTTTTACCCAAAATTACAAGATTGGTTAAACTCTGGACAGGTGTGGGATTTATCATTCATTTCAGTTCACTTTTTTATTTTTCATATAATTTAATTTCATCCTCAAAGTCTAAATCCAGCACAGGGGTTCCCTGGCTGATTAAAGCAGCTATATCAAAACCAGTGAACCTAACCTATTGGAATATATATAATTATGGAGAATATTAGATCATGTATTGCTGATTAGTGGAATCAATATGATATTCCATTATTATATTCCATTATTATAAGTCAGGCCAGGGTAAGGTTAAATTAAGAATGAAGGGCCAGATCCTCAAAAGAGATACGCAGGCGGATCTGCTGTTCCGATGTGTATCCCTGTTTCTATCTTTGGAACTGATCCACAGAATCAGTTTCCAAGAGATAGACAGAAGATCCAACATGTGTAAGGGACTTACACTGCCGGATCTTAGGATGCAGTACCACATCCGCCGCTGGGGGCATTTCGCGTCGAAATGCCGCTTCGGTTATGCAAATTAGCACTTACGGAGATCCAAAAAGCTTTTCAGCTTCGTTTTTTCTCCGTAAGTATTAAGTTGCATGTGTAAAATTAGTACTGCTTTTACAAAGTGTAAACTGTTTACACCTTGTAAAAGTAGACCCTTCTTACCCGCGACGCTGTTATTTTTTTTTTTTTCCCGCCGTATCTTTTTTTTTCCCCGACGCAACTTTTTTGACCCCAGCGCGATTCACGAAGCTCGGCGTAACGTAATTTCGCGCTATGCACGTCGGGAAAATGACGTCACAAGCATGCGCAGTACGTCCGGCGCGGGAGCACGCCTAATTTAAATGGGACTCACCCCCATTTGAATAGGAACGCCTTGCGCCGGCGGAATTTAAGTTACACACCCGAAAATTTCTAGGTAAGTGCTTTGTGGATCGGGCACTTAGGTAGAAATTTTCAGGCAGTGTAACTTAAATGGGAAAAGATAAGTTACGGCGGCTGGCTGTGGATCTGGCGCGAAGTGTGGTGTATCTAGGTATATTATAATATCCAAAAAAATATATATTTTTTTCCCCTTCATTCTGAGAAACATCTGGTTGGCCCTTGCTGTTATTGATTAATGATTATTATATTTTTTTTCATAATTTAATAGCCAGAGGAAAAGTTAAAGTCTATATATGGACAACTTTTCAGTTATGGATAAGGTAAGGTGAAAAATAAGTTTATTGCTATCTCTGTGCAGTTGGGGAGATTTCCCTGTACTTCCTGTCCTAGAGACATGATAGAAAGTGAAAGTAAATCTCTACATAGTGAGGCACAATAGCCACTTGCATAGTTGTTTCTGAAACAGGTGTCACAATGGAAGGTTTACTCCTACCTCTGATTCTGATGCCAACTCAAAAAAAAATTATTTCTCTGTCATATTCAGTCCAGAACAAATAGAAAGGATACATCTACCAAGCAGGGGCACAGACAGCAAAAACAATTGACTGGGGTTCTATTTCTTCTCTAAGTTCTTTGGGTTCTGATGAAAAGGGGTGGGCCAAGGCTCTTTGACAGTAACAACACCTACCATATGCAAGGAGCTCATGTTCCTACAAAAGCAAACCCCTACTGAACAAAAGTAGCTGGCTGAACAAAAAATGACAGGGTTGTGTAGGGAGAGTGGTTTTACAGGGACTGCCTTAAATTTTCATGGGTTGGGAATGTTTTCTTTATACTTCCTGTAGTAAGCTTGGCCGATGTCTCAAATGTACTGACTGGCATAAACAAAGAACTGCAGTTTATCACTTTCTCATTAGTAATGGCTTTCTTTGGAGGACAATAACACAAGCAAGCAATGAATCTAAAATAGAAAAAAAAAATCTGCACTCAAAATAAATAATGTGCCCCTGATGACATCATATCTGATGAAACACGTAGAGCGGAGCCACGCACACAAGGGTACTGGGACTTCTTTCCATTTCAGCACGGAAGTTAAGCCTGGGACTTTATTTTTATTTATTTTTTCCTATCACTTTATGGTTTGAGGTGTACTCATTAGCACATTTCACTGTGTGATTTTTGGAATTAAACGTCACTTGTTAATTCTGTTTTCGAAAATGTGTCATATGGGCTGCGCTTTTTTTTATTACTGAATCTAAAATGAGTGCAGTGATGGGGCTGACTCTTTCTATTTCCTGTTCTTCTTTCATTCTGAGAAATGATTGTGAGGAATGTTATACGCTTTAGGCCAACACCTCTATGAGAAGCTTAAACTTGCCAAACAAGATCTCCTATCCATGTGAATGTTGCATCACGAGGGCATTAGTGTTTTCCAACTATTTAATAAAAGTTTGCCAAGAACCCCTTTATAAGTATCCCGTGTAGCACCCTCTTAGTTAGGGGCTAGGCTGTCAGGCAAATTTTATTCTTTTTGTGCTGATCTGTAGTCAGAGGAGCAGTGGCTGATTGCTTTGGGCTGCTTTCTGGAAAGAACATAAGAGTGAAGCAGCATACCCCCCAGCTTTTTGAGAGGGGACACAAATTAGCAAAAGTATGTAGGCACCCCTTACCACACCCCTTAAAAGGAGAATTCTACAAACCAAAAATTATTAGGTAAACCCACACATGCTTTTTGTTATCCCTACTATTACTTTATATTGGCTTTTGAAATTTACAAATTCAGCAATTTGGCATTTGGATGAAAGGTTTAGCACTGTGAAACACTGTTTGAAAGATAAATAGTGCATTTTATATACAGTGACAAAGAAATTATCAGTCTATGGTTTTAATGGCAGGTTTATTTTAACTGTGCGAGACAGAATAACAACAAAAAAGTCCAGAAAAACACATTTCAAAAAAGTTATAAGTTGATTTGCATTTTAAGGTGTGAAATAATTATTTCAGCCCTTTGTAAAACATGACTTAGTACTTGGCAAAACTCTTGTTGGCAATCACAGAGGTCAGACGTTTCTTGTAGTTGGTCACCAGGGGCCAGATCCACAAAAGAGATACGACGGAGTAACTGCTGTTACTCCATCGTATCCCTTGTCCTAACTTTGGAACTGATCCACAGAAGCAGTTTTCCAAAGTTAGGCAGAAGATCCGGCATGTGTAATTGAATTACACTGCCGAATCTTAGGATGCAGTACCGCATCCGCCGCTGGGGGCATTTCGAGTCGAAATGCCGTTTCTAGTATGCAAATTAGCACTTAAGGCGATCCACAAAGCTTTCCAGCTTCGTTTTTTCGCCGTAAGTTTTAGTTTGCAAGTGTAAAACTAGGGCTGGTGTTACAAAGTGTAAACTAGTCACACCATGTAAAAGCCCATTCCAGCGACGGCATTTGGTATGCATTCCCGAGGGAGAACTCCACGGCAATTTGTAAAAACAAAACCGGCATGGGTTCCCCCCCAGGAGCATACCAGGCCCTTAGGTCTGGTATGGGTTGTAAGGAGACCCCCCTACGCCGAAAAATCGACGTAGGGGGTCCCCCTACAATCCATACCAGACCCGTATCCAAAGCACGCTACCCGGCCGGTCAGGAAAGGAGTGGGGACGAGCGAGCGTCCCCCCCCTCCTGAGCCGTGCCAGGCTGCATGCCCTCAACATGGGGGGGTTGGGTGCTCTGGGGCAGGGGGGCGCACTGCGGGCCCCCCCACCTCAGAGCACCCTGTCCCCATGTTGATGAGGACAGGACCTCTTCCCGACAACCCTTGCCGTTGGTTGTCGGGGTCTGCGGGCGGGGGCTTATCGGAATCTGGGAGTCCCCTTTAATAAGGGGGCCCCCAGATACCGGCCCCCCACCCTAAGTGAATGGATATGGGGTACATCGTACCCCTTTCCATTCACCTGGAGGCAAAAAGTAAAAGTTAGTAAACACACAACACGAAGGGTTTTTAAAATAATTTATTATTCTGCTCCGGATGCCCCCCCTGTCTTCTTTATTAGCTCTATTACCAGGGGGGCTTCTTCTTCCGCTCTCCGGGGGTCTTCTCCACTCTCCGGGGGGGGGCTTCTTCTTCCGCTCTCCGGGGGGGGGCTTCTCCGCTCTCCGGGGGTCTTCATCTCTCTTCTCCCCTCTTCCGCTGTTGACTCGGTGAACCCCGGTTCTTCTGCAGATGTCCGGTGCCTTCTTCTTCAGCGCTGGCTGCCTGCTATCTTTGTGTGTTAGCTCAATTTCTAACAGGCAGCCGGCGCGGTCTTCTGTGACGTCAGGGTCTTCTCTTCTGTTCTTCTCCCCTCTTCCGATGTTGCGTCGTCGCCTCTTGTCGCGGTAATGATGGAAGCGCGCCTTGCATCCCATTTATATAGGCATCACCGTCCCATCATGCTCCGGCAGGTACCCACGTGGTGGGTGCCTACCCACGTGCACCCACCACGTGGGTACCTGCCGGAGCATGATGGGACGGTGATGCCTATATAAATGGGATGCAAGGCGCGCTTCCATCATTACAGCGACAAGAGGCGACGAGGCAACATCGGAAGAGGGGAGAAGAACAGAAGAGAAGACCCTGACGTCACAGAAGACCGCGCCGGCTGCCTGTTAGAAATTGAGCTAACACACAAAGATAGCAGGCAGCCAGCGCTGAAGAAGAAGGCACCGGACATCTGCAGAAGAACCGGGGTTCGCCGAGTCAACAGCGGAAGAGGGGAGAAGAGAGATGAAGACCCCCGGAGAGCGGAGAAGCCCCCCCCCGGAGAGCGGAAGAAGAAGCCCCCCCCCGGAGAGCGGAGAAGACCCCCGGAGAGCGGAAGAAGAAGCCCCCCCTGGTAATAGAGCTAATAAAGAAGACAGGGGGGCATCCGGAGCAGAATAATAAATTATTTTAAAAACCCTTGTGTTGTGTGTTTACTAACTTTTACTTTTTGCCTCCAGGTGAATGGATAGGGGTACGATGTACCCCATATCCATTCACTTAGGGTGGGGGGCCGGTATCTGGGGGCCCCCTTATTAAAGGGGACTCCCAGATTCCGATAAGCCCCCGCCCGCAGACCCCGACAACCAACGGCAAGGGTTGTCGGGAAGAGGTCCTGTCCTCATCAACATGGGGACAGGGTGCTCTGAGGTGGGGGGGCCCGCAGTGCGCCCCCCTGCCCCAGAGCACCCAACCCCCCCATGTTGAGGGCATGCGGCCTGGCACGGCTCAGGAGGGGGGGGCGCTCGCTCGTCCCCACTCCCTTCCAGACCTGCCGGGTAGCGTGCTTTGGATACGGGTCTGGTATGGATTGTAGGGGGACCCCCTACGTCGATTTTTCGGCGTAGGGGGGTCTCCTTACAACCCATACCAGACCTAAGGGCCTGGTATGCTCCTGGGGGGTGAACCCATGCCGGTTTTTTCTTTGAAAATTGGCATGGAGTTCTCCCTCAGGAATGCATGCCGAGCGACGCTGTAATTTTTTTTTTTGTTTCCCGAC
Organism: Rana temporaria; assembly: GCF_905171775.1. Lineage (NCBI taxonomy): Eukaryota > Metazoa > Chordata > Amphibia > Anura > Ranidae > Rana > Rana temporaria. Next base: position 118,789,094 of record NC_053493.1, on the reverse strand, counting down.
GCAACTTTTTTAAGCCGGCGCGATCCACAAAACTCGGCGTAACGTAACTTTGCGCATGCGCAGTACGGACGGCGCGGGAGCGCGCCTCATTTAAATGGGACTCGCCCCATTTGAATAGGAACGCCTTGCGCCGGCGGAATTTTAGTTACACGGCCTGAAATTTCTAGATAAGTGCTTTGTGGATCGGGCACTTAGGTAGAAATTTTAAGGCAGTGTAACTTAAATGGGATTTTTTAAGTTACGCCAGGTTTTTGTGGATCTGGCCCCAGGTTTGCACACATCTCAGGAGGCATTTTGTCCCACTCCTCTTTGCAGATCCTCTCAAAGTCATTAAGGTTTTGAGACAGATTTTTGGTAACTCGAACCTTCAGCTCCGTGCACACATTTTCTATGGGATTAAGGTCTGGAGACTGGCTAGGCCACTTCGGGAACTTAATGTGCTTCTTCTTAAACCACTCCTTTGTTGCCTTTGCCATGTGTTTTGGGTCAGTGTCATGCTGCAATACCCATCCACGACCCATTTGCAATGCCCTGGCGAGGGAAGGAGGTTCTCGCCCAAGATTTGACGGTACATGGCTCCATCCATCGTCCCTTTGATGCGGTGAAGTTGTCCTGTCCACTTAGCAGAAAAACATCCCAAAGCATAATGTTTCCACCTCCATGTTTGACAGTGGAGATGGTGTTCTTGGGGTCATAGGCAGCATTCCTCCTCCTCCAAACACGGCAAGTTGATGCCAAAGAGCTTGATTTTGGTCTTATCTGACCACAACACTTTTATCCAGTTCTCCTCTGAATCATTCAGATGTTCATTAGCTAACTTCAGATGGGCCTGTGTATGTGCTTTCTTGAGCAGGGGGACATTGTGGGCACTGCAGGGTTTTAGTCCTTCACCGCGTAGTGTTTTACCAGTTATTTTCTTGGTGACTTTGGTCCCAGCTACCTTGTAATCATTGACAAGATTCTCCCGTGTAGTTCTGGGCTGATTCCTCACCGTTCTCATGATCATTAAAACCCCACAAGGTGGGATCTTGCATGGAGCCCCAGACCAAGCGAGATTGACAGTTAGTTTGTGTTTCTTCAATTCTTGTGAAAAATCGCACCAACTGTTGTCATCTTCTCACCAAGCTGCTTGGCGATGGTCTTCTAGCCCATCCCAGCTTTGTGTAGGTCTACAATCTTGTCCCTGATATCCTTGGACAACTCTTTGGTCTTGGCCATGAATTGATTGCTTCTGTGGACAGGTGTCTTTTATACAGGTAACAACTGAGATTAGGAGAACTCTCTTTAAAAGAGTGCTCCTAATCTCAGTTCATTACCTGTATAGAAGACACCAGGGAGCCAGAAATGTTGCAGATTGATAGGGGATGAAATACTTATTTTACTCATTAATCACTTCAGGATTTACCCCCTTAATGACCAGGCCATTTTTTTTAATACGGCACTGCGTTGCTTTAACTGACAATTACATTTTTTCCGCTATAAACCAAAAAAGACTGACAATGTTGAAAAAAACTATATTTTTTACTTTCACCTATACATATCCAAAAATATATATATAAGAAAACAAGTGTATTCATCAGTTTAGGCCAATATGCATTTTGCTACATATTTTTGGTTAAAAAAATAACAAAAAGAGTATATTGATTTGTTTGTGAAAAAGTTATAGCGTCTACAAAATAGGGGATAGATTTAGGGACTTTAAATTTTTTAAATCGTTTTTACTGGTAATGGTGGCGATCTGCGATTTTTAGTGGGTCTGCGACATTGCGGTGGACAAATCTGACCCCAAGTGACACTTTTTGGGGACCAGTGACATTATTACAGTGATTGGTGCCAAAACAAATGCACTGATCAATGTATAAATGATACTGGCAGGGAAGGGGTTAACACTAGAGGGCAATAAAGGGGTTAACTGTGTTCCCTGGGTGTGTTCAAACTGTGTGGGGGATGGGCTTGGGGGATGGGCGCTGTTCCTGATCACTAGGGACATCAGATCTCTGAGTTGTCCGCTGTCAAAATGGGGATCTGCCTTGTTTACCAGTTTCTCCAGAACAGGGATCTGCCTTTTTAACCAGTGTCTCCCGAAAGATTATATGTGTCTAGCCAAGATCTCATGATACTGCGAACAGGCATCCAATGTGGTGTGGTAGCGATGTCTCCAACCGCACTCCCTACGTATGTTTCGTCGTTAGACATCCTCACATGGCAGTCATATTTAAATGTGAGTGCTATGTGGTTTGAATAAAAGTAGAAAATTTGTCTTTTTTATTTTGGGTTAAAACCTCTCTGGAGGGATCGATCATATAAGAGTAGAGGAGAGTTGGGAGTGGCTTTTTTCTGGAATTGCAGATTATTGCGCTTTGAGAAGGAAAGGGATTACCTGTCAAGATTGTTTAGTTACAACAGAAAAATCTGAAATTGTCAATTACAGGTCTGCAGAGTGATCTCGATCATAAGCGGTGGAAGATATATCACTTGCCATGGTTTTCACATTCAGAAACAATAGCTATTTACACTTGTGGGAATGAATAAGAATTGTTGAACTTTTTTTATACAAATTGGTATTTTTTTACACAATTTTTTGGGACACTTTGTGGACTTTTTTTTACATAGATTTAAGTAGAAGTGTATGTGGGTCTAGTTACCCACTCCTTTATCACATGCTGAAGTGGTCACACACCACAATTTTTGAGTTTTATTTGTTTGTCACATCGCTTGGATAAAATTATTACTGGTATAGTAATAATATTAGGAAGTATTAGAGAGAGATTATAGGATTGTGTTGGGTTTATGTCTTTTGCCTTGTTAAGATTTCCCAATCAGATAGCAGCAGGACAGGATTATTGGATTGTTATCATCTTGGCGCGGTCCTACCCCATCGATGTACAGGTACGTTGGTTTGCGCAGATGAAAATCAATTCATAACGTTTTTGAACTGCGTTTTTCTGGATATTTTTGTCGTTATTCTGTCTCTCACTGTTAAAAAAAAACTACCTACCATTAAAATTATAGACTGATCATTTATTTCGGAGTGGGCAAACGTACAAAATCAGCAGGGGATCAAATATTTTTTTCCCTCACTGTATAAAGATTAGACCAAAATGAAGGACAAGTGAGGAGGAAAGAAGGACAGAGGGACTTTGTTCCCAATCAGGGACAGTCCCTTTGAAATCCGGGACAGTTAAGCACTATGGAGTTGGTTGAGAGAGCAGTTTGAATATTTATGATGTCCCAGCCAATTCCTGGGGAGGTGTGCTCAGAAGGTGGCTGGAGAGAACATAAATAGTCAAGGTTCCTGTTCCAGAAGGAGAGACACCCAGTTTGGAGGGCTATTGCCCTCCCAGGCGACTTACCTGACACCTGTCAAGAAGTTCTATGAGTTATCAGCAGTCATAAAGCTGAGAAACCTAACCACACAAAAAAAACCATCTCTGAGGCTAAGAAAGAAGGAGGCGTTTTACCCAGGGATCAGTCTGGAAAGTCCATGTTGTCTGCCTGATGCAGAAGGAAGGCATCCAGCTACTTAAGGAATTGTGAGTACAGACCTGAGAGCAGAAACTGAGCGATTGTGCTGCTGTTAATCCCTTGGTACATTTTTGATTAAGTTTAGGCCTGGCCTGAGACATTGTCTATGGTGCCTCCTTGCTGTCCATTTACTTGGGAACTGACTAAGGGAACTGTTCTGAGAAGTAGTCACAGAGAGGAAGGTGTGCTGTTTTTTACTGTTCAGTATTCTGGATTATCTCATGGTTTACCATCCTATCCAATTTACTCAGCAATAAATACAGAAAAAGCAACCCATGGACTGTTCATCGAGCCTGAGGACTAAATGCTGTCATGTGCTTGGCTACCATTGTGCTGGTGAGAAAGAGAACCTGGGACACAAACCAGAGGCCTTTGCAAGGGTAGCTCTACACATGGTATCTCAATTCTCACAGCAGAACTAAATTTTCTTAAGCCTCGTACACACGCTCGGTATACTCGGCAAGAACCAGCAAGAAAACTACTGGCAAAGCTTTCTTGCCGAGTATACCGAGCATGTGTACGAGGCTTTCTGGTTTCTCAACAAGAAAACTGCCCAGAATCTAGACGAGAAAAATAGAGAACATGTTCTCTATTTTTCTCGTTGTGAGATTCTCTGCAGTTTTCTTCCGAGAAACCCGAGAGTGTGTATACTTACCTGTCGTCGTGGAAACCCGCTCATGCTCGAAATGACTTTGATGCATGCGCGGTAGCTTCCTAGGCATAGGTAGGGTGCAGCAATGCTCGTTGTATGCAATGATCTCACTGCATTCTTGCCTTTCAAGAGAACCGCAGTTCTTTTGAAAGGAGAGTCTGAACACTCTGGCGGCAAGAGATTCTTGCCAAGAATCACGTCAGGGAAAACAACGTTATGTTGCTAGCATTAGTATATAGATAGGAAGGTATATTATCTTTACTTGTTCTAAACTTTTTTTAATTTTTACATTGCTAAGTTTTTCTCTGGTTTCTGGCCTATGCCAAATAGGTGTGGCACATGCCAGGAGTATTCATAGGCATTTTCTATCTTTCTCACCTAAGCACATCCTTCTGCCTGCATGCCTAGGGCAGATGGATCCTAGGAAGTAAATGATACATGACTCACCTACCCATACTCAAGCTAGAAATGCATACCGCCCAACATTTTGAGATGGTTGCATTTTATATACAGCTATATGGATCAGACCAATATGAGGGACAAATGAGGGGGGGGGGGACAGAGGGACAGTCCCTCGAAATCAGGGACAGTTGGGAGCTATGGAAATGTTAGGGAGTTGTTTTTGTAGTGATTTCTCAAAAAATATATAGCATACATACATGGATGGAAGAATGAATTTGTTTTAAAATTATAAAAATAAATGAAATAGTATTTTCAGTTTGAGGTTTTTAGATACAGTTAGGTTCCGCTATTACAAGTGTACATCATCAGGACACCTTAATTATGTATAAGGCCTGGTTCACACCAGATGGAGTTCACTGTGTTTTTATTCTGCATTAAAATGCATGAATGGTGTTTAACATGGATTTCAATGGCCCAAGTTCACACCAGTGCAGTGCATTCCAATGCAGTCAACAAAAGTAGAACATGTTGCATTTTTTCTGTACTGAACACATGTGGAACGTGGCAAACGCATTAAAAACGCATGGGGGAAAAAGGAGAAGAAAAAACACATTGGAATGCACCAAAAATTGCATAGAAATATATAAAAAATGCATCAAAAACATGCATGCAGAAATACATTATTATAATATTTTTAGAGTTTTATTAAGAATAAATGACCTTGTGATGCTGCAATTTCTCTTCTTATATTAAAGCGGTGTTTCACCCTAAAAACAAATTTCTAGCATGCCATCAAGCATACTAGCGTGATCTACAGTACACCTTTCTTTTATTTTTAGGCGCCGTACTCACTGTTTACTGCCGTAATGAAGTTTCAGACTCCCCGCGGGGAATGGGCGTTCCTATGCACAGGGAAGATGATTAACGGCCGGTTATGGCGCATCACGCTCCCCGAAGATAGCCGAAATAGGACTTGCCTCTTCACGGCGCTATACGGCGCCTGCGCACAGACATCGGAGCTGACTGCGCAGGCGCCGTGAAGAGGCAAGTCCTATTTCGGCTATCTTCGGGAAGCGTGACGCGCCATAGCCGGCCGTCAATCATCTTCCCTGTGCATAGGAACGCCCATTCCCCGCGGGGAGTCTGAAACTTCATTACGGCAGTAAACAGTGAGTACGGCGCCTAAAAATAAAAGAAAGGTGTACTGTAGATCGCGCTAGTATGCTTGATGGCATGCTAGATTTTTTTTTTTTTTTTAGGGTGAACCCCCGCTTTAATAATCCCCCAAAGTGTTGTCAGCACCCAGAAGATATGCATGAATTCCTAATACAGTAAAACCTTGGATTGCGAGCATGCTTGTAATCCAAAGCACTTGTATATCAAAGCATTTTTTTTACAGGGTATAAAAGAGAAGAGAGGCACCTCTAAGGCCTTGTACACACGGTCGGACCAAACCGATGAGACTGGTCCGTCGGTTCGTTTTCAGCGGTTCACCTCTGAAGTGGCCTGACGGCCTGATATGTGTACACACCATCAGTCCAAAATCCGAGCGGGTCAGAACGCGGTGACGTCAAACACACGACGTGCTGAATAAAACGAAGTTCAATGCTTCCAAGCATGCGTCGACTTGATTCTGAGCATGCGCGGGTTTTGAACCGATGCTTTTCTGTACTAACCATCGGTTTGGTCCGATCGCCCAGCGGTTCGGTTTTGAAGCATGTTTAGAAATTTCGGACCGAAGGAAACCAGACCGCTAGCCTATACACACGGTCAGTTTGGTCCGATGAAACTGAACTTCGGGTTCATTCTCAGCGGACCAAACCGACCGTGTGTACGAGGCCTAAGTGTAGCAATAAGTTGCTAAATGTTGTACCTTCATTAAATGTAACCATATTACTACACTTAGAGGCGCCTCTCTTCTTTTTTTATACTCAGTTGTGACAGGACGCTACTCAAGACATCGCTTGTATATCAAGGCAAAATTTATTAAAACATTTTGCTTGTCTTGCAAAAACGCTCTCAAACCAAGTTACTCTTAAACCAAGGTTTTACTGTATAACAATGTGTGGCTGGTTGGTATTTAAAATAAGGGATCTTGCATTCCTGACGATTGTGACATGTGTTTCCAAGACAACTAAATGCCAGTTCCTATACAATTACAGTGCATACACACCTCATGAAACGTCCGAAAGGCCCAGTGCTTTTTGTTTGCACAATTCATTCTTCAGATGCTTTGTAAGGTGCGCATGTGCTGTCAATGACTAGAAGCTGGTATTCATTCTCCTTGGAAACGCCAGGCACATCTGGCAGTGGTGCAAAGCTGCACCAGCCTCACAATGTTATGGGGATGAAAGGAAAATGCAGTCACATGACTGTGTTGAAAATCCTTATTGGAAGATAAAAATTAACTTTTTTTTTTTTTTTATTTCACACATTGCATCCTTTATAGAAATCCATTTGAGTGGCGTTGGCCTGTTTGCTGAGTTGAAGAATACAACTACTTTAATGGAGACCTTTAAAGGAACATGTAGACTGTCTAAACCACTAAGGCTTTGCTTTCTCCTTTTCCCCTACAGCATTTTGTTAAAACCTTCAGGCACTTATTTTTTTATAGGGTGACAGCGCTCTTCCTACTACAGTGGCCCAGATTCAAGAAGCACTTGCGCCCGCGCAACCATAGGTTGCGCGGCGCAAGTGCTTACTTGCTCCGGTGTAACGAGTGCTCCTGATTCAGGAACCTCGTTACACCGACTGCAGCCTAAGATATGACAGGCATAAGCCTCCTTATGCCTTCATATCTTTGGCTGCATTCTTGCGTTGGCCGCTAGGGGGCGCGGCCATTGTGATCTGTGTATAGTATGCAAATTGCATACTAACACCGATTCACAAAAGTTGCGCGGGCCCTGCGCACGCAAGGTACGGAGTTTCCGTACGGCGACTTTAGCATAAGGCTGCTCCTACTCATAGTAGGCGCAGCCAATGCTAAAGTATAGCCACCCTTCCCGCTCGTGAAATTTGAATTTCACGTCGTTTGCGTAAGTGATTCGTGAATGGCGCTGGACGCCATTCACGTTCACTTAGAAGCAAATGACGTCCTTGCGACGTCATTTGCCGCAATGCACGTCGGGAAAGTTTCCCGACGGAGCATGTGCTGTACGCTCGGTGCGGGAGCGCGCCTAATTTAAATGATTCCCGCCCCCGGCGGGATCATTTACATTATGCGCGCTTACGCCGGGCAATTTTGCCGGCGCGCCCGCGCAATTCACGGAGCTACTGCTCCGTGAATCGCGGGCAAAGCAAAATATTTGCGGGGGCGCAGGGCAAAATCGTTGCCTTGCGCATCCGCAAATATTGCGCAGATGTACCTGAATCTGGGCCAGTGAAATTACTGCAGCATTGTCTCCCTTGCTGCAGCTTCTTGGACTGCTACCCAGTAGTGTATTTAGGTTTTGTGCTGCCCTAGGCCTGACTAAACTTGTGCACCACCTATTTAAAATATGATCCACCCCTTCCTGTCAAAGCCACACCCCTTGCTGTTTAAGACCCGCCCTGAACATTTCGAGTGGGGACACTAGTTCAAAGGGCCTAGGGGGAGGGGGGGCAATGGAGTCCCTTAATTTGCATAGATTTGCTCTCTTTTCCTGTTTGGCTAAGGGGTGGAAGTGAAGGGAAATCTCTGCAATGGGACAGGGATGGTAAAAAATAAACTGACCAGGTCTATAACCTTCCCTTACTCTATCCAAAATGAAAAAAAAAAAGTGTTCCTATAGTTCTACTTCACATTTTATGGAGGTGAATGAGAAGATATAACCACGCCAATGGTGCAGCAGAAAATACATAGCACAGTGAGGAAGGTTTGTGGTCCGGGATGATAGGACAGTCAAAATTAGAAGCAACGCCCCCCCCCCCCCCACAGTTGCGGAATGCTGGCCACCCGCATGCCCGAAGCAGTGCGGCCGCTTTATGGGGGCACTAGACTAATTTGCCTCTCTGCCCAGTCCGCTCCATATGACTGGCGCTACACTAACAGTGTAGCACAAACCGGCGGGGACTCTTTCCATGCTGCCCCCCTGCAAAGTACTGCCATAGGCCTGGGCCTTGTTGGCCTAGGCCAGGATACAGCGTTGCTGCTACCATTAATGGCCCTATCCATGAATATCCATGTATTGCTCCACCCACAGCCCTTTAGATTAACAGTGCATTACTCCATCTGCAGGAGCTTAGGGAAATGAGGTAAAAGCCTTGCTAAATCCCTCCCACACTTTTCAGTACTGTCTAAAGCAGTGATGGCGGACCTTGGAACTCCAGATGTTTTATAACTACATTTCCCATGATGCTCAACTACATTGTAGAGTGCATTAGCATCATAGGAAATGTAGTTCCAAATCTTCTAGGGTGCCAAGATTACCATCACTGGTCTAGAGGGATGCCGAAGAAATCCAGCTTTCCAGCTGCATTTACCATTTTAAAAAAGGTATATGCAGGGCTTTTTTTTTCAGGTGGAACTTGGTGGAACTCAGTTCCACCACCTCTGGCTCAAACCCTTTGGTGCCTGCTCACCACACTCCAGTTTCTGTGTTTACAAGTGATAGCTCTGCACTCTGTGTGTAATGCAATCCTGATATTTATAATGCCCCTTTAAAGTGGAGTTCCACCCATTTTTTTATGTTTGTCTGTGCTGCATGCTCTAATCTCATAGTGTTCAGAATGGACAATTTTTATTTAATTTGTTGCTTGTAAATACCTTTATATGTAGTCCTTCATTACTTCCTCCTCCTTATTTGCCTAGGCTATTTGCAAGGGTTTCTGGGATAGGCATAATGTTTCCCAGTAGTCCTTGCAAACCTGACTGAAACCTATTACATTGCTTGTGCACTGAGCATGTGCGAGATATGCAAAGCTGAAATCCAGGAAGTCATACAGTCTGGCTTCATGATGTCCACACTTAAGATGGCCACGGTCTATTTCTAGATTATAAATGCTGTAACAACCTAACAAAACGGACCTTAGTTTACAGACTAACTTTACTAGAATACATTAAGCTTGTGTATTACAGGGGTATTTATATTTAAAAAGTGAAATTGTGGGTGGAACTCCCCTTTAAGACCCTCCTACTGTTAGTGAAATTTGACTGACCATACCCACTGTTTAATGTGATTTGGAGGGTGTGTGTGGGTGGAGGGGTTTTGGGGGGTCGTAGTTTCAGACAAGAAACAGCAGAAAAAAATGTTTTACTATCCAAAGTTAATACAACAATGATTTAATAGATGGAAAGTTGAAATAATATTTTTGGTGCTGTATTTTTTTATGGTCTGTATGCTGGACTCAAAACCAAGCCAAACACTGTCGTGTTGATTTACTAAAAGAAAAGAAGCTGTTTACTAAGGAAATGGATAGGGAATGTCCATTTTGTAAAGTAAGTCATATTAAGTACGTTAAACATGTCCATTTTGAATACTAAATCATGTGGTAGAAAAAAAAATGTTTTAATTTTCCTTGCACATAATTGGGTATTTAAAAGTAACTTGGGTTCTCCCTCTCTTTACTAACACTGGGCCAGATTCAGGTAGATCCGCGCAATATTTGCGTGGGCAAAGGGCAACGATTTTTGCTCTGTGCCCACGCAAATATTTTGATATGCCCGCGATTCACGGAGCAGTAGCTCCGTAAATTGCGCGGGCGCTATGCTAAATAGCCCGGCGTAAGGGCGCCTAATGTAAATGATGCGAACAGCGCATGCTCCGTCGGGAAACTTTCCCGACGTGCATTGCGGCAAATGACGTCGCAAGGACATCATTTGCTTCTAAGTGAACGTGAATGGCGTCCAGCGCCATTCACGAATCACTTACGTAAACGACGTGAAATTTAAATTTCACGAGCGGGAAGGGCGGCTATACTTTAGCATTGGCTGCCCCTGCTATAGCAGGAGCAACCTTGCGCTAAAGTCGCCGTACGGAAACTCCGTACCTTGCGTGCGCAGGGCCCGCGCAACTTTTGTGAATCGGTGGTAGTATGCAATTTGCATACTATACGCCGATCACAATGGCCGCGCCCCCTAGCGGACAACGCAAGAATGCAGCCTGAGATATGAAGGCATAAGGAGGCTTATGCCTGTCATATCCTAGGCTGCAGTCCGCGTAGCGATGTTCCTGAATCAGGGGCATTCGCTACGTGGTAGCAAAACAGCTATTGCGCCACGAAACCTATGGTTGCGCGGGCGCAATAGCTTCTTGAATCTGGCCCATTCACTTTGCAATGTGAACATATGCTTTTCATACTAAATATTCACGTTGCTAGGTAAATAGCCTCTACTCTTTTAGTAAATTAACCTTTTTCCTCTTGGTGTCAGGAAAACCTGTCAGAAGTGATTCATGCTGACAGCAGAGGAACGAAGCAGCAGACAAAAATGAATCTTAGTACTTTTAACTGAGACACTATAGAGGGACGTGCTTTGTTCATATTTCATGTTTGAGGTTTAAAACCACTATAACCTGCTTGCCGTCCACCAACCATCAAATGACAGAGGTGCAGTGTGGCAAAGTGAAAATTCACAGGCTCACCACTATTGAGGGGTGGGGGATCCCGGAGTTCAGTAACGGATTGAAAAGGAGGGGGGGACTTGGATATAAAACTATACCAAGAGAGAGTAACTCCAAAGGGAAACACACAGCAGTGTAATAGTCACAAATTAGAAAATATTTTTTAATGAGATTTCCACAAAAAGGCAACATTCACCACACCACAGTAAAAACCATTAAAGACAATTTTGTCAATCATTGCTACCCATCAATACCCATCAGTGCCACCCATCAATGCCTATCAGTGTCACCCATCAGTGCCCATCAGTGCTACCCATCAGTGCCCATCCGTGATGTATATCAGTGCCCACCAGTGCCACCTAGCAGAACCCATTAGTGCCGCCTATCAGCGCTCATCAGTGCCACCTATCAGTGCCCATATGTGCTGCATATTAGTGCCTCCTCATCAGTGCCATCTAATCAGTGCCCATAAGTGCCGCCTCATCAGTGCACATAAGTGCCACCTCATCAGTGCCCATTAGTGCAGCCTATCAGTGCTCATCAATGATGCATCTTTAGCGCACATCAGTGAAGGAGAAGAATTACATATTTACAAAATAGAAACAAAGAAAAACTTTTGTTCAGAATATTTGATAAAGGTCCATGCCCGAAACACATTATCAGTATTATAGCCTGCTGACAGATTTCCATCTGTTCTACAACTGCATCTTTGTTCCATCCCAAGCCTAGTTGTGGTGAGTTGGTATAACATTGCTCTGTGTTGGTGACGTCTAGGGATGAGTTTTATGTTTGAGTCGAACATGAGTTTGACTCGAACATTGGCTGTTCGCCAAACAGCGAACAATTTGGGGTGTTCGCGGCAAATTCGAAAATCCGGGGAACACCCTTTAAAAGTCTATGGGAAAAATCTAAAGTGCTAATTTTAAAGGTTAATATGCAAGTTATTGTCATAAAAAGTGTTTGGGGACCTGGGTCCTGTCCCAGGGGACATGTATCAATGCAAAAACATTTTTTTTTCAGGAGCAGTGATTTTAATAATGCTCAAAGTGAAACAATAAAAGTGAAATATTCTGTTCAATTTCGTACCTGGGGTGTCTATAGTATGCCTGTAAAGTAGTGCATGTTTCCCGTGTTTAAAACAGTCTCTGCACAAAATGAAATTTCTAAAGGAAAAAAATTAAATTAAAACTACTCGCGGCTATAATGAATTGTCGGGTCCCGGCAATCCAGATAAAAGTCATTGAAAGTTATTGAAAACAAAAATGCGTGGGGGTCCCCCCAAATTCCATTACCAGGCCCTTCAGGTCTGGTATGGATATTAAGGGGAACCCCGCTTTTTTTTTTTTGTAAATGGCGTGGGGTTCCCCCCAAAAATCCATACCAGGCCCTTATCTGAGCACGCAACCTGGCAGGCCGCAGGGAAAGGGGGGGACGAGAGAGCGGCCCCCCTCCTGAACCGTACCAGGCCACATGCCCTCAACATGGGAAGGATGTCTCCATGTTGATGGGGACAAGGGCCTCATCCCCACTACCCTTGTCCGGTGGTTGGGGGGTCTGCAGGCGGGGGGGATCCCGCCCCCCCATGTGAATTGGTAACGAGGTACATTGTACCCCTACCATTTCACACCAAGTTGGGACAAGTCCTTTGCCGCTGTGAACAATGCCGCCTCTACCGTAGGCGCCCGGCCGAATGACGAGCAAGCTGTTTGACAGCTCTTTTATAACCGAGATGTGGACGGGTGACCCGCTCCCTCTGACGCAACAGGGGGGCGGGGTCACTGATCACGGATGGCCCCGCTCTCGGTTATATATATATATATTTTTTATTTTTTTAAGTGTATTTTGTGTGTGTACTCGAGAGAGGAGCCGGACTGCAGGAGTTGGGAGTAGGCAGGCCTCCCCCAGAGGCAATCTGCCACCTTTCTCCATGCCCCGGGTGGCAATGGCGGGTGTGTGAGGGGGTCCTCCCACATAGCCCGCCCTACCTGCTCCGCTTTGAAGCCCAACGGGGCAGAGGGACTCCCTATAAGGGAGTGAGAGGATCTAGCCCGCTCAACCAGCCCCGTTAGTCCTTTGCCTCTCTTTTTAGAGACCGCGTGGTCAAAGTGCGTGCATGTTAACCCAAATTTCGAGTGCGTGTAAGTGTGGTGTTTTTTTGTGGGAGGGGGGTGGGCATACTAAGCGCAGGCTTACCTCGCATAGCACACCCACCGGAAGCCGGGCTGAGACCACCAAACTCAATTCACATGTAGCCGAGACCGGGATCCGAACCCATAGCTACAGAGGTGAATGGCTTGTCAGCGCAGTGCCAATCGCGTTGAGCCACCACAGCTCCCCGCTCTCGGTTATAAAAGACCTGTCAAACAGCTTGTGCGTCATTCGGCGGAGGCGGTATCGTGTGCGTCGTTCCTCGCTGGAGACATTCGCTGGAGAATGGATCATTGCTGGGGATCGCGAATGGATTACAACGCTAGACATCGAGACTGGATTACATCGCTGGAATCGTTTTTTTTATTTTTACATTTTTTTTTTATTCTTTATTTTAATTTTATCAAAAATACCATAACATTTCAAATATATTAAAAGATCAAATATATATCCATGTACAGGCATTAAAAAAAAATCCTGATTTTAACCCCTGTATCCCCCCCCCCTTTTTCTTCCCCCCCTCTCTACCTCATGATTTCTGTTCTTTCAGTCAACTGTTTTTTTTTTTTCTTCCTGTTTTGACCCCATCGTTAAACTAGACTCTGATTTTTGGCATTAGTCTATGATTTCTTAAATTCTTTCCAAGATTCCCATTTATCTTTAAATCCTATTTTTTCTTCCTCTTTACTATATTTCAGAACTTCCATTCTATGCGTCTCTTCCACCGAGTCAATCCACTCCCAAATCGAAGGGCTTTCCACCATCTGCCATTTTTTTGGAATCAGCCTTTTAAGCCTCGTACACACGGCCAAGAATCTCGTCATAAAAGAAGCGTTGTTTTCCTCGACAAGGTTCTTGTCAAGCTTTCCTTGCATGCACACTGTCAAGACAAAATCTCGTCATTCTCAAATGCGGTGACGTACAACACGTACAATGGCACTATAAAGGGGAACTTGCGCCACCCATGGGGCTGCTTTTGCTAATCTCGTGTTACTGCGTGTTAAGTAAAAGTTTGGTGAGAGACGATTCACGCTTTTCAGTCTGTTACAGCGTGACGAATGTGCTATTTCCATTACGAACGCTACTTTTACCAAAGGTGCGCTCCCGTCTCATACTTTATTCTGAGCATGCGTGGGTTTCTAAGCATAAGCGAACGTGTTTCTCATCATAAACCAGCCCGACGAGAAACACAACGAGGAAATTGAGACTCCTGCCGAGAAAAACAAGATTATGTTCTCTTTTTTTCTCGTCGAGATCCATGACAGTTTTCTCAACGAAAAACATACACATGACCGTTTTTCTCTGCAAAAATGCTCTGCCAGCATTTTTCTTGATGGTTTTTGCCGAGTAAAACGGTTGTGTGTACGAGGCCTATGCCGCATTTAACAGATGTGGAATCAATGGCTCGTTATAATGTTTCACCACCTCCTCTCCTCCGTGGAATAGGACTATCCATGGATCTTGTTTTATCTCCTTCTTGGTAATTTCTTTTATCAAACCCAGGATTTTATCCCAATATTTTTAAATTTTCGGGCAACACCTTTTGGATTGTCTACTGAACATAGCCGTTCCAACGGTGTTAGCTCTTTCAGGTAAGAGAGCTGCCGCTCCAGGTGAGCTCACTAGGGTAATTGATGTCCACTCAGAAGCAGATGGGTGCTGGCAATGCACAGGATGTGCAAAAACAATAAGGATATGGACAGCCGCACTCCAGTAACTTGAAAAAGACGTGCCCTTTATTGGGTACAGGAAAAAATGTACTACAGATATCAGCACACAGTGGGATAAACAGCTGACGCGTTTCGCATTGAGTGTCAATGCTTAATCATAGCTATGATTAAGCATTGACACTCAATGCGAAACGCGTCAGCTGTTTATCCCACTGTGTGCTGATATCTGTAGTGCATTTTTTCCTGTACCCAATAAAGGGCACGTCTTTTTCAAGTTACTGGAGTGCGGCTGTCCATATCCTTATTGTTTTTGCACATCCGGTGTTAGCTCTTTCCCTGACCGTATTGGCTGAGGTAAGTTTCGGACAAAATGGCACAACTGTCGATACCGCCACTCATCTAATACCATTAATTCCTCCTTGTGTTTTAACTCCTGAAATGGTATAATTTCACCTCTTTTTATTATATCTCTTAACTGTGCTTTATCTTTTTTTATCCACTTTCCTCCCACTTCTTTTTTTTCCCGTTGCAAAATATTAATTTTCTTTTAAATCTATAAGGGGTGAATTATATTCCCTATCAATTTTTTAATGTAACGTGTCCCATATTTTAAGTGCATTACGTGTCAAAACATGCATATTTTCATCTAGTGCTCTATACTGGGGGGGGGGGGGGGTGTTCCATATATTACTGTATTTATCGGCGTATACCGCGCACTTTTTTGCCCTGAAAATCAGGGCAAAATCGTGGGTGCGCGGTATACGCCGATACCCGCTTTCCCCGCGCCGAGTTTGAATACTGCGCCGGCATATACCGAGCGCAGTACACTCGTGTATCGTCGGCCAGTCTCGGCTCCTCTCGCGCTGACGTCCTGGACGTACAGGACGTCAGCGCGAGAGTTGCCGAGCCTGCCCGATGATACACGAGTGTACTGCGCTCAGTATATGTCGGCGCAGTATTCAAACTCGGCGCAGGAAACGAGCGGGGAGGACGCCGCAGAAGGACGCTGGACCCGACGAAGAGGACACCCGAAGCCGCAGACGGACGCCGGACCCGACGAGGCAGCCGATGGACGCCGCGCAAGACACCAAAACTGTAAGTACAAAAAATCTTTTTTCCACAGGAATTTGGGCAACTTTAGGGGTGCACGCTATACGCGGGAGCGCGTTATACCCCAATAAATACGGTACTTCCCAATTGTGTCTTTAACAGCATGTTTTCAATTTGTACCCATCTTTTTTCCTGTTTATCTTTGACCCACTCAACCACCCGGAACAGCACAACCGCACCATAGTATTTTTTAATGTCGGGGACAGCCAATCCTCCATGTTTCTTATCCTGTTTTAATACCAAGAAGGAGATTCTATGTTTTATATTCTTCCATATAAAGTTCATTAACAACGTTTTTAACACTCTGAAGTATGAAAAAATTATTTCATGTTGTTTATTTTCCCCCAAAAAATTTACAAAAAATTCTCCATGCTTCTTATTTAATGCCCCAGACCTGTCTGTTTTTTTTAACACTGGGTCATTTGGGAGGTATTTGTACTGTCCTGGCATTGTAGGGCCCCAAGAAATGAGATAGGCCATCAGTATGTGGGTAGGGCCAACTCGCCCTGCAAGTGGGGGCACCTTCTGGATGAAGCGTGCTCATCAATGCCAGATCAAGGGCCATAAAGACATGGATGAGCGAGTTTGGGGTGGAGGAACTTGATCCTGCACAGAGTCCTGGCCTCAACCTTATAGAACACCTTTGGGGTGAATTAGAGCGGAGACTACTAGCCAGGCCTTCTCGTCCACATCAGTGCCTGATCTCACAAATGTGCTTATGGAAGAATGGTCAATCATTCCCATAGTCACACTCGTACACCTTGTGGACAGTCTTCCCAGAAGAGTTGAAGCTGTTATAGCTGCAAAGGGTGGGCCAACTCAATTTTGAACCCTATGGACTAAGACTGGGATGCCATTAACCACTTGCCGCCCGCCAATGACATATTGACGGCGGCAAAGTGGTTGTAGAATCCTGACTGGACGTCATATGACGTCATAGGGATTCTGAGCCGATGCGCGCCCCCGGGGGCGCGCATCGCGGAGATCGTTGTTGCAGGGTGTCAGTCTGACACCCCGCAACACCGATCTTGGTAAAGAGTCTCTCACGGAGACTCTTTACCACGTGATCAGCTGTGTCCAACCACGGCTGATCACGATGTAAACAGGAAGAGCCGTTGATGGCTCTTCCTCACTCGCGTCTGACAGACGCGAGTAGAGGAGAGCCGATCGGTGGCTCTCCTGACAGGGGGGGTTCGCGCTGATTGTTTATCAGCGCAGCCCCCCCTCAGTTCGCCACACTGGACCACCAGGGAAGCCCACACTGGACCACCAAAAAAAAAAAAGTCTGAAAAAAAAACAAAAGTCTGAAAAAAAAAAAGCATTAAAAAATAAAAAAGATGCCAATCAGTGCCCACAAATGGGCACTGACTGGCAACATAGGTAAATCAGGGCCGCCCCACAGTGTCCATCAGTGCCACCCCACAGTGTCCATCAGTGCCACCCCACAGTGCCCATCCATGCCCAGTGCCCACCTATCAGTGCCCATCTGTGCCACCCATAAGTATCCATCAGTGCCACCCATAAGTGCCACCCATGAGTGCCCATCTGTGCCGCCTATGAGTGCCCAGTGCCGCCCATGAGTGCCCATGAGTGCCGCCCATGAGTGCCGCCCATGAGTGTCCATCAGTGCCGCCTATGTGTGCCCATCAGTGCCGCCTATGTGTGCCCATCAGTGCCGCCCATGAGTGCCCATCAGTGCCGCATACCAGCGCCGCCAATCAGTGCCACCTTATCTGTGCCTGTCAGTACTACCTCATCGATGTCCATCAGTCCCATCTCATCAGTGCCGCCATATCAGTGCCCGTAATTGAAAGAGAAAACTTACTTATTTACAAAAGAATTAACAGAAAAAAATAAAAACTTAATTTTTTTCAAAATTTCCAGTCTTTTTTTAGTTGTTGCGCAAAAAAAAAAAATCGCATATGTGATCAAATACCACCAAAAGAAAGCTCTATTTGTGGGGAAAAAAGGACGCCAATTTTGTTTGGGTACAGTGTAGCATGACCGCGCAATTGCCATTCAAAGTGCGACAGTGCTGAAAGCTGAAAATTGGCTTGGGCGGGAAGGTGCGTAAGTGCCCTGTATGGAAGTGGTTAAACTTCATGTGTGTGTAAAGACAGGCGTCCCAATACTTTTGGTAATATAGTGTACATTCTTCTTTCTTTTTTTGCAGAGTTGACCCTTTTGTAATAGCTGAGCTTCATACCCCTTTCTGTTTTACTGACCCTGCTTCTTTTGATATGCCAGAACCAACATCCACCCCTTTGAATAACTTGAGGTGAGGCTCAGGACAGTTGTTCAACTTTACTTGAAAGTCTTTTAGTAATACAGCCCAATTTGAATAGAGTCCGTTTCCTATCCCTAGACATAACTGAATGGCTGCCCAGGCATACCTCTGCAAAGTAGTAGCAGGGCCGGTGCTACCACTAGGCAAACTAGACAGCCACCTAGGGTGCACTGCTGCCTAGGGGCGCCCAGCAAGCAAACATTCATTGATGGGCGCTGGTGAGGCTGCATTTGATGGGTGCTGGTGAGGCTGCATTTGATGGGGCACTGGTGAGGCTGCATTGATGGGCACTGGTGAGGCTGCATTGATGGGTGCTAGTGGGCTGCATTTGATGGGCGCTTCATTAAAAAAGTGGGGTATACATGGGCAGGGCAAAGGGAGCTGCGTTTGATGGCACAGTTGCGGCAATTTATGGGCACAGTGGCTGCGTTTGATGGGCCCAGTGGCTGCATTCGATGGGCACAGTGGCAGCATTTAATGGGCACATTGGTGGCAATTTTCCGAGTACAGTGGCTGCATTTGATGGCACAGTGGCTGCATTTGATGGGCACAGTGGCAGGGTTTAATGGGCACAATGGTGGCAATTTATGGGTACAGTGGCTGCGTTTGATGGCACAGTGGCTGCATTTGAGGGGCACAGTGGCTGCATTTGATGGCACAGTCTCTGCGTTTGATGGGCACAGTGGGCCATATTCTTATAGATCTCCGGCGGCGTAACGTATGTCCTTTACGTTACTCCGCCGCAAGTTTAACTGGCAAGTGCCTGATTCCCAAACCACTGTAAACTTGCGGCGGCATAGCGTAAAGTCCACCCACGCAAGGGACGTCATTTGTTTTGACGGTAACGTAAATGGCGTCCAGCGCCATTCAAGGACGACTTACGCAAACAACGTTAAATTTTCAAATTTCGACGTGGGAACGACGGCCATACTTAACATTGAGTACGCCACCTAGGGGGCATGTTTATCTTTACGCCGCGTATCGCTTACGGAAACGACGTAAAATCACTACGACGGGCAAGCGTACGTTAGAGAATCGGCGTGACTAGTCATTTGCATATTCTACGCTGACCGCAAAGGAAACGCCACCTAGCGGTCAGCGTAGATATTGCAGCCTAAGATACAACGGCGCTGGCCGTCGTATCTTAGGCATGTTTAAGTGTATCTCAGTTTGAGAATACACTTAAACATAGGACGGCCTTACGTCGGCGTATCTGCTGATACGCCGGCGTAATTCTTTGAGAATATGGCCCAGAGTCTGCGTTTGATGGGCACAGTGTCTGCGTTTGATGGGCACAGTGGCTGCGCTTGATGTCACAGTGGCAGCGTTTAATGGGCACAGTGGTGACAATTTATGGGTACAGTGGCTGCGTTTGATGGCACAGTGGCTACGTTTGATGGGCACAGTGGCTGCGTTTGATGGGCACAGTGGCTGCAATTAATGGCACAGTGGCTGCGTTTGATGGCACAGTGGCTGCGTTTAATGGCACAGTGGCTGCGTTTGATGGCACAGTGGCTGCGTTTAATGGCACAGTGGCTGCGTTTGATGGCACAGTGGCTGTGTTTGATGGCACAGTGGCTGCGTTTGATGGCACAGTGGCGGCAATTGATGGCACATTGGCTGAGTTTGATGGCACAGTGGCTGTGTTTGATGGGCACAGTGGCTGCAATTGATGGGTCTTTGTTTCAGTTTGTTTGTGCCCCTAACCCCCCAAAAAAATAATTTGGGCACCAGCCGCCACTGGACCTCACCACACACATAACTTTATTAAAACACTTTGTAAATAAGACACCAGAATACAGGATGAATCGACTGGACTATGATTGGCTAATATCTCTAACTCTCGCCTCATCTTTATTCAAAAGACACTGAAAAGAATACCAATGAACTCGTTAATTCCAACGTTACTCCGTCCTGAATGTACCAATACACACTTCTACCAATGACTGCTTATTGTCTACATCGTATTAATAAAGCTATTGAGTGAAAAAAAAAAAGGAGCCAGCCCTAAAAGAATTCACAACACTACAGGATGTTAGATACAGTATTGGCTTCTATGTAGCCCCGCCTTCTTCCTAGGTTTGCGACATACGGCAGCAGTGGTGCACGCCCATTTGGCTAGACGTCACCGAAAGGAGGGGCTGCGGTGAAGTGCGGCTGCGCTCCGGTGTCGCTCTTGTCTCTGCGGTCGCTCATAATAACAGCAGCTCCATCATGTTGGTGTGCAGTGTCAGTACTGGATACTACTGTACTATGGGGGGACAGCTAGGGGGGCGCTAAGGACACCGCAGAGGGATTACTGCGGCCGCCGCACAGCCTCTTCTATCACCTACAGCAGGAGGACGTGCCCGGGCACTGGGGGCAATCGTCTGAGCACCAGCTGGAGGGCTCTGCCTGGCCCGGCCTCCTTCCTTCTACTACCCGCAGATGTAAGTGATTGGCACCCTCCTTCCTCTGTACCCACTTGTGGGCAGGTCATAAAACCGCTACTGTGTGATACTGTTCACTTACCCACACTGTGCCCCCCCCCCCACTGTACTGCCCATTCACTGTGCCCCCCACTATACTGTCCACTCACCCTGCACAGTGCCCCCCCCCCCCCCACTGTGTACTACCCATTCACTGTGCCCCGCCACTATACTGTCCACTCACCCTGCACAGTGCCCCCCCCACTGTACTACCCATTCACTGTGCCCCCCCCACTATACTGTCCACTCACCCTGCACAGTGCCCCCCCCCCCACTGTACTACCCATTCACTGTGCCCCCCCCACTATACTGTCCACTCACCCTGCACCCCCCCCCCACTGTACTACCCATTCACTGTGCCCCCCCACTATACTGTCCACTCACCCTGCACACACACCCCCCACTGTACTACCCATTCACTGTGCCCCCCCCCCCCCCACTATACTGTCCACTCACCCTGCACAGCCCCCCCCCCCCCACTGTACTACCCATTCACTGTGCCCCCCACTATACACTATACTGTCCATTCACACTGCACAGTGCCCCCCACTGTACTACCCATTCACTGTGCCCCCCACTATACTGTCCATTCACCCCACACTGTGCCCCCTCCCCACTGTACTGCCCATTTACTATGCCCCCCACCATACTGTTCATTCACCCTACACTGTGCCCTCCCTCACTAAACTGTCCATTCACCCTGCGCAGTCCCCCCCCCCCACTATACTGTCCATTCACACTGTACTGCCCATTCACCTTGCACAGTGTCCACCCCCCACCACGGTGCTGTCCATTCACCCTGCACTGCGCCCCCCCCCCCCCCATACTGTCCATTCAACCAGCAGAGTGTGCCCACCAAGATATGCCCCCTCCTCCCTGGCCATTCTGTGTGCACTGCTCATGCATTCTGCAGTGTGTGCCCACTAAGATGTGCCACTCCTATACTGTTCATTCACCCTCAGTGTGTACCCACTAAGCCATTAAGATATCTGTTGTGCCCCTTCCTTGTACTGTCCATCTAGCTTGGACTGTGTGCCCACTAAGCCATTTAGATGTGCTACCTCTAATACTGTCCATTCACCCAGCAGATTGTGCCCACCAAGATGTGCCCCTCCTCCCTGACCATTCAATGTGTGCCCACCCAAAAGGTGGGATGTGCCTCCCTCCTCTTGTACTGTCTGTGCATTATGCAGTGTGTGCCAGACTGTGCCCATTAAGATGTGCAACCTCCTTCTATGCTGTTCATTCATCCTGCAGTGTGTGCCCACTATGATGTGCTATTTCCTCCCATACTGCCCATTCACCCAGCAGAATGTGCCCCCTTCTCCTTGTCAGTAAACTGAGCACTATGACCCTTCCTTCCTATGCTATCCATTCACCCTGCACTGTGCCCCCTCCTATACTGTTCATTCAGTGTGTACACACCAGCATGTGCCCCCTCCTCCCTGGCACATTCACCCTGCAGAATGTGCCCTCAAAGATATGCCCCTGCTCCCTGTCAGTTCACTTTGCACTGTGCCCCTTCCTCCCTGTCCATTCGGTGTGTACACCCCAACATGTGCCCCTTCCTCCCTGGCCATTCAGCCAACAGTCCCCCCTCTCTTTCCTATACTGTCCATTCACCCTCCAGAGTGTGTCCACTAAGGTGTGTGATATGCCCCTTCGTCTCTTTGCTGTCCATGCATTTTGCAATATGTGCCAAACTGTGCCCACCAAAATGTGATTTTTTTTTTCTCCTTTCTATATTGTTCATTCACACTGTAGCGTGTGCCCACCAAGATATGCCCCCTCCTTACTGTCCATTCACCCTGCAGTGCACCCCCCTCCCTATACTGTCCATTCACCCTGCAGAGTGTGCCCATCAAGATGTGCCTCCTTCTCAGTATCTGTGTACCCTGCAGTGTATGCCCACCAAAATATTTTATATGCCCCCTCCTCACTATACTGTCCATGCATCCTGCAGTGTGTGCCCACTAAGCCAGTAAGAGGTTTGATGTGCCCCTTCTTATTGTATTCTTCATTCACTCTGCATTGTGTGCCCAACAAGCACCCTCCCCCTATACTGTCTATGCATTCTGCAGTGCATGCCCACCAAAAGGTGTGATGTGCCCTCCTCCATGTACTGTCCATGCGTCCTGCAGTGTGTGCCCACTAAGATGTGTCCCTCATCCCTGTTTGCTCACCCTGCAGTGTGTGCCCACTAAGCAATTAAGATGTCTGTTGTGCCCCCTCCTCCTTGTACTGTCCATCTATTTTGCACTGTGTGCCCACTAAGCCATTAAGATGTATGATGTGTCCGTTCAGTCTGAAGTGTGTGCCCACTAAGCCAGTAGGTTTGTTTGTAATGTGCCAGTCTTCTATAGTTTACCCATTCACCCTGCATTATGTGCCCCCTATTGCACTATGATGTGAAATGTTCCACCTCTTCCATATATTTGCCATTCAAACTGCTGTGTGTGTGTGTGCCCACCTTGATCTTTACATTCACTGTGCAACATTTGCTAGACTATATGCCCACTAAGGTACTGAGATGGGTGATGCACCCATTCGCTTGTGTAATGTCATTTTTTGCTTGCGCCATGTAGGGCACCAAGATTTGCGATCATTTTC